>NW_027138472.1:40000-640000 GCF_035084215.1 Heptranchias perlo
CCCACCCTTTGAGCCAGCTGCCATGACTTCAGCACGCCACCGGCAGACGCCCCCACCCCTTGCACCAGTTGCCACGACTTCGTCACACCACCAACACACCCCCCCACCCTTGGAGCCAGCTGCCATGACTTTGTCACGCCACCGACGGACACCCCCACCCCGTGAGCCAACTGCCACGACTTTGTCACGCCACCGACGGACACTCCCACCCCGTGAGCCAACTGCCACAACCTCGTCAAGCCACCGACACAACCCCCCACCCTTTGAGCCAGCTGCCATGACTTCAGCACGCCACCGGCAGACCCCCCCACCCCTTGCACCAGTTGCCACGACTTCGTCACACCACCAACACACCCCCCCACCCTTGGAGCCAGCTGCCATGACTTCGTCACGCCACCGATGGACCCCCCCACCCCTTGCACCAGTTGCCACGACTTCGTCACACCACCAACACACACCCCCACCCTTGGAGCCAGCTGCCATGACTTCGTCATGCCACCGATGGACCCCCCCACCCCTTGCACCAGTTGCCACGACTTCGTCACACCACCAACACACACCCCCACCCTTTGAGCCAGCTGCCATGACTTCGTCACGCCACCGACAGACCCCCCCACCCCGTGGGCCAGCTACCCCGACTTCATCACACCACCAGCAGACCACTGAAACCCCCCCTTCCTTGCGGTCCAGGGCAGTGACCCCCCCTTCCCCGCCATCCAGGGCGGCGACTAGCCCTACCCCACCCCACAGGCCAAGGACCAGGATTTCCAATGTGGCCATCATTAGGGACCTGGACATCACACTTGGCTCTCAAGAGCCTGAGCCACGTAGACCCCAGCACTACATGGGGAACCAACATCAGACCGTATTAAACCAAATCACTAGGGATTCCTCAGACCCAAAACAAACAGAAGGGAGAACCCCTCCTACACCAGGGACAAATCCATGCACAACATTCCTGTACCCCAAAACCAGGGTCACGTACCAACCGCTCCCACAGAGACAAAAGAAAGACTGTACCAAACCAACCATCCCAAGAAATACAGCAGTTCTAGAGCCCGAGATCAGTGTCACAAAACAACCCCTTCCACAGAAACAAAGGAGCGACCAGACCGGACAGGTAAACCCAATAGACACAGAAATGAGGACAGGAACAATGAGAGCCCAGACAGACAACACAGTAGGAGAGGCAGAAATAGCTGAAGCCGAGGTAGGGAACACAATAGGGGAGGCAGGGGTAGCAGACATAGAAACAGAAAACACACCAACAGGGGCAGAACCTGACTCTGAAGGGGAAGATGCACAGAGAGTGACGAGGCACCCCAACACCAGCCGAAAAAACATTACCTGGAAATTGGAACCCAGAAAATCCATTTTAATAATAGGAGATTCCAACCTCTCCAAGATAAAAAGATGCCCAAATCCCACCACCCAAATTGATAGCTTTCCAGGAGCTAAATTCATTCATGTCACAGCAATTCTGGACAAATTGGAACCCTGTCCGGAGACCAAAAAGGTGGTGCTCTCAGTTGGCATTAATAATCGAACGCAGAGACCACTGACTGCAACCAAGCAACTGCAGTCATTACTTAAATTGGCTAAGAGCACATTCCCAAATGCTCAGATCTGGGTGCCGGAAATTAACTTCAGTAACTTACTTCCAGAAATGGAGAGGGATACAATCAGAGGAATTAACCAGCATATAAAAAAACAGAATTACATACCAGCAATTAATGCTAGATCCTTTAAAGTGGGGGCTGACAGATAGCACTGCCCATAACATAATAAACCAGTGGATGAAGTCTTTAAACTAAAAAGGACATTAACCCAAGAGAAGGGTAGATTACACCTGGGAAAAACTGTTATTAATATTTCCCAACTCTTTAACCCCACAGAGGTACAGGAGAGGGTTTTAAACAAGGGACTTACATTTGTTCCAACCCCAAAACATTGTAAAGTACAAATTCAGGAAGATCTGAAAAGGTTTTACAGGAGAGTAAAACTGACCGATTACTTTAGCGATTCAGAAACAGACAAGCAACCTTTTACACCACCATCAGAATGGACCCCACCAAACAATAAAATAGAGCCAGAAATCCTAAACTTTATTAAACAGACTCAATCACAAATTGAAAAAATCCCTAAACAGACAGACAAGCAAAACCTCACTGGAAGAGAGAGACGGGCAATCATAGAACTTAGAAACAATCTAGATATAATCATAAAACCAGCAGATAAGGGCAGTAGTATAGTGATCATGGATAGGCAACAGTATCTACTTGAAGCTCACAGACAGCTTAATAATACAGCCCACTGCACGAAATTAGCAGGACCAATTTAACAGGACACACGAAAAGAGATTGGAAACATTTTAACAGAACTAAAGAAATCTAAACACTTAAATCAGAAACAAGTGGAATACCTAAGGGGGGAACAACCACAACCCAGAAAATTCTACATACTACCCAAAATACACAAGCACCCTGACACATGGACTGTACCAGGAGAAATACCACCAGGAAGACCCATTGTGTCAGACTGTGGTAGTGAATCCTACAGGATAGCAGAATACATTGACTCATTCCTAAACCCCTTATCACAGAAGCACCCTAGCTACATTAAAGACACTTACCACTTCATAGAAATAGTGAACTCACTGACCGTACCCCCGAACGCAATACTCTTTACCATGGACATTGAAAGCCTATACACAAACATAGAAACAGACAGAGGCATACAGGCAGTGGAAAATATCCTTAGAAAGTTCCCCCAACCCCACAGACCAGATGCAGCCATAATCCAGCTATTACACCTAGGACTAACAAAAAATGACTTTGAATTCCAGGAGCAATTCTACCTACAGATTAAGGGCACGGCTATGGGCAAGAAATTTGCCCCGGCCTACGCAAACATATACATGGCAGACTGGGAAAACACAGTCTTTGAAAAGTGTTCCAAGCTCCCGATGTGTTATTACAGATACCTGGATGACATATGGGGAGTCTGGACTCACACAGAAACAGAATTGCAAGAATTTGTAGGTATTCTCAACAGTCACCACCAATCGATTAAACTTAAAGTTACAACACATAGAGAAAGTGTGGATTTCCTGGACACCACAGTATTTAAATTACAACAGGAGAATAACAGCCACAAGCTAGCAACAAAGGTATTCTTTAAAGAAACAGACACACACACACTCCTGCACATAAACAGCCACCATCCAAAACATACCTTTCGGGGGCTGGTGAAGTCACAACTGACACGTTTTCACCGCATATGCACAAACGGAGAGGACTTTAGGGAAGCCACCACAACCCTATTTACTGCACTGAGACAGAGAGGTTACACAAAAAGGTTCCTCAGGCACCTTAAGTCTGATTTCCTGAGGGGACTGAATAGCCCACGGCCAAACAGAGAAGTAGCAAGACTACCACTGATAACGACATACGATACAATGACCAAACTAATACACAGAGTGATTAAAACCCAATTTGGGAAACTAAAAGAGGATGTTGACACACTTAGTCGATACCACATAACGTCGGCATACAAAAGAACTCGGAACCTTCGGGACATGCTGGTTCGGAGTAGGATAAGAAAGCAGACAACCCAGAACTGCACAAACCCAAAATGTGGGACGTGTAAATACCTAATAATCCGCAAAATGATACAAAATAGACACACAGGAAAAGCAGCCCTAATTAAACAAAGAATTACATGTGAACAGCACAATGCTGTTTATGCAATTCGATGCAAACAATGCCACATCTTGTATGTAGGAGAAACAGGGAATAGTCTAAGGATGAGGCTCACAGGGCACCTCAGTGCTATTAGAACAAATGATGTATACAAACCTACCTCCCGACACTTCATGGAGCATGGTCTTGAATCCCTGGAATTTATGGGGTTGGAGACCAACATGAACTGGACAACCTCACAAAGGAAGAGGAGGGAAAAACACTGGATAACAACCCTACAAACTCAGTTACCAAAGGGCTTAAATCAGATCTAAAATGGGGGAAATCCAACATCAAAAAACAAAACTGCCCCGACCTTAATTACCACAAATCCCAACCCCAACTTGATAAACCTCTCAAACCGCAACCACACCACACCCTACCCTAATCACAATAAACAGAGCTAACCCCTACTGTTTAAGCTAACCAAAACCACTAAACCCCACACTGCCCACAACAAACAGACCAAAGCCCCAACCCTAACTACAAACAGACCCCATCCATATCCCAAATCCTAACTCCAAATGCACCCCACTCTACCCCTAAAGCCTAACCGTAACTCTAATACAGCAAACCTAATCTCCCACCTCACCCCTAAAATCTAAGCCTAACACACCCCACCCTACTCCTAAACCCTGACCCTCACTTAACCCTACCACTAATGCAACCCTAACCCATAACTCCAACCCCGCAGCCCTGAATCTAATCACAACTCTCCAAATGCACCCCAATCTACCCCTAAAGCCTAACCGTAACTCTAATACAGCAAACCTAATCTCCCACCCCACCCCTAAAATCTAAGCCTAACACACCCCACCCTACTCCTAAACCCTGACCCTCACTTAACCCTACCCCTAATGCAACCCTAACCCATAACTCCAAACCCCCAGCCCTGAATCTAATCACAACTCTGACCCTGGACCCTAACCCTGATGCACCCTACCCTACCCCTAAACACCTAACCCTAACCCTGATGCACCCTACCCTACCCCTAAACACCTAACCCTAACCCTGATGCACCCAACCCTACCCCTAAAACATAACCCTAACCCCACCCCACCCCTAAACACCTAACCCTAACCCTGATGCACCCCAACCTAACCCCAATATAGCCCTGAACCTAACTGCGACCCTGACCCTCACCTAACCCCAACACTAACCCCAGTGCAGCAACCCTAACCCTAACCTGAACCCCCCAACCTCAATACAACATAACCCTAACACTACATAAAATAAAGGGTAGAGTTCCAACACCAATAATAATAACTAAATACGACATAGAGACCATAAATTGGCAAAACCCAGGAACTGATTATAACCCCAGAGGGGGATCAAAGGATTACGGATCAAGAAATTACTAAGAAGCGATCGGCAAGAAAAAGAAGCCAGGTGGTAAGGTAAAGCGTGGGCCAACCAAAAGTGGCAGGTATAAGTGACAAGAAGCTCAAGTGTTGAGTGAGAATACGAACACAAGAGGGTGTAACTACCCTCCTGCCCACACCATACAACCTAACCCTAACCCTAACCCTAACCCCAAAACATTGTAAAGTACAAATTCAGGAAGATCTGAAAAGGTTTTACAGGAGAGTAAAACTGTCCGATTACTTTAGCGATTCAGAAACAGACAAGCAACCTTTTACACCACCATCAGAATGGACCCCACCAAACAATAAAATAGAGCCAGAAATCCTAAACTTTATTAAACAGACTCAATCACAAATTGAAAAAATCCCTAAACAGACAGACAAGCAAAACCTCACTGGAAGAGAGAGACGGGCAATCATAGAACTTAGAAACAATCTAGATATAATCATAAAACCAGCAGATAAGGGCAGTAGTATCGTGATCATGGATAGGCAACAGTATCTACTTGAAGCTCACAGACAGCTTAATAATACAGCCCACTACACGAAATTAGCAGGACCAATTTACCAGGACACACGAAAAGAGATTGGAAACATTTTAACAGAACTAAAGAAATCTAAACACTTAAATCAGAAACAAGTGGAATACCTAAGGGGGGAACAACCACAACCCAGAAAATTCTACATACTACCCAAAATACACAAGCACCCTGACACATGGACTGTACCAGGAGAAATACCACCAGGAAGACCAATTGTGTCAGACTGTGGCAGTGAATCCTACAGGATAGCAGAATACATTGACTCATTCCTAAACCCCTTATCACAGAAGCACCCTAGCTACATTAAAGACACTTACCACTTCATAGAAATAGTGAACTCACTGACCGTACCCCCGAACGCAATACTCTTTACCATGGACATTGAAAGCCTATACACAAACATAGAAACAGACAGAGGCATACAGGCAGTGGAAAATATCCTTAGAAAGTTCCCCCAACCCCACAGACCAGATGCAGCCATAATCCAGCTATTACACCTAGGACTAACAAAAAATGACTTTGAATTCCAGGAGCAATTCTACCTACAGATTAAGGGCACGGCTATGGGCAAGAAATTTGCCCCGGCCTACGCAAACATATACATGGCAGACTGGGAAAACACAGTCTTTGAAAAGTGTTCCAAGCTCCCGATGTGTTATTACAGATACCTGGATGACATATGGGGAGTCTGGACTCACACAGAAACAGAATTGCAAGAATTTGTAGGTATTCTCAACAGTCACCACCAATCGATTAAACTTAAAGTTACAACACATAGAGAAAGTGTGGATTTCCTGGACACCACAGTATTTAAATTACAACAGGAGAATAACAGCCACAAGCTAGCAACAAAGGTATTCTTTAAAGAAACAGACACACACACACTCCTGCACATAAACAGCCACCATCCAAAACATACCTTTCGGGGGCTGGTGAAGTCACAACTGACACGTTTTCACCGCATATGCACAAACGGAGAGGACTTTAGGGAAGCCACCACAACCCTATTTACTGCACTGAGACAGAGAGGTTACACAAAAAGGTTCCTCAGGCACCTTAAGTCTGATTTCCTGAGGGGACTGAATAGCCCACGGCCAAACAGAGAAGTAGCAAGACTACCACTGATAACGACATACGATACAATGACCAAACTAATACACGGAGTGATTAAAACCCAATTTGGGAAACTAAAAGAGGATGTTGACACACTTAGTCGATACCACATAACGTCAGCATACAAAAGAACTCGGAACCTTCGGGACATGCTGGTTCGGAGTAGGATAAGAAAACAGACAACCCAGAACTGCACAAACCCAAAATGTGGGACGTGTAAATACCTAATAATCCGCAAAATGATACAAAATAGACACACAGGAAAAGCAGCCCTAATTAAACAAAGAATTACATGTGAACAGCACAATGCTGTTTATGCAATTCGATGCAAACAATGCCACATCTTGTATGTAGGAGAAACAGGGAATAGTCTAAGGATGAGGCTCACAGGGCACCTCAGTGCTATTAGAACAAAGGATGTATACAAACCTACCTCCCGACACTTCATGGAGCATGGTCTTGAATCCCTGGAATTTATGGGGTTGGAGACCAACATGAACTGGACAACCTCACAAAGGAAGAGGAGGGAAAAACACTGGATAACAACCCTACAAACTCAGTTACCAAAGGGCTTAAATCAGATCTAAAATGGGGGAAATCCAACATCAAAAAACAAAACTGCCCCGACCTTAATTACCACAAATCCCAACCCCAACTTGATAAACCTCCCAAACCGCAACCACACCACACCCTACCCTAATCACAATAAACAGAGCTAACCCCTACTGTTTAAGCTAACCAAAACCACTAAACCCCACACTGCCCACAACAAACAGACCAAAGCCCCAAGCCTAACTACAAACAGACCACATCCATATCCCAAATCCTAACTCCAAATGCACCCCACTCTACCCCTAA
The DNA here is from genome assembly GCF_035084215.1 of Heptranchias perlo. Lineage (NCBI taxonomy): Eukaryota > Metazoa > Chordata > Chondrichthyes > Hexanchiformes > Hexanchidae > Heptranchias > Heptranchias perlo. The sequence goes on from NW_027138472.1 coordinate 47,618, forward strand.
AGCCTAACCGTAACTTTAATACAGCAAACCTAATCTCCCACCCCACCCCTAAAATCTAAGCCTAACACACCCCACCCTACTCCTAAACCCTGACCCTCACTTAACCCTACCCCTAATGCAACCCTAACCCATAACTCCAACCCCCCAGCCCTGAATCTAATCACAACTCTCCAAATGCACCCCACTCTACCCCTAAAGCCTAACCGTAACTCTAATACAGCAAACCTAATCTCCCACCCCACCCCTAAAATCTAAGCCTAACACACCCCACCCTACTCCTAAACCCTGACCCTCACTTAACCCTACCCCTCATGCAACCCTAACCCATAACTCCAACCCCCCAGCCCTGAATCTAATCACAACTCTCCAAATGCACCCCACTCTACCCCTAAAGCCTAACCGTAACTCTAATACAGCAAACCTAATCTCCCACCCCACCCCTAAAATCTAAGCCTAACACACCCCACCCTACTCCTAAACCCTGACCCTCACTTAACCCTACCCCTAATGCAACCCTAACCCATAACTCCAACCCCCCAGCCCTGAATCTAATCACAACTCTCCAAATGCACCCCACTCTACCCCTAAAGCCTAACCGTAACTCTAATACAGCAAACCTAATCTCCCACCCCACCCCTAAAATCTAAGCCTAACACACCCCACCCTACTCCTAAACCCTGACCCTCACTTAACCCTACCCCTAATGCAACCCTAACCCATAACTCCAACCCCCCAGCCCTGAATCTAATCACAACTCTCCAAATGCACCCCACTCTACCCCTAAAGCCTAACCGTAACTCTAATACAGCAAACCTAATCTCCCACCCCACCCCTAAAATCTAAGCCTAACACACCCCACCCTACTCCTAAACCCTGACCCTCACTTAACCCTACCCCTAATGCAACCCTAACCCATAACTCCAACCCCCCAGCCCTGAATCTAATCACAACTCTGACCCTGGACCCTAACCCTGATGCACCCTACCCTACCCCTAAACACCTAACCCTAACCCTGATGCACCCTACCCTACCCCTAAACACCTAACCCTAACCCTGATGCACCCAACCCTACCCCTAAAACATAACCCTAACCCCACCCCACCCCTAAACACCTAACCCTAACCCTGATGCACCCCAACCTAACCCCAATATAGCCCTGAACCTAACTGCGACCCTGACCCTCACCTAACCCCAACACTAACCCCAGTGCAGCAACCCTAACCCTAACCTGAACCCCCCAACCTCAATACAACATAACCCTAACACTACGTAAAATAAAGGGTAGAGTTCCAACACCAATAATAATAACTAAATACGACATAGAGGCCATAAATTGGCAAAACCCAGGAACTGATTATAACCCCAGAGGGGGATCAAAGGATTACGGATCAAGAAATTACTAAGAAGCGATCGGCAAGAAAAAGAAGCCAGGTGGTAAGGTAAAGCGTGGGCCAACCAAAAGTGGCAGGTATAAGTGACAAGAAGCTCAAGGGTTGAGTGAGAATACGAACACAAGAGGGTGTAACTACCCTCCTGCCCACACCATACAACCTAACATTCAGGAGTGACACGCTTTACATTACCACAGACAAAAAAAGATATAAATGCCAAGAAAAGAAAACCCAGAGAATATATCTTGCAAATACCTTAAATCTAAACTTGATCAGTGAGGTAGATGGTTAAATAACTTTTTGTTCCCCTTTTGCCCCCCCACAAAAAAAGCAGCAAGCAACTTATAAAAATAGGGAGCACCAAGGAGGTTTTTTTTAAATTTTAAAATCTAAAATATTTAAAAGGTGCACTTAAAATAAAGCATGGCTGGAAATGTGGGTCTGACAGACATGGAACTCATCTTCCCAAACCCCCCCCCCCCCACGAGGTTTGGGACAGCAATAAGGGCACAAAAGATTACATATTTTTAAAAAAAGTTGTAGTTCCCATAGACACGGTCTCTGGACATGGATGCGGGGACGGCCCCTTTAAGAGATGCCTGGTGCTGCGGGGACGGCCCCTTTAAGAGATGCCTGGTGCTGCGGGGAACGCGACAGCAGGGAGCTGCTGGATATCGACCTCGGTTTTTTTTAAAAGAAACCCTTTCCCCGGGGATCTGGAGGAGTTGGGGACACGGGTGAGAATCCGATAACTTTATCTAGTCTTTAGATTTTGAGCGTTCACCGGGTGATTTTTATCTTTGAAATCGGGTTTTTTTCTCAGCGACTGAAAAGCGAGCATTCTGGGATATGGAGTTCTCTCGGGTCAAACACGAGGGCAAGACCCGTAAATAAAAGGGTTTACTTGGTCTCTCTGGGGCTGGGGGACCTTTCTTTCCCCCTCCTCTCCCCCCGGGGGGCGGGTGGCAGCGGTTACGGGAGTTTTTATGGGGAATCGGACCTTGGAAATCAAAATTTTGTTCCACGCGGCCGCTGAAAAGCGAGCGCCGCGTGAGGCATTCTGGGATATGGAGTTCTCTCGGGTCAAACACGAGGGCAACGCTCTTAAATAAAAGGGTTTACTTTGGTTTTTTGGGGCTGGGGGACCTTTCTTTCCCCCTCCTCTCCCCCCGGGGGGTGGGTGGCGGCGGATTCGGGAGTTTTTTTTGGGAATCGGACCTTGGAAATCGGTTTTTTTCTGCGCGGCCGCTGAAAAGCGAGCGACGCGTGAGGCATTCTGGGAGATTGAGTTTCGTTTAACGAGCGATCGGGTTTAAAAAGGAGGAAATCGGTGGGAAGTTTAATTAATTGTTTAAAATACCCTCATAATTAAAAGGCATAGCCGGAGGTGGGGGTTTGGAGAAGTAGCTTCATGTTTTTAACTTAAAAAATGAGGTGAGGCGGACAGGTAATCAAGCCCCGGGGTCAGCGGACAGTCAGACTCCGTGGCGCCAGAATGACCTGGAGCATTAAAACAGATTCAAAGGTTAAAAAGCAATATTTTTTAAAACATTACCTCAAAAAAAATAACCCCAAACATCTAAGATAAACTAAAGGAACATTAAAACATTAGGTTAAAAAAATATAATTTAAAAATAACGAACACGTGGAGCGAAGGGGGCGGGGCCAGCCCTGCATGAGACAGGACTCATTACATACAGGACAGAAATTCTAACCAATCCCAGGTCAAGGCTAGCCTGCTTGTGGGCGGGAACAAAACTTCAGCCAACAGTAGCACACAGGGGAGGGGCCAGTCCAAGGCTCCGTACTTATAAGCAACTGTAAACAAAGTTAAAATCCTTTCTCCCTGATGAAGCTTAAGGATAAGCGAAACGTCGGAGAAAAAAAGATTCCAGGCCGGAGAACTTACTGAACGAAAGAGTTTTTGGATAGTACTGTTGCAGGCAGAGAACCATCGAAGCCAGAGAGCCACCGGAGGGGAGGTGAGACCGGTGGAAAAAGAGCCTTTCCAGGCGGGACAGCCGGCTGAGCTGGGGAGTGTTTGGAGGATGCAGTCCCAGGCAGGAGACCATCTGAGCCAGGGAGCCACCGTGGGGTGAGATTACAGTTACTAGCGGGGACCTCTATTACCAAATAGAAGCTAGTAACATCTTTTAAAACCTTTTGCACCTTTCTACACCCAGGGAATGGCTAACACTATGCGGAACACATGCAGGTTGTCTGACAACCGTACGCATATGAGGTCGGACCCTGGTACACATAGGTGTCTCCCCGTAGCCAGGGATGAATTTGCTACAACAGTGAGAATAATTTATAGAATTTTCCAGACAATCCACCATCTAATATTCTTAAAGGGCCAGAATCAGCCCCCTAAGGGCATCTTAAAACAAGCTGATAAACTAACCTGCTTTATAAAACCGGCAAAACCGTCACAGGAAACCCTAACCAAATTGGCTTTGAATTCAGAAAATTGGGCAAAACAGACCAGACAGATTCTAATTGAGCACTATACAACAAACCTGGAAGAATTAGAAAATGAATTTGCTCAGGCTGCAGTGACAGAGCGCCTGGAAGAAATTATGACGAAAGCCACTAATTGGATTAAAAAGAGTCTTAGACATAAATTCAAAATTCAATCAATTGATGAGGCAAAGAGACATGTGGTGGGATTAGCATCACGGTTGACAGAGCAAGGGACCAGCACACAATTGAGGACAGAACAGCGGACCGGCACACGGACTAGGACGCCCCCACGCCATAGGCCAAATACCTGGGCAGCCTTGTTCCACCAGCCTGCGATCACAGCCCCCTCATGCCGCAGACGGACTGAAAACCCCCCCCCCACCCCGTGGGCCAGCTGCCACGACTTTGTCACGCCACCGACGGACACCCCCACCCCGTGAGCCAACTGCCACAACCTCGTCAAGCCACCGACACACCCCCCCACCCTTTGAGCCAGCTGCCATGACTTCAGCACGCCACCGGCAGACCCCCCCACCCCTTGCACCAGTTGCCACGACTTCGTCACACCACCAACACACCCCCCCACCCTTGGAGCCAGCTGCCATGACTTCGTCATGCCACCGATGGACCCCCCCACCCCTTGCACCAGTTGCCACGACTTCGTCACACCACCAACACACACCCCCACCCTTTGAGCCAGCTGCCATGACTTCGTCACGCCACCGACAGACCCCCCCACCCCGTGGGCCAGCTACCCCGACTTCATCACACCACCAGCAGACCACTGAAACCCCCCCTTCCTTGCGGTCCAGGGCAGTGACCCCCCCTTCCCCGCCATCCAGGGCGGCGACTAGCCCTACCCCACCCCACAGGCCAAGGACCAGGATTTCCAATGTGGCCATCATTAGGGACCTGGACATCACACTTGGCTCTCAAGAGCCTGAGCCACGTAGATCCCAGCACTACATGGGGAACCAACATCAGACCGTATTAAACCAAATCACTAGGGATTCCTCAGACCCAAAACAAACAGAAGGGAGAACCCCTCCTACACCAGGGACAAATCCATGCACAACATTCCTGTACCCCAAAACCAGGGTCACGTACCAACCGCTCCCACAGAGACAAAAGAAAGACTGTACCAAACCAACCATCCCAAGAAATACAGCAGTTCTAGAGCCCGAGATCAGTGTCACAAAACAACCCCTTCCACAGAAACAAAGGAGCGACCAGACCGGACAGGTAAACCCAATAGACACAGAAATGAGGACAGGAACAATGAGAGCCCAGACAGACAAAACAGTAGGAGAGGCAGAAATAGCTGAAGCCGAGGTAGGGAACACAATAGGGGAGACAGGGGTAGCAGACATAGAAACAGAAAACACACCAACAGGGGCAGAACCTGACTCTGAAGGGGAAGATGCACAGAGAGTGACGAGGCACCCCAACACCAGCCGAAAAAACATTACCTGGAAATTGGAACCCAGAAAATCCATTTTAATAATAGGAGATTCCAATCTCTCCAAGATAAAAAGATGCCCAAATCCCACCACCCAAATTGATAGCTTTCCAGGAGCTAAATTCATTCATGTCACAGCAATTCTGGACAAATTGGAACCCTGTCCGTAGACCAAAAAGGTGGTGCTCTCAGTTGGCATTAATAATCGAACGCAGAGACCACTGACTGCAACCAAGCAACTGCAGTCATTACTTAAATTGGCTAAGAGCACATTCCCAAATGCTCAGATCTGGGTGCCGGAAATTAACTTCAGTAACTTACTTCCAGAAACAGAGAGGGATACAATCAGAGGAATTAACCAGCATATAAAAAAACAGAATTACATACCAGCAATTAATGCTAGATCCTTTAAAGTGGGGGCTGACCACATCCATTGGACAGATAGCACTGCCCATAACATAATAAACCAGTGGATGAAGTCTTTAAACTAAAAAGGACATTAACCCAAGAGAAGGGTAGATTACACCTGGGAAAAACTGTTATTAATATTTCCCAACACTTTAACCCCACAGAGGTACAGGAGAGGGTTTTAAACAAGGGCCTTACATTTGTTCCAACCCCAAAACATTGTAAAGTACAAATTCAGGAAGATCTGAAAAGGTTTTACAGGAGAGTAAAACTGACCGATTACTTTAGCGATTCAGAAACAGACAAGCAACCTTTTACACCACCATCAGAATGGACCCCACCAAACAATAAAATAGAGCCAGAAATCCTAAACTTTATTAAACAGACTCAATCACAAATTGAAAAAATCCCTAAACAGACAGACAAGCAAAACCTCACTGGAAGAGAGAGACGGGCAATCATGGAACTTAGAAACAATCTAGATATAATCATAAAACCAACAGATAAGGGCAGTAGTATAGTGATCATGGATAGGCAACAGTTTCTACTTGAAGCTCACAGACAGCTTAATAATACAGCCCACTACACGAAATTAGCAGGACCAATTTACCAGGACACACGAAAAGAGATTGGAAACATTTTAACAGAACTAAAGAAATCTAAACACTTAAATCAGAAACAAGTGGAATACCTAAGGGGGGAACAACCACAACCCAGAAAATTCTACATACTACCCAAAATACACAAGCACCCTGACACATGGACTGTACCAGGAGAAATACCACCAGGAAGACCCATTGTGTCAGACTGTGGTAGTGAATCCTACAGGATAGCAGAATACATTGACTCATTCCTAAACCCCTTATCACAGAAGCACCCTAGCTACATTAAAGACACTTACCACTTCATAGAAATAGTGAACTCACTGACCGTACCCCCGAACGCAATACTCTTTACCATGGACATTGAAAGCCTATACACAAACATAGAAACAGACAGAGGCATACAGGCAGTGGAAAATATCCTTAGAAAGTTCCCCCAACCCCACAGACCAGATGCAGCCATAATCCAGCTATTACACCTAGGACTAACAAAAAATGACTTTGAATTCCAGGAGCAATTCTACCTACAGATTAAGGGCACGGCTATGGGCAAGAAATTTGCCCCGGCCTACGCAAACATATACATGGCAGACTGGGAAAACACAGTCTTTGAAAAGTGTTCCAAGCTCCCGATGTGTTATTACAGATACCTGGATGACATATGGGGAGTCTGGACTCACACAGAAACAGAATTGCAAGAATTTGTAGGTATTCTCAACAGTCACCACCAATCTATTAAACTTAAAGTTACAACACATAGAGAAAGTGTGGATTTCCTGGACACCACAGTATTTAAATTACAACAGGAGAATAACAGCCACAAGCTAGCAACAAAGGTATTCTTTAAAGAAACAGACACACACACACTCCTGCACATAAACAGCCACCATCCAAAACATACCTTTCGGGGGCTGGTGAAGTCACAACTGACACGTTTTCACCGCATATGCACAAACGGAGAGGACTTTAGGGAAGCCACCACAACCCTATTTACTGCACTGAGACAGAGAGGTTACACAAAAAGGTTCCTCAGGCACCTTAAGTCTGATTTCCTGAGGGGACTGAATATCCCACGGCCAAACAGAGAAGTAGCAAGACTACCACTGATAACGACATACGATACAATGACCAAACTAATACACGGAGTGATTAAAACCCAATTTGGGAAACTAAAAGAGGATGTTGACACACTTAGTCGATACCACATAACGTCAGCATACAAAAGAACTCGGAACCTTCGGGACATGCTGGTTCGGAGTAGGATAAGAAAACAGACAACCCAGAACTGCACAAACCCAAAATGTGGGACGTGTAAATACCTAATAATCCGCAAAATGATACAAAATAGACACACAGGAAAAGCATCCCTAATTAAACAAAGAATTACATGTGAACAGCACAATGCTGTTTATGCAATTCGATGCAAACAATGCCACATCTTGTATGTAGGAGAAACAGGGAATAGTCTAAGGATGAGGCTCACAGGGCACCTCAGTGCTATTAGAACAAAGGATGTATACAAACCTACCTCCCGACACTTCATGGAGCATGGTCTTGAATCCCTGGAATTTATGGGGTTGGAGACCAACATGAACTGGACAACCTCACAAAGGAAGAGGAGGGAAAAACACTGGATAACAACCCTACAAACTCAGTTACCAAAGGGCTTAAATCAGATCTAAAATGGGGGAAATCCAACATCAAAAAACAAAACTGCCCCGACCTTAATTACCACAAATCCCAACCCCAACTTGATAAACCTCCCAAACCGCAACCACACCACACCCTACCCTAATCACAATAAACAGAGCTAACCCCTACTGTTTAAGCTAACCAAAACCACTAAACCCCACACTGCCCACAACAAACAGACCAAAGCCCCAACCCTAACTACAAACAGACCACATCCATATCCCAAATCCTAACTCCAAATGCACCCCACTCTACCCCTAAAGCCTAACCGTAACTTTAATACAGCAAACCTAATCTCCCACCCCACCCCTAAAATCTAAGCCTAACACACCCCACCCTACTCCTAAACCCTGACCCTCACTTAACCCTACCCCTAATGCAACCCTAACCCATAACTCCAACCCCCCAGCCCTGAATCTAATCACAACTCTCCAAATGCACCCCACTCTACCCCTAAAGCCTAACCGTAACTCTAATACAGCAAACCTAATCTCCCACCCCACCCCTAAAATCTAAGCCTAACACACCCCACCCTACTCCTAAACCCTGACCCTCACTTAACCCTACCCCTAATGCAACCCTAACCCATAACTCCAACCCCCCAGCCCTGAATCGAATCACAACTCTCCAAATGCACCCCACTCTACCCCTAAAGCCTAACCGTAACTCTAATACAGCAAACCTAATCTCCCACCCCACCCCTAAAATCTAAGCCTAACACACCCCACCCTACTCCTAAACCCTGACCCTCACTTAACCCTACCCCTAATGCAACCCTAACCCATAACTCCAACCCCCCAGCCCTGAATCTAATCACAACTCTGACCCTGGACCCTAACCCTGATGCACCCTACCCTACCCCTAAACACCTAACCCTAACCCTGATGCACCCTACCCTACCCCTAAACACCTAACCCTAACCCTGATGCACCCAACCCTACCCCTAAAACATAACCCTAACCCCACCCCACCCCTAAACACCTAACCCTAACCCTGATGCACCCCAACCTAACCCCAATATAGCCCTGAACCTAACTGCGACCCTGACCCTCACCTAACCCCAACACTAACCCCAGTGCAGCAACCCTAACCCTAACCTGAACCCCCCAACCTCAATACAACATAACCCTAACACTACGTAAAATAAAGGGTAGAGTTGCAACACCAATAATAATAACTAAATACGACATAGAGGCCATAAATTGGCAAAACCCAGGAACTGATTATAACCCCAGAGGGGGATCAAAGGATTACGGATCAAGAAATTACTAAGAAGCGATCGGCAAGAAAAAGAAGCCAGGTGGTAAGGTAAAGCGTGGGCCAACCAAAAGTGGCAGGTATAAGTGACAAGAAGCTCAAGGGTTGAGTGAGAATACGAACACAAGAGGGTGTAACTACCCTCCTGCCCACACCATACAACCTAACCCTAACCCTAACCCTAACCCTAACCCTAACCCTAACCCTAACCCTAACCCTAACCCTAACCCTAACCCTAACCCTGATGAGCCGCAAGATGGCGAAACCGGTCGGAGTGTTCCAAGAAGGAACGATGGATGGTACTTAAGGCTGGAGGACGAGACACATTCAGTAGTAGCCAAGCAGGAACTCTGGATGGTGCCTAAAGCTAAAGCACAAGGTGCATTCATTTGGACAACAGCAACAGTCTGAGGTGCGGGCCAGAACCAAGAGGCAGACAACATAGGGAGGGCGTTTCCCCCCTCTGCCCACCATTTTAAAACCTAACCTTTGCAAGTGACGCACTAAGGACTTGGTCTGTTTGTTTGTAGCTCCCTGATGAGCCGCAAGATGGCGAAACCGGTCGGAGTGTTCCAAGAAGGAACGATGGATGGTACTTAAGGCTGGAGGACGAGACACATTCAGTAGTAGCCAAGCAGGAACTCTGGATGGTGCCTAAAGCTAAAGCACAAGGTGCATTCATTTGGACAACAGCAACAGTCTGAGGTGCGGGCCAGAACCAAGAGGCAGACAACATAGGGAGGGCGTTTCCCCCCTCTGCCCACCATTTTAAAACCTAACCTTTGCAAGTGACGCACTAAGGACTTGGTCTGTTTGTTTGTAGCTCCCTGATGAGCCGCAAGATGGCGAAACTGGTCGGAGTGTTCCAAGAAGGAACGATGGATGGTACTTAAGGCTGGAGGACGAGACACATTCAGTAGTAGCCAAGCAGGAACTCTGGATGGTGCCTAAAGCTAAAGCACAAGGTGCATTCATTTGGACAACAGCAACAGTCTGAGGTGCGGGCCAGAACCAAGAGGCAGACAACATAGGGAGGGCGTTTCCCCCCTCTGCCCACAATTTTAAAACCTATCCCTAACCCTAACCCTAACCCTAACCCTAACCCTAACCCCAAAACATTGTAAAGTACAAATTCAGGAAGATCTGAAAAGGTTTTACAGGAGAGTAAAACTGACCGATTACTTTAGCGATTCAGAAACAGACAAGCAACCTTTTACACCACCATCAGAATGGACCCCACCAAACAATAAAATAGAGCCAGAAATCCTAAACTTTATTAAACAGACTCAATCACAAATTGAAAAAATCCCTAAACAGACAGACAAGCAAAACCTCACTGGAAGAGAGAGACGGGCAATCATAGAACTTAGAAACAATCTAGATATAATCATAAAACCAGCAGATAAGGGCAGTAGTATAGTGATCATGGATAGGCAACAGTATCTACTTGAAGCTCACAGACAGCTTAATAATACAGCCCACTACACGAAATTAGCAGGACCAATTTACCAGGACACACGAAAAGAGATTGGAAACATTTTAACAGAACTAAAGAAATCTAAACACTTAAATCAGAAACAAGTGGAATACCTAAGGGGGGAACAACCACAACCCAGAAAATTCTACATACTACCCAAAATACACAAGCACCCTGACACATGGACTGTACCAGGAGAAATACCACCAGGAAGACCAATTGTGTCAGACTGTGGTAGTGAATCCTACAGGATAGCAGAATACATTGACTCATTCCTAAACCCCTTATCACAGAAGCACCCTAGCTACATTAAAGACACTTACCACTTCATAGAAATAGTGAACTCACTGACCGTACCCCCGAACGCAATACTCTTTACCATGGACATTGAAAGCCTATACACAAACATAGAAACAGACAGAGGCATACAGGCAGTGGAAAATATCCTTAGAAAGTTCCCCCAACCCCACAGACCAGATGCAGCCATAATCCAGCTATTACACCTAGGACTAACAAAAAATGACTTTGAATTCCAGGAGCAATTCTACCTACAGATTAAGGGCACGGCTATGGGCAAGAAATTTGCCCCGGCCTACGCAAACATATACATGGCAGACTGGGAAAACACAGTCTTTGAAAAGTGTCCCAAGCTCCCGATGTGTTATTACAGATACCTGGATGACATATGGGGAGTCTGGACTCACACAGAAACAGAATTGCAAGAATTTGTAGGTATTCTCAACAGTCACCACCAATCGATTAAACTTAAAGTTACAACACATAGAGAAAGTGTGGATTTCCTGGACACCACAGTATTTAAATTACAACAGGAGAATAACAGCCACAAGCTAGCAACAAAGGTATTCTTTAAAGAAACAGACACACACACACTCCTGCACATAAACAGCCACCATCCAAAACATACCTTTCGGGGGCTGGTGAAGTCACAACTGACACGTTTTCACCGCATATGCACAAACGGAGAGGACTTTAGGGAAGCCACCACAACCCTATTTACTGCACTGAGACAGAGAGGTTACACAAAAAGGTTCCTCAGGCACCTTAAGTCTGATTTCCTGAGGGGACTGAATAGCCCACGGCCAAACAGAGAAGTAGCAAGACTACCACTGATAACGACATACGATACAATGACCAAACTAATACACGGAGTGATTAAAACCCAATTTGGGAAACTAAAAGAGGATGTTGACACACTTAGTCGATACCACATCACGTCAGCATACAAAAGAACTCGGAACCTTCGGGACATGCTGGTTCGGAGTAGGATAAGAAAACAGACAACCCAGAACTGCACAAACCCAAAATGTGGGACGTGTAAATACCTAATAATCCGCAAAATGATACAAAATAGACACACAGGAAAAGCAGCCCTAATTAAACAAAGAATTACATGTGAACAGCACAATGCTGTTTATGCAATTCGATGCAAACAATGCCACATCTTGTATGTAGGAGAGACGGGGAATAGTCTAAGGATGAGGCTCACAGGGCACCTCAGTGCTATTAGAACAAAGGATGTATACAAACCTACCTCCCGACACTTCATGGAGCATGGTCTTGAATCCCTGGAATTTATGGGGTTGGAGACCAACATGAACTGGACAACCTCACAAAGGAAGAGGAGGGAAAAACACTGGATAACAACCCTACAAACTCAGTTACCAAAGGGCTTAAATCAGATCTAAAATGGGGGAAATCCAACATCAAAAAACAAAACTGCCCCGACCTTAATTACCACAAATCCCAACCCCAACTTGATAAACCTCCCAAACCGCAACCACACCACACCCTACCCTAATCACAATAAACAGAGCTAACCCCTACTGTTTAAGCTAACCAAAACCACTAAACCCCACACTGCCCACAACAAACAGACCAAAGCCCCAACCCTAACTACAAACAGACCCCATCCATATCCCAAATCCTAACTCCAAATGCACCCCACTCTACCCCTAAAGCCTAACCGTAACTCTAATACAGCAAACCTAATCTCCCACCCCACCCCTAAAATCTAAGCCTAACACACCCCACCCTACTCCTAAACCCTGACCCTCACTTAACCCTACCCCTAATGCAACCCTAACCCATAACTCCAACCCCCCAGCCCTGAATCTAATCACAACTCTCCAAATGCACCCCACTCTACCCCTAAAGCCTAACCGTAACTCTAATACAGCAAACCTAATCTCCCACCCCACCCCTAAAATCTAAGCCTAACACACCCCACCCTACTCCTAAACCCTGACCCTCACTTAACCCTACCCCTAATGCAACCCTAACCCATAACTCCAACCCCCCAGCCCTGAATCTAATCACAACTCTGACCCTGGACCCTAACCCTGATGCACCCTACCCTACCCCTAAACACCTAACCCTAACCCTGATGCACCCTACCCTACCCCTAAACACCTAACCCTAACCCTGAGGCACCCAACCCTACCCCTAAAACATAACCCTAACCCCACCCCACCTCTAAACACCTAACCCTAACCCTGATGCACCCCAACCTAACCCCAATATAGCCCTGAACCTAACTGCGACCCTGACCCTCACCTAACCCCAACACTAACCCCAGTGCAGCAACCCTAACCCTAACCTGAACCCCCCAACCTCAATACAACATAACCCTAACACTACGTAAAATAAAGGGTAGAGTTCCAACACCAATAATAATAACTAAATACGACATAGAGGCCATAAATTGGCAAAACCCAGGAACTGATTATAACCCCAGAGGGGGATCAAAGGATTACGGATCAAGAAATTACTAAGAAGCGATCGGCAAGAAAAAGAAGCCAGGTGGTAAGGTAAAGCGTGGGCCAACCAAAAGTGGCAGGTATAAGTGACAAGAAGCTCAAGGGTTGAGTGAGAATACGAACACAAGAGGGTGTAACTACCCTCCTGCCCACACCATACAACCTAACATTCAGGAGTGACACGCTTTACATTACCACAGACAAAAAAAGATATAAATGCCAAGAAAAGAAAACCCAGAGAATATATCTTGCAAATACCTTAAATCTAAACTTGATCAGTGAGGTAGATGGTTAAATAACTTTTTGTTCCCCTTTTGCCCCCCCACAAAAAAAGCAGCAAGCAACTTATAAAAATAGGGAGCACCAAGGAGGTTTTTTTAAATTTTAAAATCTAAAATATTTAAAAGGTGCACTTAAAATAAAGCATGGCTGGAAATGTGGGTCTGACAGACATGGAACTCACCTTCCCAAACCCCCCCCCCCCCACGAGGTTTGGGACAGCAATAAGGGCACAAAAGATTACATATTTTTTTAAAACAGTTGTAGTTCCCATAGACACGGTCTCTGGACATTGATGCGGGGACGGCCCCTTTAAGAGATGCCTGGTGCTGCGGGGACGGCCCCTTTAAGAGATGCCTGGTGCTGCGGGGAACGCGACAGCAGGGAGCTGCTGGATATCGACCTCAGTTTTTTTAAAAGAAACCCTTTCCCCGGGGATCTGGAGGAGTTGGGGACACGGGTGAGAATCCGATAACTTTATCTAGTCTTTAGATTTTGAGCGTTCACCGGGTGATTTTTATCTTTGAAATCGGGTTTTTTTCTCAGCGACTGAAAAGCGAGCGTGAGGCATTCTGGGATATGGAGTTCTCTCGGGTCAAACACGAGGGCAAGACCCGTAAATAAAAGGGTTTACTTGGTCTCTCTGGGGATGGGGGACCTTTCTTTCCCCCTCCTCTCCCCCCGGGGGGCGGGTGGCAGCGGTTACGGGAGTTTTTATGGGGAATCGGACCTTGGAAATCAAAATTTTGTTCCACGCGGCCGCTGAAAAGCGAGCGCCGCGTGAGGCATTCTGGGATATGGAGTTCTCTCGGGTCAAACACGAGGGCAACGCTCTTAAATAAAAGGGTTTACTTTGGTTTTTTGGGGCTGGGGGACCTTTCTTTCCCCCTCCTCTCCCCCCGGGGGGTGGGTGGCGGCGGATTCGGGAGTTTTTTTGGGGGAATCGGACCTTGGAAATCGGTTTTTTTCTGCGCGGCCGCTGAAAAGCGAGCGACGCGTGAGGCATTCTGGGAGATTGAGTTTCGTTTAACGAGCGATCGGGTTTAAAAAGGAGCAAATCGGTGGGAAGTTTAATTAATTGTTTAAAATACCCTCATAATTAAAAGGCATAGCCGGAGGTGGGGGTTTGGAGAAGTAGCTTCATGTTTTTATTTAAAAAATGAGGTGAGGCGGACAGGTAATCAAGCCCGGGGTCAGCGGACAGTCAGACTCCGTGGCGCCAGAATGACCTGGAGCATTAAAACAGATTCAAAGGTTAAAAAGCAATATTTTTAAAAACATTACCTCAAAAAAAATAACCCCAAACATCTAAGATAAACTAAAGGAACATTAAAACATTAGGTTAAAAAAATATAATTTAAAAATAACGAACACGTGGAGCGAAGGGGGCGGGGCCAGCCCTGCATGAGACAGGACTCATTACATACAGGAGAGAAATTCTAACCAATCCCAGGTCAAGGCTAGCCTGCTTGTGGGCGGGAACAAAACTTCAGCCAACAGTAGCACACAGGGGAGGGGCCAGTCCAAGGCTCCGGACTTATAAGCAACTGTAAACAAAGTTTAAATCCTTTCTCCCTGATGAAGCTTAAGGATAAGCGAAACGTCGGAGAAAAAAAGATTCCAGGCCGGAGAACTTACTGAACGAAAGTGTTTTTGGATAGTACTGTTGCAGGCTGAGAACCATCGAAGCCAGAGAGCCACCGGAGGGGAGGTGAGACCGGTGGAAAAAGAGCCTTTCCAGGCGGGACAGCCGGCTGAGCTGGGGAGTGTTTGGAGGACGCAGTCCCAGGCAGGAGACCATCTGAGCCAGGGAGCCACCGTGGGGTGAGATTACAGTTACTAGCGGGGACCTCTATTACCAAATAGAAGCTAGTAACATCTTTTAAAACCTTTTGCACCTTTCTACACCCAGGGAATGGCTAACACTATGCGGAACACATGCAGGTTGTCTGACAACCGTACGCATATGAGGTCGGACCCGGGTACACATAGGTGTCTCCCCGTAGCCAGGGATGAATTTGCTACAACAGTGAGAATAATTTATAGAATTTTCCAGACAATCCACCATCTAATATTCTTAAAGGGCCAGAATCAGCCCCCTAAGGGCATCTTAAAACAAGCTGATAAACTAACCTGCTTTATAAAACCGGCAAAACCGTCACAGGAAACCCTAACCAAATTGGCTTTGAATTCAGAAAACTGGGCAAAACAGACCAGACAGATTCTAATTGAGCACTATACAACAAACCTGGAAGAATTAGAAAATGAATTTGCTCAGGCTGCAGTGACAGAGCGCCTGGAAGAAATGATGATGAAAGCCACTAATTGGATTAAAAAGAGTCTTAGACATAAATTCAAAATTCAATCAATTGATGAGGCAAAGAGACATGTGGTGGGATTAGCATCACGGTTGACAGAGCAAGGGACCAGCACACAATTGAGGACAGAACAGCGGACCGGCACACGGACTAGGACGCCCCCACGCCATAGGCCAAATACCTGGGCAGCCTTGTTCCACCAGCCTGCGATCACAGCCCCCTCATGCCGCAGACGGACTGAAACCCCCCCCCCCACCCCGTGGGCCAGCTGCCACAACTTTGTCACGCCACCGACGGACACCCCCACCCCGTGAGCCAACTGCCACAACCTCGTCAAGCCACCGACACCCCCCCCACCCTTTGAGCCAGCTGCCATGACTTCAGCACGCCACCGGCAGACCCCCCCACCCCTTGCACCAGTTGCCACGACTTCGTCACACCACCAACACACCCCCCCACCCTGGGAGCCAGCTGCCATGACTTCGTCATGCCACCGATGGACCCCCCCACCCCTTGCACCAGTTGCCACGACTTCGTCACACCACCAACACACCCCCCCACCCTTTGAGCCAGCTGCCATGACTTCGTCACGCCACCGACAGACCCCCCCACCCCGTGGGCCAGCTACCCCGACTTCATCACACCACCAGCAGACCACTGAAACCCCCCCTTCCTTGCGGTCCAGGGCAGTGACCCCCCCTTCCCCGCCATCCAGGGCGGCGACTAGCCCTACCCCACCCCACAGGCCAAGGACCAGGATTTCCAATGTGGCCATCATTAGGGACCTGGACATCACACTTGGCTCTCAAGGGCGTGAGCCACGTAGACCCCAGCACTACATGGGGAACCAACATCAGACGGTATTAAACCAAATCACTAGGGATTCCTCAGACCCAAAACAAACAGAAGGGAGAACCCCTCCTACACCAGGGACAAATCCATGCACAACATTCCTGTACCCCAAAACCAGGGTCACGTACCAACCGCTCCCACAGAGACAAAAGAAAGACTGTACCAAACCAACCATCCCAAGAAATACAGCAGTTCTAGAGCCCGAGATCAGAGTCACAAAACAACCCCTTCCACAGAAACAAAGGAGCGACCAGACCGGACAGGTAAACCCAATAGACACAGAAATGAGGACAGGAACAATGAGAGCCCAGACAGATAACACAGTAGGAGAGGCAGAAATAGCTGAAGCCGAGGTAGGGAACACAATAGGGGAGGCAGGGGTAGCAGACATAGAAACAGAAAACACACCAACAGGGGCAGAACCTGACTCTGAAGGGGAAGATGCACAGAGAGTGACGAGGCACCCCAACACCAGCCGAAAAAACATTACCTGGAAATTGGAACCCAGAAAATCCATTTTAATAATAGGAGATTCTAACCTCTCCAAGATAAAAAGATGCCCAAATCCCACCACCCAAATTGATAGCTTTCCAGGAGCTAAATTCATTCATGTCACAGCAATTCTGGACAAATTGGAACCCTGTCCGGAGACCAAAAAGGTGGTGCTCTCAGTTGGCATTAATAATCGAACGCAGAGACCACTGACTGCAACCAAGCAACTGCAGTCATTACTTAAATTGGCTAAGAGCACATTCCCAAATGCTCAGATCTGGGTGCCGGAAATTAACTTCAGTAACTTACTTCCAGAAATGGAGAGGGATACAATCAGAGGAATTAACCAGCATATAAAAAAACAGAATTACATACCAGCAATTAATGCTAGATCCTTTAAAGTGGGGGCTGACCACATCCATTGGACAGATAGCACTGCCCATAACATAATAAACCAGTGGATGAAGTCTTTAAACTAAAAAGGACATTAACCCAAGAGAAGGGTAGATTACACCTGGGAAAAACTGTTATTAATATTTCCCAACTCTTTAACCCCACAGAGGTACAGGAGAGGGTTTTAAACAAGGGCCTTACATTTGTTCCAACCCCAAAACATTGTAAAGTACAAATTCAGGAAGATCTGAAAAGGTTTTACAGGAGAGTAAAACTGACCGATTACTTTAGCGATTCAGAAACAGACAAGCAACCTTTTACACCACCATCAGAATGGACCCCACCAAACAATAAAATAGAGCCAGAAATCCTAAACTTTATTAAACAGACTCAATCACAAATTGAAAAAATCCCTAAACAGACAGACAAGCAAAACCTCACTGGAAGAGAGAGACGGGCAATCATAGAACTTAGAAACAATCTAGATATAATCATAAAACCAGCAGATAAGGGCAGTAGTATAGTGATCATGGATAGGCAACAGTATCTACTTGAAGCTCACAGACAGCTTAATAATACAGCCCACTACACGAAATTAGCAGGACCAATTTACCAGGACACACGAAAAGAGATTGGAAACATTTTAACAGAACTAAAGAAATCTAAACACTTAAATCAGAAACAAGTGGAATACCTAAGGGGGGAACAACCACAACCCAGAAAATTCTACATACTACCCAAAATACACAAGCACCCTGACACATGGACTGTACCAGGAGAAATACCACCAGGAAGACCCATTGTGTCAGACTGTGGTAGTGAATCCTACAGGATAGCAGAATACATTGACTCATTCCTAAACCCCTTATCACAGAAGCACCCTAGCTACATTAAAGACACTTACCACTTCATAGAAATAGTGAACTCACTGACCGTACCCCCGAACGCAATACTCTTTACCATGGACATTGAAAGCCTATACACAAACATAGAAACAGACAGAGTCATACAGGCAGTGGAAAATATCCTTAGAAAGTTCCCCCAACCCCACAGACCAGATGCAGCCATAATCCAGCTATTACACCTAGGACTAACAAAAAATGACTTTGAATTCCAGGAGCAATTCTACCTACAGATTAAGGGCACGGCTATGGGCAAGAAATTTGCCCCGGCCTACGCAAACATATACATGGCAGACTGGGAAAACACAGTCTTTGAAAAGTGTTCCAAGCTCCCGATGTGTTATTACAGATACCTGGATGACATATGGGGAGTCTGGACTCACACAGAAACAGAATTGCAAGAATTTGTAGGTATTCTCAACAGTCACCACCAATCGATTAAACTTAAAGTTACAACACATAGAGAAAGTGTGGATTTCCTGGACACCACAGTATTTAAATTACAACAGGAGAATAACAGCCACAAGCTAGCAACAAAGGTATTCTTTAAAGAAACAGACACACACACACTCCTGCACATAAACAGCCACCATCCAAAACATACCTTTCGGGGGCTGGTGAAGTCACAACTGACACGTTTTCACCGCATATGCACAAACGGAGAGGACTTTAGGGAAGCCACCACAACCCTATTTACTGCACTGAGACAGAGAGGTTACACAAAAAGGTTCCTCAGGCACCTTAAGTCTGATTTCCTGAGGGGACTGAATAGCCCACGGCCAAACAGAGAAGTAGCAAGACTACCACTGATAACGACATACGATACAATGACCAAATTAATACACGGAGTGATTAAAACCCAATTTGGGAAACTAAAAGAGGATGTTGACACACTTAGTCGATACCACATAACGTCGGCATACAAAAGAACTCGGAACCTTCGGGACATGCTGGTTCGGAGTAGGATAAGAAAAAAGAGAACCCAGAACTGCACAAACCCAAAATGTGGGACGTGTAAATACCTAATAATCCGCAAAATGATACAAAATAGACACACAGGAAAAGCAGCCCTAATTAAACAAAGAATTACATGTGAACAGCACAATGCTGTTTATGCAATTCGATGCAAACAATGCCACATCTTGTATGTAGGAGAAACAGGGAATAGTCTAAGGATGAGGCTCACAGGGCACCTCAGTGCTATTAGAACAAAGGATGTATACAAACCTACCTCCCGACACTTCATGGAGCATGGTCTTGAATCCCTGGAATTTATGGGGTTGGAGACCAACATGAACTGGACAACCTCACAAAGGAAGAGGAGGGAAAAACACTGGATAACAACCCTACAAACTCAGTTACCAAATGGCTTAAATCAGATCTAAAATGGGGGAAATCCAACATCAAAAAACAAAACTGCCCCGACCTTAATTACCACAAATCCCAACCCTAACCCTAACCCTCTCAAACCGCAACCACACCACACCCTACCCTAATCACAATAAACAGAGCTAACCCCTACTGTTTAAGCTAACCAAAACCACTAAACCCCACACTGCCCACAACAAACAGACCAAAGCCCCAACCCTAACTACAAACAGACCCCATCCATATCCCAAATCCTAACTCCAAATGCACCCCACTCTACCCCTAAAGCCTAACCGTAACTCTAATACAGCAAACCTAATCTCCCACCTCAACCCTAAAATCTAAGCCTAACACACCCCACCCTACTCCTAAACCCTGACCCTCACTTAACCCTACCCCTAATGCAACCCTAACCCATAACTCCAACCCCCCAGCCCTGAATCTAATCACAACTCTCCAAATGCACCCCACTCTACCCCTAAAGCCTAACCGTAACTCTAATACAGCAAACCTAATCTCCCACCCCACCCCTAAAATCTAAGCCTAACACACCCCACCCTACTCCTAAACCCTGACCCTCACTTAACCCTACCCCTAATGCAACCCTAACCCATAACTCCAACCCCCCAGCCCTGAATCTAATCACAACTCTCCAAATGCACCCCACTCTACCCCTAAAGCCTAACCGTAACTCTAATACAGCAAACCTAATCTCCCACCCCACCCCTAAAATCTAAGCCTAACACACCCCACCCTACTCCTAAACCCTGACCCTCACTTAACCCTACCCCTAATGCAACCCTAACCCATAACTCCAACCCCCCAGCCCTGAATCTAATCACAACTCTGACCCTGGACCCTAACCCTGATGCACCCTACCCTACCCCTAAACACCTAACCCTAACCCTGATGCACCCTACCCTACCCCTAAACACCTAACCCTAACCCTGATGCACCCAACCCTACCCCTAAAACATAACCCTAACCCCACCCCACCCCTAAACACCTAACCCTAACCCTGATGCACCCCAACCTAACCCCAATATAGCCCTGAACCTAACTGCGACCCTGACCCTCACCTAACCCCAACACTAACCCCAGTGCAGCAACCCTAACCCTAACCTGAACCCCCCAACCTCAATACAACATAACCCTAACACTACGTAAAATAAAGGGTAGAGTTCCAACACCAATAATAATAACTAAATACGACATAGAGGCCATAAATTGGCAAAACCCAGGAACTGATTATAACCCCAGAGGGGGATCAAAGGATTACGGATCAAGAAATTACTAAGAAGCGATCGGCAAGAAAAAGAAGCCAGGTGGTAAGGTAAAGCGTGGGCCAACCAAAAGTGGCAGGTATAAGTGACAAGAAGCTCAAGGGTTGAGTGAGAATACGAACACAAGAGGGTGTAACTACCCTCCTGCCCACACCATACAACCTAACATTCAGGAGTGACACGCTTTACATTACCACAGACAAAAAAAGATATAAATGCCAAGAAAAGAAAACCCAGAGAATATATCTTGCAAATACCTTAAATCTAAACTTGATCAGTGAGGTAGATGGTTAAATAACTTTTTGTTCCCCTTTTGCCCCCCCCACAAAAAAAGCAGCAAGCAACTTATAAAAATAGGGAGCACCAAGGAGGTTTTTTTAAATTTTAAAATCTAAAATATTTAAAAGGTGCACTTAAAATAAAGCATGGCTGGAAATGTGGGTCTGACAGACATGGAACTCATCTTCCCAAACCCCCCCCCCCCCCACGAGGTTTGGGACAGCAATAAGGGCACAAAAGATTACATATTTTTAGAAAAAGTTGTAGTTCCCATAGACACGGTCTCTGGACATGGATGCGGGGACGGCCCCTTTAAGAGATGCCTGGTGCTGCGGGGACGGCCCCTTTAAGAGATGCCTGGTGCTGCGGGGAACGCGACAGCAGGGAGCTGCTGGATATCGACCTCGGTTTTTTTTAAAAGAAACCCTTTCCCCGGGGATCTGGAGGAGTTGGGGACACGGGTGAGAATCCGATAACTTTATCTAGTCTTTAGATTTTGAGCGTTCACCGGGTGATTTTTATCTTTGAAATCGGGTTTTTTTCTCAGCGACTGAAAAGCGAGCATTCTGGGATATGGAGTTCTCTCGGGTCAAACACGAGGGCAAGACCCGTAAATAAAAGGGTTTACTTGGTCTCTCTGGGGCTGGGGGACCTTTCTTTCCCCCTCCTCTCCCCCCGGGGGGCGGGTGGCAGCGGTTACGGGAGTTTTTATGGGGAATCGGACCTTGGAAATCAAAATTTTGTTCCACGCGGCCGCTGAAAAGCGAGCGCCGCGTGAGGCATTCTGGGATATGGAGTTCTCTCGGGTCAAACACGAGGGCAACGCTCTTAAATAAAAGGGTTTACTTTGGTTTTTTGGGGCTGGGGGACCTTTCTTTCCCCCTCCTCTCCCCCCGGGGGGTGGGTGGCGGCGGATTCGGGAGTTTTTTTTGGGAATCGGACCTTGGAAATCGGTTTTTTTCTGCGCGGCCGCTGAAAAGCGAGCGACGCGTGAGGCATTCTGGGAGATTGAGTTTCGTTTAACGAGCGATCGGGTTTAAAAAGGAGGAAATCGGTGGGAAGTTTGATTAATTGTTTAAAATACCCTCATAATTAAAAGGCATAGCCGGAGGTGGGGGTTTGGAGAAGTAGCTTCATGTTTTTAACTTAAAAAATGAGGTGAGGCGGACAGGTAATCAAGCCCCGGGGTCAGCGGACAGTCAGACTCCGTGGCGCCAGAATGACCTGGAGCATTAAAACAGATTCAAAGGTTAAAAAGCAATATTTTTTAAAACATTACCTCAAAAAAAATAACCCCAAACATCTAAGATAAACTAAAGGAACATTAAAACATTAGGTTAAAAAAATATAATTTAAAAATAACGAACACGTGGAGCGAAGGGGGCGGGGCCAGCCCTGCATGAGACAGGACTCATTACATACAGGACAGAAATTCTAACCAATCCCAGGTCAAGGCTAGCCTGCTTGTGGGCGGGAACAAAACTTCAGCCAACAGTAGCACACAGGGGAGGGGCCAGTCCAAGGCTCCGTACTTATAAGCAACTGTAAACAAAGTTAAAATCCTTTCTCCCTGATGAAGCTTAAGGATAAGCGAAACGTCGGAGAAAAAAAGATTCCAGGCCGGAGAACTTACTGAACGAAAGAGTTTTTGGATAGTACTGTTGCAGGCAGAGAACCATCGAAGCCAGAGAGCCACCGGAGGGGAGGTGAGACCGGTGGAAAAAGAGCCTTTCCAGGCGGGACAGCCGGCTGAGCTGGGGAGTGTTTGGAGGACGCAGTCCCAGGCAGGAGACCATCTGAGCCAGGGAGCCACCGTGGGGTGAGATTACAGTTACTAGCGGGGACCTCTATTACCAAATAGAAGCTAGTAACATCTTTTAAAACCTTTTGCACCTTTCTACACCCAGGGAATGGCTAACACTATGCGGAACACATGCAGGTTGTCTGACAACCGTACGCATATGAGGTCGGACCCTGGTACACATAGGTGTCTCCCCGTAGCCAGGGATGAATTTGCTACAACAGTGAGAATAATTTATAGAATTTTCCAGACAATCCACCATCTAATATTCTTAAAGGGCCAGAATCAGCCCCCTAAGGGCATCTTAAAACAAGCTGATAAACTAACCTGCTTTATAAAACCGGCAAAACCGTCACAGGAAACCCTAACCAAATTGGCTTTGAATTCAGAAAATTGGGCAAAACAGACCAGACAGATTCTAATTGAGCACTATACAACAAACCTGGAAGAATTAGAAAATGAATTTGCTCAGGCTGCAGTGACAGAGCGCCTGGAAGAAATGATGACGAAAGCCACTAATTGGATTAAAAAGAGTCTTAGACATAAATTCAAAATTCAATCAATTGATGAGGCAAAGAGACATGTGGTGGGATTAGCATCACGGTTGACAGAGCAAGGGACCAGCACACAATTGAGGACAGAACAGCGGACCGGCACACGGACTAGGACGCCCCCACGCCATAGGCCAAATACCTGGGCAGCCTTGTTCCACCAGCCTGCGATCACAGCCCCCTCATGCCGCAGACGGACTGAAAACCCCCCCCCACCCCGTGGGCCAGCTGCCACGACTTTGTCACGCCACCGACGGACACCCCCACCCCGTGAGCCAACTGCCACAACCTCGTCAAGCCACCGACACACCCCCCCACCCTTTGAGCCAGCTGCCATGACTTCAGCACGCCACCGGCAGACCCCCCCACCCCTTGCACCAGTTGCCACGACTTCGTCACACCACCAACACACCCCCCCACCCTTGGAGCCAGCTGCCATGACTTCGTCATGCCACCGATGGACCCCCCCACCCCTTGCACCAGTTGCCACGACTTCGTCACACCACCAACACACACCCCCACCCTTTGAGCCAGCTGCCATGACTTCGTCACGCCACCGACAGACCCCCCCACCCCGTGGGCCAGCTACCCCGACTTCATCACACCACCAGCAGACCACTGAAACCCCCCCTTCCTTGCGGTCCAGGGCAGTGACCCCCCCTTCCCCGCCATCCAGGGCGGCGACTAGCCCTACCCCACCCCACAGGCCAAGGACCAGGATTTCCAATGTGGCCATCATTAGGGACCTGGACATCACACTTGGCTCTCAAGAGCCTGAGCCACGTAGACCCCAGCACTACATGGGGAACCAACATCAGACCGTATTAAACCAAATCACTAGGGATTCCTCAGACCCAAAACAAACAGAAGGGAGAACCCCTCCTACACCAGGGACAAATCCATGCACAACATTCCTGTACCCCAAAACCAGGGTCACGTACCAACCGCTCCCACAGAGACAAAAGAAAGACTGTACCAAACCAACCATCCCAAGAAATACAGCAGTTCTAGAGCCCGAGATCAGTGTCACAAAACAACCCCTTCCACAGAAACAAAGGAGCGACCAGACCGGACAGGTAAACCCAATAGACACAGAAATGAGGACAGGAACAATGAGAGCCCAGACAGACAACACAGTAGGAGAGGCAGAAATAGCTGAAGCCGAGGTAGGGAACACAATAGGGGAGGCAGGGGTAGCAGACATAGAAACAGAAAACACACCAACAGAGGCAGAACCTGACTCTGAAGGGGAAGATGCACAGAGAGTGACGAGGCACCCCAACACCAGCCGAAAAAACATTACCTGGAAATTGGAACCCAGAAAATCCATTTTAATAATAGGAGATTCCAACCTCTCCAAGATAAAAAGATGCCCAAATCCCACCACCCAAATTGATAGCTTTCCAGGAGCTAAATTCATTCATGTCACAGCAATTCTGGACAAATTGGAACCCTGTCCGGAGACCAAAAAGGTGGTGCTCTCAGTTGGCATTAATAATCGAACGCAGAGACCACTGACTGCAACCAAGCAACTGCAGTCATTACTTAAATTGGCTAAGAGCACATTCCCAAATGCTCAGATCTGGGTGCCGGAAATTAACTTCAGTAACTTACTTCCAGAAACAGAGAGGGATACAATCAGAGGAATTAACCAGCATATAAAAAAACAGAATTACATACCAGCAATTAATGCTAGATCCTTTAAAGTGGGGGCTGACCACATCCATTGGACAGATAGCACTGCCCATAACATAATAAACCAGTGGATGAAGTCTTTAAACTAAAAAGGACATTAACCCAAGAGAAGGGTAGATTACACCTGGGAAAAACTGTTATTAATATTTCCCAACTCTTTAACCCCACAGAGGTACAGGAGAGGGTTTTAAACAAGGGCCTTACATTTGTTCCAACCCCAAAACATTGTAAAGTACAAATTCAGGAAGATCTGAAAAGGTTTTACAGGAGAGTAAAACTGACCGATTACTTTAGCGATTCAGAAACAGACAAGCAACCTTTTACACCACCATCAGAATGGACCCCACCAAACAATAAAATAGAGCCAGAAATCCTAAACTTTATTAAACAGACTCAATCACAAATTGAAAAAATCCCTAAACAGACAGACAAGCAAAACCTCACTGGAAGAGAGAGACGGGCAATCATAGAACTTAGAAACAATCTAGATATAATCATAAAACCAACAGATAAGGGCAGTAGTATAGTGATCATGGATAGGCAACAGTATCTACTTGAAGCTCACAGACAGCTTAATAATACAGCCCACTACACGAAATTAGCAGGACCAATTTACCAGGACACACGAAAAGAGATTGGAAACATTTTAACAGAACTAAAGAAATCTAAACACTTAAATCAGAAACAAGTGGAATACCTAAGGGGGGAACAACCACAACCCAGAAAATTCTACATACTACCCAAAATACACAAGCACCCTGACACATGGACTGTACCAGGAGAAATACCACCAGGAAGACCCATTGTGTCAGACTGTGGTAGTGAATCCTACAGGATAGCAGAATACATTGACTCATTCCTAAACCCCTTATCACAGAAGCTACATTAAAGACACTTACCACTTCATAGAAATAGTGAACTCACTGACCGTACCCCCGAACGCAATACTCTTTACCATGGACATTGAAAGCCTATACACAAACATAGAAACAGACAGAGGCATACAGGCAGTGGAAAATATCCTTAGAAAGTTCCCCCAACCCCACAGACCAGATGCAGCCATAATCCAGCTATTACACCTAGGACTAACAAAAAATGACTTTGAATTCCAGGAGCAATTCTACCTACAGATTAAGGGCACGGCTATGGGCAAGAAATTTGCCCCGGCCTACGCAAACATATACATGGCAGACTGGGAAAACACAGTCTTTGAAAAGTGTTCCAAGCTCCCGATGTGTTATTACAGATACCTGGATGACATATGGGGAGTCTGGACTCACACAGAAACAGAATTGCAAGAATTTGTAGGTATTCTCAACAGTCACCACCAATCTATTAAACTTAAAGTTACAACACATAGAGAAAGTGTGGATTTCCTGGACACCACAGTATTTAAATTACAACAGGAGAATAACAGCCACAAGCTAGCAACAAAGGTATTCTTTAAAGAAACAGACACACACACACTCCTGCACATAAACAGCCACCATCCAAAACATACCTTTCGGGGGCTGGTGAAGTCACAACTGACACGTTTTCACCGCATATGCACAAACGGAGAGGACTTTAGGGAAGCCACCACAACCCTATTTACTGCACTGAGACAGAGAGGTTACACAAAAAGGTTCCTCAGGCACCTTAAGTCTGATTTCCTGAGGGGACTGAATAGCCCACGGCCAAACAGAGAAGTAGCAAGACTACCACTGATAACGACATACGATACAATGACCAAACTAATACACGGAGTGATTAAAACCCAATTTGGGAAACTAAAAGAGGATGTTGACACACTTAGTCGATACCACATAACGTCAGCATACAAAAGAACTCGGAACCTTCGGGACATGCTGGTTCGGAGTAGGATAAGAAAACAGACAACCCAGAACTGCACAAACCCAAAATGTGGGACGTGTAAATACCTAATAATCCGCAAAATGATACAAAATAGACACACAGGAAAAGCATCCCTAATTAAACAAAGAATTACATGTGAACAGCACAATGCTGTTTATGCAATTCGATGCAAACAATGCCACATCTTGTATGTAGGAGAAACAGGGAATAGTCTAAGGATGAGGCTCACAGGGCACCTCAGTGCTATTAGAACAAAGGATGTATACAAACCTACCTCCCGACACTTCATGGAGCATGGTCTTGAATCCCTGGAATTTATGGGGTTGGAGACCAACATGAACTGGACAACCTCACAAAGGAAGAGGAGGGAAAAACACTGGATAACAACCCTACAAACTCAGTTACCAAAGGGCTTAAATCAGATCTAAAATGGGGGAAATCCAACATCAAAAAACAAAACTGCCCCGACCTTAATTACCACAAATCCCAACCCCAACTTGATAAACCTCCCAAACCGCAACCACACCACACCCTACCCTAATCACAATAAACAGAGCTAACCCCTACTGTTTAAGCTAACCAAAACCACTAAACCCCACACTGCCCACAACAAACAGACCAAAGCCCCAACCCTAACTACAAACAGACCACATCCATATCCCAAATCCTAACTCCAAATGCACCCCACTCTACCCCTAAAGCCTAACCGTAACTCTAATACAGCAAACCTAATCTCCCACCCCACCCCTAAAATCTAAGCCTAACACACCCACCCTACTCCTAAACCCTGACCCTCACTTAACCCTACCCCTAATGCAACCCTAACCCATAACTCCAACCCCCCAGCCCTGAATCTAATCACAACTCTCCAAATGCACCCCACTCTACCCCTAAAGCCTAACCGTAACTCTAATACAGCAAACCTAATCTCCCACCCCACCCCTAAAATCTAAGCCTAACACACCCCACCCTACTCCTAAACCCTGACCCTCACTTAACCCTACCCCTAATGCAACCCTAACCCATAACTCCAACCCCCCAGCCCTGAATCTAATCACAACTCTCCAAATGCACCCCACTCTACCCCTAAAGCCTAACCGTAACTCTAATACAGCAAACCTAATCTCCCACCCCACCCCTAAAATCTAAGCCTAACACACCCCACCCTACTCCTAAACCCTGACCCTCACTTAACCCTACCCCTAATGCAACCCTAACCCATAACTCCAACCCCCCAGCCCTGAATCTAATCACAACTCTCCAAATGCACCCCACTCTACCCCTAAAGCCTAACCGTAACTCTAATACAGCAAACCTAATCTCCCACCCCACCCCTAAAATCTAAGCCTAACACACCCCACCCTACTCCTAAACCCTGACCCTCACTTAACCCTACCCCTAATGCAACCCTAACCCATAACTCCAACCCCCCAGCCCTGAATCTAATCACAACTCTGACCCTGGACCCTAACCCTGATGCACCCTACCCTACCCCTAAACACCTAACCCTAACCCTGATGCACCCTACCCTACCCCTAAACACCTAACCCTAACCCTGATGCACCCAACCCTACCCCTAAAACATAACCCTAACCCCACCCCACCCCTAAACACCTAACCCTAACCCTGATGCACCCCAACCTAACCCCAATATAGCCCTGAACCTAACTGCGACCCTGACCCTCACCTAATCCCAACACTAACCCCAGTGCAGCAACCCTAACCCTAACCTGAACCCCCCAACCTCAATACAACATAACCCTAACACTACGTAAAATAAAGGGTAGAGTTGCAACACCAATAATAATAACTAAATACGACATATAGGCCATAAATTGGCAAAACCCAGGAACTGATTATAACCCCAGAGGGGGATCAAAGGATTACGGATCAAGAAATTACTAAGAAGCGATCGGCAAGAAAAAGAAGCCAGGTGGTAAGGTAAAGCGTGGGCCAACCAAAAGTGGCAGGTATAAGTGACAAGAAGCTCAAGCGTTGAGTGAGAATACGAACACAAGAGGGTGTAACTACCCTCCTGCCCACACCATACAACCTAACCCTAACCCTAACCCTAACCCTAACCCTAACCCTAACCCTAACCCTAACCCTAACCCTAACCCTAACCCTGATGAGCCGCAAGATGGCGAAACCGGTCGGAGTGTTCCAAGAAGGAACGATGGATGGTACTTAAGGCTGGAGGACGAGACACATTCAGTAGTAGCCAAGCAGGAACTCTGGATGGTGCCTAAAGCTAAAGCACAAGGTGCATTCATTTGGACAACAGCAACAGTCTGAGGTGCGGGCCAGAACCAAGAGGCAGACAACATAGGGAGGGCGTTTCACCCCTCTGCCCACCATTTTAAAACCTAACCTTTGCAAGTGACGCACTAAGGACTTGGTCTGTTTGTTTGTAGCTCCCTGATGAGCCGCAAGATGGCGAAACCGGTCGGAGTGTTCCATGAAGGAACGATGGATGGTACTTAAGGCTGGAGGACGAGACACATTCAGTAGTAGCCAAGCAGGAACTCTGGATGGTGCCTAAAGCTAAAGCAGAAGGTGCATTCATTTGGACAACAGCAACAGTCTGAGGTGCGGGCCAGAACCAAGAGGCAGACAACATAGGGAGGGCGTTTCCCCCCTCTGCCCACAATTTTAAAACCTAACCCTAACCCTAACCCTAACCCTAACCCTAACCCTAACCCCAAAACATTGTAAAGTACAAATTCAGGAAGATCTGAAAAGGTTTTATAGGAGAGTAAAACTGACTGATTACTTTAGCGATTCAGAAACAGACAAGCAACCTTTTACACCACCATCAGAATGGACCCCACCAAACAATAAAATAGAGCCAGAAATCCTAAACTTTATTAAACAGACTCAATCACAAATTGAAAAAATCCCTAAACAGACAGACAAGCAAAACCTCACTGGAAGAGAGAGACGGGCAATCATAGAACTTAGAAACAATCTAGATATAATCATAAAACCAGCAGATAAGGGCAGTAGTATAGTGATCATGGATAGGCAACAGTATCTACTTGAAGCTCACAGACAGCTTAATAATACAGCCCACTACACGAAATTAGCAGGACCAATTTACCAGGACACACGAAAAGAGATTGGAAACATTTTAACAGAACTAAAGAAATCTAAACACTTAAATCAGAAACAAGTGGAATACCTAAGGGGGGAACAACCACAACCCAGAAAATTCTACATACTACCCAAAATACACAAGCACCCTGACACATGGACTGTACCAGGAGAAATACCACCAGGAAGACCAATTGTGTCAGACTGTGGTAGTGAATCCTACAGGATAGCAGAATACATTGACTCATTCCTAAACCCCTTATCACAGAAGCACCCTAGCTACATTAAAGACACTTACCACTTCATAGAAATAGTGAACTCACTGACCGTACCCCCGAACGCAATACTCTTTACCATGGACATTGAAAGCCTATACACAAA
Source organism: Heptranchias perlo (assembly GCF_035084215.1). Classification (NCBI taxonomy): domain Eukaryota; kingdom Metazoa; phylum Chordata; class Chondrichthyes; order Hexanchiformes; family Hexanchidae; genus Heptranchias; species Heptranchias perlo. Next base: position 78,685 of record NW_027138472.1, read on the forward strand.
CATAGAAACAGACAGAGGCATACAGGCAGTGGAAAATATCCTGAGAAAGTTCCCCCAACCCCACAGACCAGATGCAGCCATAATCCAGCTATTACACCTAGGACTAACAAAAAATGACTTTGAATTCCAGGAGCAATTCTACCTACAGATTAAGGGCACGGCTATGGGCAAGAAATTTGCCCCGGCCTACGCAAACATATACATGGCAGACTGGGAAAACACAGTCTTTGAAAAGTGTCCCAAGCTCCCGATGTGTTATTACAGATACCTGGATGACATATGGGGAGTCTGGACTCACACAGAAACAGAATTGCAAGAATTTGTAGGTATTCTCAACAGTCACCACCAATCGATTAAACTTAAAGTTACAACACATAGAGAAAGTGTGGATTTCCTGGACACCACAGTATTTAAATTACAACAGGAGAATAACAGCCACAAGCTAGCAACAAATGTATTCTTTAAAGAAACAGACACACACACACTCCTGCACATAAACAGCCACCATCCAAAACATACCTTTCGGGGGCTGGTGAAGTCACAACTGACACGTTTTCACCGCATATGCACAAACGGAGAGGACTTTAGGGAAGCCACCACAACCCTATTTACTGCACTGAGACAGAGAGGTTACACAAAAAGGTTCCTCAGGCAACTTAAGTCTGATTTCCTGAGGGGACTGAATAGCCCACGGCCAAACAGAGAAGTAGCAAGACTACCACTGATAACGACATACGATACAATGACCAAACTAATACACGGAGTGATTAAAACCCAATTTGGGAAACTAAAAGAGGATGTTGACACACTTAGTCGATACCACATAACGTCAGCATACAAAAGAACTCGGAACCTTCGGGACATGCTGGTTCGGAGTAGGATAAGAAAACAGACAACCCAGAACTGCACAAACCCAAAATGTGGGACGTGTAAATACCTAATAATCCGCAAAATGATACAAAATAGACACACAGGAAAAGCAGCCCTAATTAAACAAAGAATTACATGTGAACAGCACAATGCTGTTTATGCAATTCGATGCAAACAATGCCACATCTTGTATGTAGGAGAGACGGGGAATAGTCTAAGGATGAGGCTCACAGGGCACCTCAGTGCTATTAGAACAAAGGATGTATACAAACCTACCTCCCGACACTTCATGGAGCATGGTCTTGAATCCCTGGAATTTATGGGGTTGGAGACCAACATGAACTGGACAACCTCACAAAGGAAGAGGAGGGAAAAACACTGGATAACAACCCTACAAACTCAGTTACCAAAGGGCTTAAATCAGATCTAAAATGGGGGAAATCCAACATCAAAAAACAAAACTGCCCCGACCTTAATTACCACAAATCCCAACCCCAACTTGATAAACCTCCCAAACCGCAACCACACCACACCCTACCCTAATCACAATAAACAGAGCTAACCCCTACTGTTTAAGCTAACCAAAACCACTAAACCCCACACTGCCCACAACAAACAGACCAAAGCCCCAACCCTAACTACAAACAGACCCCATCCATATCCCAAATCCTAACTCCAAATGCACCCCACTCTACCCCTAAAGCCTAACCGTAACTCTAATACAGCAAACCTAATCTCCCACCCCACCCCTAAAATCTAAGCCTAACACACCCCACCCTACTCCTAAACCCTGACCCTCACTTAACCCTACCCCTAATGCAACCCGAACCCATAACTCCAACCCCCCAGCCCTGAATCTAATCACAACTCTCCAAATGCACCCCACTCTACCCCTAAAGCCTAACCGTAACTCTAATACAGCAAACCTAATCTCCCACCCCACCCCTAAAATCTAAGCCTAACACACCCCACCCTACTCCTAAACCCTGACCCTCACTTAACCCTACCCCTAATGCAACACTAACCCATAACTCCAACCCCCCAGCCCTGAATCTAATCACAACTCTGACCCTGGACCCTAACCCTGATGCACCCTACCCTACCCCTAAACACCTAACCCTAACCCTGATGCACCCTACCCTACCCCTAAACACCTAACCCTAACCCTGATGCACCCAACCCTACCCCTAAAACATAACCCTAACCCCACCCCACCTCTAAACACCTAACCCTAACCCTGATGCACCCCAACCTAACCCCAATATAGCCCTGAACCTAACTGCGACCCTGACCCTCACCTAACCCCAACACTAACCCCAGTGCAGCAACCCTAACCCTAACCTGAACCCCCCAACCTCAATACAACATAACCCTAACACTACGTAAAATAAAGGGTAGAGTTCCAACACCAATAATAATAACTAAATACGACATAGAGACCATAAATTGGCAAAACCCAGGAACTGATTATAATCCCAGAAGGGGATCAAAGGATTACGGATCAAGAAATTACTAAGAAGCGATCGGCAAGAAAAAGAAGCCAGGTGGTAAGGTAAAGCGTGGGCCAACCAAAAGTGGCAGGTATAAGTGACAAGAAGCTCAAGCGTTGAGTGAGAATACGAACACAAGAGGGTGTAACTACCCTCCTGCCCACACCATACAACCTAACCCTAACCCTAACCCTAACCCTAACCCTAACCCTAACCCTAACCCTAACCCTAACCCTAACCCTGATGAGCCGCAAGATTGCGAAACCGGTCGGAGTGTTCCAAGAAGGAACGATGGATGGTACTTAAGGCTGGAGGACGAGACACATTCAGTAGTAGCCAAGCAGGAACTCTGGATGGTGCCTAAAGCTAAAGCACAAGGTGCATTCATTTGGACAACAGCAACAGTCTGAGGTGCGGGCCAGAACCAAGAGGCAGACAACATAGGGAGGGCGTTGTCCCCCTCTGCCCACCATTTTAAAACCTAACCTTTGCAAGTGACGCACTAAGGACTTGGTCTGTTTGTTTGTAGCTCCCTGATGAGCCGCAAGATGGCGAAACCGGTCGGAGTGTTCCAAGAAGGAACGATGGATGGTACTTAAGGCTGGAGGACGAGACACATTCAGTAGTAGCCAAGCAGGAACTCTGGATGGTGCCTAAAGCTAAAGCACAAGGTGCATTCATTTGGACAACAGCAACAGTCTGAGGTGCGGGCCAGAACCAAGAGGCAGACAACATAGGGAGGGCGTTTCCCCCCTCTGCCCACCATTTTAAAACCTAACCCTAACCCTAACCCTAACCCTAACCCTAACCCCAAAACATTGTAAAGTACAAATTCAGGAAGATCTGAAAAGGTTTTACAGGAGAGTAAAACTGACCGATTACTTTAGCGATTCAGAAACAGACAAGCAACCTTTTACACCACCATCAGAATGGACCCCACCAAACAATAAAATAGAGCCAGAAATCCTAAACTTTATTAAACAGACTCAATCACAAATTGAAAAAATCCCTAAACAGACAGACAAGCAAAACCTCACTGGAAGAGAGAGACGGGCAATCATAGAACTTAGAAACAATCTAGATATAATCATAAAACCAACAGATAAGGGCAGTAGTATAGTGATCATGGATAGGCAACAGTATCTACTTGAAGCTCACAGACAGCTTAATAATACAGCCCACTACACGAAATTAGCAGGACCAATTTACCAGGACACACGAAAAGAGATTGGAAACATTTTAACAGAACTAAAGAAATCTAAACACTTAAATCAGAAACAAGTGGAATACCTAAGGGGGGAACAACCACAACCCAGAAAATTCTACATACTACCCAAAATACACAAGCACCCTGACACATGGACTGTACCAGGAGAAATACCACCAGGAAGACCCATTGTGTCAGACTGTGGTAGTGAATCCTACAGGATAGCAGAATACATTGACTCATTCCTAAACCCCTTATCACAGAAGCACCCTAGCTACATTAAAGACACTTACCACTTCATAGAAATAGTGAACTCACTGACCGTACCCCCGAACGCAATACTCTTTACCATGGACATTGAAAGCCTATACACAAACATAGAAACAGACAGAGGCATACAGGCAGTGGAAAATATCCTTAGAAAGTTCCCCCAACCCCACAGACCAGATGCAGCCATAATCCAGCTATTACACCTAGGACTAACAAAAAATGACTTTGAATTCCAGGAGCAATTCTACCTACAGATTAAGGGCACGGCTATGGGCAAGAAATTTGCCCCGGCCTACGCAAACATATACATGGCAGACTGGGAAAACACAGTCTTTGAAAAGTGTTCCAAGCTCCCGATGTGTTATTACAGATACCTGGATGACATATGGGGAGTCTGGACTCACACAGAAACAGAATTGCAAGAATTTGTCGGTATTCTCAACAGTCACCACCAATCGATTAAACTTAAAGTTACAACACATAGAGAAAGTGTGGATTTCCTGGACACCACAGTATTTAAATTACAACAGGAGAATAACAGCCACAAGCTAGCAACAAAGGTATTCTTTAAAGAAACAGACACACACACACTCCTGCACATAAACAGCCACCATCCAAAACATACCTTTCGGGGGCTGGTGAAGTCACAACTGACATGTTTTCACCGCATATGCACAAACGGAGAGGACTTTAGGGAAGCCACCACAACCCTATTTACTGCACTGAGACAGAGAGGTTACACAAAAAGGTTCCTCAGGCACCTTAAGTCTGATTTCCTGAGGGGACTGAATAGCCCACGGCCAAACAGAGAAGTAGCAAGACTACCACTGATAACGACATACGATACAATGACCAAATTAATACACGGAGTGATTAAAACCCAATTTGGGAAACTAAAAGAGGATGTTGACACACTTAGTCGATACCACATAACGTCGGCATACAAAAGAACTCGGAACCTTCGGGACATGCTGGTTCGGAGTAGGATAAGAAAACAGACAACCCAGAACTGCACAAACCCAAAATGTGGGACGTGTAAATACCTAATAATCCGCAAAATGATACAAAATAGACACACAGGAAAAGCATCCCTAATTAAACAAAGAATTACATGTGAACAGCACAATGCTGTTTATGCAATTCGATGCAAACAATGCCACATCTTGTATGTAGGAGAAACAGGGAATAGTCTAAGGATGAGGGTCACAGGGCACCTCAGTGCTATTAGAACAAAGGATGTATACAAACCTACCTCCCGACACTTCATGGAGCATGGTCTTGAATCCCTGGAATTTATGGGGTTGGAGACCAACATGAACTGGACAACCTCACAAAGGAAGAGGAAGGAAAAACACTGGATAACAACCCTACAAACTCAGTTACCAAATGGCTTAAATCAGATCTAAAATGGGGGAAATCCAACATCAAAAAACAAAACTGCCCCGACCTTAATTACCACAAATCCCAACCCCAACTTGATAAACCTCTCAAACCGCAACCACACCACACCCTACCCTAATCACAATAAACAGAGCTAACCCCTACTGTTTAAGCTAACCAAAACCACTAAACCCCACACTGCCCACAACAAACAGACCAAAGCCCCAACCCTAACTACAAACAGACCCCATCCATATCCCAAATCCTAACTCCAAATGCACCCCACTCTACCCCTAAAGCCTAACCGTAACTCTAATACAGCAAACCTAATCTCCCACCTCACCCCTAAAATCTAAGCCTAACACACCCCACCCTACTCCTAAACCCTGACCCTCACTTAACCCTACCCCTAATGCAACCCTAACCCATAACTCCAACCCCCCAGCCCTGAATCTAATCACAACTCTCCAAATGCACCCCAATCTACCCCTAAAGCCTAACCGTAACTCTAATACAGCAAACCTAATCTCCCACCCCACCCCTAAAATCTAAGCCTAACACACCCCACCCTACTCCTAAACCCTGACCCTCACTTAACCCTACCCCTAATGCAACCCTAACCCATAACTCCAAATCCCCAGCCCTGAATCTAATCACAACTCTGACCCTGGACCCTAACCCTGATGCACCCTACCCTACCCCTAAACACCTAATCCTAACCCTGATGCACCCTACCCTACCCCTAAACACCTAACCCTAACCCTGATGCACCCAACCCTACCCCTAAAACATAACCCTAACCCCACCCCACCCCTAAACACCTAACCCTAACCCTGATGCACCCCAACCTAACCCCAATATAGCCCTGAACCTAACTGCGACCCTGACCCTCACCTAACCCCAACACTAACCCCAGTGCAGCAACCCTAACCCTAACCTGAACCCCCCAACCTCAATACAACATAACCCTAACACTACATAAAATAAAGGGTAGAGTTCCAACACCAATAATAATAACTAAATACGACATAGAGACCATAAATTGGCAAAACCCAGGAACTGATTATAACCCCAGAGGGGGATCAAAGGATTACGGATCAAGAAATTACTAAGAAGCGATCGGCAAGAAAAAGAAGCCAGGTGGTAAGGTAAAGCGTGGGGCAACCAAAAGTGGCAGGTATAAGTGACAAGAAGCTCAAGGGTTGAGTGAGAATACGAACACAAGAGGGTGTAACTACCCTCCTGCCCACACCATACAACCTAACATTCAGGAGTGACACGCTTTACATTACCACAGACAAAAAAAGATATAAATGCCAAGAAAAGAAAACCCAGAGAATATATCTTGCAAATACCTTAAATCTAAACTTGATCAGTGAGGTAGATGGTTAAATAACTTTTTGTTCCCCTTTTGCCCCCCCACAAAAATAGCAGCAAGCAACTTATAAAAATAGGGAGCACCAAGGAGGTTTTTTTAAATTTTAAAATCTAAAATATTTAAAAGGTGCACTTAAAATAAAGCATGGCTGGAAATGTGGGTCTGACAGACATGGAACTCACCTTCCCAAACCCCCCCCCCCCACGAGGTTTGGGACAGCAATAAGGGCACAAAAGATTACATATTTTTTTAAAACAGTTGTAGTTCCCATAGACACGGTCTCTGGACATTGATGCGGGGACGGCCCCTTTAAGAGATGCCTGGTGCTGCGGGGACGGCCCCTTTAAGAGATGCCTGGTGCTGCGGGGAACGCGACAGCAGGGAGCTGCTGGATATCGACCTCAGTTTTTTTAAAAGAAACCCTTTCCCCGGGGATCTGGAGGAGTTGGGGACACGGGTGAGAATCCGATAACTTTATCTAGTCTTTAGATTTTGAGCGTTCACCGGGTGATTTTTATCTTTGAAATCGGGTTTTTTTCTCAGCGACTGAAAAGCGAGCGCCGCGTGAGGCATTCTGGGATATGGAGTTCTCTCGGGTCAAACACGAGGGCAAGACCCGTAAATAAAAGGGTTTACTTGGTCTCTCTGGGGATGGGGGACCTTTCTTTCCCCCTCCTCTCCCCCCGGGGGGCGGGTGGCAGCGGTTACGGGAGTTTTTATGGGGAATCGGACCTTGGAAATCAAAATTTTGTTCCACGCGGCCGCTGAAAAGCGAGCGCCGCGTGAGGCATTCTGGGATATGGAGTTCTCTCGGGTCAAACACGAGGGCAACGCTCTTAAATAAAAGGGTTTACTTTGGTTTTTTGGGGCTGGGGGACCTTTCTTTCCCCCTCCTCTCCCCCCGGGGGGTGGGTGGCGGCGGATTCGGGAGTTTTTTTTGGGGAATCGTACCTTGGAAATCGGTTTTTTTCTGCGCGGCCGCTGCAAAGCGAGCGACGCGTGAGGCATTCTGGGAGATTGAGTTTCGTTTAACGAGCGATCGGGTTTAAAAAGGAGCAAATCGGTGGGAAGTTTAATTAATTGTTTAAAATACCCTCATAATTAAAAGGCATAGCCGGAGGTGGGGGTTTGGAGAAGTAGCTTCATGTTTTTATTTAAAAAATGAGGTGAGGCGGACAGGTAATCAAGCCCCGGGGTCAGCGGACAGTCGGACTCCGTGGCGCCAGAATGACCTGGAGCATTAAAACAGATTCAAAGGTTAAAAAGCAATATTTTTAAAAACATTACCTCAAAAAAAATAACCCCAAACATCTAAGATAAACTAAAGGAACATTAAAACATTAGGTTAAAAAAATATAATTTAAAAATAACGAACACGTGGAGCGAAGGGGGCGGGGCCAGCCCTGCATGAGACAGGACTCATTACATACAGGACAGAAATTCTAACCAATCCCAGGTCAAGGCTAGCCTGCTTGTGGGCGGGAACAAAACTTCAGCCAACAGTAGCACACAGGGGAGGGGCCAGTCCAAGGCTCCGGACTTATAAGCAACTGTAAACAAAGTTAAAATCCTTTCTTCCTGATGAAGCTTAAGGATAAGCGAAACGTCGGAGAAAAAAAGATTCCAGGCCGGAGAACTTACTGAACGAAAGAGTTTTTGGATAGTACTGTTGCAGGCTGAGAACCATCGAAGCCAGAGAGCCACCGGAGGGGAGGTGAGACCGGTGGAAAAAGAGCCTTTCCAGGCGGGACAGCCGGCTGAGCTGGGGAGTGTTTGGAGGACGCAGTCCCAGGCAGGAGACCATCTGAGCCAGGGAGCCACCGTGGGGTGAGATTACAGTTACTAGCGGGGACCTCTATTACCAAATAGAAGCTAGTAACATCTTTTAAAACCTTTTGCACCTTTCTACACCCAGGGAATGGCTAACACTATGCGGAACACATGCAGGTTGTCTGACAACCGTACGCATATGAGGTCGGACCCGGGTACACATAGGTGTCTCCCCGTAGCCAGGGATGAATTTGCTACAACAGTGAGAATAATTTATAGAATTTTCCAGACAATCCACCATCTAATATTCTTAAAGGGCCAGAATCAGCCCCCTAAGGGCATCTTAAAACAAGCTGATAAACTAACCTGCTTTATAAAACCGGCAAAACCGTCACAGGAAACCCTAACCAAATTGGCTTTGAATTCAGAAAACTGGGCAAAACAGACCAGACAGATTCTAATTGAGCACTATACAACAAACCTGGAAGAATTAGAAAATGAATTTGCTCAGGCTGCAGTGACAGAGCGCCTGGAAGAAATGATGACGAAAGCCACTAATTGGATTAAAAAGAGTCTTAGACATAAATTCAAAATTCAATCAATTGATGAGGCAAAGAGACATGTGGTGGGATTAGCATCACGGTTGACAGAGCAAGGGACCAGCACACAATTGAGGACAGAACAGCGGACCGGCACACGGACGAGGACGCCCCCACGCCATAGGCCAAATACCTGGGCAGCCTTGTTCCACCAGCCTGCGATCACAGCCCCCTCATGCCGCAGACGGACTGAAAACCCCCCCCCACCCCGTGGGCCAGCTGCCATGACTTCAGCACGCCACCGGCAGACCCCCCCACCCCTTGCACCAGTTGCCACGACTTCGTCACACCACCAACACACCCCCCCACCCTGGGAGCCAGCTGCCATGACTTCGTCATGCCACCGATGGACCCCCCCACCCCTTGCACCAGTTGCCACGACTTCGTCACACCACCAACACACCCCCCCACCCTTTGAGCCAGCTGCCATGACTTCGTCACGCCACCGACAGACCCCCCCACCCCGTGGGCCAGCTACCCCGACTTCATCACACCACCAGCAGACCACTGAAACCCCCCCTTCCTTGCGGTCCAGGGCAGTGACCCCCCCTTCCCCGCCATCCAGGGCGGCGACTAGCCCTACCCCACCCCACAGGCCAAGGACCAGGATTTCCAATGTGGCCATCATTAGGGACCTGGACATCACACTTGGCTCTCAAGGGCCTGAGCCACGTAGACCCCAGCACTACATGGGGAACCAACATCAGACGGTATTAAACCAAATCACTAGGGATTCCTCAGACCCAAAACAAACAGAAGGGAGAACCCCTCCTACACCAGGGACAAATCCATGCACAACATTCCTGTACCCCAAAACCAGGGTCACGTACCAACCGCTCCCACAGAGACAAAAGAAAGACTGTACCAAACCAACCATCCCAAGAAATACAGCAGTTCTAGAGCCCGAGATCAGAGTCACAAAACAACCCCTTCCACAGAAACAAAGGAGCGACCAGACCGGACAGGTAAACCCAATAGACACAGAAATGAGGACAGGAACAATGAGAGCCCAGACAGATAACACAGTAGGAGAGGCAGAAATAGCTGAAGCCGAGGTAGGGAACACAATAGGGGAGGCAGGGGTAGCAGACATAGAAACAGAAAACACACCAACAGGGGCAGAACCTGACTCTGAAGGGGAAGATGCACAGAGAGTGACGAGGCACCCCAACACCAGCCGAAAAAACATTACCTGGAAATTGGAACCCAGAAAATCCATTTTAATAATAGGAGATTCTAACCTCTCCAAGATAAAAAGATGCCCAAATCCCACCACCCAAATTGATAGCTTTCCAGGAGCTAAATTCATTCATGTCACAGCAATTCTGGACAAATTGGAACCCTGTCCGGAGACCAAAAAGGTGGTGCTCTCAGTTGGCATTAATAATCGAACGCAGAGACCACTGACTGCAACCAAGCAACTGCAGTCATTACTTAAATTGGCTAAGAGCACATTCCCAAATGCTCAGATCTGGGTGCCGGAAATTAACTTCAGTAACTTACTTCCAGAAATGGAGAGGGATACAATCAGAGGAATTAACCAGCATATAAAAAAACAGAATTACATACCAGCAATTAATGCTAGATCCTTTAAAGTGGGGGCTGACCACATCCATTGGACAGATAGCACTGCCCATAACATAATAAACCAGTGGATGAAGTCTTTAAACTAAAAAGGACATTAACCCAAGAGAAGGGTAGATTACACCTGGGAAAAACTGTTATTAATATTTCCCAACTCTTTAACCCCACAGAGGTACAGGAGAGGGTTTTAAACAAGGGCCTTACATTTGTTCCAACCCCAAAACATTGTAAAGTACAAATTCAGGAAGATCTGAAAAGGTTTTACAGGAGAGTAAAACTGACCGATTACTTTAGCGATTCAGAAACAGACAAGCAACCTTTTACACCACCATCAGAATGGACCCCACCAAACAATAAAATAGAGCCAGAAATCCTAAACTTTATTAAACAGACTCAATCACAAATTGAAAAAATCCCTAAACAGACAGACAAGCAAAACCTCACTGGAAGAGAGGGACGGGCAATCATAGAACTTAGAAACAATCTAGATATAATCATAAAACCAACAGATAAGGGCAGTAGTATAGTGATCATGGATAGGCAACAGTATCTACTTGAAGCTCACAGACAGCTTAATAATACAGCCCACTACACGAAATTAGCAGGACCAATTTACCAGGACACACGAAAAGAGATTGGAAACATTTTAACAGAACTAAAGAAATCTAAACACTTAAATCAGAAACAAGTGGAATACCTAAGGGGGGAACAACCACAACCCAGAAAATTCTACATACTACCCAAAATACACAAGCACCCTGACACATGGACTGTACCAGGAGAAATACCACCAGGAAGACCAATTGTGTCAGACTCTGGTAGTGAATCCTACAGGATAGCAGAATACATTGACTCATTCCTAAACCCCTTATCACAGAAGCACCCTAGCTACATTAAAGACACTTACCACTTCATAGAAATAGTGAACTCACTGACCGTACCCCCGAACGCAATACTCTTTACCATGGACATTGAAAGCCTATACACAAACATAGAAACAGACAGAGGCATACAGGCAGTGGAAAATATCCTTAGAAAGTTCCCCCAACCCCACAGACCAGATGCAGCCATAATCCAGCTATTACACCTAGGACTAACAAAAAATGACTTTGAATTCCAGGAGCAATTCTACCTACAGATTAAGGGCACGGCTATGGGCAAGAAATTTGCCCCGGCCTACGCAAACATATACATGGCAGACTGGGAAAACACAGTCTTTGAAAAGTGTTCCAAGCTCCCGATGTGTTATTACAGATACCTGGATGACATATGGGGAGTCTGGACTCACACAGAAACAGAATTGCAAGAATTTGTAGGTATTCTCAACAGTCACCACCAATCTATTAAACTTAAAGTTACAACACATAGAGAAAGTGTGGATTTCCTGGACACCACAGTATTTAAATTACAACAGGAGAATAACAGCCACAAGCTAGCAACAAAGGTATTCTTTAAAGAAACAGACACACACACACTCCTGCACATAAACAGCCACCATCCAAAACATACCTTTCGGGGGCTGGTGAAGTCACAACTGACACGTTTTCACCGCATATGCACAAACGGAGAGGACTTTAGGGAAGCCACCACAACCCTATTTACTGCACTGAGACAGAGAGGTTACACAAAAAGGTTCCTCAGGCACCTTAAGTCTGATTTCCTGAGGGGACTGAATAGCCCACGGCCAAACAGAGAAGTAGCAAGACTACCACTGATAACGACATACGATACAATGACCAAACTAATACACGGAGTGATTAAAACCCAATTTGGGAAACTAAAAGAGGATGTTGACACACTTAGTCGATACCACATAACGTCGGCATACAAAAGAACTCGGAACCTTCGGGACATGCTGGTTCGGAGTAGGATAAGAAAGCAGACAACCCAGAACTGCACAAACCCAAAATGTGGGACGTGTAAATACCTAATAATCCGCAAAATGATACAAAATAGACACACAGGAAAAGCAGCCCTAATTAAACAAAGAATTACATGTGAACAGCACAATGCTGTTTATGCAATTCGATGCAAACAATGCCACATCTTGTATGTAGGAGAAACAGGGAATAGTCTAAGGATGAGGCTCACAGGGCACCTCAGTGCTATTAGAACAAATGATGTATACAAACCTACCTCCCGACACTTCATGGAGCATGGTCTTGAATCCCTGGAATTTATGGGGTTGGAGACCAACATGAACTGGACAACCTCACAAAGGAAGAGGAGGGAAAAACACTGGATAACAACCCTACAAACTCAGTTACCAAATGGCTTAAATCAGATCTAAAATGGGGGAAATCCAACATCAAAAAACAAAACTGCCCCGACCTTAATTACCACAAATCCCAACCCCAACTTGATAAACCTCTCAAACCGCAACCACACCACACCCTACCCTAATCACAATAAACAGAGCTAACCCCTACTGTTTAAGCTAACCAAAACCACTAAACCCCACACTGCCCACAACAAACAGACCAAAGCCCCAACCCTAACTACAAACAGACCCCATCCATATCCCAAATCCTAACTCCAAATGCACCCCACTCTACCCCTAAAGCCTAACCGTAACTCTAATACAGCAAACCTAATCTCCCACTTCACCCCTAAAATATAAGCCTAACTCACCCCACCCTACTCCTAAACCCTGACCCTCACTTAACCCTACCCCTAATGCAACCCTAACCCATAACTCCAACCCCCCAGCCCTGAATCTAATCACAACTCTCCAAATGCACCCCAATCTACCCCTAAAGCCTAACCGTAACTCTAATACAGCAAACCTAATCTCCCACCCCACCCCTAAAATCTAAGCCTAACACACCCCACCCTACTCCTAAACCCTGACCCTCACTTAACCCTACCCCTAATGCAACCCTAACCCATAACTCCAAACCCCCAGCCCTGAATCTAATCACAACTCTGACCCTGGACCCTAACCCTGATGCACCCTACCCTACCCCTAAACACCTAACCCTAACCCTGATGCACCCTACCCTACCCCTAAACACCTAACCCTAACCCTGATGCACCCCAACCTAACCCCAATATAGCCCTGAACCTAACTGCGACCCTGACCCTCACCTAACCCCAACACTAACCCCAGTGCAGCAACCCTAACCCTAACCTGAACCCCCCAACCTCAATACAACATAACCCTAACACTACATAAAATAAAGGGTAGAGTTCCAACACCAATAATAATAACTAAATACGACATAGAGACCATAAATTGGCAAAACCCAGGAACTGATTATAACCCCAGAGGGGGATCAAAGGATTACGGATCAAGAAATTACTAAGAAGCGATCGGCAAGAAAAAGAAGCCAGGTGGTAAGGTAAAGCGTGGGCCAACCAAAAGTGGCAGGTATAAGTGACAAGAAGCTCAAGGGTTGAGTGAGAACACGAACACAAGAGGGTGTAAACTACCCTCCTGCCCACACCATACAACCTAACCCTAACCCTAACCCCAAAACATTGTAAAGTACAAATTCAGGAAGATCTGAAAAGGTTTTACAGGAGAGTAAAACTGACCGATTACTTTAGCGATTCAGAAACAGACAAGCAACCTTTTACACCACCATCAGAATGGACCCCACCAAACAATAAAATAGAGCCAGAAATCCTAAACTTTATTAAACAGACTCAATCACAAATTGAAAAAATCCCTAAACAGACAGACAAGCAAAACCTCACTGGAAGAGAGAGACGGGCAATCATAGAACTTAGAAACAATCTAGATATAATCATAAAACCAACAGATAAGGGCAGTAGTATAGTGATCATGGATAGGCAACAGTATCTACTTGAAGCTCACAGACAGCTTAATAATACAGCCCACTACACGAAATTAGCAGGACCAATTTACCAGGACACACGAAAAGAGATTGGAAACATTTTAACAGAACTAAAGAAATCTAAACACTTAAATCAGAAACAAGTGGAATACCTAAGGGGGGAACAACCACAACCCAGAAAATTCTACATACTACCCAAAATACACAAGCACCCTGACACATGGACTGTACCAGGAGAAATACCACCAGGAAGACCCATTGTGTCAGACTGTGGTAGTGAATCCTACAGGATAGCAGAATACATTGACTCATTCCTAAACCCCTTATCACAGAAGCACCCTAGCTACATTAAAGACACTTACCACTTCATAGAAATAGTGAACTCACTGACCGTACCCCCGAACGCAATACTCTTTACCATGGACATTGAAAGCCTATACACAAACATAGAAACAGACAGAGGCATACAGGCAGTGGAAAATATCCTTAGAAAATTCCCCCAACCCCACAGACCAGATGCAGCCATAATCCAGCTATTACACCTAGGACTAACAAAAAATGACTTTGAATTCCAGGAGCAATTCTACCTACAGATTAAGGGCACGGCTATGGGCAAGAAATTTGCCCCGGCCTACGCAAACATATACATGGCAGACTGGGAAAACACAGTCTTTGAAAAGTGTTCCAAGCTCCCGATGTGTTATTACAGATACCTGGATGACATATGGGGAGTCTGGACTCACACAGAAACAGAATTGCAAGAATTTGTAGGTATTCTCAACAGTCACCACCAATCTATTAAACTTAAAGTTACAACACATAGAGAAAGTGTGGATTTCCTGGACACCACAGTATTTAAATTACAACAGGAGAATAACAGCCACAAGCTAGCAACAAAGGTATTCTTTAAAGAAACAGACACACACACACTCCTGCACATAAACAGCCACCATCCAAAACATACCTTTCGGGGGCTGGTGAAGTCACAACTGACACGTTTTCACCGCATATGCACAAACGGAGAGGACTTTAGGGAAGCCACCACAACCCTATTTACTGCACTGAGACAGAGAGGTTACACAAAAAGGTTCCTCAGGCACCTTAAGTCTGATTTCCTGAGGGGACTGAATAGCCCACGGCCAAACAGAGAAGTAGCAAGACTACCACTGATAACGACATACGATACAATGACCAAACTAATACACGGAGTGATTAAAACCCAATTTGGGAAACTAAAAGAGGATGTTGACACACTTAGTCGATACCACATAACGTCAGCATACAAAAGAACTCGGAACCTTCGGGACATGCTGGTTCGGAGTAGGATAAGAAAACAGACAACCCAGAACTGCACAAACCCAAAATGTGGGACGTGTAAATACCTAATAATCCGCAAAATGATACAAAATAGACACACAGGAAAAGCAGCCCTAATTAAACAAAGAATTACATGTGAACAGCACAATGCTGTTTATGCAATTCGATGCAAACAATGCCACATCTTGTATGTAGGAGAAACAGGGAATAGTCTAAGGATGAGGCTCACAGGGCACCTCAGTGCTATTAGAACAAAGGATGTATACAAACCTACCTCCCGACACTTCATGGAGCATGGTCTTGAATCCCTGGAATTTATGGGGTTGGAGACCAACATGAACTGGACAACCTCACAAAGGAAGAGGAGGGAAAAACACTGGATAACAACCCTACAAACTCAGTTACCAAATGGCTTAAATCAGATCTAAAATGGGGGAAATCCAACATCAAAAAACAAAACTGCCCCGACCTTAATTACCACAAATCCAAACCCCAACTTGATAAACCTCCCAAACCGCAACCACACCACACCCTACCCTAATCACAATAAACAGAGCTAACCCCTACTGTTTAAGCTAACCAAAACCACTAAACCCCACACTGCCCACAACAAACAGACCAAAGCCCCAACCCTAACTACAAACAGACCACATCCATATCCCAAATCCTAACTCCAAATGCACCCCACTCTACCCCTAAAGCCTAACCGTAACTCTAATACAGCAAACCTAATCTCCCACCCCACCCCTAAAATCTAAGCCTAACACACCCCACCCTACTCCTAAACCCTGACCCTCACTTAACCCTACCCCTAATGCAACCCTAACCCATAACTCCAACCCCCCAGCCCTGAATCTAATCACAACTCTCCAAATGCACCCCACTCTACCCCTAAAGCCTAACCGTAACTCTAATACAGCAAACCTAATCTCCCACCCCACCCCTAAAATCTAAGCCTAACACACCCCACCCTACTCCTAAACCCTGACCCTCACTTAACCCTACCCCTAATGCAACCCTAACCCATCACTCCAACCCCCCAGCCCTGAATCTAATCACAACTCTCCAAATGCACCCCACTCTACCCCTAAAGCCTAACCGTAACTCTAATACAGCAAACCTAATCTCCCACCCCACCCCTAAAATCTAAGCCTAACACACCCCACCCTACTCCTAAACCCTGAGCCTCACTTAACCCTACCCCTAATGCAACCCTAACCCATAACTCCAACCCCCCAGCCCTGAATCTAATCACAACTCTGACCCTGGACCCTAACCCTGATGCACCCTACCCTACCCCTAAACACCTAACCCTAACCCTGATGCACCCTACCCTACCCCTAAACACCTAACCCTAACCCTGATGCACCCAACCCTACCCCTAAAACATAACCCTAACCCCACCCCACCCCTAAACACCTAACCCTAACCCTGATGCACCACAACCTAACCCCAATATAGCCCTGAACCTAACTGCGACCCTGACCCTCACCTAACCCCAACACTAACCCCAGTGCAGCAACCCTAACCCTAACCTGAACCCCCCAACCTCAATACAACATAACCCTAACACTACGTAAAATAAAGGGTAGAGTTCCAACACCAATAATAATAACTAAATACGACATAGAGGCCATAAATTGGCAAAACCCAGGAACTGATTATAACCCCAGAGGGGGATCAAAGGATTACGGATCAAGAAATTACTAAGAAGCGATCGGCAAGAAAAAGAAGCCAGGTGGTAAGGTAAAGCGTGGGCCAACCAAAAGTGGCAGGTATAAGTGACAAGAAGCTCAAGCGTTGAGTGAGAATACGAACACAAGAGGGTGTAACTACCCTCCTGCCCACACCATACAACCTAACCCTAACCCTAACCCTAACCCTCACCCTAACCCTAACCCTAACCCTAACCCTAACCCTAACCCTAACCCTGATGAGCCGCAAGATGGCGAAACCGGTCGGAGTGTTCCAAGAAGGAACGATGGATGGTACTTAAGGCTGGAGGACGAGACACATTCAGTAGTAGCCAAGCAGGAACTCTGGATGGTGCCTAAAGCTAAAGCACAAGGTGCATTCATTTGGACAACAGCAACAGTCTGAGGTGCGGGCCAGAACCAAGAGGCAGTCAACATAGGGAGGGCGTTTCCCCCCTCTGCCCACCATTTTAAAACCTAACCCTAACCCTAACCCTAACCCTAACTCTAACCCTAACCCTAACCCTAACCCTAACCCCAAAACATTGTAAAGTACAAATTCAGGAAGATCTGAAAAGGTTTTACAGGAGAGTAAAACTGACCGATTACTTTAGCGATTCAGAAACAGACAAGCAACCTTTTACACCACCATCAGAATGGACCCCACCAAACAATAAAATGGAGCCAGAAATCCTAAACTTTATTAAACAGACTCAATCACAAATTGAAAAAATCCCTAAACAGACAGACAAGCAAAACCTCACTGGAAGAGAGAGACGGGCAATCATAGAACTTAGAAACAATCTAGATATAATCATAAAACCAACAGATAAGGGCAGTAGTATAGTGATCATGGATAGGCAACAGTATCTACTTGAAGCTCACAGACAGCTTAACAATACAGCCCACTACACGAAATTAGCAGGACCAATTTACCAGGACACACGAAAAGAGATTGGAAACATTTTAACAGAACTAAAGAAATCTAAACACTTAAATCAGAAACAAGTGGAATACCTAAGGGGGGAACAACCACAACCCAGAAAATTCTACATACTACCCAAAATACACAAGCACCCTGACACATGGACTGTACCAGGAGAAATACCACCAGGAAGACCCATTGTGTCAGACTGTGGTAGTGAATCCTACAGGATAGCAGAATACATTGACTCATTCCTAAACCCCTTATCACAGAAGCACCCTAGCTACATTAAAGACACTTACCACTTCATAGAAATAGTGAACTCACTGACCGTACCCCCGAACGCAATACTCTTTACCATGGACATTGAAAGCCTATACACAAACATAGAAACAGACAGAGGCATACAGGCAGTGGAAAATATCCTTAGAAAGTTCCCCCAACCCCACAGACCAGATGCAGCCATAATCCAGCTATTACACCTAGGACTAACAAAAAATGACTTTGAATTCCAGGAGCAATTCTACCTACAGATTAAGGGCACGGCTATGGGCAAGAAATTTGCCCCGGCCTACGCAAACATATACATGGCAGACTGGGAAAACACAGTCTTTGAAAAGTGTTCCAAGCTCCCTATGTGTTATTACAGATACCTGGATGACATATGGGGAGTCTGGACTCACACAGAAACAGAATTGCAAGAATTTGTAGGTATTCTCAACAGTCACCACCAATCTATTAAACTTAAAGTTACAACACATAGAGAAAGTGTGGATTTCCTGGACACCACAGTATTTAAATTACAACAGGAGAATAACAGCCACAAGCTAGCAACAAAGGTATTCTTTAAAGAAACAGACACACACACACTCCTGCACATAAACAGCCACCATCCAAAACATACCTTTCGGGGGCTGGTGAAGTCACAACTGACACGTTTTCACCGCATATGCACAAACGGAGAGGACTTTAGGGAAGCCACCACAACCCTATTTACTGCACTGAGACAGAGAGGTTACACAAAAAGGTTCCTCAGGCACCTTAAGTCTGATTTCCTGAGGGGACTGAATAGCCCACGGCCAAACAGAGAAGTAGCAAGACTACCACTGATAACGACATACGATACAATGACCAAACTAATACACGGAGTGATTAAAACCCAATTTGGGAAACTAAAAGAGGATGTTGACACACTTAGTCGATACCACATAACGTCAGCATACAAAAGAACTCGGAACCTTCGGGACATGCTGGTTCGGAGTAGGATAAGAAAACAGACAACCCAGAACTGCACAAACCCAAAATGTGGGACGTGTAAATACCTAATAATCCGCAAAATGATACAAAATAGACACACAGGAAAAGCAGCCCTAATTAAACAAAGAATTACATGTGAACAGCACAATGCTGTTTATGCAATTCGATGCAAACAATGCCACATCTTGTATGTAGGAGAAACAGGGAATAGTCTAAGGATGAGGCTCACAGGGCACCTCAGTGCTATTAGAACAAAGGATGTATACAAACCTACCTCCCGACACTTCATGGAGCATGGTCTTGAATCCCTGGAATTTATGGGGTTGGAGACCAACATGAACTGGACAACCTCACAAAGGAAGAGGAGGGAAAAACACTGGATAACAACCCTACAAACTCAGTTACCAAATGGCTTAAATCAGATCTAAAATGGGGGAAATCCAACATCAAAAAACAAAACTGCCCCGACCTTAATTACCACAAATCCAAACCCCAACTTGATAAACCTCCCAAACCGCAACCACACCACACCCTACCCTAATCACAATAAACAGAGCTAACCCCTACTGTTTAAGCTAACCAAAACCACTAAACCCCACACTGCCCACAACAAACAGACCAAAGCCCCAACCCTAACTACAAACAGACCACATCCATATCCCAAATCCTAACTCCAAATGCACCCCACTCTACCCCTAAAGCCTAACCGTAACTCTAATACAGCAAACCTAATCTCCCACCCCACCCCTAAAATCTAAGCCTAACACACCCCACCCTACTCCTAAACCCTGACCCTCACTTAACCCTACCCCTAATGCAACCCTAACCCATAACTCCAACCCCCCAGCCCTGAATCTAATCACAACTCTCCAAATGCACCCCACTCTACCCCTAAAGCCTAACCGTAACTCTAATACAGCAAACCTAATCTCCCACCCCACCCCTAAAATCTAAGCCTAACACACCCCACCCTACTCCTAAACCCTGACCCTCACTTAACCCTACCCCTAATGCAACCCTAACCCATCACTCCAACCCCCCAGCCCTGAATCTAATCACAACTCTCCAAATGCACCCCACTCTACCCCTAAAGCCTAACCGTAACTCTAATACAGCAAACCTAATCTCCCACCCCACCCCTAAAATCTAAGCCTAACACACCCCACCCTACTCCTAAACCCTGACCCTCACTTAACCCTACCCCTAATGCAACCCTAACCCATAACTCCAACCCCCCAGCCCTGAATCTAATCACAACTCTGACCCTGGACCCTAACCCTGATGCACCCTACCCTACCCCTAAACACCTAACCCTAACCCTGATGCACCCTACCCTACCCCTAAACACCTAACCCTAACCCTGATGCACCCAACCCTACCCCTAAAACATAACCCTAACCCCACCCCACCCCTAAACACCTAACCCTAACCCTGATGCACCACAACCTAACCCCAATATAGCCCTGAACCTAACTGCGACCCTGACCCTCACCTAACCCCAACACTAACCCCAGTGCAGCAACCCTAACCCTAACCTGAACCCCCCAACCTCAATACAACATAACCCTAACACTACGTAAAATAAAGGGTAGAGTTCCAACACCAATAATAATAACTAAATACGACATAGAGGCCATAAATTGGCAAAACCCAGGAACTGATTATAACCCCAGAGGGGGATCAAAGGATTACGGATCAAGAAATTACTAAGAAGCGATCGGCAAGAAAAAGAAGCCAGGTGGTAAGGTAAAGCGTGGGCCAACCAAAAGTGGCAGGTATAAGTGACAAGAAGCTCAAGCGTTGAGTGAGAATACGAACACAAGAGGGTGTAACTACCCTCCTGCCCACACCATACAACCTAACCCTAACCCTAACCCTAACCCTCACCCTAACCCTAACCCTAACCCTAACCCTAACCCTAACCCTAACCCTAACCCTGATGAGCCGCAAGATGGCGAAACCGGTCGGAGTGTTCCAAGAAGGAACGATGGATGGTACTTAAGGCTGGAGGACGAGACACATTCAGTAGTAGCCAAGCAGGAACTCTGGATGGTGCCTAAAGCTAAAGCACAAGGTGCATTCATTTGGACAACAGCAACAGTCTGAGGTGCGGGCCAGAACCAAGAGGCAGTCAACATAGGGAGGGCGTTTCCCCCCTCTGCCCACCATTTTAAAACCTAACCCTAACCCTAACCCTAACCCTAACTCTAACCCTAACCCTAACCCTAACCCTAACCCCAAAACATTGTAAAGTACAAATTCAGGAAGATCTGAAAAGGTTTTACAGGAGAGTAAAACTGACCGATTACTTTAGCGATTCAGAAACAGACAAGCAACCTTTTACACCACCATCAGAATGGACCCCACCAAACAATAAAATGGAGCCAGAAATCCTAAACTTTATTAAACAGACTCAATCACAAATTGAAAAAATCCCTAAACAGACAGACAAGCAAAACCTCACTGGAAGAGAGAGACGGGCAATCATAGAACTTAGAAACAATCTAGATATAATCATAAAACCAACAGATAAGGGCAGTAGTATAGTGATCATGGATAGGCAACAGTATCTACTTGAAGCTCACAGACAGCTTAATAATACAGCCCACTACACGAAATTAGCAGGACCAATTTACCAGGACACACGAAAAGAGATTGGAAACATTTTAACAGAACTAAAGAAATCTAAACACTTAAATCAGAAACAAGTGGAATACCTAAGGGGGGAACAACCACAACCCAGAAAATTCTACATACTAGCCAAAATACACAAGCACCCTGACACATGGACTGTACCAGGAGAAATACCACCAGGAAGACCCATTGTGTCAGACTGTGGTAGTGAATCCTACAGGATAGCAGAATACATTGACTCATTCCTAAACCCCTTATCACAGAAGCACCCTAGCTACATTAAAGACACTTACCACTTCATAGAAATAGTGAACTCACTGACCGTACCCCCGAACGCAATACTCTTTACCATGGACATTGAAAGCCTATACACAAACATAGAAACAGACAGAGGCATACAGGCAGTGGAAAATATCCTTAGAAAGTTCCCCCAACCCCACAGACCAGATGCAGCCATAATCCAGCTATTACACCTAGGACTAACAAAAAATGACTTTGAATTCCAGGAGCAATTCTACCTACAGATTAAGGGCACGGCTATGGGCAAGAAATTTGCCCCGGCCTACGCAAACATATACATGGCAGACTGGGAAAACACAGTCTTTGAAAAGTGTTCCAAGCTCCCGATGTGTTATTACAGATACCTGGATGACATATGGGGAGTCTGGACTCACACAGAAACAGAATTGCAAGAATTTGTAGGTATTCTCAACAGTCACCACCAATCTATTAAACTTAAAGTTACAACACATAGAGAAAGTGTGGATTTCCTGGACACCACAGTATTTAAATTACAACAGGAGAATAACAGCCACAAGCTAGCAACAAAGGTATTCTTTAAAGAAACAGACACACACACACTCCTGCACATAAACAGCCACCATCCAAAACATACCTTTCGGGGGCTGGTGAAGTCACAACTGACACGTTTTCACCGCATATGCACAAACGGAGAGGACTTTAGGGAAGCCACCACAACCCTATTTACTGCACTGAGACAGAGAGGTTACACAAAAAGGTTCCTCAGGCACCTTAAGTCTGATTTCCTGAGGGGACTGAATAGCCCACGGCCAAACAGAGAAGTAGCAAGACTACCACTGATAACGACATACGATACAATGACCAAACTAATACACGGAGTGATTAAAACCCAATTTGGGAAACGAAAAGAGGATGTTGACACACTTAGTCGATACCACATAACGTCAGCATACAAAAGAACTCGGAACCTTCGGGACATGCTGGTTCGGAGTAGGATAAGAAAACAGACAACCCAGAACTGCACAAACCCAAAATGTGGGACGTGTAAATACCTAATAATCCGCAAAATGATACAAAATAGACACACAGGAAAAGCAGCCCCAATTAAACAAAGAATTACATGTGAACAGCACAATGCTGTTTATGCAATTCGATGCAAACAATGCCACATCTTGTATGTAGGAGAAACAGGGAATAGTCTAAGGATGAGGCTCACAGGGCACCTCAGTGCTATTAGAACAAAGGATGTATACAAACCTACCTCCCGACACTTCATGGAGCATGGTCTTGAATCCCTGGAATTTATGGGGTTGGAGACCAACATGAACTGGACAACCTCACAAAGGAAGAGGAGGGAAAAACACTGGATAACAACCCTACAAACTCAGTTACCAAATGGCTTAAATCAGATCTAAAATGGGGGAAATCCAACATCAAAAAACAAAACTGCCCCGACCTTAATTACCACAAATCCCAACCCCAACTTGATAAACCTCCCAAACCGCAACCACACCACACCCTACCCTAATCACAATAAACAGAGCTAACCCCTACTGTTTAAGCTAACCAAAACCACTAAACCCCACACTGCCCACAACAAACAGACCAAAGCCCCAACCCTAACTACAAACAGACCACATCCATATCCCAAATCCTAACTCCAAATGCACCCCACTCTACCCCTAAAGCCTAACCGTAACTCTAATACAGCAAACCTAATCTCCCACCCCACCCCTAAAATCTAAGCCTAACACACCCCACCCTACTCCTAAACCCTGACCCTCACTTAACCCTACCCCTAATGCAACCCTAACCCATAACTCCAACCCCCCAGCCCTGAATCTAATCACAACTCTCCAAATGCACCCCACTCTACCCCTAAAGCCTAACCGTAACTCTAATACAGCAAACCTAATCTCCCACCCCACCCCTAAAATCTAAGCCTAACACACCCCACCCTACTCCTAAACCCTGACCCTCACTTAACCCTACCCCTAATGCAACCCTAACCCATAACTCCAACCCCCCAGCCCTGAATCTAATCACAACTCTGACCCTGGACCCTAACCCTGATGCACCCTACCCTACCCCTAAACACCTAACCCTAACCCTGATGCACCCTACCCTACCCCTAAACACCTAACCCTAACCCTGATGCACCCAACCCTACCCCTAAAACATAACCCTAACCCCACCCCACCCCTAAACACCTAACCCTAACCCTGATGCACCCCAACCTAACCCCAATATAGCCCTGAACCTAACTGCGACCCTGACCCTCACCTAGCCCCAACACTAACCCCAGTGCAGCAACCCTAACCCTAACCTGAACCCCCCAACCTCAATACAACATAACCCTAACACTACGTAAAATAAAGGGTAGAGTTCCAACACCAATAATAATAACTAAATACGACATAGAGGCCATAAATTGGCAAAACCCAGGAACTGATTATAACCCCAGAGGGGGATCAAAGGATTACGGATCAAGAAATTACTAAGAAGCGATCGGCAAGAAAAAGAAGCCAGGTGGTAAGGTAAAGCGTGGGCCAACCAAAAGTGGCAGGTATAAGTGACAAGAAGCTCAAGCGTTGAGTGAGAATACGAACACAAGAGGGTGTAACTACCCTCCTGCCCACACCATACAACCTAACCCTAACCCTAACCCTAACCCTAACCCTCACCCTAACCCTAACCCTAACCCTAACCCTAACCCTAACCCTAACCCTAACCCTAACCCTGATGAGCCGCAAGATGGCGAAACCGGTCGGAGTGTTCCAAGAAGGAACGATGGATGGTACTTAAGGCTGGAGGACGAGACACATTCAGTAGTAGCCAAGCAGGAACTCTGGATGGTGCCTAAAGCTAAAGCACAAGGTGCATTCATTTGGACAACAGCAACAGTCTGAGGTGCGGGCCAGAACCAAGAGGCAGACAACATAGGGAGGGCGTTTCCCCCCTCTGCCCACCATTTTAAAACCTAACCTTTGCAAGTGACGCACTAAGGACTTGGTCTGTTTGTTTGTAGCTCCCTGATGAGCCGCAAGATGGCGAAACCGGTCGGAGTGTTCCAAGAAGGAACGATGGATGGTACTTAAGGCTGGAGGACGAGACACATTCAGTAGTAGCCAAGCAGGAACTCTGGATGGTGCCTAAAGCTAAAGCACAAGGTGCATTCATTTGGACAACAGCAACAGTCTGAGGTGCGGGCCAGAACCAAGAGGCAGACAACATAGGGAGGGCGTTTCCCCCCTCTGCCCACCATTTTAAAACCTAACCTTTGCAAGTGATGCACTCAGGACTTGGTCTGTTTGTTTGTAGCTCCCTGATGAGCCGCAAGATGGCGAAACCGGTCGGAGTGTTCCAAGAAGGAACGATGGATGGTACTTAAGGCTGGAGGACGAGACACATTCAGTAGTAGCCAAGCAGGAACTCTGGATGGTGCCTAAAGCTAAAGCACAAGGTGCATTCATTTGGACAAAAGCAACAGTCTGAGGTGTGGGCCAGAACCAAGAGGCAGACAACATAGGGAGGGCGTTTCCCCCCTCTGCCCACCATTTTAAAACCTAACCTTTGCAAGTGACGCACTAAGGACTTGGTCTGTTTGTTTGTAGCTCCCTGATGAGCCGCAAGATGGCGAAACCGGTCGGAGTGTTCCAAGAAGGAACGATGGATGGTACTTAAGGCTGGAGGACGAGACACATTCAGTAGTAGCCAAGCAGGAACTCTGGATGGTGCCTAAAGCTAAAGCACAAGGTGCATTCATTTGGACAACAGCAACAGTCTGAGGTGCGGGCCAGAACCAAGAGGCAGACAACATAGGGAGGGCGTTTCCCCCCTCTGCCCACCATTTTAAAACCTAACCTTTGCAAGTGACGCACTTAGGACTTGGTCTGTTTGTTTGTAGCTCCCTGATGAGCCGCAAGATGGCGAAACCGGTCGGAGTGTTCCAAGAAGGAACGATGGATGGTACTTAAGGCTGGAGGACGAGACACATTCAGTAGTAGCCAAGCAGGAACTCTGGATGGTGCCTAAAGCTAAAGCACAAGGTGCATTAATTTGGACAACAGCAACAGTCTGAGGTGCGGGCCAGAACCAAGAGGCAGACAACATAGGGAGGGCGTTTCCCCCCTCTGCCCACCATTTTAAAACCTAACCCTAACCCTAACCCTAACCCTAAACCTAACCCTAACCCTAACCCTAACCCCAAAACATTGTAAAGTACAAATTCAGGAAGATCTGAAAAGGTTTTACAGGAGAGTAAAACTGACCGATTACTTTAGCGATTCAGAAACAGACAAGCAACCTTTTACACCACCATCAGAATGGACCCCACCAAACAATAAAATAGAGCCAGAAATCCTAAACTTTATTAAACAGACTCAATCACAAATTGAAAAAATCCCTAAACAGACAGACAAGCAAAACCTCACTGGAAGAGAGAGACGGGCAATCATAGAACTTAGAAACAATCTAGATATAATCATAAAACCAGCAGATAAGGGCAGTAGTATAGTGATCATGGATAGGCAACAGTATCTACTTGAAGCTCACAGACAGCTTAATAATACAGCCCACTACACGAAATTAGCAGGACCAATTTACCAGGACACACGAAAAGAGATTGGAAACATTTTAACAGAACTAAAGAAATCTAAACACTTAAATCAGAAACAAGTGGAATACCTAAGGGGGGAACAACCACAACCCAGAAAATTCTACATACTAGCCAAAATACACAAGCACCCTGACACATGGACTGTACCAGGAGAAATACCACCAGGAAGACCAATTGTGTCAGACTGTGGTAGTGAATCCTACAGGATAGCAGAATACATTGACTCATTCCTAAACCCCTTATCACAGAAGCACCCTAGCTACATTAAAGACACTTACCACTTCATAGAAATAGTGAACTCACTGACCGTACCCCCGAACGCAATACTCTTTACCATGGACATTGAAAGCCTATACACAAACATAGAAACAGACAGAGGCATACAGGCAGTGGAAAATATCCTTAGAAAGTTCCCCCAACCCCACAGACCAGATGCAGCCATAATCCAGCTATTACACCTAGGACTAACAAAAAATGACTTTGAATTCCAGGAGCAATTCTACCTACAGATTAAGGGCACGGCTATGGGCAAGAAATTTGCCCCGGCCTACGCAAACATATACATGGCAGACTGGGAAAACACAGTCTTTGAAAAGTGTTCCAAGCTCCCGATGTGTTATTACAGATACCTGGATGACATATGGGGAGTCTGGACTCACACAGAAACAGAATTGCAAGAATTTGTAGGTATTCTCAACAGTCACCACCAATCGATTAAACTTAAAGTTACAACACATAGAGAAAGTGTGGATTTCCTGGACACCACAGTATTTAAATTACAACAGGAGAATAACAGCCACAAGCTAGCAACAAAGGTATTCTTTAAAGAAACAGACACACACACACTCCTGCACATAAACAGCCACCATCCAAAACATACTTTTCGGGGGCTGGTGAAGTCACAACTGACACGTTTTCACCGCATATGCACAAACGGAGAGGACTTTAGGGAAGCCACCACAACCCTATTTACTGCACTGAGACAGAGAGGTTACACAAAAAGGTTCCTCAGGCACCTTAAGTCTGATTTCCTGAGGGGACTGAATAGCCCACGGCCAAACAGAGAAGTAGCAAGACTACCACTGATAACGACATACGATACAATGACCAAACTAATACACGGAGTGATTAAAACCCAATTTGGGAAACTAAAAGAGGATGTTGACACACTTAGTCGATACCACATAACGTCGGCATACAAAAGAACTCGGAACCTTCGGGACATGCTGGTTCGGAGTAGGATAAGAAAGCAGACAACCCAGAACTGCACAAACCCAAAATGTGGGACGTGTAAATACCTAATAATCCGCAAAATGATACAAAATAGACACACAGGAAAAGCAGCCCTAATTAAACAAAGAATTACATGTGAACAGCACAATGCTGTTTATGCAATTCGATGCAAACAATGCCACATCTTGTATGTAGGAGAAACAGGGAATAGTCTAAGGATGAGGCTCACAGGGCACCTCAGTGCTATTAGAACAAAGGATGTATACAAACCTACCTCCCGACACTTCATGGAGCATGGTCTTGAATCCCTGGAATTTATGGGGTTGGAGACCAACATGAACTGGACAACCTCACAAAGGAAGAGGAGGGAAAAACACTGGATAACAACCCTACAAACTCAGTTACCAAATGGCTTAAATCAGATCTAAAATGGGGGAAATCCAACATCAAAAAACAAAACTGCCCCGACCTTAATTACCACAAATCCCAACCCCAACTTGATAAACCTCTCAAACCGCAACCACACCACACCCTACCCTAATCACAATAAACAGAGCTAACCCCTACTGTTTAAGCTAACCAAAACCACTAAACCCCACACTGCCCACAACAAACAGACCAAAGCCCCAACCCTAA
This sequence comes from Heptranchias perlo, assembly GCF_035084215.1. Lineage (NCBI taxonomy): Eukaryota > Metazoa > Chordata > Chondrichthyes > Hexanchiformes > Hexanchidae > Heptranchias > Heptranchias perlo. The sequence continues at coordinate 107,608 of NW_027138472.1, forward strand.
CTACAAACAGACCCCATCCATATCCCAAATCCTAACTCCAAATGCACCCCACTCTACCCCTAAAGCCTAACCGTAACTCTAATACAGCAAACCTAATCTCCCACCTCACCCCTAAAATCTAAGCCTAACACACCCCACCCTACTCCTAAACCCTGACCCTCACTTAACCCTACCCCTAATGCAACCCTAACCCATAACTCCAACCCCCCAGCCCTGAATCTAATCACAACTCTCCAAATGCACCCCAATCTACCCCTAAAGCCTAACCGTAACTCTAATACAGCAAACCTAATCTCCCACCCCACCCCTAAAATCTAAGCCTAACACACCCCACCCTACTCCTAAACCCTGACCCTCACTTAACCCTACCCCTAATGCAACCCTAACCCATAACTCCAACCCCCCAGCCCTGAATCTAATCACAACTCTGACCCTGGACCCTAACCCTGATGCACCCTACCCTACCCCTAAACACCTAACCCTAACCCTGATGCACCCTACCCTACCCCTAAACACCTAACCCTAACCCTGATGCACCCAACCCTACCCCTAAAACATAACCCTAACCCCACCCCACCCCTAAACACCTAACCCTAACCCTGATGCACCCCAACCTAACCCCAATATAGCCCTGAACCTAACTGCGACCCTGACCCTCACCTAACCCCAACACTAACCCCAGTGCAGCAACCCTAACCCTAACCTGAACCCCCCAACCTCAATACAACATAACCCTAACACTACATAAAATAAAGGGTAGAGTTCCAACACCAATAATAATAACTAAATACGACATAGAGACCATAAATTGGCAAAACCCAGGAACTGATTATAACCCCAGAGGGGGATCAAAGGATTACGGATCAAGAAATTACAAAGAAGCGATCGGCAAGAAAAAGAAGCCAGGTGGTAAGGTAAAGCGTGGGCCAACCAAAAGTGGCAGGTATAAGTGACAAGAAGCTCAAGGGTTGAGTGAGAATACGAACACAAGAGGGTGTAAACTACCCTCCTGCCCACACCATACAACCTAACCCTAACCCTAACCCTAACCCCAAAACATTGTAAAGTACAAATTCAGGAAGATCTGAAAAGGTTTTACAGGAGAGTAAAACTGACCGATTACTTTAGCGATTCAGAAACAGACAAGCAACCTTTTACACCACCATCAGAATGGACCCCACCAAACAATAAAATAGAGCCAGAAATCCTAAACTTTATTAAACAGACTCAATCACAAATTGAAAAAATCCCTAAACAGACAGACAAGCAAAACCTCACTGGAAGAGAGAGACGGGCAATCATAGAACTTAGAAACAATCTAGATATAATCATAAAACCAACAGATAAGGGCAGTAGTATAGTGATCATGGATAGGCAACAGTATCTACTTGAAGCTCACAGACAGCTTAATAATACAACCCACTACACGAAATTAGCAGGACCAATTTACCAGGACACACGAAAAGAGATTGGAAACATTTTAACAGAACTAAAGAAATCTAAACACTTAAATCAGAAACAAGTGGAATACCTAAGGGGGGAACAACCACAACCCAGAAAATTCTACATACTAGCCAAAATACACAAGCACCCTGACACATGGACTGTACCAGGAGAAATACCACCAGGAAGACCCATTGTGTCAGACTGTGGTAGTGAATCCTACAGGATAGCAGAATACATTGACTCATTCCTAAACCCCTTATCACAGAAGCTACATTAAAGACACTTACCACTTCATAGAAATAGTGAACTCACTGACCGTACCCCCGAACGCAATACTCTTTACCATGGACATTGAAAGCCTATACACAAACATAGAAACAGACAGAGGCATACAGGCAGTGGAAAATATCCTTAGAAAGTTCCCCCAACCCCACAGACCAGATGCAGCCATAATCCAGCTATTACACCTAGGACTAACAAAAAATGACTTTGAATTCCAGGAGCAATTCTACCTACAGATTAAGGGCACGGCTATGGGCAAGAAATTTGCCCCGGCCTACGCAAACATATACATGGCAGACTGGGAAAACACAGTCTTTGAAAAGTGTTCCAAGCTCCCGATGTGTTATTACAGATACCTGGATGACATATGGGGAGTCTGGACTCACACAGAAACAGAATTGCAAGAATTTGTAGGTATTCTCAACAGTCACCACCAATCTATTAAACTTAAAGTTACAACACATAGAGAAAGTGTGGATTTCCTGGACACCACATCCATATCCCAAATCCTAACTCCAAATGCACCCCACTCTACCCCTAAAGCCTAACCGTAACTCTAATACAGCAAACCTAATCTCCCACCCCACCCCTAAAATCTAAGCCTAACACACCCCGCCCTACTCCTAAACCCTGACCCTCACTTAACCCTACCCCTAATGCAACCCTAACCCATAACTCCAACCCCCCAGCCCTGAATCTAATCACAACTCTCCAAATGCACCCCACTCTACCCCTAAAGCCTAACCGTAACTCTAATACAGCAAACCTAATCTCCCACCCCACCCCTAAAATCTAAGCCTGACACACCCCACCCTACTCCTAAACCCTGACCCTCACTTAACCCTACCCCTAATGCAACCCTAACCCATCACTCCAACCCCCCAGCCCTGAATCTAATCACAACTCTCCAAATGCACCCCACTCTACCCCTAAAGCCTAACCGTAACTCTAATACAGCAAACCTAATCTCCCACCCCACCCCTAAAATCTAAGCCTAACACACCCCACCCTACTCCTAAACCCTGACCCTCACTTAACCCTACCCCTAATGCAACCCTAACCCATAACTCCAAACCCCCAGCCCTGAATCTAATCACAACTCTGACCCTGGACCCTAACCCTGATGCACCCTACCCTACCCCTAAACACCTAACCCTAACCCTGATGCACCCTACCCTACCCCTAAACACCTAACCCTAACCCTGATGCACCCAACCCTACCCCTAAAACATAACCCTAACCCCACCCCACCCCTAAACACCTAACCCTAACCCTGATGCACCCCAACCTAACCCCAATATAGCCCTGAACCTAACTGCGACCCTGACCCTCACCTAACCCCAACACTAACCCCAGTGCAGCAAGCCTAACCCTAACCTGAACCCCCCAACCTCAATACAACATAACCCTAACACTACGTAAAATAAAGGGTAGAGTTCCAACACCAATAATAATAACTAAATACGACATAGAGGCCATAAATTGGCAAAACCCAGGAACTGATTATAACCCCAGAGGGGGATCAAAGGATTACGGATCAAGAAATTACTAAGAAGCGATCGGCAAGAAAAAGAAGCCAGGTGGTAAGGTAAAGCGTGGGCCAACCAAAAGTGGCAGGTATAAGTGACAAGAAGCTCAAGCGTTGAGTGAGAATACGAACACAAGAGGGTGTAACTACCCTCCTGCCCACACCATACAACCTAACCCTAACCCTAACCCTAACCCTCACCCTAACCCTCACCCTCACCCTAACCCTAACCCTAACCCTAACCCTAACCCTAACCCTGATGAGCCGCAAGATGGCGAAACCGGTCGGAGTGTTCCAAGAAGGAACGATGGATGGTACTTAAGGCTGGAGGACGAGACACATTCAGTAGTAGCCAAGCAGGAACTCTGGATGGTGCCTAAAGCTAAAGCACAAGGTGCATTCATTTGGACAACAGCAACAGTCTGAGGTGCGGGCCAGAACCAAGAGGCAGACAACATAGGGAGGGCGTTTCCCCCCTCTGCCCACCATTTTAAAACCTAACCTTTGCAAGTGACGCACTAAGGACTTGGTCTGTTTGTTTGTAGCTCCCTGATGAGCCGCAAGATGGCGAAACCGGTCGGAGTGTTCCAAGAAGGAACGATGGATGGTACTTAAGGCTGGAGGACGAGACACATTCAGTAGTAGCCAAGCAGGAACTCTGGATGGTGCCTAAAGCTAAAGCACAAGGTGCATTCATTTGGACAACAGCAACAGTCTGAGGTGCGGGCCAGAACCAAGAGGCAGACAACATAGGGAGGGCGTTTCCCCCCTCTGCCCACCATTTTAAAACCTAACCTTTGCAAGTGACGCACTAAGGACTTGGTCTGTTTGTTTGTAGCTCCCTGATGAGCCGCAAGATGGCGAAACCGGTCGGAGTGTTCCAAGAAGGAACGATGGATGGTACTTAAGGCTGGAGGACGAGACACATTCAGTAGTAGCCAAGCAGGAACTCTGGATGGTGCCTAAAGCTAAAGCACAAGGTGCATTCATTTGGACAACAGCAACAGTCTGAGGTGCGGGCCAGAACCAAGAGGCAGACAACATAGGGAGGGCGTTTCCCCCCTCTGCCCACCATTTTAAAACCTAACCTTTGCAAGTGACGCACTAAGGACTTGGTCTGTTTGTTTGTAGCTCCCTGATGAGCCGCAAGATGGCGAAACCGGTCGGAGTGTTCCAAGAAGGAACGATGGATGGTACTTAAGGCTGGAGGACGAGACACATTCAGTAGCAGCCAAGCAGGAACTCTGGATGGTGCCTAAAGCTAAAGCACAAGGTGCATTCATTTGGACAACAGCAACAGTCTGAGGTGCGGGCCAGAACCAAGAGGCAGACAACATAGGGAGGGCGTTAACCCCCTCTGCCCACCATTTTAAAACCTAACCCTAACCCTAACCCTAACCCTAACCGTAACCCTAACCCTAACCCTAACCCCAAAACATTGTAAAGTACAAATTCAGGAAGATCTGAAAAGGTTTTACAGGAGAGTAAAACTGACCGATTACTTTAGCGATTCAGAAACAGACAAGCAACCTTTTACACCACCATCAGAATGGACCCCACCAAACAATAAAATAGAGCCAGAAATCCTAAACTTTATTAAACAGACTCAATCACAAATTGAAAAAATCCCTAAACAGACAGACAAGCAAAACCTCACTGGAAGAGAGGGACGGGCAATCATAGAACTTAGAAACAATCTAGATATAATCATAAAACCAACAGATAAGGGCAGTAGTATAGTGATCATGGATAGGCAACAGTATCTACTTGAAGCTCACAGACAGCTTAATAATACAGCCCACTACACGAAATTAGCAGGACCAATTTACCAGGACACACGAAAAGAGATTGGAAACATTTTAACAGAACTAAAGAAATCTAAACACTTAAATCAGAAACAAGTGGAATACCTAAGGGGGGAACAACCACAACCCAGAAAATTCTACATACTACCCAAAATACACAAGCACCCTGACACATGGACTGTACCAGGAGAAATACCACCAGGAAGACCAATTGTGTCAGACTCTGGTAGTGAATCCTACAGGATAGCAGAATACATTGACTCATTCCTAAACCCCTTATCACAGAAGCACCCTAGCTACATTAAAGACACTTACCACTTCATAGAAATAGTGAACTCACTGACCGTACCCCCGAACGCAATACTCTTTACCATGGACATTGAAAGCCTATACACAAACATAGAAACAGACAGAGGCATACAGGCAGTGGAAAATATCCTTAGAAAGTTCCCCCAACCCCACAGACCAGATGCAGCCATAATCCAGCTATTACACCTAGGACTAACAAAAAATGACTTTGAATTCCAGGAGCAATTCTACCTACAGATTAAGGGCACGGCTATGGGCAAGAAATTTGCCCCGGCCTACGCAAACATATACATGGCAGACTGGGAAAACACAGTCTTTGAAAAGTGTTCCAAGCTCCCGATGTGTTATTACAGATACCTGGATGACATATGGGGAGTCTGGACTCACACAGAAACAGAATTGCAAGAATTTGTAGGTATTCTCAACAGTCACCACCAATCGATTAAACTTAAAGTTACAACACATAGAGAAAGTGTGGATTTCCTGGACACCACAGTATTTAAATTACAACAGGAGAATAACAGCCACAAGCTAGCAACAAAGGTATTCTTTAAAGAAACAGACACACACACACTCCTGCACATAAACAGCCACCATCCAAAACATACCTTTCGGGGGCTGGTGAAGTCACAACTGACACGTTTTCACCGCATATGCACAAACGGAGAGGACTTTAGGGAAGCCACCACAACCCTATTTACTGCACTGAGACAGAGAGGTTACACAAAAAGGTTCCTCAGGCACCTTAAGTCTGATTTCCTGAGGGGACTGAATAGCCCACGGCCAAACAGAGAAGTAGCAAGACTACCACTGATAACGACATACGATACAATGACCAAACTAATACACGGAGTGATTAAAACCCAATTTGGGAAACTAAAAGAGGATGTTGACACACTTAGTCGATACCACATAACGTCGGCATACAAAAGAACTCGGAACCTTCGGGACATGCTGGTTCGGAGTAGGATAAGAAAACAGACAACCCAGAACTGCACAAACCCAAAATGTGGGACGTGTAAATACCTAATAATCCGCAAAATGATACAAAATAGACACACAGGAAAAGCAGCCCTAATTAAACAAAGAATTACATGTGAACAGCACAATGCTGTTCACATGTTTGCAATTCGATGCAAACAATGCCACATCTTGTATGTAGGAGAAACAGGGAATAGTCTAAGGATGAGGCTCACAGGGCACCTCAGTGCTATTAGAACAAAGGATGTATACAAACCTACCTCCCGACACTTCATGGAGCATGGTCTTGAATCCCTGGAATTTATGGGGTTGGAGACCAACATGAACTGGACAACCTCACAAAGGAAGAGGAGGGAAAAACACTGGATAACAACCCTACAAACTCAGTTACCAAATGGCTTAAATCAGATCTAAAATGGGGGAAATCCAACATCAAAAAACAAAACTGCCCCGACCTTAATTACCACAAATCCCAACCCCAACTTGATAAACCTCTCAAACCGCAACCACACCACACCCTACCCTAATCACAATAAACAGAGCTAACCCCTACTGTTTAAGCTAACCAAAACCACTAAACCCCACACTGCCCACAACAAACAGACCAAAGCCCCAACCCTAACTACAAACAGACCCCATCCATATCCCAAATCCTAACTCCAAATGCACCCCACTCTACCCCTAAAGCCTAACCGTAACTCTAATACAGCAAACCTAATCTCCCACCTCACCCCTAAAATCTAAGCCTAACACACCCCACCCTACTCCTAAACCCTGACCCTCACTTAACCCTACCCCTAATGCAACCCTAACCCATAACTCCAACCCCCCAGCCCTGAATCTAATCACAACTCTCCAAATGCACCCCAATCTACGCCTAAAGCCTAACCGTAACTCTAATACAGCAAACCTAATCTCCCACCCCACCCCTAAAATCTAAGCCTAACACACCCCACCCTACTCCTAAACCCTGACCCTCACTTAACCCTACCCCTAATGCAACCCTAACCCATAACTCCAAACCCCCAGCCCTGAATCTAATCACAACTCTGACCCTGGACCCTAACCCTGATGCACCCTACCCTACCCCTAAACACCTAACCCTAACCCTGATGCACCCTACCCTACCCCTAAACACCTAACCCTAACCCTGATGCACCCAACCCTACCCCTAAAACATAACCCTAACCCCACCCCACCCCTAAACACCTAACCCTAACCCTGATGCACCCCAACCTAACCCCAATATAGCCCTGAACCTAACTGCGACCCTGACCCTCACCTAACCCCAACACTAACCCCAGTGCAGCAACCCTAACCCTAACCTGAACCCCCCAACCTCAATACAACATAACCCTAACACTACGTAAAATAAAGGGTAGAGTTCCAACACCAATAATAATAACTAAATACGACATAGAGACCATAAATTGGCAAAACCCAGGAACTGATTATAACCCCAGAGGGGGATCAAAGGATTATGGATCAAGAAATTACTAAGAAGCGATCGGCAAGAAAAAGAAGCCAGGTGGTAAGGTAAAGCGTGGGCCAACCAAAAGTGGCAGGTATAAGTGACAAGAAGCTCAAGGGTTGAGTGAGAATACGAACACAAGAGGGTGTAACTACCCTCCTGCCCACACCATACAACCTAACATTCAGGAGTGACACGCTTTACATTACCACAGACAAAAAAAGATATAAATGCCAAGAAAAGAAAACCCAGAGAATATATCTTGCAAATACCTTAAATCTAAACTTGATCAGTGAGGTAGATGGTTAAATAACTTTTTGTTCCCCTTTTGCCCCCCCCACAAAAAAAGCAGCAAGCAACTTATAAAAATAGGGAGCACCAAGGAGGTTTTTTTTAAATTTTAAAATCTAAAATATTTAAAAGGTGCACTTAAAATAAAGCATGGCTGGAAATGTGGGTCTGACAGACATGGAACTCATCTTCCCAAACCCCCCCCCCCCACGAGGTTTGGGACAGCAATAAGGGCACAAAAGATTACATATTTTTTTAAAAAAGTTGTAGTTCCCATAGACACGGTCTCTGGACATTGATGCGGGGACGGCCCCTTTAAGAGATGCCTGGTGCTGCGGGGAACGCGACAGCAGGGAGCTGCTGGATATCGACCTCGGTTTTTTTAAAAGAAACCCTTTCCCCGGGAATCTGGAGGAGTTGGGGACACGGGTGAGAATCCGATAACTTTATCTAGTCTTTAGATTTTGAGCGTTCACCGGGTGATTTTTATCTTTGAAATCGGGTTTTTTTCTCAGCGACTGAAAAGCGAGCGCCGCGTGAGGCATTCTGGGATATGGAGTTCTCTCGGGTCAAACACGAGGGCAACGCTCTTAAATAAAAGGGTTTACTTTGGGTTTTTGGGGCTGGGGGACCTTTCTTTCCCCCTCCTCTCCCCCCGGGGGGGGGGGGTGGGTGGCGGCGGATTCGGGAGTTTTTTTGGGGAATCGGACCTTGGAAATCGGTTTTTTTCTGCGCAGCCGCTGAAAAGCGAGCGACGCGTGAGGCATTCTGGGAGATTGAGTTTCGTTTAACGAGCGAGCGGGTTTAAAAAGGAGGAAATCGGTGGGAAGTTTAATTATTTGTTTAAAATACCCTCATAATTAAAAGGCATAGCCGGAGGTGGGGGTTTGGAGAAGTAGCTTCATGTTTTTATTTAAAAAATGAGGTGAGGCGGACAGGTAATCAAGCCCCGGGGTCAGCGGACAGTCAGACTCCGTGGCGCCAGAATGACCTGGAGCATTAAAACAGATTCAAAGGTTAAAAAGCAATATTTTTAAAAACATTACCTCAAAAAAAATAACCCCAAACATCTAAGATAAACTAAAGGAACATTAAAACATTAGGTTAAAAAAATATAATTTAAAAATAACGAACACGTGGAGCGAAGGGGGCGGGGCCAGCCCTGCATGAGACAGGACTCATTACATACAGGACAGAAATTCTAACCAATCCCAGGTCAAGGCTAGCCTGCTTGTGGGCGGGAACAAAACTTCAGCCAACAGTAGCACACAGGGGAGGGGCCAGTCCAAGGCTCCGGACTTATAAGCAACTGTAAACAAAGTTAAAATCCTTTCTCCCTGATGAAGCTTAAGGATAAGTGAAACGTCGGAGAAAAAAAGATTCCAGGCCGGAGAACTTACTGAACGAAAGAGTTTTTGGATAGTACTGTTGCAGGCAGAGAACCATCGAAGCCAGAGAGCCACCGGAGGGGAGGTGAGACCGGTGGAAAAAGAGCCTTTCCAGGCGGGACAGCCGGCTGAGCTGGGGAGTGTTTGGAGGACGCAGTCCCAGGCAGGAGACCATCTGAGCCAGGGAGCCACCGTGGGGTGAGATTACAGTTACTAGCGGGGACCTCTATTACCAAATAGAAGCTAGTAACATCTTTTAAAACCTTTTGCACCTTTCTACACCCAGGGAATGGCTAACACTATGCGGAACACATGCAGGTTGTCTGACAACCGTACGCATATGAGGTCGGACCCTGGTACACATAGGTGTCTCCCCGTAGCCAGGGATGAATTTGCTACAACAGTGAGAATAATTTATAGAATTTTCCAGACAATCCACCATCTAATATTCTTAAAGGGCCAGAATCAGCCCCCTAAGGGCATCTTAAAACAAGCTGATAAACTAACCTGCTTTATAAAACCGGCAAAACCGTCACAGGAAACCCTAACCAAATTGGCTTTGAATTCAGAAAATTGGGCAAAACAGACCAGACAGATTCTAATTGAGCACTATACAACAAACCTGGAAGAATTAGAAAATGAATTTGCTCAGGCTGCAGTGACAGAGCGCCTGGAAGAAATGATGACGAAAGCCACTAATTGGATTAAAAAGAGTCTTAGACATAAATTCAAAATTCAATCAATTGATGAGGCAAAGAGACATGTGGTGGGATTAGCATCACGGTTGACAGAGCAAGGGACCAGCACACAATTGAGGACAGAACAGCGGACCGGCACACGGACTAGGACGCCCCCACGCCATAGGCCAAATACCTGGGCAGCCTTGTTCCACCAGCCTGCGATCACAGCCCCCTCATGCCGCAGACGGACTGAAACCCCCCCCCCCACCCCGTGGGCCAGCTGCCACGACTTTGTCACGCCACCGACGGACACCCCCACCCCGTGAGCCAACTGCCACAACCTCGTCAAGCCACCGACACACCCCCCCACCCTTTGAGCCAGCTGCCATGACTTCAGCACGCCACCGGCAGACCCCCCCACCCCTTGCACCAGTTGCCACGACTTCGTCACACCACCAACACACCCCCCCACCCTGGGAGCCAGCTGCCATGACTTCGTCATGCCACCGATGGACCCCCCCCACCCCTTGCACCAGTTGCCACGACTTCGTCACACCACCAACACACCCCCCCACCCTTTGAGCCAGCTGCCATGACTTCGTCACGCCACCGACAGACCCCCCCACCCCGTGGGCCAGCTACCCCGACTTCATCACACCACCAGCAGACCACTGAAACCCCCCCTTCCTTGCGGTCCAGGGCAGTGACCCCCCCCCCTTCCCCGCCATCCAGGGCGGCGACTAGCCCTACCCCACCCCACAGGCCAAGGACCAGGATTTCCAATGTGGCCATCATTAGGGACCTGGACATCACACTTGGCTCTCAAGAGCCTGAGCCACGTAGACCCCAGCACTACATGGGGAACCAACATCAGACGGTATTAAACCAAATCACTAGGGATTCCTCAGACCCAAAACAAACAGAAGGGAGAACCCCTCCTACACCAGGGACAAATCCATGCACAACATTCCTGTACCCCAAAACCAGGGTCACGTACCAACCGCTCCCACAGAGACAAAAGAAAGACTGTACCAAACCAACCATCCCAAGAAATACAGCAGTTCTAGAGCCCGAGATCAGAGTCACAAAACAACCCCTTCCACAGAAACAAAGGAGCGACCAGACCGGACAGGTAAACCCAATAGACACAGAAATGAGGACAGGAACAATGAGAGCCCAGACAGATAACACAGTAGGAGAGGCAGAAATAGCTGAAGCCGAGGTAGGGAACACAATAGGGGAGGCAGGGGTAGCAGACATAGAAACAGAAAACACACCAACAGGGGCAGAACCTGACTCTGAAGGGGAAGATGCACAGAGAGTGACGAGGCACCCCAACACCAGCCGAAAAAACATTACCTGGAAATTGGAACCCAGAAAATCCATTTTAATAATAGGAGATTCTAACCTCTCCAAGATAAAAAGATGCCCAAATCCCACCACCCAAATTGATAGCTTTCCAGGAGCTAAATTCATTCATGTCACAGCAATTCTGGACAAATTGGAACCCTGTCCGGAGACCAAAAAGGTGGTCCTCTCAGTTGGCATTAATAATCGAACGCAGAGACCACTGACTGCAACCAAGCAACTGCAGTCATTACTTAAATTGGCTAAGAGCACATTCCCAAATGCTCAGATCTGGGTGCCGGAAATTAACTTCAGTAACTTACTTCCAGAAATGGAGAGGGATACAATCAGAGGAATTAACCAGCATATAAAAAAACAGAATTACATACCAGCAATTAATGCTAGATCCTTTAAAGTGGGGGCTGACCACATCCATTGGACAGATAGCACTGCCCATAACATAATAAACCAGTGGATGAAGTGTTTAAACTAAAAAGGACATTAACCCAAGAGAAGGGTAGATTGAACCTGGGAAAAACTGTTATTAATATTTCCCAACTCTTTAACCCCACAGAGGTACAGGAGAGGGTTTTAAACAAGGGCCTTACATTTGTTCCAACCCCAAAACATTGTAAAGTACAAATTCAGGAAGATCTGAAAAGGTTTTACAGGAGAGTAAAACTGACCGATTACTTTAGCGATTCAGAAACAGACAAGCAACCTTTTACACCACCATCAGAATGGACCCCACCAAACAATAAAATAGAGCCAGAAATCCTAAACTTTATTAAACAGACTCAATCACAAATTGAAAAAATCCCTAAACAGACAGACAAGCAAAACCTCACTGGAAGAGAGAGACGGGCAATCATAGAACTTAGAAACAATCTAGATATAATCATAAAACCAGCAGATAAGGGCAGTAGTATAGTGATCATGGATAGGCAACAGTATCTACTTGAAGCTCACAGACAGCTTAATAATACAGCCCACTACACGAAATTAGCAGGACCAATTTACCAGGACACACGAAAAGAGATTGGAAACATTTTAACAGAACTAAAGAAATCTAAACACTTAAATCAGAAACAAGTGGAATACCTAAGGGGGGAACAACCACAACCCAGAAAATTCTACATACTACCCAAAATACACAAGCACCCTGACACATGGACTGTACCAGGAGAAATACCACCAGGAAGACCAATTGTGTCAGACTGTGGTAGTGAATCCTACAGGATAGCAGAATACATTGACTCATTCCTAAACCCCTTATCACAGAAGCACCCTAGCTACATTAAAGACACTTACCACTTCATAGAAATAGTGAACTCACTGACCGTACCCCCGAACGCAATACTCTTTACCATGGACATTGAAAGCCTATACACAAACATAGAAACAGACAGAGGCATACAGGCAGTGGAAAATATCCTTAGAAAGTTCCCCCAACCCCACAGACCAGATGCAGCCATAATCCAGCTATTACACCTAGGACTAACAAAAAATGACTTTGAATTCCAGGAGCAATTCTACCTACAGATTAAGGGCACGGCTATGGGCAAGAAATTTGCCCCGGCCTACGCAAACATATACATGGCAGACTGGGAAAACACAGTCTTTGAAAAGTGTTCCAAGCTCCCGATGTGTTATTACAGATACCTGGATGACATATGGGGAGTCTGGACTCACACAGAAACAGAATTGCAAGAATTTGTAGGTATTCTCAACAGTCACCACCAATCTATTAAACTTAAAGTTACAACACATAGAGAAAGTGTGGATTTCCTGGACACCACAGTATTTAAATTACAACAGGAGAATAACAGCCACAAGCTAGCAACAAAGGTATTCTTTAAAGAAACAGACACACACACACTCCTGCACATAAACAGCCACCATCCAAAACATACCTTTCGGGGGCTGGTGAAGTCACAAACTGACACGTTTTCACCGCATATGCACAAACGGAGAGGACTTTAGGGAAGCCACCACAACCCTATTTACTGCACTGAGACAGAGAGGTTACACAAAAAGGTTCCTCAGGCACCTTAAGTCTGATTTCCTGAGGGGACTGAATAGCCCACGGCCAAACAGAGAAGTAGCAAGACTACCACTGATAACGACATACGATACAATGACCAAACTAATACACGGAGTGATTAAAACCCAATTTGGGAAACTAAAAGAGGATGTTGACACACTTAGTCGATACCACATAACGTCGGCATACAAAAGAACTCGGAACCTTCGGGACATGCTGGTTCGGAGTAGGATAAGAAAACAGACAACCCAGAACTGCACAAACCCAAAATGTGGGACGTGTAAATACCTAATAATCCGCAAAATGATACAAAATAGACACACAGGAAAAGCAGCCCTAATTAAACAAAGAATTACATGTGAACAGCACAATGCTGTTTATGCAATTCGATGCAAACAATGCCACATCTTGTATGTAGGAGAAACAGGGAATAGTCTAAGGATGAGGCTCACAGGGCACCTCAGTGCTATTAGAACAAAGGATGTATACAAACCTACCTCCCGACACTTTATGGAGCATGGTCTTGAATCCCTGGAATTTATGGGGTTGGAGACCAACATGAACTGGACAACCTCACAAAGGAAGAGGAGGGAAAAACACTGGATAACAACCCTACAAACTCAGTTACCAAATGGCTTAAATCAGATCTAAAATGGGGGAAATCCAACATCAAAAAACAAAACTGCCCCGACCTTAATTACCACAAATCCCAACCCCAACTTGATAAACCTCTCAAACCGCAACCACACCACACCCTACCCTAATCACAATAAACAGAGCTAACCCCTACTGTTTAAGCTAACCAAAACCACTAAACCCCACACTGCCCACAACAAACAGACCAAAGCCCCAACCCTAACTACAAACAGACCCCATCCATATCCCAAATCCTAACTCCAAATGCACCCCACTCTACCCCTAAAGCCTAACCGTAACTCTAATACAGCAAACCTAATCTCCCACCTCACCCCTAAAATCTAAGCCTAACACACCCCACCCTACTCCTAAACCCTGACCCTCACTTAACCCTACCCCTAATGCAACCCTAACCCATAACTCCAACCCCCCATCCCTGAATCTAATCACAACTCTCCAAATGCACCCCAATCTACCCCTAAAGCCTAACCGTAACTCTAATACAGCAAACCTAATCTCCCACCCCACCCCTAAAATCTAAGCCTAACACACCCCACCCTACTCCTAAACCCTGACCCTCACTTAACCCTACCCCTAATGCAACCCTAACCCATAACTCCAAACCCCCAGCCCTGAATCTAATCACAACTCTGACCCTGGACCCTAACCCTGATGCACCCTACCCTACCCCTAAACACCTAACCCTAACCCTGATGCACCCTACCCTACCCCTAAACACCTAACCCTAACCCTGATGCACCCAACCCTACCCCTAAAACATAACCCTAACCCCACCCCACCCCTAAACACCTAACCCTAACCCTGATGCACCCCAACCTAACCCCAATATAGCCCTGAACCTAACTGCGACCCTGACCCTCACCTAACCCCAACACTAACCCCAGTGCAGCAACCCTAACCCTAACCTGAACCCCCCAACCTCAATACAACATAACCCTAACACTACGTAAAATAAAGGGTAGAGTTCCAACACCAATAATAATAACTAAATACGACATAGAGACCATAAATTGGCAAAACCCAGGAACTGATTATAACCCCAGAGGGGGATCAAAGGATTATGGATCAAGAAATTACTAAGAAGCGATCGGCAAGAAAAAGAAGCCAGGTGGTAAGGTAAAGCGTGGGCCAACCAAAAGTGGCAGGTATAAGTGACAAGAAGCTCAAGAGTTGAGTGAGAATACGAACACAAGAGGGTGGAACTACCCTCCTGCCCACACCATACAACCTAACATTCAGGAGTGACACGCTTTACATTACCACAGACAAAAAAAGATATAAATGCCAAGAAAAGAAAACCCAGAGAATATATCTTGCAAATACCTTAAATCTAAACTTGATCAGTGAGGTAGATGGTTAAATAACTTTTTGTTCCCCTTTTGCCCCCCCCACAAAAAAAGCAGCAAGCAACTTATAAAAATAGGGAGCACCAAGGAGGTTTTTTTTAAATTTTAAAATCTAAAATATTTAAAAGGTGCACTTAAAATAAAGCATGGCTGGAAATGTGGGTCTGACAGACATGGAACTCATCTTCCCAAACCCCCCCCCCCCACGAGGTTTGGGACAGCAATAAGGGCACAAAAGATTACATATTTTTTTAAAAAAGTTGTAGTTCCCATAGACACGGTCTCTGGACATTGATGCGGGGACGGCCCCTTTAAGAGATGCCTGGTGCTGCGGGGACGGCCCCTTTAAGAGATGCCTGGTGCTGCGGGGAACGCGACAGCAGGGAGCTGCTGGATATCGACCTCGGTTTTTTTAAAAGAAACCCTTTCCCCGGGGATCTGGAGGAGTTGGGGACACGGGTGAGAATCCGATAACTTTATCTAGTCTTTAGATTTTGAGCGTTCACCGGGTGATTTTTATCTTTGAAATCGGGTTTTTTTCTCAGCGACTGAAAAGCGAGCGCCGCGTGAGGCATTCTGGGATATGGAGTTCTCTCGGGTCAAACACGAGGGCAAGACCCGTAAATAAAAGGGTTCACTCGGTCTCTCTGGGGCTGGGGGACCTTTCTTTCCCCCTCCTCTCCCCCCGGGGGGCGGGTGGCAGCGGTTACGGGAGTTTTTATGGGGAATCGGACCTTGGAAATCAAAATTTTGTTCCACGCGGCCGCTGAAAAGCGAGCGCCGCGTGAGGCATTCTGGGATATGGAGTTCTCTCGGGTCAAACACGAGGGCAACGCTCTTAAATAAAAGGGTTTACTTTGGGTTTTTGGGGCTGGCGGACCTTTCTTTCCCCCTCCTCTCCCCCCGAGGGGGTGGGTGGCGGCGGATTCGGGAGTTTTTTTGGGGAATCGGACCTTGGAAATCGGTTTTTTTCTGCGCAGCCGCTGAAAAGCGAGCGACGCGTGAGGCATTCTGGGAGATTGAGTTTCGTTTAACGAGCGAGCGGGTTTAAAAAGGAGGAAATCGGTGGGAAGTTTAATTATTTGTTTAAAATACCCTCATAATTAAAAGGCATAGCCGGAGGTGGGGGTTTGGAGAAGTAGCTTCATGTTTTTATTTAAAAAATGAGGTGAGGCGGACAGGTAATCAAGCCCCGGGGTCAGCGGACAGTCAGACTCCGTGGCGCCAGAATGACCTGGAGCATTAAAACAGATTCAAAGGTTAAAAAGCAATATTTTTAAAAACATTACCTCAAAAAAAATAACCCCAAACATCTAAGATAAACTAAAGGAACATTAAAACATTAGGTTAAAAAAATATAATTTAAAAATAACGAACACGTGGAGCGAAGGGGGCGGGGCCAGCCCTGCATGAGACAGGACTCATTACATACAGGACAGAAATTCTAACCAATCCCAGGTCAAGGCTAGCCTGCTTGTGGGCGGGAACAAAACTTCAGCCAACAGTAGCACACAGGGGAGGGGCCAGTCCAAGGCTCCGGACTTATAAGCAACTGTAAACAAAGTTTAAATCCTTTCTCCCTGATGAAGCTTAAGGATAAGCGAAACGTCGGAGAAAAAAAGATTCCAGGCCGGAGAACTTACTGAACGAAAGAGTTTTTGGATAGTACTGTTGCAGGCAGAGAACCATCGAAGCCAGAGAGCCACCGGAGGGGAGGTGAGACCGGTGGAAAAAGAGCCTTTCCAGGCGGGACAGCCGGCTGAGCTGGGGAGTGTTTGGAGGACGCAGTCCCAGGCAGGAGACCATCTGAGCCAGGGAGCCACCGTGGGGTGAGATTACAGTTACTAGCGGGGACCTCTATTACCAAATAGAAGCTAGTAACATCTTTTAAAACCTTTTGCACCTTTCTACACCCAGGGAATGGCTAACACTATGCGGAACACATGCAGGTTGTCTGACAACCGTACGCATATGAGGTCGGACCCTGGTACACATAGGTGTCTCCCCGTAGCCAGGGATGAATTTGCTACAACAGTGAGAATAATTGATAGAATTTTCCAGACAATCCACCATCTAATATTCTTAAAGGGCCAGAATCAGCCCCCTAAGGGCATCTTAAAACAAGCTGATAAACTAACCTGCTTTATAAAACCGGCAAAACCGTCACAGGAAACCCTAACCAAATTGGCTTTGAATTCAGAAAATTGGGCAAAACAGACCAGACAGATTCTAATTGAGCACTATACAACAAACCTGGAAGAATTAGAAAATGAATTTGCTCAGGCTGCAGTGACAGAGCGCCTGGAAGAAATGATGACGAAAGCCACTAATTGGATTAAAAAGAGTCTTAGACATAAATTCAAAATTCAATCAATTGATGAGGCAAAGAGACATGTGGTGGGATTAGCATCACGGTTGACAGAGCAAGGGACCAGCACACAATTGAGGACAGAACAGCGGACCGGCACACGGACTAGGACGCCCCCACGCCATAGGCCAAATACCTGGGCAGCCTTGTTCCACCAGCCTGCGATCACAGCCCCCTCATGCCGCAGACGGACTGAAAACCCCCCCCCACCCCGTGGGCCAGCTGCCACGACTTTGTCACGCCACCGACGGACACCCCCACCCCGTGAGCCAACTGCCACAACCTCGTCAAGCCACCGACACACCCCCCCACCCTTTGAGCCAGCTGCCATGACTTCAGCACGCCACCGGCAGACCCCCCCACCCCTTGCACCAGTTGCCACGACTTCGTCACACCACCAACACACCCCCCCACCCTGGGAGCCAGCTGCCATGACTTCGTCATGCCACCGATGGACCCCCCCCACCCCTTGCACCAGTTGCCACGACTTCGTCACACCACCAACACACCCCCCCACCCTTTGAGCCAGCTGCCATGACTTCGTCACGCCACCGACAGACCCCCCCACCCCGTGGGCCAGCTACCCCGACTTCATCACACCACCAGCAGACCACTGAAACCCCCCCTTCCTTGCGGTCCAGGGCAGTGACCCCCCCCCCCTTCCCCGCCATCCAGGGCGGCGACTAGCCCTACCCCACCCCACAGGCCAAGGACCAGGATTTCCAATGTGGCCATCATTAGGGACCTGGACATCACACTTGGCTCTCAAGAGCCTGAGCCACGTAGACCCCAGCACTACATGGGGAACCAACATCAGACGGTATTAAACCAAATCACTAGGGATTCCTCAGACCCAAAACAAACAGAAGGGAGAACCCCTCCTACACCAGGGACAAATCCATGCACAACATTCCTGTACCCCAAAACCAGGGTCACGTACCAACCGCTCCCACAGAGACAAAAGAAAGACTGTACCAAACCAACCATCCCAAGAAATACAGCAGTTCTAGAGCCCGAGATCAGAGTCACAAAACAACCCCTTCCACAGAAACAAAGGAGCGACCAGACCGGACAGGTAAACCCAATAGACACAGAAATGAGGACAGGAACAATGAGAGCCCAGACAGATAACACAGTAGGAGAGGCAGAAATAGCTGAAGCCGAGGTAGGGAACACAATAGGGGAGGCAGGGGTAGCAGACATAGAAACAGAAAACACACCAACAGGGGCAGAACCTGACTCTGAAGGGGAAGATGCACAGAGAGTGACGAGGCACCCCAACACCAGCCGAAAAAACATTACCTGGAAATTGGAACCCAGAAAATCCATTTTAATAATAGGAGATTCTAACCTCTCCAAGATAAAAAGATGCCCAAATCCCACCACCCAAATTGATAGCTTTCCAGGAGCTAAATTCATTCATGTCACAGCAATTCTGGACAAATTGGAACCCTGTCCGGAGACCAAAAAGGTGGTCCTCTCAGTTGGCATTAATAATCGAACGCAGAGACCACTGACTGCAACCAAGCAACTGCAGTCATTACTTAAATTGGCTAAGAGCACATTCCCAAATGCTCAGATCTGGGTGCCGGAAATTAACTTCAGTAACTTACTTCCAGAAATGGAGAGGGATACAATCAGAGGAATTAACCAGCATATAAAAAAACAGAATTACATACCAGCAATTAATGCTAGATCCTTTAAAGTGGGGGCTGACCACATCCATTGGACAGATAGCACTGCCCATAACATAATAAACCAGTGGATGAAGTGTTTAAACTAAAAAGGACATTAACCCAAGAGAAGGGTAGATTGAACCTGGGAAAAACTGTTATTAATATTTCCCAACTCTTTAACCCCACAGAGGTACAGGAGAGGGTTTTAAACAAGGGCCTTACATTTGTTCCAACCCCAAAACATTGTAAAGTACAAATTCAGGAAGATCTGAAAAGGTTTTACAGGAGAGTAAAACTGACCGATTACTTTAGCGATTCAGAAACAGACAAGCAACCTTTTACACCACCATCAGAATGGACCCCACCAAACAATAAAATAGAGCCAGAAATCCTAAACTTTATTAAACAGACTCAATCACAAATTGAAAAAATCCCTAAACAGACAGACAAGCAAAACCTCACTGGAAGAGAGAGACGGGCAATCATAGAACTTAGAAACAATCTAGATATAATCATAAAACCAGCAGATAAGGGCAGTAGTATAGTGATCATGGATAGGCAACAGTATCTACTTGAAGCTCACAGACAGCTTAATAATACAGCCCACTACACGAAATTAGCAGGACCAATTTACCAGGACACACGAAAAGAGATTGGAAACATTTTAACAGAACTAAAGAAATCTAAACACTTAAATCAGAAACAAGTGGAATACCTAAGGGGGGAACAACCACAACCCAGAAAATTCTACATACTACCCAAAATACACAAGCACCCTGACACATGGACTGTACCAGGAGAAATACCACCAGGAAGACCAATTGTGTCAGACTGTGGTAGTGAATCCTACAGGATAGCAGAATACATTGACTCATTCCTAAACCCCTTATCACAGAAGCACCCTAGCTACATTAAAGACACTTACCACTTCATAGAAATAGTGAACTCACTGACCGTACCCCCGAACGCAATACTCTTTACCATGGACATTGAAAGCCTATACACAAACATAGAAACAGACAGAGGCATACAGGCAGTGGAAAATATCCTTAGAAAGTTCCCCCAACCCCACAGACCAGATGCAGCCATAATCCAGCTATTACACCTAGGACTAACAAAAAATGACTTTGAATTCCAGGAGCAATTCTACCTACAGATTAAGGGCACGGCTATGGGCAAGAAATTTGCCCCGGCCTACGCAAACATATACATGGCAGACTGGGAAAACACAGTCTTTGAAAAGTGTTCCAAGCTCCCGATGTGTTATTACAGATACCTGGATGACATATGGGGAGTCTGGACTCACACAGAAACAGAATTGCAAGAATTTGTAGGTATTCTCAACAGTCACCACCAATCTATTAAACTTAAAGTTACAACACATAGAGAAAGTGTGGATTTCCTGGACACCACAGTATTTAAATTACAACAGGAGAATAACAGCCACAAGCTAGCAACAAAGGTATTCTTTAAAGAAACAGACACACACACACTCCTGCACATAAACAGCCACCATCCAAAACATACCTTTCGGGGGCTGGTGAAGTCACAAACTGACACGTTTTCACCGCATATGCACAAACGGAGAGGACTTTAGGGAAGCCACCACAACCCTATTTACTGCACTGAGACAGAGAGGTTACACAAAAAGGTTCCTCAGGCACCTTAAGTCTGATTTCCTGAGGGGACTGAATAGCCCACGGCCAAACAGAGAAGTAGCAAGACTACCACTGATAACGACATACGATACAATGACCAAACTAATACACGGAGTGATTAAAACCCAATTTGGGAAACTAAAAGAGGATGTTGACACACTTAGTCGATACCACATAACGTCGGCATACAAAAGAACTCGGAACCTTCGGGACATGCTGGTTCGGAGTAGGATAAGAAAACAGACAACCCAGAACTGCACAAACCCAAAATGTGGGACGTGTAAATACCTAATAATCCGCAAAATGATACAAAATAGACACACAGGAAAAGCAGCCCTAATTAAACAAAGAATTACATGTGAACAGCACAATGCTGTTTATGCAATTCGATGCAAACAATGCCACATCTTGTATGTAGGAGAAACAGGGAATAGTCTAAGGATGAGGCTCACAGGGCACCTCAGTGCTATTAGAACAAAGGATGTATACAAACCTACCTCCCGACACTTTATGGAGCATGGTCTTGAATCCCTGGAATTTATGGGGTTGGAGACCAACATGAACTGGACAACCTCACAAAGGAAGAGGAGGGAAAAACACTGGATAACAACCCTACAAACTCAGTTACCAAATGGCTTAAATCAGATCTAAAATGGGGGAAATCCAACATCAAAAAACAAAACTGCCCCGACCTTAATTACCACAAATCCCAACCCCAACTTGATAAACCTCTCAAACCGCAACCACACCACACCCTACCCTAATCACAATAAACAGAGCTAACCCCTACTGTTTAAGCTAACCAAAACCACTAAACCCCACACTGCCCACAACAAACAGACCAAAGCCCCAACCCTAACTACAAACAGACCCCATCCATATCCCAAATCCTAACTCCAAATGCACCCCACTCTACCCCTAAAGCCTAACCGTAACTCTAATACAGCAAACCTAATCTCCCACCTCACCCCTAAAATCTAAGCCTAACACACCCCACCCTACTCCTAAACCCTGACCCTCACTTAACCCTACCCCTAATGCAACCCTAACCCATAACTCCAACCCCCCAGCCCTGAATCTAATCACAACTCTCCAAATGCACCCCAATCTACCCCTAAAGCCTAACCGTAACTCGAATACAGCAAACCTAATCTCCCACCCCACCCCTAAAATCTAAGCCTAACACACCCCACCCTACTCCTAAACCCTGACCCTCACTTAACCCTACCCCTAATGCAACCCTAACCCATAACTCCAAACCCCCAGCCCTGAATCTAATCACAACTCTGACCCTGGACCCTAACCCTGATGCACCCTACCCTACCCCTAAACACCTAACCCTAACCCTGATGCACCCTACCCTACCCCTAAACACCTAACCCTAACCCTGATGCACCCAACCCTACCCCTAAAACATAACCCTAACCCCACCCCACCCCTAAACACCTAACCCTAACCCTGATGCACCCCAACCTAACCCCAATATAGCCCTGAACCTAACTGCGACCCTGACCCTCACCTAACCCCAACACTAACCCCAGTGCAGCAACCCTAACCCTAACCTGAACCCCCCAACCTCAATACAACATAACCCTAACACTACGTAAAATAAAGGGTAGAGTTCCAACACCAATAATAATAACTAAATACGACATAGAGACCATAAATTGGCAAAACCCAGGAACTGATTATAACCCCAGAGGGGGATCAAAGGATTATGGATCAAGAAATTACTAAGAAGCGATCGGCAAGAAAAAGAAGCCAGGTGGTAAGGTAAAGCGTGGGCCAACCAAAAGTGGCAGGTATAAGTGACAAGAAGCTCAAGGGTTGAGTGAGAATACGAACACAAGAGGGTGGAACTACCCTCCTGCCCACACCATACAACCTAACATTCAGGAGTGACACGCTTTACATTACCACAGACAAAAAAAGATATAAATGCCAAGAAAAGAAAACCCAGAGAATATATCTTGCAAATACCTTAAATCTAAACTTGATCAGTGAGGTAGATGGTTAAATAACTTTTTGTTCCCCTTTTGCCCCCCCCACAAAAAAAGCAGCAAGCAACTTATAAAAATAGGGAGCACCAAGGAGGTTTTTTTTAAATTTTAAAATCTAAAATATTTAAAAGGTGCACTTAAAATAAAGCATGGCTGGAAATGTGGGTCTGACAGACATGGAACTCATCTTCCCAAACCCCCCCCCCCCCACGAGGTTTGGGACAGCAATAAGGGCACAAAAGATTACATATTTTTTTAAAAAAGTTGTAGTTCCCATAGACACGGTCTCTGGACATTGATGCGGGGACGGCCCCTTTAAGAGATGCCTGGTGCTGCGGGGACGGCCCCTTTAAGAGATGCCTGGTGCTGCGGGGAACGCGACAGCAGGGAGCTGCTGGATATCGACCTCGGTTTTTTTAAAAGAAACCCTTTCCCCGGGGATCTGGAGGAGTTGGGGACACGGGTGAGAATCCGATAACTTTATCTAGTCTTTAGATTTTGAGCGTTCACCGGGTGATTTTTATCTTTGAAATCGGGTTTTTTTCTCAGCGACTGAAAAGCGAGCGCCGCGTGAGGCATTCTGGGATATGGAGTTCTCTCGGGTCAAACACGAGGGCAAGACCCGTAAATAAAAGGGTTCACTCGGTCTCTCTGGGGCTGGGGGACCTTTCTTTCCCCCTCCTCTCCCCCCGGGGGGCGGGTGGCAGCGGTTACGGGAGTTTTTATGGGGAATCGGACCTTGGAAATCAAAATTTTGTTCCACGCGGCCGCTGAAAAGCGAGCGCCGCGTGAGGCATTCTGGGATATGGAGTTCTCTCGGGTCAAACACGAGGGCAACGCTCTTAAATAAAAGGGTTTACTTTGGGTTTTTGGGGCTGGCGGACCTTTCTTTCCCCCTCCTCTCCCCCCGGGGGGGTGGGTGGCGGCGGATTCGGGAGTTTTTTTGGGGAATCGGACCTTGGAAATCGGTTTTTTTCTGCGCAGCCGCTGAAAAGCGAGCGACGCGTGAGGCATTCTGGGAGATTGAGTTTCGTTTAACGAGCGAGCGGGTTTAAAAAGGAGGAAATCGGTGGGAAGTTTAATTATTTGTTTAAAATACCCTCATAATTAAAAGGCATAGCCGGAGGTGGGGGTTTGGAGAAGTAGCTTCATGTTTTTATTTAAAAAATGAGGTGAGGCGGACAGGTAATCAAGCCCCGGGGTCAGCGGACAGTCAGACTCCGTGGCGCCAGAATGACCTGGAGCATTAAAACAGATTCAAAGGTTAAAAAGCAATATTTTTAAAAACATTACCTCAAAAAAAATAACCCCAAACATCTAAGATAAACTAAAGGAACATTAAAACATTAGGTTAAAAAAATATAATTTAAAAATAACGAACACGTGGAGCGAAGGGGGCGGGGCCAGCCCTGCATGAGACAGGACTCATTACATACAGGACAGAAATTCTAACCAATCCCAGGTCAAGGCTAGCCTGCTTGTGGGCGGGAACAAAACTTCAGCCAACAGTAGCACACAGGGGAGGGGCCAGTCCAAGGCTCCGGACTTATAAGCAACTGTAAACAAAGTTTAAATCCTTTCTCCCTGATGAAGCTTAAGGATAAGCGAAACGTCGGAGAAAAAAAGATTCCAGGCCGGAGAACTTACTGAACGAAAGAGTTTTTGGATAGTACTGTTGCAGGCAGAGAACCATCGAAGCCAGAGAGCCACCGGAGGGGAGGTGAGACCGGTGGAAAAAGAGCCTTTCCAGGCGGGACAGCCGGCTGAGCTGGGGAGTGTTTGGAGGACGCAGTCCCAGGCAGGAGACCATCTGAGCCAGGGAGCCACCGTGGGGTGAGATTACAGTTACTAGCGGGGACCTCTATTACCAAATAGAAGCTAGTAACATCTTTTAAAACCTTTTGCACCTTTCTACACCCAGGGAATGGCTAACACTATGCGGAACACATGCAGGTTGTCTGACAACCGTACGCATATGAGGTCGGACCCTGGTACACATAGGTGTCTCCCCGTAGCCAGGGATGAATTTGCTACAACAGTGAGAATAATTGATAGAATTTTCCAGACAATCCACCATCTAATATTCTTAAAGGGCCAGAATCAGCCCCCTAAGGGCATCTTAAAACAAGCTGATAAACTAACCTGCTTTATAAAACCGGCAAAACCGTCACAGGAAACCCTAACCAAATTGGCTTTGAATTCAGAAAATTGGGCAAAACAGACCAGACAGATTCTAATTGAGCACTATACAACAAACCTGGAAGAATTAGAAAATGAATTTGCTCAGGCTGCAGTGACAGAGCGCCTGGAAGAAATGATGACGAAAGCCACTAATTGGATTAAAAAGAGTCTTAGACATAAATTCAAAATTCAATCAATTGATGAGGCAAAGAGACATGTGGTGGGATTAGCATCACGGTTGACAGAGCAAGGGACCAGCACACAATTGAGGACAGAACAGCGGACCGGCACACGGACTAGGACGCCCCCACGCCATAGGCCAAATACCTGGGCAGCCTTGTTCCACCAGCCTGCGATCACAGCCCCCTCATGCCGCAGACGGACTGAAAACCCCCCCCCACCCCGTGGGCCAGCTGCCACGACTTTGTCACGCCACCGACGGACACCCCCACCCCGTGAGCCAACTGCCACAACCTCGTCAAGCCACCGACACACCCCCCCACCCTTTGAGCCAGCTGCCATGACTTCAGCACGCCACCGGCAGACCCCCCCACCCCTTGCACCAGTTGCCACGACTTCGTCACACCACCAACACACCCCCCCACCCTGGGAGCCAGCTGCCATGACTTCGTCATGCCACCGATGGACCCCCCCCACCCCTTGCACCAGTTGCCACGACTTCGTCACACCACCAACACACCCCCCCACCCTTTGAGCCAGCTGCCATGACTTCGTCACGCCACCGACAGACCCCCCCACCCCGTGGGCCAGCTACCCCGACTTCATCACACCACCAGCAGACCACTGAAACCCCCCCTTCCTTGCGGTCCAGGGCAGTGACCCCCCCCCCTTCCCCGCCATCCAGGGCGGCGACTAGCCCTACCCCACCCCACAGGCCAAGGACCAGGATTTCCAATGTGGCCATCATTAGGGACCTGGACATCACACTTGGCTCTCAAGAGCCTGAGCCACGTAGACCCCAGCACTACATGGGGAACCAACATCAGACGGTATTAAACCAAATCACTAGGGATTCCTCAGACCCAAAACAAACAGAAGGGAGAACCCCTCCTACACCAGGGACAAATCCATGCACAACATTCCTGTACCCCAAAACCAGGGTCACGTACCAACCGCTCCCACAGAGACAAAAGAAAGACTGTACCAAACCAACCATCCCAAGAAATACAGCAGTTCTAGAGCCCGAGATCAGAGTCACAAAACAACCCCTTCCACAGAAACAAAGGAGCGACCAGACCGGACAGGTAAACCCAATAGACACAGAAATGAGGACAGGAACAATGAGAGCCCAGACAGATAACACAGTAGGAGAGGCAGAAATAGCTGAAGCCGAGGTAGGGAACACAATAGGGGAGGCAGGGGTAGCAGACATAGAAACAGAAAACACACCAACAGGGGCAGAACCTGACTCTGAAGGGGAAGATGCACAGAGAGTGACGAGGCACCCCAACACCAGCCGAAAAAACATTACCTGGAAATTGGAACCCAGAAAATCCATTTTAATAATAGGAGATTCTAACCTCTCCAAGATAAAAAGATGCCCAAATCCCACCACCCAAATTGATAGCTTTCCAGGAGCTAAATTCATTCATGTCACAGCAATTCTGGACAAATTGGAACCCTGTCCGGAGACCAAAAAGGTGGTCCTCTCAGTTGGCATTAATAATCGAACGCAGAGACCACTGACTGCAACCAAGCAACTGCAGTCATTACTTAAATTGGCTAAGAGCACATTCCCAAATGCTCAGATCTGGGTGCCGGAAATTAACTTCAGTAACTTACTTCCAGAAATGGAGAGGGATACAATCAGAGGAATTAACCAGCATATAAAAAAACAGAATTACATACCAGCAATTAATGCTAGATCCTTTAAAGTGGGGGCTGACCACATCCATTGGACAGATAGCACTGCCCATAACATAATAAACCAGTGGATGAAGTGTTTAAACTAAAAAGGACATTAACCCAAGAGAAGGGTAGATTGAACCTGGGAAAAACTGTTATTAATATTTCCCAACTCTTTAACCCCACAGAGGTACAGGAGAGGGTTTTAAACAAGGGCCTTACATTTGTTCCAACCCCAAAACATTGTAAAGTACAAATTCAGGAAGATCTGAAAAGGTTTTACAGGAGAGTAAAACTGACCGATTACTTTAGCGATTCAGAAACAGACAAGCAACCTTTTACACCACCATCAGAATGGACCCCACCAAACAATAAAATAGAGCCAGAAATCCTAAACTTTATTAAACAGACTCAATCACAAATTGAAAAAATCCCTAAACAGACAGACAAGCAAAACCTCACTGGAAGAGAGAGACAGGCAATCATAGAACTTAGAAACAATCTAGATATAATCATAAAACCAGCAGATAAGGGCAGTAGTATAGTGATCATGGATAGGCAACAGTATCTACTTGAAGCTCACAGACAGCTTAATAATACAGCCCACTACACGAAATTAGCAGGACCAATTTACCAGGACACACGAAAAGAGATTGGAAACATTTTAACAGAACTAAAGAAATCTAAACACTTAAATCAGAAACAAGTGGAATACCTAAGGGGGGAACAACCACAACCCAGAAAATTCTACATACTACCCAAAATACACAAGCACCCTGACACATGGACTGTACCAGGAGAAATACCACCAGGAAGACCAATTGTGTCAGACTGTGGTAGTGAATCCTACAGGATAGCAGAATACATTGACTCATTCCTAAACCCCTTATCACAGAAGCACCCTAGCTACATTAAAGACACTTACCACTTCATAGAAATAGTGAACTCACTGACCGTACCCCCGAACGCAATACTCTTTACCATGGACATTGAAAGCCTATACACAAACATAGAAACAGACAGAGGCATACAGGCAGTGGAAAATATCCTTAGAAAGTTCCCCCAACCCCACAGACCAGATGCAGCCATAATCCAGCTATTACACCTAGGACTAACAAAAAATGACTTTGAATTCCAGGAGCAATTCTACCTACAGATTAAGGGCACGGCTATGGGCAAGAAATTTGCCCCGGCCTACGCAAACATATACATGGCAGACTGGGAAAACACAGTCTTTGAAAAGTGTTCCAAGCTCCCGATGTGTTATTACAGATACCTGGATGACATATGGGGAGTCTGGACTCACACAGAAACAGAATTGCAAGAATTTGTAGGTATTCTCAACAGTCACCACCAATCGATTAAACTTAAAGTTACAACACATAGAGAAAGTGTGGATTTCCTGGACACCACAGTATTTAAATTACAACAGGAGAATAACAGCCACAAGCTAGCAACAAAGGTATTCTTTAAAGAAACAGACACACACACACTCCTGCACATAAACAGCCACCATCCAAAACATACCTTTCGGGGGCTGGTGAAGTCACAAACTGACACGTTTTCACCGCATATGCACAAACGGAGAGGACTTTAGGGAAGCCACCACAACCCTATTTACTGCACTGAGACAGAGAGGTTACACAAAAAGGTTCCTCAGGCACCTTAAGTCTGATTTCCTGAGGGGACTGAATAGCCCACGGCCAAACAGAGAAGTAGCAAGACTACCACTGATAACGACATACGATACAATGACCAAACTAATACACGGAGTGATTAAAACCCAATTTGGGAAACTAAAAGAGGATGTTGACACACTTAGTCGATACCACATAACGTCGGCATACAAAAGAACTCGGAACCTTCGGGACATGCTGGTTCGGAGTAGGATAAGAAAACAGACAACCCAGAACTGCACAAACCCAAAATGTGGGACGTGTAAATACCTAATAATCCGCAAAATGATACAAAATAGACACACAGGAAAAGCAGCCCTAATTAAACAAAGAATTACATGTGAACAGCACAATGCTGTTTATGCAATTCGATGCAAACAATGCCACATCTTGTATGTAGGAGAAACAGGGAATAGTCTAAGGATGAGGCTCACAGGGCACCTCAGTGCTATTAGAACAAAGGATGTATACAAACCTACCTCCCGACACTTTATGGAGCATGGTCTTGAATCCCTGGAATTTATGGGGTTGGAGACCAACATGAACTGGACAACCTCACAAAGGAAGAGGAGGGAAAAACACTGGATAACAACCCTACAAACTCAGTTACCAAATGGCTTAAATCAGATCTAAAATGGGGGAAATCCAACATCAAAAAACAAAACTGCCCCGACCTTAATTACCACAAATCCCAACCCCAACTTGATAAACCTCTCAAACCGCAACCACACCACACCCTACCCTAATCACAATAAACAGAGCTAACCCCTACTGTTTAAGCTAACCAAAACCACTAAACCCCACACTGCCCACAACAAACAGACCAAAGCCCCAACCCTAACTACAAACAGACCCCATCCATATCCCAAATCCTAACTCCAAATGCACCCCACTCTACCCCTAAAGCCTAACCGTAACTCTAATACAGCAAACCTAATCTCCCACCTCACCCCTAAAATCTAAGCCTAACACACCCCACCCTACTCCTAAACCCTGACCCTCACTTAACCCTACCCCTAATGCAACCCTAACCCATAACTCCAACCCCCCAGCCCTGAATCTAATCACAACTCTCCAAATGCACCCCAATCTACCCCTAAAGCCTAACCGTAACTCGAATACAGCAAACCTAATCTCCCACCCCACCCCTAAAATCTAAGCCTAACACACCCCACCCTACTCCTAAACCCTGACCCTCACTTAACCCTACCCCTAATGCAACCCTAACCCATAACTCCAAACCCCCAGCCCTGAATCTAATCACAACTCTGACCCTGGACCCTAACCCTGATGCACCCTACCCTACCCCTAAACACCTAACCCTAACCCTGATGCACCCTACCCTACCCCTAAACACCTAACCCTAACCCTGATGCACCCAACCCTACCCCTAAAACATAACCCTAACCCCACCCCACCCCTAAACACCTAACCCTAACCCTGATGCACCCCAACCTAACCCCAATATAGCCCTGAACCTAACTGCGACCCTGACCCTCACCTAACCCCAACACTAACCCCAGTGCAGCAACCCTAACCCTAACCTGAACCCCCCAACCTCAATACAACATAACCCTAACACTACGTAAAATAAAGGGTAGAGTTCCAACACCAATAATAATAACTAAATACGACATAGAGACCATAAATTGGCAAAACCCAGGAACTGATTATAACCCCAGAGGGGGATCAAAGGATTATGGATCAAGAAATTACTAAGAAGCGATCGGCAAGAAAAAGAAGCCAGGTGGTAAGGTAAAGCGTGGGCCAACCAAAAGTGGCAGGTATAAGTGACAAGAAGCTCAAGGGTTGAGTGAGAATACGAACACAAGAGGGTGGAACTACCCTCCTGCCCACACCATACAACCTAACATTCAGGAGTGACACGCTTTACATTACCACAGACAAAAAAAGATATAAATGCCAAGAAAAGAAAACCCAGAGAATATATCTTGCAAATACCTTAAATCTAAACTTGATCAGTGAGGTAGATGGTTAAATAACTTTTTGTTCCCCTTTTGCCCCCCCCACAAAAAAAGCAGCAAGCAACTTATAAAAATAGGGAGCACCAAGGAGGTTTTTTTTAAATTTTAAAATCTAAAATATTTAAAAGGTGCACTTAAAATAAAGCATGGCTGGAAATGTGGGTCTGACAGACATGGAACTCATCTTCCCAAACCCCCCCCCCCCCCCACGAGGTTTGGGACAGCAATAAGGGCACAAAAGATTACATGTTTTTTTTAAAAAGTTGTAGTTCCCATGGACACGGTCTCTGGACATTGATGCGGGGACGGCCCCTTTAAGAGATGCCTGGTGCTGCGGGGACGGCCCCTTTAAGAGATGCCTGGTGCTGCGGGGAACGCGACAGCAGGGAGCTGCTGGATATCGACCTCGGTTTTTTTAAAAGAAACCCTTTCCCCGGGGATCTGGAGGAGTTGGGGACACGGGTGAGAATCCGATAACTTTATCTAGTCTTTAGATTTTGAGCGTTCACCGGGTGATTTTTATCTTTGAAATCGGGTTTTTTTCTCAGCGACTGAAAAGCGAGCGCCGCGTGAGGCATTCTGGGATATGGAGTTCTCTCGGGTCAAACACGAGGGCAAGACCCGTAAATAAAAGGGTTCACTCGGTCTCTCTGGGGCTGGGGGACCTTTCTTTCCCCCTCCTCTCCCCCCGGGGGGCGGGTGGCAGCGGTTACGGGAGTTTTTATGGGGAATCGGACCTTGGAAATCAAAATTTTGTTCCACGCGGCCGCTGAAAAGCGAGCGCCGCGTGAGGCATTCTGGGATATGGAGTTCTCTCGGGTCAAACACGAGGGCAACGCTCTTAAATAAAAGGGTTTACTTTGGGTTTTTGGGGCTGGCGGACCTTTCTTTCCCCCTCCTCTCCCCCCGGGGGGGTGGGTGGCGGCGGATTCGGGAGTTTTTTTGGGGAATCGGACCTTGGAAATCGGTTTTTTTCTGCGCAGCCGCTGAAAAGCGAGCGACGCGTGAGGCATTCTGGGAGATTGAGTTTCGTTTAACGAGCGAGCGGGTTTAAAAAGGAGGAAATCGGTGGGAAGTTTAATTATTTGTTTAAAATACCCTCATAATTAAAAGGCATAGCCGGAGGTGGGGGTTTGGAGAAGTAGCTTCATGTTTTTATTTAAAAAATGAGGTGAGGCGGACAGGTAATCAAGCCCCGGGGTCAGCGGACAGTCAGACTCCGTGGCGCCAGAATGACCTGGAGCATTAAAACAGATTCAAAGGTTAAAAAGCAATATTTTTAAAAACATTACCTCAAAAAAAATAACCCCAAACATCTAAGATAAACTAAAGGAACATTAAAACATTAGGTTAAAAAAATATAATTTAAAAATAACGAACACGTGGAGCGAAGGGGGCGGGGCCAGCCCTGCATGAGACAGGACTCATTACATACAGGACAGAAATTCTAACCAATCCCAGGTCAAGGCTAGCCTGCTTGTGGGCGGGAACAAAACTTCAGCCAACAGTAGCACACAGGGGAGGGGCCAGTCCAAGGCTCCGGACTTATAAGCAACTGTAAACAAAGTTAAAATCCTTTCTCCCTGATGAAGCTTAAGGATAAGCGAAACGTCGGAGAAAAAAAGATTCCAGGCCGGAGAACTTACTGAACGAAAGAGTTTTTGGATAGTACTGTTGCAGGCAGAGAACCATCGAAGCCAGAGAGCCACCGGAGGGGAGGTGAGACCGGTGGAAAAAGAGCCTTTCCAGGCGGGACAGCCGGCTGAGCTGGGGAGTGTTTGGAGGACGCAGTCCCAGGCAGGAGACCATCTGAGCCAGGGAGCCACCGTGGGGTGAGATTACAGTTACTAGCGGGGACCTCTATTACCAAATAGAAGCTAGTAACATCTTTTAAAACCTTTTGCACCTTTCTACACCCAGGGAATGGCTAACACTATGCGGAACACATGCAGGTTGTCTGACAACCGTACGCATATGAGGTCGGACCCTGGTACACATAGGTGTCTCCCCGTAGCCAGGGATGAATTTGCTACAACAGTGAGAATAATTGATAGAATTTTCCAGACAATCCACCATCTAATATTCTTAAAGGGCCAGAATCAGCCCCCTAAGGGCATCTTAAAACAAGCTGATAAACTAACCTGCTTTATAAAACCGGCAAAACCGTCACAGGAAACCCTAACCAAATTGGCTTTGAATTCAGAAAATTGGGCAAAACAGACCAGACAGATTCTAATTGAGCACTATACAACAAACCTGGAAGAATTAGAAAATTAATTTGCTCAGGCTGCAGTGACAGAGCGCCTGGAAGAAATGATGACGAAAGCCACTAATTGGATTAAAAAGAGTCTTAGACATAAATTCAAAATTCAATCAATTGATGAGGCAAAGAGACATGTGGTGGGATTAGCATCACGGTTGACAGAGCAAGGGACCAGCACACAATTGAGGACAGAACAGCGGACCGGCACACGGACTAGGACGCCCCCACGCCATAGGCCAAATACCTGGGCAGCCTTGTTCCACCAGCCTGCGATCACAGCCCCCTCATGCCGCAGACGGACTGAAAACCCCCCCCCACCCCGTGGGCCAGCTGCCACGACTTTGTCACGCCACCGACGGACACCCCCACCCCGTGAGCCAACTGCCACAACCTCGTCAAGCCACCGACACACCCCCCCACCCTTTGAGCCAGCTGCCATGACTTCAGCACGCCACCGGCAGACCCCCCCACCCCTTGCACCAGTTGCCACGACTTCGTCACACCACCAACACACCCCCCCACCCTGGGAGCCAGCTGCCATGACTTCGTCATGCCACCGATGGACCCCCCCCACCCCTTGCACCAGTTTCCACGACTTCGTCACACCACCAACACACCCCCCCACCCTTTGAGCCAGCTGCCATGACTTCGTCACGCCACCGACAGACCCCCCCACCCCGTGGGCCAGCTACCCCGACTTCATCACACCACCAGCAGACCACTGAAACCCCCCCTTCCTTGCGGTCCAGGGCAGTGACCCCCCCCCCTTCCCCGCCATCCAGGGCGGCGACTAGCCCTACCCCACCCCACAGGCCAAGGACCAGGATTTCCAATGTGGCCATCATTAGGGACCTGGACATCACACTTGGCTCTCAAGAGCCTGAGCCACGTAGACCCCAGCACTACATGGGGAACCAACATCAGACGGTATTAAACCAAATCACTAGGGATTCCTCAGACCCAAAACAAACAGAAGGGAGAACCCCTCCTACACCAGGGACAAATCCATGCACAACATTCCTGTACCCCAAAACCAGGGTCACGTACCAACCGCTCCCACAGAGACAAAAGAAAGACTGTACCAAACCAACCATCCCAAGAAATACAGCAGTTCTAGAGCCCGAGATCAGAGTCACAAAACAACCCCTTCCACAGAAACAAAGGAGCGACCAGACTGGACAGGTAAACCCAATAGACACAGAAATGAGGACAGGAACAATGAGAGCCCAGACAGATAACACAGTAGGAGAGGCAGAAATAGCTGAAGCCGAGGTAGGGAACACAATAGGGGAGGCAGGGGTAGCAGACATAGAAACAGAAAACACACCAACAGGAGCAGAACCTGACTCTGAAGGGGAAGATGCACAGAGAGTGACGAGGCACCCCAACACCAGCCGAAAAAACATTACCTGGAAATTGGAACCCAGAAAATCCATTTTAATAATAGGAGATTCTAACCTCTCCAAGATAAAAAGATGCCCAAATCCCACCACCCAAATTGATAGCTTTCCAGGAGCTAAATTCATTCATGTCACAGCAATTCTGGACAAATTGGAACCCTGTCCGGAGACCAAAAAGGTGGTGCTCTCAGTTGGCATTAATAATCGAACGCAGAGACCACTGACTGCAACCAAGCAACTGCAGTCATTACTTAAATTGGCTAAGAGCACATTCCCAAATGCTCAGATCTGGGTGCCGGAAATTAACTTCAGTAACTTACTTCCAGAAATGGAGAGGGATACAATCAGAGGAATTAACCAGCATATAAAAAAACAGAATTACATACCAGCAATTAATGCTAGATCCTTTAAAGTGGGGGCTGACCACATCCATTGGACAGATAGCACTGCCCATAACATAATAAACCAGTGGATGAAGTGTTTAAACTAAAAAGGACATTAACCCAAGAGAAGGGTAGATTGAACCTGGGAAAAACTGTTATTAATATTTCCCAACTCTTTAACCCCACAGAGGTACAGGAGAGGGTTTTAAACAAGGGCCTTACATTTGTTCCAACCCCAAAACATTGTAAAGTACAAATTCAGGAAGATCTGAAAAGGTTTTACAGGAGAGTAAAACTGACCGATTACTTTAGCGATTCAGAAACAGACAAGCAACCTTTTACACCACCATCAGAATGGACCCCACCAAACAATAAAATAGAGCCAGAAATCCTAAACTTTATTAAACAGACTCAATCACAAATTGAAAAAATCCCTAAACAGACAGACAAGCAAAACCTCACTGGAAGAGAGAGACGGGCAATCATAGAACTTAGAAACAATCTAGATATAATCATAAAACCAGCAGATAAGGGCAGTAGTATAGTGATCATGGATAGGCAACAGTATCTACTTGAAGCTCACAGACAGCTTAATAATACAGCCCACTACACGAAATTAGCAGGACCAATTTACCAGGACACACGAAAAGAGATTGGAAACATTTTAACAGAACTAAAGAAATCGATACACTTAAATCAGAAACAAGTGGAATACCTAAGGGGGGAACAACCACAACCCAGAAAATTCTACATACTACCCAAAATACACAAGCACCCTGACACATGGACTGTACCAGGAGAAATACCACCAGGAAGACCCATTGTGTCAGACTGTGGTAGTGAATCCTACAGGATAGCAGAATACATTGACTCATTCCTAAACCCCTTATCACAGAAGCACCCTAGCTACATTAAAGACACTTACCACTTCATAGAAATAGTGAACTCACTGACCGTACCCCCGAACGCAATACTCTTTACCATGGACATTGAAAGCCTATACACAAACATAGAAACAGACAGAGGCATACAGGCAGTGGAAAATATCCTTAGAAAGTTCCCCCAACCCCACAGACCAGATGCAGCCATAATCCAGCTATTACACCTAGGACTAACAAAAAATGACTTTGAATTCCAGGAGCAATTCTACCTACAGATTAAGGGCACGGCTATGGGCAAGAAATTTGCCCCGGCCTACGCAAACATATACATGGCAGACTGGGAAAACACAGTCTTTGAAAAGTGTTCCAAGCTCCCGATGTGTTATTACAGATACCTGGATGACATATGGGGAGTCTGGACTCACACAGAAACAGAATTGCAAGAATTTGTAGGTATTCTCAACAGTCACCACCAATCGATTAAACTTAAAGTTACAACACATAGAGAAAGTGTGGATTTCCTGGACACCACAGTATTTAAATTACAACAGGAGAATAACAGCCACAAGCTAGCAACAAAGGTATTCTTTAAAGAAACAGACACACACACACTCCTGCACATAAACAGCCACCATCCAAAACATACCTTTCGGGGGCTGGTGAAGTCACAAACTGACACGTTTTCACCGCATATGCACAAACGGAGAGGACTTTAGGGAAGCCACCACAACCCTATTTACTGCACTGAGACAGAGAGGTTACACAAAAAGGTTCCTCAGGCACCTTAAGTCTGATTTCCTGAGGGGACTGAATAGCCCACGGCCAAACAGAGAAGTAGCAAGACTACCACTGATAACGACATACGATACAATGACCAAACTAATACACGGAGTGATTAAAACCCAATTTGGGAAACTAAAAGAGGATGTTGACACACTTAGTCGATACCACATAACGTCGGCATACAAAAGAACTCGGAACCTTCGGGACATGCTGGTTCGGAGTAGGATAAGAAAACAGACAACCCAGAACTGCACAAACCCAAAATGTGGGACGTGTAAATACCTAATAATCCGCAAAATGATACAAAATAGACACACAGGAAAAGCAGCCCTAATTAAACAAAGAATTACATGTGAACAGCACAATGCTGTTTATGCAATTCGATGCAAACAATGCCACATCTTGTATGTAGGAGAAACAGGGAATAGTCTAAGGATGAGGCTCACAGGGCACCTCAGTGCTATTAGAACAAAGGATGTATACAAACCTACCTCCCGACACTTTATGGAGCATGGTCTTGAATCCCTGGAATTTATGGGGTTGGAGACCAACATGAACTGGACAACCTCACAAAGGAAGAGGAGGGAAAAACACTGGATAACAACCCTACAAACTCAGTTACCAAATGGCTTAAATCAGATCTAAAATGGGGGAAATCCAACATCAAAAAACAAAACTGCCCCGACCTTAATTACCACAAATCCCAACCCCAACTTGATAAACCTCTCAAACCGCAACCACACCACACCCTACCCTAATCACAATAAACAGAGCTAACCCCTACTGTTTAAGCTAACCAAAACCACTAAACCCCACACTGCCCACAACAAACAGACCAAAGCCCCAACCCTAACTACAAACAGACCCCATCCATATCCCAAATCCTAACTCCAAATGCACCCCACTCTACCCCTAAAGCCTAACCGTAACTCTAATACAGCAAACCTAATCTCCCACCTCACCCCTAAAATCTAAGCCTAACACACCCCACCCTACTCCTAAACCCTGACCCTCACTTAACCCTACCCCTAATGCAACCCTAACCCATAACTCCAACCCCCCAGCCCTGAATCTAATCACAACTCTCCAAATGCACCCCAATCTACCCCTAAAGCCTAACCGTAACTCTAATACAGCAAACCTAATCTCCCAACCCACCCCTAAAATCTAAGCCTAACACACCCCACCCTACTCCTAAACCCTGACACTCACTTAACCCTACCCCTAATGCAACCCTAACCCATAACTCCAAACCCCCAGCCCTGAATCTAATCACAACTCTGACCCTGGACCCTAACCCTGATGCACCCTACCCTACCCCTAAACACCTAACCCTAACCCTGATGCACCCTACCCTACCCCTAAACACCTAACCCTAACCCTGATGCACCCAACCCTACCCCTAAAACATAACCCTAACCCCACCCCACCCCTAAACACCTAACCCTAACCCTGATGCACCCCAACCTAACCCCAATATAGCCCTGAACCTAACTGCGACCCTGACCCTCACCTAACCCCAACACTAACCCCAGTGCAGCAACCCTAACCCTAACCTGAACCCCCCAACCTCAATACAACATAACCCTAACACTACGTAAAATAAAGGGTAGAGTTCCAACACCAATAATAATAACTAAATACGACATAGAGACCATAAATTGGCAAAACCCAGGAACTGATTATAACCCCAGAGGGGGATCAAAGGATTATGGATCAAGAAATTACTAAGAAGCGATCGGCAAGAAAAAGAAGCCAGGTGGTAAGGTAAAGCGTGGGCCAACCAAAAGTGGCAGGTATAAGTGACAAGAAGCTCAAGGGTTGAGTGAGAATACGAACACAAGAGGGTGTAACTACCCTCCTGCCCACACCATACAACCTAACATTCAGGAGTGACACGCTTTACATTACCACAGACAAAAAAAGATATAAATGCCAAGAAAAGAAAACCCAGAGAATATATCTTGCAAATACCTTCAATCTAAACTTGATCAGTGAGGCAGATGGTTAAATAACTTTTTGTTCCCCTTTTGCCCCCCCCCACAAAAAAAGCAGCAAGCAACTTATAAAAATAGGGAGCACCAAGGAGGTTTTTTTTAAATTTTAAAATCTAAAATATTTAAAAGGTGCACTTAAAATAAAGCATGGCTGGAAATGTGGGTCTGACAGACATGGAACTCATCTTCCCAAACCCCCCCCCCCCCCCACGAGGTTTGGGACAGCAATAAGGGCACAAAAGATTACATATTTTTTTTAAAAAGTTGTAGTTCCCATAGACACGGTCTCTGGACATTGATGCGGGGACGGCCCCTTTAAGAGATGCCTGGTGCTGCGGGGACGGCCCCTTTAAGAGATGCCTGGTGCTGCGGGGAACGCGACAGCAGGGAGCTGCTGGATATCGACCTCGGTTTTTTTAAAAGAAACCCTTTCCCCGGGGATCTGGAGGAGTTGGGGACACGGGTGAGAATCCGATAACTTTATCTAGTCTTTAGATTTTGAGCGTTCACCGGGTGATTTTTATCTTTGAAATCGGGTTTTTTTCTCAGCGACTGAAAAGCGAGCGCCGCGTGAGGCATTCTGGGATATGGAGTTCTCTCGGGTCAAACACGAGGGCAAGACCCTTAAATAAAAGGGTTTACTTGGTCTCTCTGGGGCTGGGGGACCTTTCTTTCCCCCTCCTCTCCCCCCGGGGGGCGGGTGGCAGCGGTTACGGGAGTTTTTATGGGGAATCGGACCTTGGAAATCAAAATTTTGTTCCACGCGGCCGCTGAAAAGCGAGCGCCGCGTGAGGCATTCTGGGATATGGAGTTCTCTCGGGTCAAACACGAGGGCAACGCTCTTAAATAAAAGGGTTTACTTTGGGTTTTTGGGGCTGGGGGACCTTTCTTTCCCCCTCCTCTCCCCCCGGGGGGGGGGGGGGTGGGTGGCGGCGGATTCGGGAGTTTTTTTGGGGAATCGGACCTTGGAAATCGGTTTTTTTCTGCGCAGCCGCTGAAAAGCGAGCATTCTGGGAGATTGAGTTTCGTTTAACGAGCGAACGGGGTTAAAAAGGAGGAAATCGGTGGGAAGTTTAATTAATTGTTTAAAATACCCTCATAATTAAAAGGCATAGCCGGAGGTGGGGGTTTGGAGAAGTAGCTTCATGTTTTTATTTAAAAAATGAGGTGAGGCGGACAGGTAATCAAGCCCCGGGGTCAGCGGACAGTCAGACTCCGTGGCGCCAGAATGACCTGGAGCATTAAAACAGATTCAAAGGTTAAAAAGCAATATTTTTAAAAACATTACCTCAAAAAAAATAACCCCAAACATCTAAGATAAACTAAAGGAACATTAAAACATTAGGTTAAAAAAATATAATTTAAAAATAACGAACACGTGGAGCGAAGGGGGCGGGGCCAGCCCTGCATGAGACAGGACTCATTACATACAGGACAGAAATTCTAACCAATCCCAGGTCAAGGCTAGCCTGCTTGTGGGCGGGAACAAAACTTCAGCCAACAGTAGCACACAGGGGAGGGGCCAGTCCAAGGCTCCGGACTTATAAGCAACTGTAAACAAAGTTAAAATCCTTTCTCCCTGATGAAGCTTAAGGATAAGCGAAACGTCGGAGAAAAAAAGATTCCAGGCCGGAGAACTTACTGAACGAAAGAGTTTTTGGATAGTACTGTTGCAGGCAGAGAACCATCGAAGCCAGAGAGCCACCGGAGGGGAGGTGAGACCGGTGGAAAAAGAGCCTTTCCAGGCGGGACAGCCGGCTGAGCTGGGGAGTGTTTGGAGGACGCAGTCCCAGGCAGGAGACCATCTGAGCCAGGGAGCCACCGTGGGGTGAGATTACAGTTACTAGCGGGGACCTCTATTACCAAATAGAAGCTAGTAACATCTTTTAAAACCTTTTGCACCTTTCTACACCCAGGGAATGGCTAACACTATGCGGAACACATGCAGGTTGTCTGACAACCGTACGCATATGAGGTCGGACCCTGGTACACATAGGTGTCTCCCCGTAGCCATGGATGAATTTGCTACAACAGTGAGAATAATTGATAGAATTTTCCAGACAATCCACCATCTAATATTCTTAAAGGGCCAGAATCAGCCCCCTAAGGGCATCTTAAAACAAGCTGATAAACTAACCTGCTTTATAAAACCGGCAAAACCGTCACAGGAAACCCTAACCAAATTGGCTTTGAATTCAGAAAATTGGGCAAAACAGACCAGACAGATTCTAATTGAGCACTATACAACAAACCTGGAAGAATTAGAAAATGAATTTGCTCAGGCTGCAGTGACAGAGCGCCTGGAAGAAATGATGACGAAAGCCACTAATTGGATTAAAAAGAGTCTTAGACATAAATTCAAAATTCAATCAATTGATGAGGCAAAGAGACATGTGGTGGGATTAGCATCACGGTTGACAGAGCAAGGGACCAGCACACAATTGAGGACAGAACAGCGGACCGGCACACGGACTAGGACGCCCCCACGCCATAGGCCAAATACCTGGGCAGCCTTGTTCCACCAGCCTGCGATCACAGCCCCCTCATGCCGCAGACGGACTGAAAACCCCCCCCCACCCCGTGGGCCAGCTGCCACGACTTTGTCACGCCACC
Organism: Heptranchias perlo; assembly: GCF_035084215.1. Taxonomy (NCBI): domain Eukaryota; kingdom Metazoa; phylum Chordata; class Chondrichthyes; order Hexanchiformes; family Hexanchidae; genus Heptranchias; species Heptranchias perlo. The sequence continues at coordinate 148,913 of NW_027138472.1, forward strand.
GACGGACACCCCCACCCCGTGAGCCAACTGCCACAACCTCGTCAAGCCACCGACACACCCCCCCACCCTTTGAGCCAGCTGCCATGACTTCAGCACGCCACCGGCAGACCCCCCCACCCCTTGCACCAGTTGCCACGACTTCGTCACACCACCAACACACCCCCCCACCCTGGGAGCCAGCTGCCATGACTTCGTCATGCCACCGATGGACCCCCCCACCCCTTGCACCAGTTGCCACGACTTCGTCACACCACCAACACCCCCCCCCCACCCTTTGAGCCAGCTGCCATGACTTCGTCACGCCACCGACAGACCCCCCCACCCCGTGGGCCAGCTACCCCGACTTCATCACACCACCAGCAGACCACTGAAACCCCCCCTTCCTTGCGGTCCAGGGCAGTGACCCCCCCTTCCCCGCCATCCAGGGCGGCGACTAGCCCTACCCCACCCCACAGGCCAAGGACCAGGATTTCCAATGTGGCCATCATTAGGGACCTGGACATCACACTTGGCTCTCAAGAGCCTGAGCCACGTAGACCCCAGCACTACATGGGGAACCAACATCAGACCGTATTAAACCAAATCACTAGGGATTCCTCAGACCCAAAACAAACAGAAGGGAGAACCCCTCCTACACCAGGGACAAATCCATGCACAACATTCCTGTACCCCAAAACCAGGGTCACGTACCAACCGCTCCCACAGAGACAAAAGAAAGACTGTACCAAACCAACCATCCCAAGAAATACAGCAGTTCTAGAGCCCGAGATCAGAGTCACAAAACAACCCCTTCCACAGAAACAAAGGAGCGACCAGACCGGACAGGTAAACCCAATAGACACAGAAATGAGGACAGGAACAATGAGAGCCCAGACAGATAACACAGTAGGAGAGGCAGAAATAGCTGAAGCCGAGGTAGGGAACACAATAGGGGAGGCAGGGGTAGCAGACATAGAAACAGAAAACACACCAACAGGGGCAGAACCTGACTCTGAAGGGGAAGATGCACAGAGAGTGACGAGGCACCCCAACACCAGCCGAAAAAACATTACCTGGAAATTGGAACCCAGAAAATCCATTTTAATAATAGGAGATTCTAACCTCTCCAAGATAAAAAGATGCCCAAATCCCACCACCCAAATTGATAGCTTTCCAGGAGCTAAATTCATTCATGTCACAGCAATTCTGGACAAATTGGAACCCTGTCCGGAGACCAAAAAGGTGGTGCTCTCAGTTGGCATTAATAATCGAACGCAGAGACCACTGACTGCAACCAAGCAACTGCAGTCATTACTTAAATTGGCTAAGAGCACATTCCCAAATGCTCAGATCTGGGTGCCGGAAATTAACTTCAGTAACTTACTTCCAGAAATGGAGAGGGATACAATCAGAGGAATTAACCAGCATATAAAAAAACAGAATTACATACCAGCAATTAATGCTAGATCCTTTAAAGTGGGGGCTGACCACATCCATTGGACAGATAGCACTGCCCATAACATAATAAACCAGTGGATGAAGTGTTTAAACTAAAAAGGACATTAACCCAAGAGAAGGGTAGATTGAACCTGGGAAAAACTGTTATTAATATTTCCCAACTCTTTAACCCCACAGAGGTACAGGAGAGGGTTTTAAACAAGGGCCTTACATTTGTTCCAACCCCAAAACATTGTAAAGTACAAATTCAGGAAGATCTGAAAAGGTTTTACAGGAGAGTAAAACTGACCGATTACTTTAGCGATTCAGAAACAGACAAGCAACCTTTTACACCACCATCAGAATGGACCCCACCAAACAATAAAATAGAGCTAGAAATCCTAAACTTTATTAAACAGACTCAATCACAAATTGAAAAAATCCCTAAACAGACAGACAAGCAAAACCTCACTGGAAGAGAGAGACGGGCAATCATAGAACTTAGAAACAATCTAGATATAATCATAAAACCAGCAGATAAGGGCAGTAGTATAGTGATCATGGATAGGCAACAGTATCTACTTGAAGCTCACAGACAGCTTAATAATACAGCCCACTACACGAAATTAGCAGGACCAATTTACCAGGACACACGAAAAGAGATTGGAAACATTTTAACAGAACTAAAGAAATCTAAACACTTAAATCAGAAACAAGTGGAATACCTAAGGGGGGAACAACCACAACCCAGAAAATTCTACATACTACCCAAAATACACAAGCACCCTGACACATGGACTGTACCAGGAGAAATACCACCAGGAAGACCAATTGTGTCAGACTGTGGTAGTGAATCCTACAGGATAGCAGAATACATTGACTCATTCCTAAACCCCTTATCACAGAAGCACCCTAGCTACATTAAAGACACTTACCCCATCATAGAAATAGTGAACTCACTGACCGTACCCCCGAACGCAATACTCTTTACCATGGACATTGAAAGCCTATACACAAACATAGAAACAGACAGAGGCATACAGGCAGTGGAAAATATCCTTAGAAAGTTCCCCCAACCCCACAGACCAGATGCAGCCATAATCCAGCTATTACACCTAGGACTAACAAAAAATGACTTTGAATTCCAGGAGCAATTCTACCTACAGATTAAGGGCACGGCTATGGGCAAGAAATTTGCCCCGGCCTACGCAAACATATACATGGCAGACTGGGAAAACACAGTCTTTGAAAAGTGTTCCAAGCTCCCGATGTGTTATTACAGATACCTGGATGACATATGGGGAGTCTGGACTCACACAGAAACAGAATTGCAAGAATTTGTAGGTATTCTCAACAGTCACCACCAATCTATTAAACTTAAAGTTACAACACATAGAGAAAGTGTGGATTTCCTGGACACCACAGTATTTAAATTACAACAGGAGAATAACAGCCACAAGCTAGCAACAAAGGTATTCTTTAAAGAAACAGACACACACACACTCCTGCACATAAACAGCCACCATCCAAAACATACCTTTCGGGGGCTGGTGAAGTCACAACTGACACGTTTTCACCGCATATGCACAAACGGAGAGGACTTTAGGGAAGCCACCACAACCCTATTTACTGCACTGAGACAGAGAGGTTACACAAAAAGGTTCCTCAGGCACCTTAAGTCTGATTTCCTGAGGGGACTGAATAGCCCACGGCCAAACAGAGAAGTAGCAAGACTACCACTGATAACGACATACGATACAATGACCAAACTAATACACGGAGTGATTAAAACCCAATTTGGGAAACTAAAAGAGGATGTTGACACACTTAGTCGATACCACATAACGTCAGCATACAAAAGAACTCGGAACCTTCGGGACATGCTGGTTCGGAGTAGGATAAGAAAACAGACAACCCAGAACTGCACAAACCCAAAATGCGGGACGTGTAAATACCTAATAATCCGCAAAATGATACAAAATAGACACACAGGAAAAGCAGCCCTAATTAAACAAAGAATTACATGTGAACAGCACAATGCTGTTTATGCAATTCGATGCAAACAATGCCACATCTTGTATGTAGGAGAAACAGGGAATAGTCTAAGGATGAGGCTCACAGGGCACCTCAGTGCTATTGGAACAAAGGATGTATACAAACCTACCTCCCGACACTTCATGGAGCATGGTCTTGAATCCCTGGAATTTATGGGGTTGGAGACCAACATGAACTGGACAACCTCACAAAGGAAGAGGAGGGAAAAACACTGGATAACAACCCTACAAACTCAGTTACCAAAGGGCTTAAATCAGATCTAAAATGGGGGAAATCCAACATCAAAAAACAAAACTGCCCCGACCTTAATTACCACAAATCCCAACCCCAACTTGATAAACCTCTCAAACCGCAACCACACCACACCCTACCCTAATCACAATAAACAGAGCTAACCCCTACTGTTTAAGCTAACCAAAACCACTAAACCCCACACTGCCCACAACAAACAGACCAAAGCCCCAACCCTAACTACAAACAGACCCCATCCATATCCCAAATCCTAACTCCAAATGCACCCCACTCTACCCCTAAAGCCTAACCGTAACTCTAATACAGCAAACCTAATCTCCCACCCCACCCCTAAAATCTAAGCCTAACACACCCCACCCTACTCCTAAACCCTGACCCTCACTTAACCCTACCCCTAATGCAACCCTAACCCATAACTCCAACCCCCCAGCCCTGAATCTAATCACAACACTCCAAATGCACCCCACTCTACCCCTAAAGCCTAACCGTAACTCTAATACAGCAAACCTAATCTCCCACCCCACCCCTAAAATCTAAGCCTAACACACCCCACCCTACTCCTAAACCCTGACCCTCACTTAACCCTACCCCTAATGCAACCCTAACCCATAACTCCAACCCCCCAGCCCTGAATCTAATCACAACTCTGACCCTGGACCCTAACCCTGATGCACCCTACCCTACCCCTAAACACCTAACCCTAACCCTGATGCACCCTACCCTACCCCTAAACACCTAACCCTAACCCTGATGCACCCAACCCTACCCCTAAAACATAACCCTAACCCCACCCCACCCCTAAACACCTAACCCTAACCCTGATGCATCCCAACCTAACCCCAATATAGCCCTGAACCTAACTGCGACCCTGACCCTCACCTAACACCAACACTAACCCCAGTGCAGCAACCCTAACCCTAACCTGAACCCCCCAACCTCAATACAACATAACCCTAACACTACGTAAAATAAAGGGTAGAGTTCCAACACCAATAATAATAACTAAATACGACATAGAGACCATAAATTGGCAAAACCCAGGAACTGATTATAACCCCAGAGGGGGATCAAAGGATTACGGTTCAAGAAATTACTAAGAAGCGATCGGCAAGAAAAAGAAGCCAGGTGGTAAGGTAAAGCGTGGGCCAACCAAAAGTGGCAGGTATAAGTGACAAGAAGCTCAAGGGTTGAGTGAGAATACGAACACAAGAGGGTGTAACTACCCTCCTGCCCACACCAGACAACCTAACCCCAATATAGCCCTGAACCTAACTGCGACCCTGACCCTCACCTAACACCAACACTAACCCCAGTGCAGCAACCCTAACCCTAACCTGAACCCCCCAACCTCAATACAACATAACCCTAACACTACTTAAAATAAAGGGTAGGGTTCCAACACCAATAATAATAAGTAAATACTACATAGAGACCATAAATTGGCAAAACCCAGGAACTCATTATAACCCCAGAGGGGGATCAAAGGATTACGGATCAAGAAATTACGAAGAAGAGATCGGCAAGAAAAAGAAGCCAGGTGGTAAGGTAAAGCGTGGGCCAACCAAAAGTGGCAGGTATAAGTGACAAGAAGCTCAAGCGTTGAGTGAGAATACGAACACAAGAGGGTGTAACTACCCTCCTGCCCACACCATACAACCTAACCCTAACCCTAACCCTAACCCTAACCCTAACCCTAACCCTAACCGTAACTCTAATGCAGCCCTGACCCTAACTGCGACCCTGACCCTCACCTAACCCCAACACTAACCCCAGTGCAGCAACCCTAACCCTAACCTGAACCCCCCCCAACCTCAATACAAAATAACCCTAACACGACTTAAAATAAAGGGTAGGGTTCCAACACCAATAATAATAACTAAATACTACATAGAGACCATAAATTGGCAAAACCCAGGAACTCATTATAACCCCAGAGGGGGATCAAAGGATTACGGATCAAGAAATTACTAAGAAGAGATCGGCAAGAAAAAGAAGCCAGGTGGTAAGGTAAAGCGTGGGCCAACCAAAAGTGGCAGGTATAAGTGACAAGAAGCTCAAGCGTTGAGTGAGAATACGAACACAAGAGGGTGTAACTACCCTCCTGCTCACACCATACAACCTAACCCTAACCCTAACCCTAACCCTAACCCTAACCCTAACCCTAACCCTAACCCCAATGTAGCCCTGAACCTAACTGCGACCCCGACCCTCACCTAACCCCAACACTAACCCCAGTGCAGCAACCCTAACCCTAACCTGAACCCCCCAACCTCAATACAACATAACCCTAACACTACTTAAAATAAAGGGTAGGGTTCCAACACCAATAATAATAACTAAATACTACATAGAGACCATAAATTGGCAAAACCCAGGAACTCATTATAACCCCAGAGGGGGATCAAAGGATTACGGATCAAGAAATTACTAAGAAGAGATCGGCAAGAAAAAGAAGCCAGGTGGTAAGGTAAAGCGTGGGCCAACCAAAAGTGGCAGGTACAAGTGACAAGAAGCTCAAGCGTTGAGTGAGAATACGAACACAAGAGGGTGTAACTACCCTCCTGCCCACACCATACAACCTAACCCTAACTTAACCCTAACCCTAACCCTAACCCTAACCCCAATATAGCCCTGAACCTAACTGCGACCCCGACCCTCAACTAACCCCAACACTAACCCCAGTGCAGCAACCCTAACCCTAACCTGAACCCCCCAACCTCAATACAACAAAACCCTAACACTACTTAAAATAAAGGGTAGGGTTCCAACACCAATAATAATAACTAAATACTACATAGAGACCATAAATTGGCAAAACCCAGGAACTCATTATAACCCCAGAGGGGGATCAAAGGATTACGGATCAAGAAATTACTAAGAAGAGATCGGCAAGAAAAAGAAGCCAGGTGGTAAGGTAAAGCGTGGGCCAACCAAAAGTGGCAGGTATAAGTGACAAGAAGCTCAAGCGTTGAGTGAGAATACGAACACAAGAGGGTGTAACTACCCTCCTGCCCACATCATACAACCTAACCCTAACACTAACCCTAACCCTAACCCTAACCCTAACCCTAACCTTAACCCCAATATAGCCCTGAACCTAACTGCGACCCTGACCCTCACCTAACCCCAACACTAACCCCAGTGCAGCAACCCTAACCCTAACCTGAACACCCCAACCTCAACACAACATAACCCTAACACTACTTAAAATAAAGGGTAGGGTTCCAACACCAATAATAATAAGTAAATACTATATAGAGACCATAAATTGGCAAAACCCAGGAACTCATTATAACCCCAGAGGGGGATCAAAGGATTACGGATCAAGAAATTACTAAGAAGAGATCGGCAAGAAAAAGAAGCCAGGTGGTAAGGTAAAGCGTGGGCCAACCAAAAGTGGCAGGTATAAGTGACAAGAAGCTCAAGCGTTGAGTGAGAATACGAACACAAGAGGGTTTCACTACCCTCCTGCCCACATCATACAACCTAACCCTAACCCTAACCCTAACCCTAACCCTAACCCTAACCCTAACCCCAATATAGCCCTGAACCTAACTGCGACCCTGACCCTCACCTAACCCCAACACTAACCCCAGTGCAGCAACCCTAACCCTAACCTGAACCCCCCCAACCTCAATACAACATAACCCTAACACTACTTAAAATAAAGGGTAGGGTTCCAACACCAATAATAATAACTAAATACTACATAGAGACCATAAATTGGCAAAACCCAGGAACTCATTATAACCCCAGAGGGGGATCAAAGGATTACGGATCAAGAAATTACTAAGAAGAGATCGGCAAGAAAAAGAAGCCAGGTGGTAAGGTAAAGCGTGGGCCAACCAAAAGTGGCAGGTATAAGTGACAAGAAGCTCAAGCGTTGAGTGAGAATACGAACACAAGAGGGTTTCACTACCCTCCTGCCCACATCATACAACCTAACCCTAACCCTAACCCTAACCCTAACCCTAACCCTAACCCTAACCCCAATATAGCCCTGAACCTAACTGCGACCCTGACCCTCACCTAACCCCAACACTAACCCCAGTGCAGCAACCCTAACCCTAACCTGAACCCCCCCAACCTCAATACAACATAACCCTAACACTACTTAAAATAAAGGGTAGGGTTCCAACACCAATAATAATAACTAAATACTACATAGAGACCATAAATTGGCAAAACCCAGGAACTCATTATAACCCCAGAGGGGGATCAAAGATTACGGATCAAGAAATTACTAAGAAGAGATCGGCAAGAAAAAGAAGCCAGGTGGTAAGGTAAAGCGTGGGCCAACCAAAAGTGGCAGGTATAAGTGACAAGAAGCTCAAGCGTTGAGTGAGAATACGAACACAAGAGGGTTTAACTACCCTCCTGCCCACAGCATACAACCTAACCCTAACCCTAACCCTAACCCTAACCCTAACCCTAACCCTAACCTGGATGACATATGCGGAGTCTGGACTCACACAGAAACAGAATTGCAAGAATTTGTAGGTATTCTCAACAGTCACCACCAATCTATTAAACTTAAAGTTACAACACATAGAGAAAGTGTGGATTTCCTGGACACCACAGTATTTAAATTACAACAGGAGAATAACAGCCACAAGCTAGCAACAAAGTATTCTTTAAAGAAACAGACACACACACACTCCTGCACATAAACAGCCACCATCCAAAACATACCTTTCGGGGGCTGGTGAAGTCACAACTGACAGGTTTTCACCGCATTTGCACAAACGGAGAGGACTTTAGGGAAGCCACCACAACCCTATTTACTGCACTGAGACAGAGAGGTGACACGAAAAGGTTCCTCAGGCACCTTAAGTCTGATTTCCTGAGGGGACTGAATAGCCCACGGCCAAACAGAGAAGTAGCAAGACTACCACTGATAACGACATACGATACAACGACCAAACTAATACACGGAGTGATTAAAACCCAATTTGGAAAACTAAAAGAGGATGTTGACACACTTCGCCGATACAACATGACGTCAGCATACAAAAGAACTCGAAACCTTCAGGATATGCTGGTTCCTCGTAGAATAAGAAAACAGTCAACCCAGAACTGCACAAACCCAAGATATGGGATGTGTAAATACCTAATAATCCGTAAAATGATACAAAATAGACGCACAGGAAAAGCAGCCCTCATTAAACAAATTACATATGAACAGCACAATGCTGTATATGCAATTCGCTGCAAACAATGCCACATCTTGTATGTAGGAGAAACAGGGAATAGTCTAAGGATGAGGCTCACAGGGCACCTCAGTGCTATAAGAACAAAGGATGTATACAAACCTACCTCCCGACACTTCATGGAGCATGGTCTTGAATCCCTGGAATTTGTGGGGTTGGAGACCAACATCAACTGGACAACCTCACAAAGGAAGAGGAGGGAAAAACACTGGATAACAACCCTACAAACTCAGTTACCAAACGGCTTAAATCAGATCTAAAATGGGGGAAATCCAACATTAAAAAACAAAACTGCCCCGACCTTAATTACCACAAATCCCAACCCCAGCTTGATAAACCTCTCAAACCGCAACCACACACTACCCTAATCACAATAAACAGAGCTAACCCCTACTGTTTGAGCTAACCAAAACCACTGAACCCCACACTGCCCACAACAAACAGACCAAAGCCCCAACCCTAACTACAAACAGACCCCATCCATATCCCAAATCCTAACTCCAATGCACCCCACTCTACCCCTAAAGCCTAACCGTAACTCTAATACAGCAACCCTAATCTCCCACCCCACCCCTAAAACCGAAACCTAACACACCCCACCCTTCTCCAAACACTGACCCTCATTTAACCCTACCCCTAATGCAACCCTAACCCATAAACCTAACCCCCTAGCCCTGAACCTAATCACAACTCTGACCCTGGACCCTAACCTTGATGCACCCTACCCGACCCCTTAACACCTAACCCTAACCCTGATGCAACCTACCCGATCCCTAAACACCTAACCCTAACCCTGATGCACCCTACCCGACCACTAGACACCTAACCCTAACCCTGATTCACCCCAACCTAAACCCAATATAGCCCTGAACCTCACTGCAACCCTGACCCTCACCTAACCCCAACACTAAACCCAATGCAGCAAACCTAACCCTAACCTGAACCCCCCAACCTCAATACAACATAAACCTAACACGACTTAAAATAAATGGTAGGGTTCCAACACCAATAATAATATACAAGTAAGCAAATAATAACTAAATACTACATAGAGACCATAAATTGGCAAAACCCAGGAACTGATTATAACCCCAGAGGGGGATCAAAGGATTACAGATCAAGAAATTACTAAGAAGAGATCGGCAAGAAAAAGAAGCCACGTGGTAGGGTAAAGCGTGGGCCAACCAAAAGTGGCAGGTGTAAGTGACAAGAAGCTCAATGGTTGAGAGAGAATATGAACACAAGAGGGTGTAACTACTCTCCTGCCCACACCATACAACCTAACCCTAACCCTAACCCTAACCCTAAGCCTAATGCGGCGTAACCCTAACCCTAACCCTAAACCTAACCCTAACCCTAACCGTAATGCAGTCCCCTAATCCTAACCCGAACCCTAACCCTAAGCCTAATGTAGCGTTAACCTAACCCTAACACTAACCCTAATGCAGCGTAACCCTAACCCGAACCCTAACCCTAACCCTAGCCCTAACCTTAATGCATTGTAACCCAAACCCTAACCCTAACGTAACCCTAACCTAACCCTAACCCTAACCCTGATGCAGCCTACCCTACCCCTAAACACCTAACCCTAACCCAGATGCACCCTGCCCTACCCCTAAACACATAACCCTAACCCTGATGCAGCCTACCCCACCACTAAACACCTAACCCTAACCCTGATTCACCCCAACCTAACCCCAATATAGCCCTGAACCTTACTGCGACCGTGACCCTCACTTAACCATAACACTAACCTCAACGCAGCAAACCTAAACCTAACCTGAACCCCCCAACCTCAATACAACATAACCCTAACACTACTTAAAATAAAGGGTAGGGTTCCAACACCAATAATAATATACAAGTAAGCAAATAATAACTAAATACTACATAGAGATCATAAATTGGCAAAACCCAGGAACTGATTATAAACCCAGAGGGGGATCAAAGGATTACGGATCAAGAAATTACTAAGAAGAGATCGGCAAGAAAAATAAGCCAGGTGGTAAGGTAAAGCGTGGGACAACAAAAAGTGGCAGGTATAAGTGACAAGAAGCTCAAGCGTTGAGTGAGAATACGAACAGAAGAGGGTGTAACTACCCTCCTGCCCACACCATACAACCGAACCCTAACCCTAACCCTAACCCTAACCCTAATCCTAACCCTCACCCTCACCCTAACCCGAACCCTCACCATAACGCGAACCCTATTCCTCACCCTTACCCTAACCCTCACCCTAACCCTAACCCTCACCCTAACCCTAACCCTAACCCTGACCCTAACGCACCCCACTCTACCCCTAAAGCCTAACCCTAACTCTAATACAGCAACCCTAATCTCCCACCCCACCCCTAAAACCGAAACCTAACACACTGCACCCTACTCCAAACCCTGAACCTCACTTAAACCTACGCCTAATGCAACCCTACCCCATAACCCTAACCTGCTAGCCCTGAATCTAATCATAACTCTGACCCTGGACCCTAACCCTGATGCGCCCTACCCTACCCCTAAACACCTAACCCTAACCCTGATGCACCCTACCCTACCCCTAAAACATAACCCTAATGCACCCAACCCTACCCCTAAAACTTAACCCTAACCCCACCCCACACCTAAACACCTAACCCTAACCCTGATACACCCCAACCTATCCCCAATATAGCCCTGAAACTAACTGCGACCCTGACCCTCACCTAACCCCAACACTAACCCCAAAGCAGCAACGCTAACCCGAACCTGAACCCCCCAACCTCAATACAACATAACCCTAACACTACGTAAAATAATGGGTAGGGTTCCAACACCAATAATAATCACTAAATACTACATAGAGACCATAAATTGGCAAAACCCAGGAACTGATTACAACCCCAGAGGGGGATCAAAGGATTACGGATCAAGAAATTCCTAAGAAGAGATCGGCAAGAAAAAGAAGCCAGGTGGTAAGGTAAAGCGTGGGCCAACCAAAAGTGGCAGGTATAAGTGACAAGAAGCTCAAGCGTTGAGTGAGAATACGAACACAAGAGGGTGTAACTACCTTCCTGCCCACACCATACAACCTAACATTCAGGAGTGACACGCTTTGCATTACCACAGACAAAAAAAGATATAAATGCCAAGAAAGGGAAAACCCAGAGAATATCTCTTGCAAATACCTTAAGTCTAAACTTGATCAGTGAGGGAGATGGTTAAATAACTTTTTGTTCCCCTTTCGCCCCCCCACAAAAAAAGCAGCAAGCAAACTTCGGAAAACTATAAAAATAGGGAGCACCAAGGAGGATTTTAAAATTTAAATTTTTTTTAAAAAGTTGCAGATTAAAAAAAGCATGGCTGGAAATGTGAGACTGACAGACATGGAACTCATCATCCAACCCCCCCACCCCCCAACGAGGTTTAGGACAGCATTAAGGGCACAAAAGATGACAGGTTTTTTTGAAAAAAGTTGGAGTTCCCGTCGGAATAATAGACACGGTCTCTGGATATTGATGCAGGGACGGCCCCTTTAAGAGATGCCTGGTGCTGCGGGGAACGCGACAGCAGGGAGCTCCTGGATATCGACCTCCGGTTTTTTGAAAGAAACCCTTTCCCCGGCGATCTGGAGGAGGTGGGGACACGAGTGAGACTCTGATAACTTTATTTCGTCTTTAGATTTTGAGCGTTCACCGGGTGATTTTTATCTTTGAGATCGGGTTTTTTTCGCAGCGACTGAAAAGCTAGCGCCGCGTGAGGCATTGTGGGATATGGAGTTTTCTCGGTTGAAACACGAGGGCAGGGCCCGTAAATAAAAGGGTTTACTGGGTCTCTCTGTGGCTGGGGGTCCTTTCTTTCGCCCTCCTCTCCCCCCGGGAGGTGGGTGGCAGCGGTTACGGGAATTTTTTTGGGGAATTGGACCTTCGAAATCAGGTTTTCTCCGCAAAATTATACAAAATAGACACACAGGAAAAGCAGCCCTAATTAAACAGAGATATACATGTGAACAGCACAGTGCTGTCTATGCAATTCGATGCAAACAATGCCACATCTTGTATGTAGGAGAAACAGGGAATAGCCTAAGGATGAGGCTCACAGGGCACCTCAGTGCTATTAGAACAAAGGATGTATACAAACCTACCTCCCGACACTTCATGGAGCATGGTCTTGAATCCCTGGAATTTATGGGGTTGGAGACCAACATGAACTGGACAACCTCACAAAGGAAGAGGAGGGAAAAACACTGGATAATAACACTACAAACTCAGCTACCAAAGGGCTTAAATCAGATCTAAATTAGGGAAAATCCAATATTAAAACACAAAACTGCCCCGAACTGAATTACCACAAATCCCAACCCCATCTTGATAAACCTCTCAAACCGCAACCACACCCTACCCTAACCACAATAAACAGACGTAACCCCTACTGTTAGACCTAACCAAAACCACTAAACCCCCACTGCCCACAACAAACAGACCAAAGCCCCAACCCTAACTCCAAAGCACTCCATTGGCCCATGACAGACACCACCCAACCCTATCCCTAAAACGTAACCCCAACCCCACCTAACCCTAACCCTGATGCACCCCACTCCACCCCTAAAACCTAACCCTGATGCACCCCACCCCACCCCTAAAGCCTAACCCTGATACACCCCTGAACCTAACTGCAGCCCTGAACCTCACCTAACCCTAACACTAACCCCAATGCAGCAACCCTAACCCTAACCTGAACCCCCCAACCTCAATACAACATAAGCCGACAGACACCACCCAACCCTACCGCTAAAACTTAACCCCAACCCCACCCCACCCCTAAACACCTAACCCTTACACAGATGCACCCCACCCCTAAAACCTAACCCTAACTGCAACCCTGACCCTCGCCTAACCCTAACACAAACCCCAATGCAGCAACCCGAACCCTAACCTGAACCCCCCAACCTCAATACAACATAACCCTAACACTACTAAAACTAAAGGGTAGATGCCAACACCAAAAACAAAATAAATAATAACTAAACACTACATAGAGACCATAAGTTGGCAAAACTCAGGAACTGATAATAACCCCAGAGCGGGATCAAAGGATTACTGATCAAGAAACGACGAAGAAGAGATCGGCAAGAAAAATAAGACAGGTGGTAAGGGAAAGCGTGGGCCAACCGAAAGTGGCAGGTATAAGTGACAAGAAGCTCAAGCGTTGAGTGAGAATACGAACACAAGAGGGTGTAACTCCCCTCCGGCCCGCACTAAACAACCTAACCCTAACCCTAACCCTAACCCTAATGCACTAACACTAACCCTAACCCTAACCCTAATGCACTAACCCTAACCCTAACCCGAGCCCTAACCCTAACCCTAATGCACTAACCTAACCCTAACCCTAACGCTAACCTCCTGCTGCTCCATCTCCTCCTCCTGCTCCTTCTCCTCCTCCTGCTCATTCACACCCTCCTGATCCTTCTCCCCCTCCTGCTCCTTCTCCACCTCCTGCTCCTTCTCCAGCTACTGCTCCTTCTTCTCCTCCTCCTCAAACTACTCCTTCTGCTCCTTCTCCTCCTCCTACTTCTTCTCTATCTCCTGCTCAACTTCCTCCTGCTACTTCTCCTCCTCCTACTCGACCTCCTCCTCCTCCTCCTTCTCCACATCCTGCTCCAACTCCTCCTCCTGCTCCACCTCCTCCTGCTGCTCATTCTCCACTTGCTGCTCCACCTCCTTCTCCACCTCCTGCTCCTTCGCCTCCTCCTGTTCCTTCTCCTCCTCCAGCTCGTTCTTTTCCTCATGCTCCTTCTTCTCCTCCTGCTCCTTCTCAATTCCTGCTCCATTTCCACCTCCTGCTCCCTCCATCCCCTTCTGCCCCTTCTCCACCTCCGGCTCCTTCTCCACCTCCGGTTCCTTCTCCACCTCCGGCGCCTTCTCCACCTCCGTCTCCTTATTCACCTCCGGCTTCTTCTCCACCTCCGGCAACTTCTCCACCTCCGGCTGCTTCTCCACCTCCGGCTCCTTCACCATCACCTGCTCAACCTCCTCCTGCTCCTTATCGTACTCCTGCTCAACCTCATACTCCTGCTTCTTCTCCAACTCCTTCTCGACCTCCTGCTCCTTCTCCAACGGCTGCTCCTTCTCCTAATCCTTCTCTTTCTCCGCCGAGTGCTACTGCTACCCTTCCTGGTCATTCTCCGCCTCCTACTCCTTCTCCACCGATTGTGTATTCTCCAACTCCCGCTCCTTCTCCTCCTCCAACACCTTCTCAACCTTCTTCTCCTCCTCCTGCTCCTTTTCAACCTCCTGATCCTTTTCAACCTCCTGCTCCTTGTCCACCTCCTGCTCCTTGTCCACCTCCTGCACCTTGTCCACCTCCAGCTCCTCCTCCTGCTCCTTCTCCCCGTCCTGCTCCGTCTCCCACTCCTGCTCCTTCTCCTCCTCCTGCTCCTTCTCCCCCTCCTGCTCCTTCCCCTCCTCCTGCTACTTCTCCTCGTCCTGCTCCTTCTTCACCTCCTCCTACTCCTCCTCCTCCACCTCCTGCTCCATTTCCACCTCCTGCTCAACCTCCTCCTGCTCCTTCTACTCCTCCTGATCAACATCCTCCACCTGCTCCACCTCCTCCACCTGCTCCTTCTCCATCTCCAGCTCCACCTCCTCCTCCTGCAACACCTCCTCCTGATCCACCTCCTCCTCCTGCTCCTTCTCCTCCTCCAGCTCCTTCGCCACCTCCTGCTTGTTCTCCTCCTTCTGCTCCTTCTCCAAATCCTGCTCCTTCTCCAATTCTTGCTCAACTTCCTCCTGCTCCTTCTCCTCCTCCTGCTCCTTCTCCTCCTCCAGCTCCTTCTTCACCTCCTGCTCCTACTCCTCCTCCTCCACCTCCTGCTCCATTTCCACCTCCTGCTCAACGTCATCATGCTCCATCTCCAACTCCTTCTCCCACTCCTGCTCAAGCTCCTCCTCCTGCTTATTCTCCAACTCCTTCTGCTTCTCCACCTCCTGCTCCTTCTCCACCTCCTGCTCCTTCTCCTCCTCCAGCTCTTTCTCTGCCTCGTGCTCCTGCTCCTCCTCATGCTCATTCTCCGCTTCCTGCTCCATGTCCCCCTCCTGCTCCTTGTCCCCCTCCTGCTTCTTCTGCACATCCTGCTACTTCTCTTCCTGCTGCTCCTTCTCCACCTCCTGCTCCTTCTCCACCTCCTGCTCCTTCTCCTCCTCCTGCTCCTTGTCCACCTCCGGCTCCTTCTCCACCTGCGGCTTCTTCTCCACCTCATGCTCCTTCTCCATCACCTGCTCAACCTCCTCCGACTCCTTCTCGTACTCCTGCTCAACCTCATACTCCTGCTTCTTCTCCAACTGCTGCTCCTTCTGCTAATCCTTCTCTTTCTCCGCCGAGTGCTCCTGCTCCCCGTTCTGGTCCTTCTCCGCCTCCTGCTCCTTCTTCACCGATTGCGTATTCTCCAACTCCCGCTCCTTCTCCAACACCTTCTCCACCTCCTTCTCCTCCTCCTGCTCCTTGTCCACCTCCTGCACCTTGTCCACCTCCTGCACCTTGTCCATCTCCAGCTCCTTCTCCTCCTCCTGCTCCTTCTCCCCCTCCTGCTCCTTCTCCCCCTCCTGCTCCTACTCACCCTCCTGCTCCTTCTCCCCCTCCTGCTCCTTCTCCTCCTCCTGCTCCTGCTCCCACTCCTGCTCCTTCTCCGCCTCCTGCTCCATGTCCCCCTCCTGCTCCATGTCCCCCTCCTGCTTCTTCTGCACATCCGACTACTTCTCTTCCTCCTGCTCCTTATCCACCTCCTGCTCCACCATCCACCTCCTGCTCCTTCTCCTCCTCCTGCTCATTTTCCACCTCCGGATCCTTCTCCACCTCCGGCTCCTTCTCCACCTCATGCTCCTACTCCATCACCTGCTCAGCCTCCTCCTGCTCCTTCTCGTACTCCTGCTCACCTCATACTCCTGCTTCTTCTCCAACTGCTGCTCCTTCTCCTAATCCTTCTCTTTCTCCGCCGAGTGCTCCTGCTCCCCGTCCTGGTCCTTCTCCGCCTCCTGCTCCTTCTCAACCGATTGCGTATTCTCCACCTCCCGCTCCTTCTCCTCCTCCAACAGCTTCTCCACCTCCTTCTCCTCCTCCTGCTCCTTTTCAACGTCCTGATCCGTTTCAACCTCCTGCTCCTTGTCCACCTCCTGCTCCTTGTCCACCACCTGCACCTTGTCCACCTCCAGCTCCTTCTCCTCCTTCTGCTGTTTCTCCTCCTCCTGCTCCTTCACCCCCTCCTGCTCCTTCTCCCCCTCCTGCTCCATCTCCCCCTCCTGCTCCTTCTCCACCTCCTGCTCCTTCTCCTCCCCCTGCTCCTTTTCCCCCTCCTGCTCCTTCTCCTCCTCCTGCTAATTCACCTCCTCCTGCTCCTTCTTCACCTCCTGCTCCTGCTCCTCCTCCTCCACCTCCTGCTCCATTTCCACCTCCTGCTCAAACTCCTCCTGCTCCTTCTACTCCTCCTGATCAACATCCTCCTCCTGCTCCACCTCCTCCACCTGCTCCTTCTCCACCTCTAGCTCCACCTCCTCCTCCTGCAACACCTCCTCCTCCTGATCCACCTCCTCCTCCTGCTCTTTCTCCTCCTCCAGCTCCTTCGCCACCTCCTGCTTGTTCTCCTCCTTCTGCTCCTTCTCCAAATCCTGCTCCTTCTCCAATTCCTGCTCAACTTCCTCCTGCTCATTCTCCTCCTCCTGCTCCTTCTCCTCCTCCTGCTCCTTCTTCACCTCCTGCTCCTTCTCCTCCTCCTCCACCTCCTGCTCCATTTCCACCTCCTGCTCAACAATCTCCTTCTCCTTCTCCTCCTCCTGATCAACATCCTCCTCCTGCTCCACCTCCTCCCCCTGCTCCTTCCCCACCTCCTGCTCCACCTCCTCCTCCTGCTCCACCTCCTCCTCCTGGTCCACCTCTTCCTACTGCTCCTTCTCCCCCTACTGCTCATTCGCCACTTCCTTCTCCTCCTGCTCCATCTCCTCATGCTGCTAAATCTACACCTCCTACTCCTTCTCCACCTCCTGCTCATCCTCCCACTGCTCCATCTCCTCCTCCTACTCTACCTCCTGCTCAAACTCCTGCTGCTCCTTCACCTCCTCCTGCTCACCCTCCTCCTCCTGCTCCTCCTGCTGCTTCTCCTCCTTCTGCTGCTTCTCCTCCTCCTGCTCCTTCTTCTCCTCCTGCTCCTTCTCCAATCCTGCTCCATCACCACCTCCTGCTCCTTCTCCTCCTCCTCCCCTTCCTGCCCCTTCTTCACCTCCTGCTCCACCTCCTCCTCCTTCTCCACCTCCTGCTCCACCTCCTCCTCCTGCTCATTCTCCACTTCCTGCTCCACCTCCTCCTCCTGCCCCTTCTTCACCTACTGCTCCACCTCTTGCTCCTTCTCCTCCTCCTGTTACTTCTCTTCCTCCTATTCCTTCTCCTCCTTCAGCTCCTTCTTCTCCTCCTGCCCCCTCTCCACCTCCGGCTCCATCTCCGGCTCCTTCTCCACCCTCGGCTCCTTCTCTACGTCCGGCTCATTCTCGACCTCCTGCTCCTTCTCCATCTCCTGCTCAAGCTCCTCCTCCTGCTGATTCTCCAACTCCTTCTCCTTCTCCACCTCCTGCTTATTCTCCAACTCCTTCTCCTTCTCCACCTCCTGCTCCTTCTCCACCTCCTGCTCCTTCTCCTCCTCCTGCTCTTTCTCCGCCTCGTGCTCCTGCTCCTCCTCATGCTCCTTCTCCGCCTCCTGCTCCATGTCCCCCTCCTGCTCCTTGTCCCCCTCCTGCTTCTTCTGCACATCCTGCTACTTCTCTTCCTCTTCCTCCTGCTCCTTCTCCACCTCCTGCTCCTTCTCCACCTCCTGCTCCTTCTCCTCCTCCTGCTCCTTCTCCACCTCCGGCTCCTTCTCCACCTGCGGCTCCTTCTCCACCTCATGCTCCTTCTCCATCACCTGCTCAACCTCCTCCTGCTCCGTCTCGTACTCCTGCTCAACCTCATACTCCTGCTTCTTCTCCAACTGCTGCTCCTTCTGCTAATCCTTCTCTTTCTCCGCCGAGTGCTCCTGCTCCCCGTCCTCGTCCTTATCCGCCTCCTGCCCCTTCTCCACCGATTGCGTATTCTCCAACTCCCGCTCCTTCTCCAACACCTTCTCCACCTCCTTCTCCTCCTCCTGCTCCTTGTCAACCTCCTGATCCTTTTCAACCTCCTGCTCCTTGTCCACCTCCTGCACCTTGTCCACCTCCTGCACCTTGTCCACCTCCAGCTTCTTCTCCTCCTCCTGCTCCTTCTCCTCCTCCTGCTCCTTCTCCCCCTCCTGCTCCTTCTCCCCCTCCTGCTCCTTCTCCCCCTCCTGCTCCTTCTCCCCCTCCTGCTCATTCTCCCCCTCCTGCTCCTTCTCCCCCTCCTGCTCCTTCTCCTCCTCCTGCTCCTACTCCTCCTCCAGCTCCTTCTCCTCCTCCTGCTCCTGCTCCTTCTCCACCTCCTGCTCCTTCTCCTCCTCCTGCTCCTTCTCCCCCTCCTGCTCCTTCTCCTCCTCCTGCTAATTCTCCTCCTCCTGCTCCTTCTTCACCTCCTGCTCCTCCTACTCCTCCACCTCCTGCTCCATTTCCACCTCCTGCTCAACCTCCTCCTGCTCCTTCTACTCCTCCTGAACAACATCCTCCTCCTGCTCCAACTCCTCCACCTGCTCCTTCTCCACCTCCAGCACCACCTCCTCCTCCTGCAGCACCTCCTCCTCCTGATCCACCTCCTCCTCCTACTCCTTCTCCACCTCCTGCTCATCCTCCCCCTGCTCCATCTCCTCCTCCTACTCTACCTCCTGCTCAACCTCCTGCTGCTCCTTCACCTCCTCCTGCTCAACCTCCTCCTCCTGCTGCTTCTCCTCCTGCTACTTCTCCTCCTCCTGGTCCTTCTTCTCCACCTGCTTCTTCTCCAATCCTGCTCCATCTCCACCTCCTGCTCCTTCTCCTCCTCCTCCCCTTCCTGCCCCTTCTTCACCTCCTGCTCCACCTCCTCCTCCTTCTCCACCTCCTGCTCCACCTCCTCCTCCTGCTCATTCTCCACTTGCTTCTTCACCTCGTGCTCCTTCTCCTCCTCTTGTTACTTCTCTTCCTCCTGTTCCTTCTCTTCCTTCAGCTCCTTCTTCCCCTCCTGCCCTTTCTCCACCTCCGGCTCCATCTCCATCTCTGGCTCCTTCTCCACCCTCGGCTCCTTCTCTACGTCGGGCTCATTCTTCACCTCCTGCTCTTTCTCCATCTCCTGCTCAACCTCCTCCTGCTCCATCTCCTACTCCTTCTCTCACTCCTGCTCAAGCTCCTCCTCCTGCTTATTCTCCAACTCCATCTCCTTCTCCCCCTCCTGCTCCTTCTCCGCCTCCTGCTCCATGTACCCCTCCTGCTCCTTGTCCCCCTCCTGCTTCTTCTGCACATCCTACTACTTCTCTTCCTCCTGCTCCTTCTCCACCTCCTGCTCCTTCTCCACCTCCTGCTCCTTCTCCTCCTCCTGCTCCTTCTGCACCGCCTGCTCCTTCTCCACCTCCTGCTCCTTCTCCTCCTCCTGCTCTTTCTCCGCCTTGTGCTCCTGCTCCCCTCCTGCTCCTTCTCCCCCGCCTGCTCCTTCTCCTCCTCCAGCTCCTTCTCCTCCTCCTGCTCCTTCTCCACCTCCTGCTCCTTCTCCTCCTCCTGCTCCTTCTACCCCTCCTGCTCCTTCTCCTACTCCTGCTACGTCTCCTCCTCCTGCTCCTTCTTCACCTCCTGCTCCTCCTCCTCCTCCTCCACCTCCTGCTCCATTTCCACCTCCTGCTCAAGCTCCTCCTGCTCCTTCTACTCCTCCTGATCAACATCCTCCTCCTGCTCCACCTCCTCCACCTGCTCCTTCTCCACCTCCAGGTCCACCTCCTCCTCCTGCAACAGCTCCTCCTCCTGATCGACCTGCACATCCTGCTCCTTCTCCATCTCCTGATCAACCTCATCCTGCTCCATCTCCAACTCCTTCTCCCACTCCTGCTCAAGCTCCTCCTCCTGCTTATTCTCCAACTCCTTCTCCTTCTCCACCTCCTGCTTATTCTCCAACTCCTTCTCCTTCTCCACTTCCTGCTCCTTCTCCACCTCCTGCTCCTCTCCTCCTCCTGCTCTTTCTCTGCCTCGTGCTCCTGCTCCCACTCATGCTCCTTCTCCGCCTCCTGCTCCATGTCCCCCTCCTGCTCCTTGTCCCCCTCCTGCTTCTTCTGCACATCCTGCTACTTCTCTTCCTCCTGCTCCTTCTCCACCTCCTGCTCCTTCTCCACCTCCTGCTCCTTCTCCTCCTCCTGCTCCTTCTCCACCTCCGGCTCCTTCTCCACCTGCGGCTCCTTCTCCACCTCATGCTCCTTCTCCATCACCTGCTCAACCTCCTCCTGCTCCTTCTCGTACTCCTGCTCAACCTCATACTCCTGCTTCTTCTCCAACTGCTGCTCCTTCTGCTAATCCTTCTCTTTCGTCTCCTCCTCCTGCTCCTTCTCCACCTCCTGCTCCTTCTTCTCCTCCTGCTCCTTCTCCCCCTCCTGCTCCTTCTCCTCCTCCTGCTACTTCACCTCCTCCTGCTCCTTCTTCACCTCCTGCTCCTGCTCCTCCTCCTCCACCTCCTGCTCCATTTCCACCTCCTGCTCAACCTCCTCCTGCTCCTTCTACTCCTCCTGATCAATATCCTCCTCCTGCTCCACCTCCTCCCCCTGCTCCTTCTCCACCTCCTGCTCCACCGCCTCCTCCTGCTCCACCTCCTCCTCCTGCCCCTTCTTCACCTACTGCTCCACCTCGTGCTCCTTCTCCTCCTCCTGTTACTTCTCTTCTTCCTGTTCCTTCTCCTCCTTCAGCTCCTTCTTCTCCTCCTGCCCCCTCTCCACCTCCGGCTCCATCTCCATCTCCGGCTCCTTCTCCACCCTCTGCTCCTTCTCTACGTCCGGCTCATTCTCAACCTCCTGCTCCTTCTCCATCTCCTGCTCAACCTCATCCTGCTCCATCTCGAACTCCTTCTTCCACTCCTGCTCAAGCTCCTCCTCCTGCTTATTCTCCAACTCCTTCTCCTTCTCCACCTCCTGCTTATTCTCCAACTCCTTCTCCTTCTCCACCTCCTGCTCCTTCTCCACCTCCTGCTCCTTCACCTCCTCCTGCTCATTCTCCACTTCCTGCTCCACCTCCTCCACCTGCCCCTTCTTCACCGACTGCTCCACCTCGTGCTCCTTCTCCTCCTCCTGTTACTTCTCTTCCTCCTGATCCTTCTCCTCCTTCATCTCCTTCTTCTCCTCCAGCCCCCTGTCCACCTCCGGCTCCATCTCCATCTCCGGCTCCTTCTCCACCCTCGGCTCCTTCTCTACGTCCGGCTCATTCTCCACCTCCTGCTCCTTCTCCATCTCCTGCTCAACCTCATCCTGCTCCATCTCCAACTCCTTCTCCCACTCCTGCTCAAGCTCCTCCTGCGTATTCTCCAACTCCTTCTCCTTCTCCACCTCCTGCTTATTCTCCAACTCCTTCTCCTTCTCCACCTCCTGCTCCTTCTCCACCTCCTGCTCCTTCTACTCCTCCTGATCAACATCCTCCACCTGCTCCACCTCCTCCACCTGCTCCTTCTCCACCTCCAGCTCCACCTCCTCCTCCTGCAACACCTCCTCCTGATCCACCTCCTCCTCCTGCTCCTTCTCCTCCTCCAGCTCCTTCGCCACCTCCTGCTTGTTCTCTTCCTTCTGCTCCTTCTCCAAATCCTGCTCCTTCTCCAATTCCTGCTCAACTTCCTCCTGCTCCTTCTCCTCCTCCTGCTCCTTCTCCTCCTCCAGTTCCTTCTTCACCTCCTGCTCCTACTCCTCCTCCTGCTCCTTCTCGAACTCCTACTCCTTCTCCACCTCCTGCTCCTTCGCCACTCCTGCTCCTTCTCCTCCTCCTGCACCTTCTCCTCCTCCTGCTCCTTCTCCTTCTCCTGCTTCTTCTCCAACTCCTTCACCTACTCCCACTCCTGGTCCTTCTCCGCCTCCTGCTTCTTCTCCACCGATTGCATCTTCTCCACTTCCTGTTCCTCCTCCTCCTCCTGCTCTTTCACCACCTCCTTATCCTCGTCCACGTCCTTCTCGCCCTCCTGCGTCTTCTCCCCCACATGCTCCTTCTCGTCCTCCTGCTCCTTCTCCACCTCCTGCTCCTTCTCCACTTGCTGCTCCTTCTCCACTCCTGCTCATTCACCACCTCCTGCTACTTCTTCTCCTCCTTCTCCTCCTCCTGCTCCTTCTCCACCTCCCGCTCCTTGTCTCCCTCCTGCTCCTTCTTCACCTCCTGCTCCTTCTCCAACTCATGCTGCTTCTCTACCTCCTGCTACTACTCCTCCTCCTCCTCCTGCTCCTCCTCCTGCTCCTTGTTCTTCTCCTGCTCCTTTTCCACTCCTGCTCCTGCTCCTCCTCCTGCTCCTTCTTCTTCTCCTGCTTCTTCTCCACTCCTGCTCCATCTCCACCTCCGACTTCGTCTCCTCCTCCTGCTCTGCTCCTCCTCCTGCTCCTTCTCCATCTCCTGCTCCTCCTTCTCCTGTTCTTTCTTCTCCGCCTGCTCCTTCTCCTCCTCATGGTCCTTTTCCACCTCCTGCTCCTTGTCTTCCTCCTGCTCCTCATCTCCCTCCTGCTCCGTCTCCACCTCCTGCTCGTTCTCAACCTCCTGCTCCTTCCCCACCTCCAGCTGCTTCTCATCTTGCGCCTTCTCCACCTCATGCTCCTTCTCCAACTCCTGCTCCTTGTCTTCCTCCTGCTCCTTGTCTCCCTCCTGCTCCTTCTCCTCCTCCTGCTCCGTCTCCACCTCCTGCTCGTTCTCAACCTCCTGCTCCTTCTCCTTCTCCAGCTCCTTCTCCACCTCCTGCTCCTTCTCCACCTCCTGCTGCTTCTTATCTTGCGCCGTCTCCACCTCCTGTTCCTTCTCCTCCTCCTGCTCCTACTCCTCGTCCTGCCTCTTCATCTTCTCCTGCTCCTTCTCCACTCCTGCTCCTTTTCCTCCTACTGCTCCTTTACCTCCTCCTGCTACTACTCCTCCTCCTACTCCTGCTCCTCCTCCTGCTCCTTCTTCTTCTCCTGCTCCTTCTCCACTCCTGCTCCATCTCCACCTCGGACTTCTTCTCCTCCTCCTGCTCTGCTCCTCCTCCTGCTCCTTCTCCACCTCCTGCTCCTTCTCCACCTCCTGCTCCTTCTCATCCTCCTGCTCCTACTCCTCCTCCTGCTTCATCTTCTTCTCCTGCTCTTTCTGCGCATCCTGCTCCTTCTCGTCCTCCTGTTCGTTCTCCTCCTCCTGCTCCTTCTCCACCTCCTTCTGCTCCTCCACCTCCTTCTCCTCCTCCTGCTCCGTGTCCACCTCCTGCTCCTTGTCCACCTCCTGCTCCTTGTTCACCTCCTTCTCAACCTCATCCTCCTTCTACACCTCCTGCTCCCTGTCCACCTCCTGCTCCTTGTCCACCTCCTGCTTCTTGTCCACCTCCTCCTCCGTGTCCATCTCCTGATTCTTGTCCACCTCCTGCTCCTTGTCCACCTCCTGCTCCTTGTGCATCTCCTGCTCCTTGTCCACGTCCTGCTCCTTCTCGCCCTCCTGCTCCTGATCGCCCTCTTGCTCCTTCTCGCCCTCCTGCTCCTTCTCGCCCTCCTGCTCCTTCTCGCTCCCCTGTTCCTTCTCCACCTCCTGCTCGTTCTCCATCTCCTGCTCCTACTCCACCTCCTGCTCCTTCTCCAACTCCTGCTCCTTCTCCTCCTCCTCCTACTCCTTCTTCCCCTCCTGCTCCTTCTCCACCTCCGTTTCCTTCTCGACCTCCTGCTCCTTCTACTCATCTTGCGCCTTGTCCACCTCCTGTTCCTTCTCCTCCTCCTGCTACTACTCCTCCTCCTGCTCCATCTTCTTCTCCTGCTCCTTCTCCACTCCTGCTCCTTCTCCTCCTCCTGCACCTTCTCCTCCTCCTGCTCCTTCTCCTCCTCCTGCTCCATCTTCTTCTCCTGCTCCATCTCCACTCCTGCTCCTTCTCCTCCTCCTGCACCTTCTCCTCCTCCTGCTCCTTCTCCACCTCCTGCTCCTAGTCCTCCTCCTGCTTCTTCTCCAACTCCTTCATCTACTCCCCCTCCTGGTCCTTCTCCGCCTCCTGCTCCTTCTCCACCGATTGCATCTTCTGCACTTCCTGTTCCTCCTCCTCCTCCTGCTCCTTCTCCACCTCCTTCTCCTCGTCCACGTCCTTCTCCTCCTCCTGCTCCTTGTCCACCTCCTGCTCCTTGTCCACCTCCTGCTCCATCTCGCCCTCCTGCTCCTTCTCGCCCTCCAGCTCCTTCTCGCCCTCCTGCTCCTTCTCGCCCTCCTGCTTCTACTCCCCCTCATGCTCCTTCTCGTCCTCCTGCTCCTTCTCCTCTTCTTGCGCCTTCTCCACCTCCTGCTCTTTCTTCTTCACCTGCTCCTTCTGCACTCCTGCTCCTTCTCCTCCTCCTGCTCCTTCTCCACCTCCTGCTCCTTCTCCACTTGCTGCTCCTTCTTCTCCTCCTTCTCCTCCTCCTGCTCCTTCTCCACCTCCCGCTCCTTGTCTCCCTCCTGCTCCTTCTTTACCTCCTGCTCCTTCTCCAACTCATGCTGCTTCTCTACCTCCTGCTACTCCTCCTCCTCCTGCTTCTTCTCCAACTCCTTCATCTACTCCCCCTCCTGGTCCTTCTCCGCCTCCTGCTCATTCACCACCGATTGCATCTTCTGCACTTCCTGTTCCTCCTCCTCCTCCTGCTCCTTCTCCACCTCCTTCTCCTCATCCACGTCCTTCTCCTCCTCCTGCTCCTTGTCCACCTCCTGCTCCTTGTCCACCTCCTGCTCCATCTCGCCCTCCTGCTCCTTCTCGCCCTCCAGCTCCTTCTCGCCCTCCTGCTCCTTCTCCTCTTCTTGCGCCTTCTCCACCTCCTGGTCTTTCTTCTCCACCTGCTCCTTCTGCACTCCTGCTCCTTCTCCTCCTCCTGCTCCTTCTCCTCCTCCTGCTCCTTCTCCACCTCCTACTCCTTCTCCCCCTCCTGCTCCTTCTCCACCTCCGTTTCCTTCTCGACCTCCTGCTCCTTCTGCTCATCTTGCGCCTTGTCCACTCCTGCTCCTTCTCCTCCTCCTGCACCTTCTCCCCCTCCTGGTCCTTCTCCGCCTCCTGCTCCTTCTCATCCTCCTGCTCCTACTCCTCCTCCTGCTTCATCTTCTTCTCCTGCTCATGCTCCACTCCTGCTCCTTCTCCTCCTCCTGCTCCTTCTCCACCTCCTGCTCCTTCTTCTCCTCCTGCTCCTGCTCCTCTTCCAGCATCTTCTCCAACTCCTGCTCTTTCTGCGCATCCTGCTCCTTCTCGTCCTCCTGTTCGTTCTCCTCCTCCTGCTCCTTCTCCACCTCCTTCTGCTCCTCCACCTCCTTCTCCTCCTCCTGCTCCGTGTCCACCTCCTGCTCCTTGTCCACCTCCTGCTCCTTGTTCACCTCCTTCTCAACCTCATCCTCCTTCTACACCTCCTGCTCCCTGTCCACCTCCTGCTCCTTGTCCACCTCCTGCTTCTTGTCCACCTCCTCCTCCGTGTCCATCTCCTGATTCTTGTCCACCTCCTGCTCCTTGTCCACCTCCTGCTCCCTGTGCATCTCCTGCTCCTTGTCCACGTCCTGCTCCTTCTCGCCCTCCTGCTCCTGATCGCCCTCTTGCTCCTTCTCGCCCTCCTGCTCCTTCTCGCCCTCCTGCTCCTTCTCGCTCCCCTGTTCCTTCTCCACCTCCTGCTCGTTCTCCATCTCCTGCTCCTACTCCACCTCCTGCTCCTTCTCCAACTCCTGCTCCTTCTCCTCCTCCTCCTACTCCTTCTTCCCCTCCTGCTCCTTCTCCACCTCCGTTTCCTTCTCGACCTCCTGCTCCTTCTACTCATCTTGCGCCTTGTCCACCTCCTGTTCCTTCTCCTCCTCCTGCTACTACTCCTCCTCCTGCTCCATCTTCTTCTCCTGCTCCATCTTCTTCTCCTGCTCCATCTCCACTCCTGCTCCTTCTCCTCCTCCTGCACCTTCTCCTCCTCCTGCTCCTTCTCCACCTCCTGCTCCTAGTCCTCCTCCTGCTTCTTCTCCAACTCCTTCATCTACTCCCCCTCCTGGTCCTTCTCCGCCTCCTGCTCCTTCTCCACCGATTGCATCTTCTGCACTTCCTGTTCCTCCTCCTCCTCCTGCTCCTTCTCCACCTCCTTCTCCTCGTCCACGTCCTTCTCCTCCTCCTGCTCCTTGTCCACCTCCTGCTCCTTGTCCACCTCCTGCTCCATCTCGCCCTCCTGCTCCTTCTCGCCCTCCAGCTCCTTCTCGCCCTCCTGCTCCTTCTCGCCCTCCTGCTTCTACTCCCCCTCATGCTCCTTCTCGTCCTCCTGCTCCTTCTCCTCTTCTTGCGCCTTCTCCACCTCCTGCTCTTTCTTCTTCACCTGCTCCTTCTGCACTCCTGCTCCTTCTCCTCCTCCTGCTCCTTCTCCACCTCCTGCTCCTTCTCCACTTGCTGCTCCTTCTTCTCCTCCTTCTCCTCCTCCTGCTCCTTCTCCACCTCCCGCTCCTTGTCTCCCTCCTGCTCCTTCTTTACCTCCTGCTCCTTCTCCAACTCATGCTGCTTCTCTACCTCCTGCTACTCCTCCTCCTCCTGCTTCTTCTCCAACTCCTTCATCTACTCCCCCTCCTGGTCCTTCTCCGCCTCCTGCTCATTCACCACCGATTGCATCTTCTGCACTTCCTGTTCCTCCTCCTCCTCCTGCTCCTTCTCCACCTCCTTCTCCTCATCCACGTCCTTCTCCTCCTCCTGCTCCTTGTCCACCTCCTGCTCCTTGTCCACCTCCTGCTCCATCTCGCCCTCCTGCTCCTTCTCGCCCTCCAGCTCCTTCTCGCCCTCCTGCTCCTTCTCCTCTTCTTGCGCCTTCTCCACCTCCTGGTCTTTCTTCTCCACCTGCTCCTTCTGCACTCCTGCTCCTTCTCCTCCTCCTGCTCCTTCTCCTCCTCCTGCTCCTTCTCCACCTCCTACTCCTTCTCCCCCTCCTGCTCCTTCTCCACCTCCGTTTCCTTCTCGACCTCCTGCTCCTTCTGCTCATCTTGCGCCTTGTCCACTCCTGCTCCTTCTCCTCCTCCTGCACCTTCTCCCCCTCCTGGTCCTTCTCCGCCTCCTGCTCCTTCTCATCCTCCTGCTCCTACTCCTCCTCCTGCTTCATCTTCTTCTCCTGCTCATGCTCCACTCCTGCTCCTTCTCCTCCTCCTGCTCCTTCTCCACCTCCTGCTCCTTCTCCACATCCTCCTCCTGCTTCTTCTCCAACTCCTTCATCTACTCCCCCTCCTGGTCCTTCTCCGCCTCCTGCTCCTTCTCCACCGATTGCATCTTCTGCACTTCCTGTTCCTCCTCCTCCTCCTGCTCCTTCTCCACCTCCTTCTCCTCGTCCACGTCCTTCTCCTCCTCCTGCTCCTTGTCCCCCTCCTGCTCCTTGTCCACCTCCTGATCCTTGTCCACCTCCTGCTCCGTCTCCACCTCCTGCTCGTTCTCAACCTCCTGCTCCTTCTCCTTCTCCAGCTCCTTCTCCACCTCCTGCTCCTTCTCCACCTCCTGCTGCTTCTTATCTTGCGCCGTCTCCACCTCCTGTTCCTTCTCCTCCTCCTGCTCCTACTCCTCGTCCTGCCTCTTCATCTTCTCCTGCTCCTTCTCCACTCCTGCTCCTTTTCCTCCTACTGCTCCTTTACCTCCTCCTGCTACTACTCCTCCTCCTACTCCTGCTCCTCCTCCTGCTCCTTCTTCTTCTCCTGCTCCTTCTCCACTCCTGCTCCATCTCCACCTCGGACTTCTTCTCCTCCTCCTGCTCTGCTCCTCCTCCTGCTCCTTCTCCACCTCCTGCTCCTTCTCCACCTCCTGCTCCTTCTCATCCTCCTGCTCCTACTCCTCCTCCTGCTTCATCTTCTTCTCCTGCTCATGCTCCACTCCTGCTCCTTCTCCTCCTCCTGCTCCTTCTCCACCTCCTGCTCCTTCTCCACATCCTCCTCCTGCTTCTTCTCCAACTCCTTCATCTACTCCCCCTCCTGGTCCTTCTCCGCCTCCTGCTCCTTCTCCACCGATTGCATCTTCTGCACTTCCTGTTCCTCCTCCTCCTCCTGCTCCTTCTCCACCTCCTTCTCCTCGTCCACGTCCTCCTCCTCCTCCTGCTCCTTGTCCCCCTCCTGCTCCTTGTCCACCTCCTGCTCCTTGTCCACCTCCTGCTCCGTCTCCACCTCCTGCTCCTTCTCCACCTCCTGCCCTTTCTTCTCCTCCTGCTCCTGCACCTCCTCCTGCTTCTTCTCCAACTCCTTCTCCTGCTCCTCCTCCTGGTCCTTCTCCGCCTACTGCTCCTGCTCCACCTATTGCTTCTTCTCCTTCTCCTGTTCCTTCTCCTCCTCCTGCTCCTTCTGCTCATGTTGCGCCTTGTCCACCTCCTGCTCCTTCTCATCCTCCTGCTCCTACTCCTCCTCCTGCTTCATCTTCTTCTCCTGCTCATGCTCCACTCCTGCTCCTTCTCCTCCTCCTGCTCCTTCTCCACCTCCTGCTCCTTCTCCACCTCCTGCTCCTTCTTCTCCTCCTGCTCCTGCTCCTCTTCCAGCATCTTCTCCAACTCCTGCTCTTTCTGCGCATCCTGCTCCTTCTCGTCCTCCTGTTCGTTCTCCTCCTCCTGCTCCTTCTCCACCTCCTTCTGCTCCTCCACCTCCTTCTCCTCCTCCTGCTCCGTGTCCACCTCCTGCTCCTTGTCCACCTCCTGCTCCTTGTTCACCTCCTTCTCAACCTCATCCTCCTTCTACACCTCCTGCTCCCTGTCCACCTCCTGCTCCTTGTCCACCTCCTGCTTCTTGTCCACCTCCTCCTCCGTGTCCATCTCCTGATTCTTGTCCACCTCCTGCTCCTTGTCCACCTCCTGCTCCTTGTCCATCTCCTGCTCCTTGTCCACGTCCTGCTCCTTCTCGCCCTCCTGCTCCTGATCGCCCTCTTGCTCCTTCTCGCCCTCCTGCTCCTTCTCGCCCTCCTGCTCCTTCTCGCTCCCCTGTTCCTTCTCCACCTCCTGCTCGTTCTCCATCTCCTGCTCCTACTCCACCTCCTGCTCCTTCTCCAACTCCTGCTCCTTCTCCTCCTCCTCCTACTCCTTCTCCCCCTCCTGCTCCTTCTCCACCTCCGTTTCCTTCTCGACCTCCTGCTCCTTCTGCTCATCTTGCGCCTTGTCCACCTCCTGTTCCTTCTCCTCCTCCTGCTACTACTCCTCCTCCTGCTCCATCTTCTTCTCCTGCTCCTTCTCCACTCCTGCTCCTTCTCCTCCTCCTGCACCTTCTCCTCCTCCTGCTCCTTCTCCTCCTCCTGCTCCATCTTCTTCTCCTGCTCCATCTCCACTCCTGCTCCTTCTCCTCCTCCTGCACCTTCTCCAACTCCTGCTCCTTCTCCACCTCCTGCTCCTAGTCCTCCTCCTGCTTCTTCTCCAACTCCTTCATCTACTCCCCCTCCTGGTCCTTCTCCGCCTCCTGCTCCTTCTCCACCGATTGCATCTTCTGCACTTCCTGTTCCTCCTCCTCCTCCTGCTCCTTCTCCACCTCCTTCTCCTCGTCCACGTCCTTCTCCTCCTCCTGCTCCTTGTCCACCTCCTGCTCCTTGTCCACCTCCTGCTCCATCTCGCCCTCCTGCTCCTTCTCGCCCTCCAGCTCCTTCTCGCCCTCCTGCTCCTTCTCGCCCTCCTGCTTCTACTCCCCCTCATGCTCCTTCTCGTCCTCCTGCTCCTTCTCCTCTTCTTGCGCCTTCTCCACCTCCTGCTCTTTCTTCTTCACCTGCTCCTTCTGCACTCCTGCTCCTTCTCCTCCTCCTGCTCCTTCTCCACCTCCTGCTCCTTCTCCACTTGCTGCTCCTTCTTCTCCTCCTTCTCCTCCTCCTGCTCCTTCTCCACCTCCCGCTCCTTGTCTCCCTCCTGCTCCTTCTTTACCTCCTGCTCCTTCTCCAACTCATGCTGCTTCTCTACCTCCTGCTACTCCTCCTCCTCCTGCTTCTTCTCCAACTCCTTCATCTACTCCCCCTCCTGGTCCTTCTCCGCCTCCTGCTCATTCACCACCGATTGCATCTTCTCCACTTCCTGTTCCTCCTCCTCCTCCTGCTCCTTCACCACCTCCTTCTCCTCATCCACGTCCTTCTCCTCCTCCTGCTCCTTGTCCACCTCCTGCTCCTTGTCCACCTCCTGCTCCATCTCGCCCTCCTGCTCCTTCTCGCCCTCCAGCTCCTTCTCGCCCTCCTGCTCCTTCTCCTCTTCTTGCGCCTTCTCCACCTCCTGGTCTTTCTTCTTCACCTGCTCCTTCTGCACTCCTGCTCCTTCTCCTCCTCCTGCTCCTTCTCCTCCTCCTGCTCCTTCTCCACCTCCTACTCCTTCTCCCCCTCCTGCTCCTTCTCCACCTCCGTTTCCTTCTCGACCTCCTGCTCCTTCTGCTCATCTTGCGCCTTGTCCACTCCTGCTCCTTCTCCTCCTCCTGCACCTTCTCCCCCTCCTGGTCCTTCTCCGCCTCCTGCTCCTTCTCATCCTCCTGCTCCTACTCCTCCTCCTGCTTCATCTTCTTCTCCTGCTCATGCTCCACTCCTGCTCCTTCTCCTCCTCCTGCTCCTTCTCCACCTCCTGCTCCTTCTCCACATCCTCCTCCTGCTTCTTCTCCAACTCCTTCATCTACTCCCCCTCCTGGTCCTTCTCCGCCTCCTGCTCCTTCTCCACCGATTGCATCTTCTGCACTTCCTGTTCCTCCTCCTCCTCCTGCTCCTTCTCCACCTCCTTCTCCTCGTCCACGTCCTTCTCCTCCTCCTGCTCCTTGTCCCCCTCCTGCTCCTTGTCCACCTCCTGCTCCTTGTCCACCTCCTGCTCCGTCTCCACCTCCTGCTCCTTCTCCACCTCCTGCCCTTTCTTCTCCTCCTGCTCCTGCACCTCCTCCTGCTTCTTCTCCAACTCCTTCTCCTGCTCCTCCTCCTGGTCCTTCTCCGCCTACTGCTCCTGCTCCACCTATTGCTTCTTCTCCTTCTCCTGTTCCTTCTCCTCCTCCTGCTCCTTCTGCTCATGTTGCGCCTTGTCCACCTCCTGCTCCTTCTCATCCTCCTGCTCTTACTCCTCCTCCTGCTTCATCTTCTTCTCCTGCTCTATCTCCACTCCTGCTCCTTCTCCTCCTCCTGCTCCTTCTCCACCTCCTGCTCCTTCTCCACCTCCTGCTCCTTCTTCTCCTCCTGCTCCTGCTCCTCTTCCAGCATCTTCTCCAACTCCTGCTCTTTCTGCGCATCCTGCTCCTTCTCGTCCTCCTGTTCGTTCTCCTCCTCCTGCTCCTTCTCCACCTCCTTCTGCTCCTCCACCTCCTTCTCCTCCTGCTCCGTGTCCACCTCCTGCTCCTTGTCCACCTCCTGCTCCTTGTTCACCTCCTTCTCAACCTCATCCTCCTTCTACACCTCCTGCTCCCTGTCCACCTCCTGCTCCTTGTCCACCTCCTGCTTCTTGTCCACCTCCTCCTCCGTGTCCATCTCCTGATTCTTGTCCACCTCCTGCTCCTTGTCCACCTCCTGCTCCTTGTCCATCTCCTGCTCCTTGTCCACGTCCTGCTCCTTCTCGCCCTCCTGCTCCTGATCGCCCTCTTGCTCCTTCTCGCCCTCCTGCTCCTTCTCGCCCTCCTGCTCCTTCTCGCTCCCCTGTTCCTTCTCCACCTCCTGCTCGTTCTCCATCTCCTGCTCCTACTCCACCTCCTGCTCCTTCTCCAACTCCTGCTCCTTCTCCTCCTCCTCCTACTCCTTCTCCCCTTCCTGCTCCTTCTCCACCTCCGTTTCCTTCTCGACCTCCTGCTCCTTCTGCTCATCTTGCGCCTTGTCCACCTCCTGTTCCTTCTCCTCCTCCTGCTACTACTCCTCCTCCTGCTCCATCTTCTTCTCCTGCTCCTTCTCCACTCCTGCTCCTTCTCCTCCTCCTGCACCTTCTCCTCCTCCTGCTCCTTCTCCTCCTCCTGCTCCATCTTCTTCTCCTGCTCCATCTCCACTCCTGCTCCTTCTCCTCCTCCTGCACCTTCTCCTCCTCCTGCTCCTTCTCCACCTCCTGCTCCTAGTCCTCCTCCTGCTTCTTCTCCAACTCCTTCATCTACTCCCCCTCCTGGTCCTTCTCCGCCTCCTGCTCCTTCTCCACCGATTGCATCTTCTGCACTTCCTGTTCCTTCTCCTCCTCCTGCTCCTTCTCCACCTCCTTCTCCTCGTCCACGTCCTTCTCCTCCTCCTGCTCCTTGTCCACCTCCTGCTCCTTGTCCACCTCCTGCTCCATCTCGCCCTCCTGCTCCTTCTCGCCCTCCAGCTCCTTCTCGCCCTCCTGCTCCTTCTCGTCCTCCTGCTTCTACTCCCCCTCATGCTCCTTCTCGTCCTCCTGCTCCTTCTCCTCTTCTTGCGCCTTCTCCACCTCCTGCTCTTTCTTCTTCACCTGCTCCTTCTGCACTCCTGCTCCTTCTCCTCCTCCTGCTCCTTCTCCACCTCCTGCTCCTTCTCCACTTGCTGCTCCTTCTCCACTCCTGCTCATTCACCACCTCCTGCTGCTTCTTCTCCTCCTTCTCCTCCTCCTGCTCCTTCTCCACCTCCCGCTCCTTGTCTCCCTCCTGCTCCTTCTTTACCTCCTGCTCCTTCTCCAACTCATGCTGCTTCTCTACCTCCTGCTACTCCTCCTCCTTCTGCTTCTTCTCCAACTCCTTCATCTACTCCCCCTCCTGGTCCTTCTCCGCCTCCTGCTCATTCACCACCGATTGCATCTTCTCCACTTCCTGTTCCTCCTCCTCCTCCTGCTCCTTCTCCACCTCCTTCTCCTCATCCACGTCCTTCTCCTCCTCCTGCTCCTTGTCCACCTCCTGCTCCTTGTCCACCTCCTGCTCCATCTCGCCCTCCTGCTCCTTCTCGCCCTCCAGCTCCTTCTCGCCCTCCTGCTCCTCTACCTCTTCTTGCGCCTTCTCCACCTGCTGGTCTTTCTTCTTCACCTGCTCCTTCTGCACTCCTGCTCCTTCTCCTCCTCCTGCTCCTTCTCCTCCTCCTGCTCCTTCTCCACCTCCTACTCCTTCTCCCCCTCCTGCTCCTTCTCCACCTCCGTTTCCTTCTCGACCTCCTGCTCCTTCTGCTCATCTTGCGCCTTGTCCACTCCTGCTCCTTCTCCTCCTCCTGCACCTTCTCCCCCTCCTGGTCCTTCTCCGCCTCCTGCTCCTTCTCCACCGATTGCATCTTCTGCACTTCCTGTTCCTCCCCCTCCTCCTGCTCCTTCTCCACCTCCTTCTCCTCGTCCACGTCCTTCTCCTCCTCCTGCTCCTTGTCCACCTCCTGCTCCTTGTCAACCTCCTGCTCCATCTTGCCCTCCTGCTCCTTCTCGCCCTCTTGCTCCTTCTCGCCCTCCTGCTTCTACTCCCCCTCTTGCTCCTTCTCGCCCTCCTGCTCCTTCTCGCCCTGCTGCTCCTTCTCGCTCCCCTGTTCCTTCTCCACCTCCTGCTCGTTCTCCATCTCCTGCTCCTACTCCACCTCCTGCTCCTTCTCCACTTCCTGCTCCTTCTCCTCCTCCTACTCCTTCTCCCACTCCTGCTCCTTCTCCACCTCCGTTTCCTTCTCGACCTCCTGCTCCTTCTGCTCATCTTGCGCCTTGTCCACCACCTGCTCCTTCTCCTCCTCCTGCTACTACTCCTCCTCCTGCTCCATCTTCTTCTCCTGCTCCTTCTCCACTCCTGCTCCTTCTCCTCCTCCTGCACCTTCTCCTCCTCCTGCTCCTTCTCCTCCTCCTGCTCCATCTTCTTCTCCTGCTCCTTCTCCACTCCTGCTCCTTCTCCTCCTCCTGCACCTTCTCCTCCTCCTGCTCCTTCTCTACCTCCTGCTCCTACTCCTCCTCCTGCTTCTTCTCCAACTCCTTCATCTACTCCCCCTCCTGGTCCTTCTCCGCCTGCTGCTCCTTCTCCACCGATTGCATCTTCTGCACTTCCTGTTCCTCCTCCTCCTCCTGCTCCTTCTCCACCTCCTTCTCCTCGTCCACGTCCTTCTCCTCCTCCTGCTCCTTGTCCACCTCCTGCTCCTTGTCCACCTCCTGCTCCATCTCGCCCTCCTGCTCCTTCTCGCCCTCCTGCTCCTTCTCGCCCTCCTGCTTCTACACCCCCTCATGCTCCTTCTCGTCCTCCTGCTCCTTCTCCACCTCCAGATCTTTCTCCACTTGCTGCTCCTTCTCCATTCCTGCTAATTTACCACCTCCTTCTCCTTCTTCTCCTCCTTCTCCTCCTCCTGCTCCTTCTCCACCTCCCGCTCCTTGTCTCCCTCCTGCTCCTTCTCCGCCTCCTGCTCCTTCTCCACCGATTGCATCTTCTGCACTTCCTGTTCCTCCTCCTCCTCCTGCTCCTTCTCCACCTCCTTCTCCTCGTCCACGTCCTTCTCCTCCTCCTGCTCCTTGTCCCCCTCCTGCTCCTTGTCCACCTCCTGCTCCTTGTCCACCTCCTGCTCCGTCTCCACCTCCTGCTCCTTCTCCATCTCCTGCCCTTTCTTCTCCTCCTGCTCCTGCACCTCCTCCTGCTTCTTCTCCAACTCCTTCTCCTGCTCCTCCTCCTGGTCCTTCTCCGCCTACTGCTCCTGCTCCACCTATTGCTTCTTCTCCTTCTCCTGTTCCTTCTCCTCCTCCTGCTCCTTCTGCTCATGTTGCGCCTTGTCCACCTCCTGCTCCTTCTCATCCTCCTGCTCCTACTCCTCCTCCTGCTTCATCTTCTTCTCCTGCTCATGCTCCACTCCTGCTCCTTCTCCTCCTCCTGCTCCTTCTCCACCTCCTGCTCCTTCTCCACCTCCTGCTCCTTCTTCTCCTCCTGCTCCTGCTCCTCTTCCAGCATCTTCTCCAACTCCTGCTCTTTCTGCGCATCCTGCTCCTTCTCGTCCTCCTGTTCGTTCTCCTCCTCCTGCTCCATCTCCACCTCCTTCTGCTCCTCCACCTCCTTCTCCTCCTCCTGCTCCGTGTCCACCTCCTGCTCCTTGTCCACCTCCTGGTCCTTGTTCACCTCCTTCTCAAACTCATCCT
Source organism: Heptranchias perlo (assembly GCF_035084215.1). NCBI lineage: Eukaryota > Metazoa > Chordata > Chondrichthyes > Hexanchiformes > Hexanchidae > Heptranchias > Heptranchias perlo. The sequence goes on from NW_027138472.1 coordinate 184,853, forward strand.
CCTTCTACACCTCCTGCTCCCTGTCCACCTCCTGCTCCTTGTCCACCTCCTGCTTCTTGTCCACCTCCTCCTCCGTGTCCATCTCCTGATTCTTGTCCACCTCCTGCTCCTTGTCCACCTCCTGCTCCTTGTCCATCTCCTACTCCTTGTCCACGTCCTGCTCCTTCTCGCCCTCCTGCTCCTGATCGCCCTCTTGCTCCTTCTCGCCCTCCTGCTCCTTCTCGCCCTCCTGCTCCTTCTCGCTCTCCTGTTCCTTCTCCACCTCCTGCTCGTTCTCCATCTCCTGCTCCTACTCCACCTCCTGCTCCTTCTCCAACTCCTGCTCCTTCTCCTTCTCCTCCTACTCCTTCTCCCCCTCCTGCTCCTTCTCCACCTCCGTTTCCTTCTCGAACTCCTGCTCCTTCTGCTCATCTTGCGCCTTGTCCACCTCCTGTTCCTTCTCCTCCTCCTGCTACTACTCCTCCTCCTGCTCCATCTTCTTCTCCTGCTCCTTCTCCACTCCTGCTCCTTCTCCTCCTCCTGCACCTTCTCCTCCTCCTGCTCCTTCTCCTCCTCCTGCTCCATCTTCTTCTCCTGCTCCATCTCCACTCCTGCTCCTTCTCCTCCTCCTGCACCTTCTCCTCCTCCTGCTCCTTCTCCACCTCCTGCTCCTACTCCTCCTCCTGCTTCTTCTCCAACTCCTTCATCTACTCCCCCTCCTGGTCCTTCTCCGCCTCCTGCTCCTTCTCCACCGATTGCATCTTCTGCACTTCCTGTTCCTCCTCCTCCTCCTACTCCTTCTCCACCTCCTTCTCCTCGTCCACGTCCTTCTCCTCCTCCTGCTCCTTGTCCACCTCCTGCTCCTTGTCCACCTCCTGCTCCATCTCGCCCTCCTGCTCCTTCTCGCCCTCCAGCTCCATCTCGCCCTCCTGCTCCTTCTCGCCCTCCTGCTTCTACTCCCCCTCATGCTCCTTCTCGTCCTCCTGCTCCTTCTCCACCTCCAGCTCTTTCTCCACTTGCTGCTCCTTCTCCATTCCTGCTCATTTACCACCTCCTTCTCCTTCTCCTCCTCCTTCTCCTCCTCCTGCTCCTTCTCCACCTCCGGCTCCTTGTCTCCCTCCTGCTCCTTCTTCACCTCCTGCTCCTTCTCCAACTCATGCTGCTTCTCTACCTCCTGCTACTACTCCTCCTCCTACTCCTGCTCCTCCTCCTGCTCCTTCTTCTTCTCCTGCTCCTTTTCCACTCCTGCTCCTGCTCCTCCTCCTGCTCCATCTTCTTCTTCTGCTCCTTCTCCACTCCTGCTCCATCTCCACCTCGGACTTCTTCTCCTCCACCTGCTCTGCTCCTCCTCCTGCTCCTTCTCCACCTCCTGCTCCTTCTCCACCTCCTGCTCCTTGTCATCCTCCTGCTCCTACTCCTCCTCCTGCTTCATCTTCCTCTCCTGCTCATGCTCCACTCCTGCTCCTTCTCCTCCTCCTGCTCCTTCTCCACATCCTGCTCCTTCTCCACCTCCTGCTCCTTCTCCTCCTCCTGCACCTTCTCCTCCTCCTGCTCCTTCTCCACCTCCTGCTCCTACTCCTCCTCCTGCTTCTTCTCCAACTCCTTCATCTACTCCCCCTCTTGGTCCTTCTCCGCCTCCTGCTCCTTCTCCACCGATTGCATCTTCTCCATTTCCTGTTCCTCCTCCTCCTCCTGCTCCTTCTCCACCTCCTTCTCCTCGTCCACGTCCTTCTCCTCCTCCTGCTCCTTGTCCACCTCCTGCTCCTTGTCCACCTCCGTTTCCTTCTCGACCTCCTGCTCCTTCTGCTCATCTTGCGCCTTGTCCACCTCCTGTTCCTTCTCCTCCTCCTGCTACTACTCCTCCTCCTGCTCCATATTCTTCTCCTGCTCCTTCTCCACTCCTGCTCCTTCTCCTCCTCCTGCACCTTCTCCTCCTCCTGCTCCTTCTCCTCCTCCTGCTCCATCTTCTTCTCCTGCTCCTTCTCCACTGCTGCTCCTTCTCCTCCTCCTGCACCTTCTCCTCCACCTGCTCCTTCTCCACCTCCTGCTCCTACTCCTCCTCCTGCTTCTTCTCCAACTCCTTCATCTACTCCCCCTCCTGGTCCTTCTCCGCCTCCTGCTCCTTCTCCACCGATTGCATCTTCTGCACTTCCTGTTCCTCCTCCTCCTCCTGCTCCTTCTCCACCTCCTTCTCCTCGTCCACGTCCTTCTCCTCCTCCTGCTCCTTGTCCACCTCCTGCTCCTTGTCCACCTCCTGCTCCATCTTGCCCTCCTGCTCCTTCTCGCCCTCCTGCTCCATCTCGCCCTCCTGCTTCTACTCCCCCTCTTGCTCCTTCTCGCCCTCCTGCTCCTTCTCGCCCTCCTGCTCCTTCTCGCTCCCCTGTTCCTTCTCCACCTCCTGCTCGTTCTCCATCTCCTGCTCCTACTCCACCTCCTGCTCCTTCTCCTCCTCCTACTCCTCCTACTCCTTCTACCCCTCCTGCTCCTTCTCCACCTCCGTTTCCTTCTCGACCTCCTGCTCCTTCTGCTCATCTTGCGCCTTGTCCACCTCCTGCTCCTTCTCCTCCTCCTGCTACTACTCCTCCTCCTGCTCTATCTTCTTCTCCTGCTCCTTCTCCACTCCTGCTCCTTCTCCTCCTCCTGCACCTTCTCCTCCTCCTGCTCCTTCTCCTCCTCCTGCTCCATCTTCTTCTCCTGCACCTTCTCCACTCCTGCTCCTTCTCCTCCTCCTGCACCTTCTCCTCCTCCTGATCCTTCTCCACCTCCTGCTCCTACTCCTCCTCCTGCTTCTTCTCCAACTCCTTCATCTACTCCCCCTCCTGGTCCTTCTCCGCCTCCTGCTCCTTCTCCACCGATTGCATCTTCTGCACTTCCTGTTCCTCCTCCTCCTCCTGCTCCTTCACCACTTCCTTCTCCTCGTCCACGTCCTTCTCCTCCTCCTGCTCCTTGTCCACCTCCTGCTCCTTGTCCACCTCCTGCTCCATCTCGCCCTCCTGCTCCTTCTCGCCCTGCTGCTCCTTCTCGCCCTCCTGCTTCTACTCCCCCTCATGCTCCTTCTCGTCCTCCTGCTCCTTCTCCACCTCCAGCTCTTTCTCCACTTGCTGCTCCTTCTCCATTCCTGCTAATTTACCACCTCCTTCTCCTTCTTCTCCTCCTTCTCCTCCTCCTGCTCCTTCTCCACCTCCCGCTCCTTGTCTCCCTCCTGCTCCTTCTTCACCTCCTGCTCCTTCTCCAACTCATGCTGCTTCTCGACCTCCTGCTACTACTCCTCCTCCTACTCCTGCTCCTCCTCCTGCTCCTTCTCCACCTCCTGCTCCTTGTCATCCTCCTGCTCCGACTCCTACTCCTGCTCCATGTTCTTCTCCTGCTCATGCTCCACTCCTGCTCCATCGCCACCTCGGACTTCTTCTCCTCCTCCTGCTCTGCTCCTCCTCCTGCTCCTTCTCCACCTCCTGCTCCTTCTCCACCTCCTGCTCCTTGTCATCCTCCTGCTCCTTCTCCTCCTCCTGCTCCATGTTCTTCTCCTGCTCCTTCTCCACCTCCTGTTCCTTCTCCTCCTCGTGCACCTTCTCCTCCTCCTGCTCCTTCTCCACATCCTGCTCCTACTCCTCCTCCTGCTTCTTCTCCAACATATACTCCCCCTCCTGGTCCTTCTCCGCCTCCTGCTCCTTCTCCACCGATTGCATCTTCTCCACTTCCTGTTCCTCCTCCTCTTCCTGCTCCTTCTCCACCTCCTTCTCCTCATCCACGTCCTTCTCCTCCTCCTGCTCCTTGTCCACCTCCTGCTCCTTGTCCACCTCCTGCTCCATCTCGCCTTCCTGCTCCTTCTCGCCCTCCAGCTCCTTCTCGCCCTCCTGCTCCTTCTCCTCTTCTTGCGCCTTCTCCACCTCCTGGTCTTTCTTCTTCACCTGCTCCTTCTGCACTCCTGCTCCTTCTCCTCCTCCTGCTCCTTCTCCTCCTCCTGCTGCTTCTCCACCTCCTACTCCTTCTCCCCCTCCTGCTCCTTCTCCACCTCCGTTTCCTTCTCGACCTACTGCTCCTTCTGCTCATCTTGCGCCTTGTCCACTCCTGCTCCTTCTCCTCCTCCTGCACCTTCTCCCCCTCCTGGTCCTTCTCCGCCTCCTGCTCCTACTCCTCCTCCTGCTTCTTCTCCAACTCCTTCATCTACTCCCCCTCCTGGTCCTTTCCGCCTCCTGCTCCTTCTCCACAGATTGCATCTTCTCCACTTCCTGTTCCTCCTCCTCCTCCTGCTCATTCTCCACCTCCTTCTCCTCGTCCACGTCCTTCTCCTCCTCCTGCTCCTTGTCCCCCTCCTGCTCCATCTCGCCCTCTTGCTCCTTCTCGCCCTCCTGCTTCTTCTCGCCCTCCTGCTTCTACTCCCCCTCATGCTCCTTCTCGTCCTCCTGCTCCTTCTCCACCTCCAGCTCTTTCTCCACTTGCTGCTCCTTCTCCTCCTCCTGCTCCTTCTCCACCTCCCGCTCCTTGTCTCCCTCCTGCTCCTTCTTCACCTCCTGCTCCTTCTCCAACTCATGCTGCTTCTCTACCTCCTGCTACTACTCCTCCTCCTACTCCTGCTCCTCCTCCTACTCCTGCTCCTCCTCCTGCTCCTTCTTCTTCTCCTGCTCCTTTTCCACTCCGGCTCCTGCTCCTCCTCCTGCTCCATCTTCTTCTCCTGCTCCATCTCCACCTCGGACTTCTTCTCCTCCTCCTGCTCTGCTCCTCCTCCTGCTCCTTCTCCACCTCCTGCTCCTTCTCCACCTCCTGCTCCTTCTCATCCTCCTGCTCCTACTCCTCCTCCTGCTTCATCTTCTTCTCCTGCTCATGCTCCACTCCTGCTCCTTCTCCTCCTCCTGCTCCTTCTCCACATCCTGCTCCTTCTCCACCTCCTGCTCCTTCTCCTCCTCCTGCACCTTCTCCTCCTCCTGCTCCTTCTCCACCTCCTGCTCCTAGTCCTCCTCCTGCTTCTTCTCCAACTCCTTCATCTACTCCCCCTCCTGGTCCTTCTCCGCCTCCTGCTCCTTCTCCACCGATTGCATCTTCTGCACTTCCTGTTCCTCCTCCGCCTCCTGCTCCTTCTCCACCTCCTTCTCCTCGTCCACGTCCTTCTCCTCCTCCTGCTCCTTGTCCACCTCCTGCTCCTTGTCCACCTCCTGCTCCATCTCGCCCTCCTGCTCCTTCTCGCCCTCCAGCTCCTTCTCGCCCTCCTGCTCCTTCTCGCCCTCCTGCTTCTACTCCCCCTCATGCTCCTTCTCCTCCTCCTGCTCCTTCTCCTCCTCCTGCTCCTTCTCCACCTCCTGCTCCTTCTCCACTTGCTGCTCCTTCTCCACTCCTGCTCATTCACCACCTCCTGCTGCTTCTTCTCCTCCTTCTCCTCCTCCTGCTCCTTCTCCACCTCCCGCTCCTTGTCTCCCTCCTGCTCCTTCTTTACCTCCTGCTCCTTCTCCAACTCATGCTGCTTCTCTACCTCCTGCTACTCCTCCTCCTCCTGCTTCTTTTCCAACTCCTTCATCTACTCCCCCTCCTGGTCCTTCTCCGCCTCCTGCTCATTCACCACCGATTGCATCTTCTCCACTTCCTGTTCCTCCTCCTCCTCCTGCTCCTTCTCCACCTACTTCTCCTCATCCACGTCCTTCTCCTCCTCCTGCTCCTTGTCCACCTCCTGCTCCTTGTCCACCTCCTGCTCCATCTCGCCCTCCTGCTCCTTCTCGCCCTCCAGCTCCTTCTCGCCCTCCTGCTCCTTCTCCTCTTCTTGCGCCTTCTCCACCTCCTGGTCTTTCTTCTTCACCTGCTCCTTCTGCACTCCTGCTCCTTCTCCTCCTCCTGCTCCTTCTCCTCCTCCTGCTCCTTCTCCACCTCCTACTCCTTCTCCCCCTCCTGCTCCTTCTCCACCTCCGTTTCCTTCTCGACCTCCTGCTCCTTCTGCTCATCTTGCGCCTTGTCCACTCCTGCTCCTTCTCCTCCTCCTGCACCTTCTCCCCCTCCTGGTCCTTCTCCGCCTCCTGCTCCTTCTCCACCGATTGCATCTTCTGCACTTCCTGTTCCTCCCCCTCCTCCTGCTCCTTCTCCACCTCCTTCTCCTCGTCCACGTCCTTCTCCTCCTCCTGCTCCTTGTCCACCTCCTGCTCCTTGTCAACCTCCTGCTCCATCTTGCCCTCCTGCTCCTTCTCGCCCTCTTGCTCCTTCTCGCCCTCCTGCTTCTACTCCCCCTCTTGCTCCTTCTCGCCCTCCTGCTCCTTCTCGCCCTCCTGCTCCTTCTCCTCCTCCTGCTACTACTCCTCCTCCTGCTCCATCTTCTTCTCCTGCTCCTTCTCCACTCCTGCTCCTTCTCCTCCTCCTGCACCTTCTCCTCCTCCTGCTCCTTCTCCTCCTCCTGCTCCATCTTCTTCTCCTGCTCCTTCTCCACTCCTGCTCCTTCTCCTCCTCCTGCACCTTCTCCTCCTCCTGCTCCTTCTCCACCTCCTGCTCCTACTCCTCCTCCTGCTTCTTCTCCAACTCCTTCATCTACTCCCCCTCCTGGTCCTTCTCCGCCTCCTGCTCCTTCTCCACCGATTGCATCTTCTGCACTTCCTGTTCCTCCTCCTCCTCCTGCTCCTTCTCCACCTCCTTCTCCTCGTTCACGTCCTTCTCCTCCTCCTGCTCCTTGTCCACCTCCTGCTCCTTGTCCACCTCCTGCTCCATCTCGCCCTCCTGCTCCTTCTCGCCCTCCTGCTCCTTCTCGCCCTCCTGCTTCTACTCCCCCTCATGCTCCTTCTCGTCCTCCTGCTCCTTCTCCACCTCCAGCTCTTTCTCCACTTGCTGCTCCTTCTCCATTCCTGCTCATTTACCACCTCCTTCTCCTTCTTCTCCTCCTTCTCCTCCTCCTGCTCCTTCTCCACCTCCCGCTCCTTGTCTCCCTCCTGCTCCTTCTTCACCTCCTGCTCCTTCTCCAACTCATGCTGCTTCTCTACCTCCTGCTACTACTCCTCCTCCTACTCCTGCTCCTCCTCCTGCTCCTTCTTCTTCTCCTGCTCCTTTTCCACTCCTGCTCCTGCTCCTCCTCCTGCTCCATCTTCTTCTTCTGCTCCTTCTCCACTCCTGCTCCATCTCCACCTCGGACTTCTTCTCCTCCACCTGCTCTGCTCCTCCTCCTGCTCCTTCTCCACCTCCTGCTCCTTCTCCACCTCCTGCTCCTTGTCATCCTCCTGCTCCTACTCCTCCTCCTGCTTCATCTTCCTCTCCTGCTCATGCTCCACTCCTGCTCCTTCTCCTCCTCCTGCTCCTTCTCCACATCCTGCTCCTTCTCCACCTCCTGCTCCTTCTCCTCCTCCTGCACCTTCTCCTGCTCCTGCTCCTTCTCCACCTCCTGCTCCTGCTCCTCCTCCTGCTTCTTCTCCAACTCCTTCATCTACTCCCCCTCTTGGTCCTTCTCCGCCTCCTGCTCCTTCTCCACCGATTGCATCTTCTCCACTTCCTGTTCCTCCTCCTCCTCCTGCTCCTTCTCCACCTCCTTCTCCTCGTCCACGTCCTTCTCCTCCTCCTGCTCCTTGTCCACCTCCTGCTCCTTGTCCACCTCCTGCTCCATCTCGCCCTCCTGCTCCTTCTCGCCCTCCTGCTCCATCTCGCCCTCCTGCTTCTACTCCCCCTCTTGCTCCTTCTCGCCCTCCTGCTCCTTCTCGCCCTCCTGCTCCTTCTCGCTCCCCTGTTCCTTCTCCACCTCCTGCTCGTTCTCCATCTCCTGCTCCTACTCCACCTCCTGCTCCTTCTCCTCCTCCTACTCCTCCTACTCCTTCTACCCCTCCTGCTCCTTCTCCACCTCCGTTTCCTTCTCGACCTCCTGCTCCTTCTGCTCATCTTGCGCCTTGTCCACCTCCTGCTCCTTCTCCTCCTCCTGCTACTACTCCTCCTCCTGCTCTATCTTCTTCTCCTGCTCCTTCTCCACTCCTGCTCCTTCTCCTCCTCCTGCACCTTCTCCTCCTCCTGCTCCTTCTCCAACTCATGCTGCTTCTCTACCTCCTGCTACTCCTCCTCCTCCTGCTTCTTTTCCAACTCCTTCATCTACTCCCCCTCCTGGTCCTTCTCCGCCTCCTGCTCATTCACCACCGATTGCATCTTCTCCACTTCCTGTTCCTCCTCCTCCTCCTGCTCCTTCTCCACCTACTTCTCCTCATCCACGTCCTTCTCCTCCTCCTGCTCCTTGTCCACCTCCTGCTCCTTGTCCACCTCCTGCTCCATCTCGCCCTCCTGCTCCTTCTCGCCCTCCAGCTCCTTCTCGCCCTCCTGCTCCTTCTCCTTTTCTTGCGCCTTCTCCACCTCCTGGTCTTTCTTCTTCACCTGCTCCTTCTGCACTCCTGCTCCTTCTCCTCCTCCTGCTCCTTCTCCTCGTCCTGCTCCTTCTCCACCTCCTACTCCTTCTCCCCCTCCTGCTCCTTCTCCACCTCCGTTTCCTTCTCGACCTCCTGCTCCTTCTGCTCATCTTGCGCCTTGTCCACTCCTGCTCCTTCTCCTCCTCCTGCACCTTCTCCCCCTCCTGGTCCTTCTCCGCCTCCTGCTCCTTCTCCACCGATTGCATCTTCTGCACTTCCTGTTCCTCCCCCTCCTCCTGCTCCTTCTCCACCTCCTTCTCCTCGTCCACGTCCTTCTCCTCCTCCTGCTCCTTGTCCACCTCCTGCTCCTTGTCAACCTCCTGCTCCATCTTGCCCTCCTGCTCCTTCTCGCCCTCTTGCTCCTTCTCGCCCTCCTGCTTCTACTCCCCCTCTTGCTCCTTCTCGCCCTCCTGCTCCTTCTCGCCCTCCTGCTCCTTCTCCTCCTCCTGCTACTACTCCTCCTCCTGCTCCATCTTCTTCTCCTGCTCCTTCTCCACTCCTGCTCCTTCTCCTCCTCCTGCACCTTCTCCTCCTCCTGCTCCTTCTCCTCCTCCTGCTCCATCTTCTTCTCCTGCTCCTTCTCCACTCCTGCTCCTTCTCCTCCTCCTGCACCTTCTCCTCCTCCTGCTCCTTCTCCACCTCCTGCTCCTACTCCTCCTCCTGCTTCTTCTCCAACTCCTTCATCTACTCCCCCTCCTGGTCCTTCTCCGCCTCCTGCTCCTTCTCCACCGATTGCATCTTCTGCACTTCCTGTTCCTCCTCCTCCTCCTGCTCCTTCTCCACCTCCTTCTCCTCGTTCACGTCCTTCTCCTCCTCCTGCTCCTTGTCCACCTCCTGCTCCTTGTCCACCTCCTGCTCCATCTCGCCCTCCTGCTCCTTCTCGCCCTCCTGCTCCTTCTCGCCCTCCTGCTTCTACTCCCCCTCATGCTCCTTCTCGTCCTCCTGCTCCTTCTCCACCTCCAGCTCTTTCTCCACTTGCTGCTCCTTCTCCATTCCTGCTCATTTACCACCTCCTTCTCCTTCTTCTCCTCCTTCTCCTCCTCCTGCTCCTTCTCCACCTCCCGCTCCTTGTCTCCCTCCTGCTCCTTCTTCACCTCCTGCTCCTTCTCCAACTCATGCTGCTTCTCTACCTCCTGCTACTACTCCTCCTCCTACTCCTGCTCCTCCTCCTGCTCCTTCTTCTTCTCCTGCTCCTTTTCCACTCCTGCTCCTGCTCCTCCTCCTGCTCCATCTTCTTCTTCTGCTCCTTCTCCACTCCTGCTCCATCTCCACCTCGGACTTCTTCTCCTCCACCTGCTCTGCTCCTCCTCCTGCTCCTTCTCCACCTCCTGCTCCTTCTCCACCTCCTGCTCCTTGTCATCCTCCTGCTCCTACTCCTCCTCCTGCTTCATCTTCCTCTCCTGCTCATGCTCCACTCCTGCTCCTTCTCCTCCTCCTGCTCCTTCTCCACATCCTGCTCCTTCTCCACCTCCTGCTCCTTCTCCTCCTCCTGCACCTTCTCCTGCTCCTGCTCCTTCTCCACCTCCTGCTCCTACTCCTCCTCCTGCTTCTTCTCCAACTCCTTCATCTACTCCCCCTCTTGGTCCTTCTCCGCCTCCTGCTCCTTCTCCACCGATTGCATCTTCTCCACTTCCTGTTCCTCCTCCTCCTCCTGCTCCTTCTCCACCTCCTTCTCCTCGTCCACGTCCTTCTCCTCCTCCTGCTCCTTGTCCACCTCCTGCTCCTTGTCCACCTCCTGCTCCATCTCGCCCTCCTGCTCCTTCTCGCCCTCCTGCTCCATCTCGCCCTCCTGCTTCTACTCCCCCTCTTGCTCCTTCTCGCCCTCCTGCTCCTTCTCGCCCTCCTGCTCCTTCTCGCTCCCCTGTTCCTTCTCCACCTCCTGCTCGTTCTCCATCTCCTGCTCCTACTCCACCTCCTGCTCCTTCTCCTCCTCCTACTCCTCCTACTCCTTCTACCCCTCCTGCTCCTTCTCCACCTCCGTTTCCTTCTCGACCTCCTGCTCCTTCTGCTCATCTTGCGCCTTGTCCACCTCCTGCTCCTTCTCCTCCTCCTGCTACTACTCCTCCTCCTGCTCTATCTTCTTCTCCTGCTCCTTCTCCACTCCTGCTCCTTCTCCTCCTCCTGCACCTTCTCCTCCTCCTGCTCCTTCTCCAACTCATGCTGCTTCTCTACCTCCTGCTAATCCTCCTCCTCCTGCTTCTTTTCCAACTCCTTCATCTACTCCCCCTCCTGGTCCTTCTCCGCCTCCTGCTCATTCACCACCGATTGCATCTTCTCCACTTCCTGTTCCTCCTCCTCCTCCTGCTCCTTCTCCACCTACTTCTCCTCATCCACGTCCTTCTCCTCCTCCTGCTCCTTGTCCACCTCCTGCTCCTTGTCCACCTCCTGCTCCATCTCGCCCTCCTGCTCCTTCTCGCCCTCCAGCTCCTTCTCGCCCTCCTGCTCCTTCTCCTTTTCTTGCGCCTTCTCCACCTCCTGGTCTTTCTTCTTCACCTGCTCCTTCTGCACTCCTGCTCCTTCTCCTCCTCCTGCTCCTTCTCCTCGTCCTGCTCCTTCTCCACCTCCTACTCCTTCTCCCCCTCCTGCTCCTTCTCCACCTCCGTTTCCTTCTCGACCTCCTGCTCCTTCTGCTCATCTTGCGCCTTGTCCACTCCTGCTCCTTCTCCTCCTCCTGCACCTTCTCCCCCTCCTGGTCCTTCTCCGCCTCCTGCTCCTTCTCCACCGATTGCATCTTCTGCACTTCCTGTTCCTCCCCCTCCTCCTGCTCCTTCTCCACCTCCTTCTCCTCGTCCACGTCCTTCTCCTCCTCCTGCTCCTTGTCCACCTCCTGCTCCTTGTCAACCTCCTGCTCCATCTTGCCCTCCTGCTCCTTCTCGCCCTCTTGCTCCTTCTCGCCCTCCTGCTTCTACTCCCCCTCTTGCTCCTTCTCGCCCTCCTGCTCCTTCTCGCCCTGCTGCTCCTTCTCGCTCCCCTGTTCCTTCTCCACCTCCTGCTCGTTCTCCATCTCCTGCTCCTACTCCACCTCCTGCTCCTTCTCCACCTCCTGCTCCTTCTCCTCCTCCTACTCCTTCTCCCACTCCTGCTCCTTCTCCACCTCCGTTTCCTTCTCGACCTCCTGCTCCTTCTGCTCATCTTGCGCCTTGTCCACCTCCTGCTCCTTCTCGCCCTCCAGCTCCTTCTCGCCCTCCTGCTCCTTCTCCTCTTCTTGCGCCTTCTCCACCTCCTGGTCTTTCCTCTTCACCTGCTCCTTCTGCACTCCTGCTCCTTCTCCTCCTCCTGCTCCTTCTCCTCCTCCTGCTCCTTCTCCACCTCCTACTCCTTCTACCCCTCCTGCTCCTTCTCCACCTCCGTTTCCTTCTCGACCTCCTGCTCCTTCTGCTCATCTTGCGCCTTGTCCACCTCCTGCTCCTTCTCCTCCTCCTGCTACTACTCCTCCTCCTGCTCCATCTTCTTCTCCTGCTCCTTCTCCACTCCTGCTCCTTCTCCTCCTCCTGCACCTTCTCCTCCTCCTGCTCCTTCTCCTCCTCCTGCTCCATCTTCTTCTCCTGCTCCTTCTCCACTCCTGCTCCTTCTCCTCCTCCTGCACCTTCTCCTCCTCCTGCTCCTTCTCCACCTCCTGCTCCTACTCCTCCTCCTGCTTCTTCTCCAACTCCTTCATCTACTCCCCCTCCTGGTCCTTCTCCGCCTCCTGCTCCTTCTCCACCGATTGCATCTTCTGCACTTCCTGTTCCTCCTCCTCCTCCTGCTCCTTCTCCACCTCCTTCTCCTCGTCCACGTCCTTCTCCTCCTCCTGCTCCTTGTCCACCTCCTGCTCCTTGTCCACCTCCTGCTCCATCTCGCCCTCCTGCTCCTTCTCGCCCTCCTGCTCCTTCTCGCCCTCCTGCTTCTACTCCCCCTCATGCTCCTTCTCGTCCTCCTGCTCCTTCTCCACCTCCAGCTCTTTCTCCACTTGCTGCTCCTTCTCCATTCCTGCTCATTTACCACCTCCTTCTCCTTCTTCTCCTCCTTCTCCTCCTCCTGCTCCTTCTCCACCTCCCGCTCCTTGTCTCCCTCCTGCTCCTTCTTCACCTCCTGCTCCTTCTCCAACTCATGCTGCTTCTCTACCTCCTGCTACTACTCCTCCTCCTACTCCTGCTCCTCCTCCTGCTCCTTCTTCTTCTCCTGCTCCTTTTCCACTCCTGCTCCTGCTCCTCCTCCTGCTCCATCTTCTTCTTCTGCTCCTTCTCCACTCCTGCTCCATTTCCACCTCGGACTTCTTCTCCTCCACCTGCTCTGCTCCTCCTCCTGCTCCTTCTCCACCTCCTGCTCCTTCTCCACCTCCTGCTCCTTGTCATCCTCCTGCACCTTCTCCTGCTCCTGCTCCTTCTCCACCTCCTGCTCCTACTCCTCCTCCTGCTTCTTCTCCAACTCCTTCATCTACTCCCCCTCTTGGTCCTTCTCCGCCTCCTGCTCCTTCTCCACCGATTGCATCTTCTCCACTTCCTGTTCCTCCTCCTCCTCCTGCTCCTTCTCCACCTCCTTCTCCTCGTCCACGTCCTTCTCCTCCTCCTGCTCCTTGTCCACCTCCTGCTCCTTGTCCACCTCCGTTTCCTTCTCGACCTCCTGCTCCTTCTGCTCATCTTGCGCCTTGTCCACATCCTGTTCCTTCTCCTCCTCCTGCTACTACTCCTCCTCCTGCTCCATATTCTTCTCCTGCTCCTTCTCCACTCCTGCTCCTTCTCCTCCTCCTGCACCTTCTCCTCCTCCTGCTCCTTCTCCTCCTCCTGCTCCATCTTCTTCTCCTGCTCCTTCTCCACTGCTGCTCCTTCTCCTCCTCCTGCACCTTCTCCTCCACCTGCTCCTTCTCCACCTCCTGCTCCTACTCCTCCTCCTGCTTCTTCTCCTACTCCTTCATCTACTCCCCCTCCTGGTCCTTCTCCGCCTCCTGCTCCTTCTCCACCGATTGCATCTTCTGCACTTCCTGTTCCTCCTCCTCCTCCTGCTCCTTCTCCACCTCCTTCTCCTCGTCCACGTCCTTCTCCTCCTCCTGCTCCTTGTCCACCTCCTGCTCCTTGTCCACCTCCTGCTCCATCTTGCCCTCCTGCTCCTTCTCGCCCTCCTGCTCCATCTCGCCCTCCTGCTTCTACTCCCCCTCTTGCTCCTTCTCGCCCTCCTGCTCCTTCTCGCCCTCCTGCTCCTTCTCGCTCCCCTGTTCCTTCTCCACCTCCTGCTCGTTCTCCATCTCCTGCTCCTACTCCACCTCCTGCTCCTTCTCCTCCTCCTACTCCTCCTACTCCTTCTACCCCTCCTGCTCCTTCTCCACCTCCGTTTCCTTCTCGACCTCCTGCTCCTTCTGCTCATCTTGCGCCTTGTCCACCTCCTGCTCCTTCTCCTCCTCCTGCTACTACTCCTCCTCCTGCTCTATCTTCTTCTCCTGCTCCTTCTCCACTCCTGCTCCTTCTCCTCCTCCTGCACCTTCTCCTCCTCCTGCTCCTTCTCCTCCTCCTGCTCCATCTTCTTCTCCTGCACCTTCTCCACTCCTGCTCCTTCTCCTCCTCCTGCACCTTCTCCTCCTCCTGCTCCTTCTCCACCTCCTGCTCCTACTCCTCCTCCTGCTTCTTCTCCAACTCCTTCATCTACTCCCCCTCCTGGTCCTTCTCCGCCTCCTGCTCCTTCTCCACCGATTGCATCTTCTGCACTTCCTGTTCCTCCTCCTCCTCCTGCTCCTTCACCACTTCCTTCTCCTCGTCCACGTCCTTCTCCTCCTCCTGCTCCTTGTCCACCTCCTGCTCCTTGTCCACCTCCTGCTCCATCTCGCCCTCCTGCTCCTTCTCGCCCTGCTGCTCCTTCTCGCCCTCCTGCTTCTACTCCCCCTCATGCTCCTTCTCGTCCTCCTGCTCCTTCTCCACCTCCAGCTCTTTCTCCACTTGCTGCTCCTTCTCCATTCCTGCTCATTTACCACCTCCTTCTCCTTCTTCTCCTCCTTCTCCTCCTCCTGCTCCTTCTCCACCTCCCGCTCCTTGTCTCCCTCCTGCTCCTTCTTCACCTCCTGCTCCTTCTCCAACTCATGCTGCTTCTCTACCTCCTGCGACTACTCCTCCTCCTACTCCTGCTCCTCCTCCTGCTCCTTCTCCACCTCCTGCTCCTTGTCATCCTCCTGCTCCGACTCCTACTCCTGCTTCATCTTCTTCTCCTGCTCATGCTCCACTCCTGCTCCATCGCCACCTCGGACTTCTTCTCCTCCTCCTGCTCTGCTCCTCCTCCTGCTCCTTCTCCACCTCCTGCTCCTTCTCCACCTCCTGCTCCTTGTCATCCTCCTGCTCCGACTCCTCCTCCTGCTTCATCTTCTTCTCCTGCTCATGCTCCACTCCTGCTCCTTCTCCTCCTCCTGCTCCATCTTCTTCTCCTGCTCCTTCTCCACCTCCTGCTCCTTCTCCACCTCCTGCTCCTTGTCATCCTCCTGCTCCGACTCCTCCTCCTGCTTCATCTTCTTCTCCTGCTCATGCTCCACTCCTGCTCCTTCTCCTCCTCCTGCTCCATCTTCTTCTCCTGCTCCTTCTCCACATCCTGCTCCTACTCCTCCTCCTGCTTCTTCTCCAACATATACTCCCCCTCCTGGTCCTTCTCCGCCTCCTGCTCCTTCTCCACCGATTGCATCTTCTCCACTTCCTGTTCCTCCTCCTCCTCCTGCTCCTTCTCTACCTCCTTCTCCTCGTCCACTTCCTTCTCCTCCTCCTGCTCCTTGTCCACCTCCTGCTCCTTGTCCACCTCCTGCTCCATCTCGCCCTCCTGCTCCTTCTCTCCTTCCAGCTCCCTCTCGCCCTCCTGCTCCTTCTCGCCCTCCTGCTTCTACTCCCCCTCATGCTCCTTCTCGTCCTCCTGCTCCTTCTCCTCTTCTTGCGCCTTCTCCACCTCCTGCTCTTTCTTCTTCACCTGCTCCTTCTGCACTCCTGCTCCTTCTCCTCCTCCTGCTCCTTTTCCACCTCCTGCTCCTTCTCCACTTGCTGCTCCTTCTCCACTCCTGCTCATTCACCACCTCCTGCTACTTCTTCTCCTCCTTCTCCTCCTCCTGCTCCTTCTCCACCTCCCGCTCCTTGTCTCCCTCCTGCTCCTTCTTTACCTCCTGCTCCTTCTCCAACTCATGCTGCTTCTCTACCTCCTGCTACTCCTCCTCCTCCTGCTTCTTCTCCAACTCCTTCATCTACTCCCCCTCCTGGTCCTTCTCCGCCTCCTGCTCCTACTCCTCCTCCTGCTTCTTCTCCAACTCCTTCATCTACTCCCCCTCCTGGTCCTTTCCGCCTCCTGCTCCTTCTCCACAGATTGCATCTTCTCCACTTCCTGTTCCTCCTCCTCCTCCTGCTCATTCTCCACCTCCTTCTCCTCGTCCACGTCCTTCTCCTCCTCCTGCTCCTTGTCCCCCTCCTGCTCCATCTCGCCCTCTTGCTCCTTCTCGCCCTCCTGCTTCTTCTCGCCCTCCTGCTTCTACTCCCCCTCATGCTCCTTCTCGTCCTCCTGCTCCTTCTCCACCTCCAGCTCTTTCTCCACTTGCTGCTCCTTCTCCTCCTCCTGCTCCTTCTCCACCTCCCGCTCCTTGTCTCCCTCCTGCTCCTTCTTCACCTCCTGCTCCTTCTCCAACTCATGCTGCTTCTCTACCTCCTGCTACTACTCCTCCTCCTACTCCTGCTCCTCCTCCTACTCCTGCTCCTCCTCCTGCTCCTTCTTCTTCTCCTGCTCCTTTTCCACACCGGCTCCTGCTCCTCCTCCTGCTCCATCTTCTTCTCCTGCTCCATCTCCACCTCGGACTTCTTCTCCTCCTCCTGCTCTGCTCCTCCTCCTGCTCCTTCTCCACCTCCTGCTCCTTCTCCACCTCCTGCTCCTTCTCATCCTCCTGCTCCTACTCCTCCTCCTGCTTCATCTTCTTCTCCTGCTCATGCTCCACTCCTGCTCCTTCTCCTCCTCCTGCTCCTTCTCCACATCCTGCTCCTTCTCCACCTCCTGCTCCTTCTCCTCCTCCTGCACCTTCTCCTCCTCCTGCTCCTTCTCCACCTCCTGCTCCTACTCCTCCTCCTGCTTCTTCTCCAACTCCTTCATCCACTCCCCCTCCTGGTCCTTCTCCGCCTCCTGCTCCTTCTCCACCGATTGCATCTTCTCCAATTCCTGTTCCTCCTCCTCCTCCTGATCCTTCTCCACTTCCTTCTCCTCGTCCATGTCCTTCTCCTCCTCCTGCTCCTTGTCCACCTCATGCTCCTTGTCCACCTCCTGCTCTATCTCGCCCTCCTGCTCCATATAGCCCTCCAGCTCTTTCTCGCCCTCCTGCTCCATCTCGCCCTCCTGCTTCTACTCCCCCTCATGCTCCTTCTCCTCTTCTTGCGCCTTCTCCAACTCATGCTCTTTCTTCTTCACCTGCTCCTTCTGCACTCCTGCTCCTTCTCCTCCTCCTGCTCCTTCTCCTCCTCCTGCTCCTTCTCCACCTCCTGCTCCTTCTCCACCTCCTTCTCCTTCTCCTCCTCCTGCTCCTACTCCAACTCCTGCTCCTTCTCCACTCCTGCTCATTCACGACCTCCTGCTCATTCTTCTCCTCCTTCTCCTCCTTCTGCTCCATCTCCACCTCCTGCTCCTTCTCCTCTTCTTGCGCCTTCTCCACCTCCTGCTGTTTCTTCTTCTCCTGCTCATTCTGCACTCCTGCTCCTTCTCCTCCTCCTGCTCCTTCTCCACCTCCTGCTCCTTCTCCTCCCCATGTTCCTTCTCCTCCTCCTGATCCTTCTCCACGTCCTTCTCCTCCTCCATCTCCTTCTCCTCCTCCTGCTCCTTGTCCACCTACTTCTCCTTATCTACCTCCTGCTCCTTGTCCACCTCCGTCTCCATGTTCACCTCCTGCTCATTATCCACCTCCTGCTCCGTATCCAACTCCTGATCCTTGTCCACCTCCTGATCATTGTACACCTCCTGCTCCTTGTCCACCTAGTGCTCCATCTCGCCCTCCTGCTGCATCTCGTCCTCCAGCTCCTTCTCGCCCTCCTGCTCCTTCTCGCCCTCCTGCTCCTTCTCGCCCTCCTGCTCCTTCTCCACCTCCTGCTCCTTCTCCACCTCCTGCTCCTGCTCATCCTCCTGCTTCTTCTCCACCTCCTGTTCCTTCTCCTCCTCCTGATCCTTCTCCACGACCTTCTCCTCCTCCATCTCCTTCGCCTCCTCCTTCTCCTTGTCCACCTCCTTCTCCTTATCTACCTCCTGCTCCTTGTCCACCTCCGTCTCCATGTCCACCTCCTGCTCATTATCCACCTCCTGCTCCGTATCCACCTCCTGATCCTTGTCCACCTCCTGCTCATTGTACACCTCCCGCTCCTTGTCCACCTAGTGCTCCATCTCGCCCTCCTGCTCCATCTCGTCTTCCAGCTCCTTCTCGCCCTCCTGCTCCTTCTCGCCCTCCTGCTCCTTCTCGCCCTCCTGCTCCTTTTCCACCTCCTGCTCCTTCTCCACCTCCTGCTCCTTCTTCTCCTCCTGCTCCTGCTCCTCCTCCTGCTTCTTCTCCAAATCCTTCTCATACTCGCCCTCCTGGTCCTTTTCCGCCACCTGCTCGTTCTCCACCTGTTGCTTCTTCTCCTCCTCCTGTTCCTTGTCCACCTCCTGCTCCTTGTCCACCTCCTGCTCCTTGTCCACCTCCTGCTCCTTGTTCACCTCCTGCTCCTTCTCGCCCTCCTGCTACTTCCTGCCCTCCTGCTCCTTCTCCACCTCCTGCTCCTTCTCCATTCCTGCTCATTCACCACCTCCTGCTCCTTCTCCTCCTTCTCCTCCTCGTGCTCCTTCTCCACCTCCTGCTCCTTGTCTTCCTCCTGCTCATTTTCTCCCTCCTGCTCCTTCTCCTCCTCGTGCTCCTTCTCCTCCTCCTTCTCCTTCTCCTCCTCCTGCTCCTACTCCACCTCCTGCGCCTTCTCCACTCCTGCTCATTCACCACCTCCAGCTCCTTCTTCTCCTCCTTCTCCTCCTCCTGCTCCTTCTCCACCTCCTGCTCCTTGTCTTCCTCCTGCTCCTTTTCTCCCGCCTGCTACTTCTCCACCTCCTGCTCCTTCTCCACCTCCTGCTCCATCTCCACCTCCTGCTCCTTCTCCTCTTCTTGCGCCTTCTCCACCTCCTGCTGTTTCTTCTTCTCCTGCTCCTTCTGCACTACTGCTCCTTCTCCTCCTCCTGCTCCTTCTCCTCCTCCTGCTCCTTCTCCACCTCCTGCTCCTTCTCCACCTCCTTCTCCTTCTTCTCCTCCTGCTCATGCTCATCCTCCAGCTTCTTCTCCAACTCCTTCTCCTACTCCCCCTTCTGGTCCTTCTCCGCCTCCTGCTCCTTCTCGACCGATTGCTTCTTCTCCACCTCCTGTTCCTTCTCCTCCTCCTGCTCCGTCTCCACCTCCTTCTCCTGCTCCACCTACTTCTCCTCCACCTGCTCCTTGTCCATCTCCTGCTCCTTCTCCACATCCTGCTCATTCTCCACCTCCTGCCCCTTCTCCTCATTTTCCGCCTTCTCCATCTCCTGCTGCTTCTCCTCCTCCTGCTCGTACACCTCCTCGCGCTGCTTCTACTTCTCCTGCTCCTCCTCCACTCCTGCTCCTTCTCCACCTCCTGCTCCTTCTCCTCATCTTGCGCCTTCTCCACCTTCTGCTCCTTCTCCTCCATCTGCTGCCAGTCCTCCTCCTGCTCCTTCTTCTTCTCCTGCTCCTTCTCCACTCCTGCTTCATCTCCACCTCCTGCTCCTTCTCCTCCTCCTGCTCCATCTCCACCTCCTGCTCCTAGTCCTCCTCTTCCTCCTGCTCCTTCTCCTCCTCCTGCTCCTTCTCCTCCTCCTTCTCCTTCTCCTCCACCTGCTCCTTCTCAACCTCCTGCTCCTTCTCCACTCCTGCTCATTCACCACCTGCTGCTCCTTCTTCTCCTCGTTCTCCTCCTCCTGGTCCTTCTCCACCTCCTGCTCCTTGTCTTCCTCCTGCTGATTTTCTCCCTCATGCTCCTTCTCCACCTCCTGCTCCTTCTCCTTCCCCTGCTCCATCCCCACCTCCTGCTCCTTCTCCACCTCCTGCTCCTTCTCCTCTTCTTGCGCCTTCTCCACCTCCTCCTCTTTCTTCTTCACCTGCTCCTTCTGCACTCCTGCTCCTTCTCCTCCTCCTGTTCCTTCTCCTCCTCCTGCTCCTACTCCACCTTCTGTTCCTTCTCCACTCCTGCTCATTCACCACCTCCTGCTCATTCTTCTCCTCCTTCTCCTCCACCTGCTCCTTCTCCACCTCCTGCTCCTTGTCTTCCACCTGTTGCTTTTCTCCCGCCTGCTACTTCTCTACCTCCTGCTCAATCTCCACCTCCTGCTCCATCTCCACCTCCTGCTCCTTCTCCTCACCTTGCGCCTTCTCCACCTCCTGCTGTTTCTTCTTCTCCTGCTCCTTCATCTACTCCCCCTCCTGGTCCTTCTCCGCCTCCTGCTCCTTCTCCACCGATTGCATCTTCTCCACTTCCTGTTCCTCCACCTCCTCCTGCTCCTTCTCCACCTCCTTTTCCTCGTCCACGTCCTTCTCCTCCTCCTGCTCCTTGTCCACCTCATGCTGCTTGTCCACCTCCTGCTCCATCTCGCCCTCCAGCTCCTTCTCGCCCTCCTGCTCCTTCTCGCCCTCCTGCTTCTAATCCCCCTCATGCTCCTTCTCGTCCTCCTGCTCCTTCTCCTCTTCTTGCGCCTTCTCCACCTCCTGGTCTTTCTTCTTCACCTGCTCCTTCTGCACTCCTGCTCCTTCTCCTCCTCCTGCTCCTTCTCCTCCTCCTTCTCCACCTCCTGCTCCTTCCCCACCTCCTGCTTCTTGTCCACCTCCTCCTCCGTGTCCACCTCCTGATTCTTGTCCAACTCCTGCTCCTTGTCCACCTCCTGCTCCTTGTCCATCTCCTGCTCCTTCTCCACATCCTGCTCCTTCTCGCCCTCCTGCTCCTTATCGCCCTCTTGCTCCTTCTCGCCATGCTGCTCCTTCTCGCCCTCCTGCTCCTTCTCGCTCCCCTTTTCCTTCTCCACCTCCTGCTCCTTCTCCATCTCCTGCTCCTACTCCACCTACTGCTCCTTCACCACCTCCTGCTCCTTCTCCTCCTCCTCCTACTCCTTCTCCACCTCCTGCTCCTTGTCTTCCTCCAGGTCCTTTTCTCCCCTCTGCTCCTTCTCCACCTCCTGCTCCTTCTCCACCTCCTACTCCTTCTCCACCTCCTGCTCCTTCTCCCCCTCCTGCTCCTTCTCCACCTCCGTTTCCTTCTCGACCTCCTGCTCCTTCTGCTCATCTTGCGCCTTGTCCACCTCCTGCTCCTTCTCCTCCTCCTGCTCCATCTTCTTCTCCTGCTCCTTCTCCACTCCTGCTCCTTCTCCTCCTCCAGCACCTTCTCCTCCTCCTGCTCCTTCTCCACCTCCTGCTCCTACTCCTCCTCCTGCTTCATCTCCAATTCCTTCATCTACTCCCACTCCTGGTCCTTCCCCGCCTCCTGCTCCTTCTCCACCGATTGCATCTTCTCCACTTTCTGTTCCTCCTCCTCCTCCTGCTCCTTGCCCACCTCCTGCTCCATCTCGCCCTCCTGCTCCTTCTCGCCCTCCTGCTCCTTCTCGCCCTCCTGCTTCTACTCCCCCTCATGCTCCTTCTCGTCCTCCTGCTCCTTCTCCACCTCCAGCTCTTTCTCCACTTGCTGCTCCTTCTACATTCCTGCTCATTCACCAGCTCCTGCTCCTTCTTCTCCTCCTTCTCCTCCTCCTGCTCCTTCTCCACCTCCCACTCCTTGTCTCCCTCCTGCTCCTTCTTCACCTCCTGCTCCTTCACCAACTCATGCTGCTTCTCTACCTCCTGCTACTACTCCTCCTCCTACTCCTGCTCCTCCTCCTGCTCCTTCTTCTTCTCCTGCTCCATTTCCACTCCTGCTCCTGCTCCTCCTCCTGCTCCATCTTCTTCTCCTGCTCCTTCTCCACTCCTGCTCCATCTCCACCTCGGACGTCTTCTCCTCCTCCTGCTCTGCTCCTCCTCCTGCTCCTTCTCCACCTCCTGCTCCTTCTCCACCTCCTGCTCCTTCTCATCCTCCTGCTCCTACTCCTCCTCCTGCTTCATCTTCTTCTCCTGCTCATGCTCGACTCCTGCTCCTTCTCCTCCTCCTGCTCCTTCTCCTCCTCCTGCTCCTTCTCCACATCCTGCTCCTTTTCCACCTCCTGCTCCTTCTCCTCCTCCTGCACCTTCTCCTCCTCCTGCTCCTTCTCCACCTCCTGCTCCTACTCCTCCTCCTGCTTCTTCTCCAACTCCTTCATCTACTCCCCCTCCTGGTCCTTCTCCGCCACCTGCTCCTTCTCCACCGATTGCATCTTCTCCACTTCCTGTTCCTCCTCCTCCTCCTGCTCCTTCTCCACCTCCTTCTCCTCGTCCACGTCCTTCTCCTCCTCCTGCTCCTTATCCACCTCATGCTCCTTGTCCACCTCCTGCTGCTTGTCCACCTCCTGCTCCTTCTCGCCCTCCTGCTCCTTCTCGCCCTCCTGCTTCTACTCCCCCTCATGCTCCTTCTCCTCCTCCTGCTCCTTCTCCTCTTCTTGCGCCTTCTCCACCTCCTGCTCTTTCTTCTTCACCTGCTCCTTCTGCACTCCTGGTCCTTCTCCTCCTCCTGCTCCTTCTCCTCCTCCTGCTCCTTCTCCACCTCCTGCTCCTTCTCCACCTCCTTCTCCTTCTCCTCCTCCTGCTCCTACTCCGCCTCCTGCTCCTTCTCCACTCCTGCTCATTCATCACCTCCTGCTCATTCTTCTCCTCCTTCTCCTCCTCCTGCTCCTTCTCCACCTCCTGCTCCTTGTCTTCCTCCTGCTCCTTTTCTCCTGCCTGCTACTTCTCCACCTCCTGCTCCTTCTCCACCTCCCGCTCCATCTCCACCTCCTGCTCCTTCTCCTCTTCTTGCGCCTTCTCCACCTCCTGCTGTTTCTTCTTCTCCTGCTCATTCTGCACTCCTGCTCCTTCTCCTCCTCCTGATTCTTCTCCACGTCCTTCTCCTCCTCCATCTCCTTCTCCTCCTCCTGCTCCTTGTCCACCTTATATACCTCCTGCTCCTTGTCCACCTCCGTCTCCATGTTCACCTCCTGCTCATTATCCACCTCCTGCTCCGTATCCAACTCCTGATCCTTGTCCACCTCCTGATCATTGTCCACCTCCTGCTCCTTGTCCACCTAGTGCTCCATCTCGCCCTCCTGCTCCATCTCGTCCTCCAGCTCCTTCTCGCCCTCCTGCTCCTTCTCGCCCTCCTGCTCCTTCTCCACCTCCTGCTCCTTCTCCACCTCCTGCTCCTGCTCCTCCTCCTGCTTCTTCTCCACCTCCTGTTCCTTCTCCTCCTCCTGATCCTTCTCCACGACCTTCTCCTCCTCCATCTCCTTCTCCTCCTCCTGCTCCATGTCCACCTCCTTCTCCTTATCTACCTCCTGCTCCTTGTCCACCTCCGTCTCCATGTCCACCTCCTGCTCATTATCCACCTCCTGCTCCGTATCCACCTGCTGATCCTTGTCCATCTCCTGCTCATTGTACACCTCCCGCTCCTTGTCCACCTAGTGCTCCATCTCGCCCTCCTGCTCCATCTCGTCCTCCAGCTCCTTCTCGCCCTCCTGCTCCTTCTCGCCCTCCTGCTCCTTCTCGCCCTCCTGCTCCTTTTCCACCTCCTGCTCCTTCTCCACCTCCTGCTCCTTCTTCTCCTCCTGCTCCTGCTCCTCCTCCTGCTTCTTTTCCAAATCCTTCTCATAGTCGCTCTCCTGGTCCTTTTCCGCCACCTGCTCGTTCTCCACCTGTTGCTTCTTCTTCTCCTCCTGTTACTTGTCCACCTCCTGCTCCTTGTCCACCTTCTGCTCCTTGTCCACCTCCTGCTCTTTGTTCACCTCCTGCTCCTTCTCGCCCTCCTGCTACTTCCTGCCCTCCTGCTCCTTCTCCACCTCCTGCTCCTTCTCCATTCCTGCTCATTCACCACCTCCTGCTCCTTCTTCTCCTCCTTCTCCTCCTCGTGCTCCTTCTCCACCTCATGCTCCTTGTCTTCCTCCTGCTCCTTTTCTCCCTCCTGCTCCTTCTCCTCCTTGTGCTCCTTCTCCTCCTCCTTCTCCTTCTCCTCCTCCTGCTCCTACTCCACCTCCTGCTCCTTCTCCACTCCTGCTCATTCACCACCTCCAGCTCCTTCTTCTCCTCCTTCTCCTCCTCCTGCTCCTTCTCCACCTCCTGCTCCTTGTCTTCCTCCTGCTCCTTTTCTCCCGCCTGCTACTTCTCCACCTCCTGCACCTTCTCAACCTCCTGCTCCATCTCCACCTCCTGCTCCTTCTCCTCTTCTTGGCCCTTCTCCACCTCCTGCTGTTTCTTCTTCTCCTGCTCCTTCTGCACTACTGCTCCTTCTCCTCCTCCTGCTGCTTCTCCACCTCCTGCTCCTTCTCCACCTCCTGCTCCTTCTTCTCCTCCTGCTCATGCTCATCTTCCAGCTTCTTCTACAACTCCTTCTCCTACTCCCCCTTCTGGTCCTTCTCCGCCTCCTGCTCCTTCTCGACCGATTGCTTCTTCTCCCCCTTCTGGTCCTTCTCCGCCTCCTGCTCCTTCTCGACCGATTGCTTCTTCTACAACTCCTTCTCCTACTCCCCCTTCTGGTCCTTCTCCACCTCCTGCTCCTTCTCCACCTCCTGCTCCTGCTCCTCCTCCTGCTTCTTCTCCACCTCCTGTTCCTTTTCCTCCTCCTGCTCCGTCTCCACCTCCTTCTCCTCCTCCACCTCCTTCTCCTCCACCTGCTCCTTGTCCACCTCCGTCTCCATGTTCACCTCCTGCTCATTATCCACCTCCTGCTCCGTATCCAACTCCTGATCCTTGTCCACCTCCTGATCATTGTCCACCTCCTGCTCCTTGTCCACCTAGTGCTCCATCTCGCCCTCCTGCTCCATCTCGTCCTCCAGCTCCTTCTCGCCCTCCTGCTCCTTCTCGCCCTCCTGCTCCTTCTCGCCCTCCTGCTCCTTCTCCACCTCCTGCTCCTTCTCCACCTCCTGCTCCTGCTCCTCCTCCTGCTTCTTCTCCACCTCCTGTTCCTTCTCCTCCTCCTGATCCTTCTCCACGACCTTCTCCTCCTCCATCTCCTTCTCCTCCTCCTGCTCCTTGTCCACCTCCTTCTCCTTATCTACCTCCTGCTCCTTGTCCACCTCCGTCTCCATGTCCACCTCCTGCTCATTATCCACCTCCTGCTCCGTATCCACCTCCTGATCCTTGTCCACCTCCTGCTCATTGTACACCTCCCGCTCCTTGTCCACCTAGTGCTCCATCTCGCCCTCCTGCTCCATCTCGTCCTCCAGCTCCTACTCGCCCTCCTGCTCCTTCTCGCCCTCCTGCTCCTTCTCGCCCTCCTGCTCCTTTTCCACCTCCTGCTCCTTCTCCACCTCCTGCTCCTTCTTCTCCTCCTGCTCCTGCTCCTCCTCCTGCTTCTTCTCCAAATCCTTCTCATAGTCGCTCTCCTGGTCCTTTCCCGCCACCTGCTCGTTCTCCACCTGTTGCTTCTTCTCCTCCTCCTGTTCCTTGTCCACCTCCTGCTCCTTGTCCACCTTCTGCTCCTTGTCCACCTCCTGCTCTTTGTTCACCTCCTGCTCCTTCTCGCCCTCCTGCTACTTCCTGCCCTCCTGCTCCTTCTCCACCTCCTGCTCCTTCTTCATTCCTGCTCATTCACCACCTCCTGCTCCTTCTTCTCCTCCTTCTCCTCCTCGTGCTCCTTCTCCACCTCATGCTCCTTGTCTTCCTCCTGCTCCTTTTCTCCCTCCTGCTCCTTCTCCTCCTTGTGCTCCTTCTCCTCCTCCTTCTCCTTCTCCTCCTCCTGCTCCTACTCCACCTCCTGCTCGTTCTCCACTCCTGCTCATTCACCACCTCCAGCTCCTTCTTCTCCTCCTTCTCCTCCTCCTGCTCCTTCTCCACCTCCTGCTCCTTGTCTTCCTCCTGCTCCTTTTCTCCCGCCTGCTACTTCTCCACCTCCTGCTCCATCTCCACCTCCTGCTCCTTCTCCTCTTCTTGCGCCTTCTCCACCTCCTGCTGTTTCTTCTTCTCCTGCTCCTTCTGCACTACTGCTCCTTCTCCTCCTCCTGCTCCTTCTCCACCTCCTGCTCCTTCTCCACCTCCTGCTCCTTCTTCTCCTCCTGCTCATGCTCATCCTCCAGCTTCTTCTCCAACTCCTTCTCCTATTCCCCCTTCTGGTCCTTCTCCGCCTCCTGCTCCTTCTCGACCGATTGCTTCTTCTCCACCTCCTGTTCCTTTTCCTCCTCCTGCTCCGTCTCCACCTCCTTCTCCTCCTCCACCTCCTTCTCCTCCACCTGCTCCTTGTCCATCTCCTGCTCCTTCTCCACCTCCTGATCATTCTCCACCTCCTGCCCCTTCTCCTCATTTTCCGCCTTCTCCACCTCCTGCTCCTTGTCTTCCTCCTGCTCCTTTTCTCCCGCATGCTACTTCTCCACCTCCTGCTCCTTCTCCACCTCCTGCTCCATCTCCACCTTCTGCTCCTTCTCCTCTTCTTGCGCCTTCTCCAGCTCCTGCTGTTTCTTCTTCTCCTGCTTCTTCTGCACTACTGCTCCTTCTCCTCCTCCTGCTCCTTCTCCTCCTCCTGCTCCTTCTCCACCTCCTGCTCCTTCTCCACCTCCTGCTCCTTCTTCTCCTCCTGCTCATGCTCATCCTCCAGCTTCTTCTCCAACTCCTTCTCCTACTCCCCCTCCTGGTCCTTCTCCGCCTCCTGCTCCTTCTCGACCGATTGCTTCTGCTCCACCTCCTGTTCCTTCTCCTCCTCCTGCTCCGTCTCCACGTCCTTCTCCTCCTCCACGTCCTTCTCCTTCACCTGCTCCTTGTCCATCTGCTGCTCCTTCTCCACCTCCTGCTCATTCTCCACCTCCTGCCCCTTCTCCGCATTTTCCGCCTTCTCCATCTCCTGCTCCTTCTCCTCCTCCTGCTCGTACACCTCCTCGCGCTGCTTCTACTTCTCCTGCTCCTCCTCCACTCCTGCTCCTTCTCCACCTCCTGCTCCTTCTCCTCATCTTGCGCCTTCTCCACCTTCTGCTCCTTCTCCTCCATCTGCTGCTAGTCCTCCTCCTGGTCCTTCTTCTTCTCCTGCTCCTTCTCCACTCCTGCTTCATCTCCACCTCCTGCTCCTTCTCCTCCTCCTGCTCCATCTCCACCTCCTGCTCCTACTCCTCCTCTTCCTCCTGCTGCTTCTCCTCCTCCTGCTCCTTCTCCTTCTCCTTCACCTTCTCCTCCACCTGCTCCTTCTCCACCTCCTGCTCCTTCTCCACTCCTGCTCATTCACCACCTGCTGCTCCTTCTTCTCCTCGTTCTCCTCCTCCTGGTCCTTCTCCACCTCCTGCTCCTTGTCTTCCTCCTGCTGATTTTCTACCTCATGCTCCTTCTCCACCTCCTGCACTTTCTCCACCTCCTGCTCCATCTCCAACTCCTGCTCCTTCTCCTTCCCCTGCTCCATCCCCACCTCCTGCTCCTTCTCCACCTCCTGCTCCTTCTCCTCTTCTTCCGCCTTCTCCACCTCCTCCTCTTTCTTCTTCACCTGCTCCTTCTGCACTCCTGCTCCTTCTCCTCCTCCTGCACCTTCTCCTCCTCCTGCTCCTACTCCACCTTCTGTTCCTTCTCCACTCCTGCTCATTCACCACCTCCTGCTCATTCTTCTCCACCTTCTCCTCCTCCTGCTCCTTCTCCACCTCCTGCTACTTGTCTTCCTCCTGCTCCTTTTCTCCCGCCTGCTACTTCTCCACCTCCTGCTCCATCTCCACCTCCTGCTCCATCTCCACCTCCTGCTCCTTCTCCTCTCCTTGCGCCTTCTCCATCTCCTGCTGTTTCTTCTTCTCCTGCTCCTTCTGCACTCCTGCTCCTTCTCCTCCTCCTGCTCCTTCTCCTCCTCCTGCTCCTTCTTCTCCTCCTGCTCATGCTCCTCCTCCAGCTTCTTCTCCAACTCCTTCTCCTACTCCCCCTTCTGGTCCTTCTCCGCCTCCTGCTCCTTCTCGACCGATTGCTTCTTCTCCACCTCCAGTTCCTTCTCCTCCTCCTGCTCCGTCTCCACCTCCTTCTCCTCCTCCACCTCCTTCTCCTCCACCTGCTCCTTGTCCACCTCCTGCTCCTTCTCCACCTCCTGCTCATTCTCCACCTCCTGCGCCTTCTCCTCATTTTCCGCCTTCTCCATCTCCTGCTCCTTCTCCTGCTCCTGCTCAGACACCTCCTCGCGCTGCTTCTACTTCTCCTGCTCCTCCTCCACTCCTGCTCCTTCTCCACCTCCTGCTCCTTCTCCTCATCTTGCGCCTTCTCCACCTTCTGCTCCTTCTCCGCCTTCTGCTGCTAGTCTTCCACCTGCTCCTTCTTCTTCTCCAGCTCCGTCTCCACTCCTGCTTCATCTCCACCTCCTGCTCCTTCTCAACCTCCTCATCATTCTCTACCTCCTGCTCCTTCTCCACTTTTGCTCAACCTCCTCCTCCTGCTCCATCTACTCTTCATTCTCCTTCTCCCGCTCCAGCTCCTACTCCCGCTTCTGCTCCTTCTCCCGCTTCTGCTCCTTCTCCCGCTTCAGCTCCTTCTCCCGCTTCTGCACCTTCTCCACCTGCTGCTACTTCTCCTCCTGCGGCTTCTTCTCCTCCTGCTGCTACTTCACCACCTCCTTCTTCTGCTCTTTATCCACCTGCTGCTCCTTTTCCACTCCTGCTCATTCACCACCTCCTGCTCCTTCTTCTATAACTTCTCCTCCTCCTGCTCCTTCTCCACCTCCTCCTCCTCCTCCTCCTCCACCTCCTTCTCCTCCTCCTGCTACTTCTTCTTCTCCTGCTCCTACTCCTCCTCCTGCTCCTTCTTCTTCTCCTGCTCCTTCTCCACTCCTGCTCCATCCCCACATCCTGCTCCTTCTCCTCCTTCTGCTCCTTCTCCTCCTCCTGCTCCTTCTCCAATTCCTGCTCCTTCTCATCCTCCTCATCCTCATCCTCGTCCTCCAGCTTCTTCTCCAACTCCTTCTCCTACTCCCCCTGCTGGTCCTTCTCCGCCTCCTGCTTCTTCTCCACCTATTGCTTCTTTTCCACCTCCAGTTCCTTCTCTTCCTCCTGCTCCTTCTCCACCTCCTCCTCCTCCTCCACCTCCTTCTCCTCCTCCTGCTACTTCTCCTCCTCCTGCTCCTTGTCCACCTCCGGCTCCATGTCCACCTCCTGCTCATTGTCCACCTCCTGCTCCGTGTCCACCTCCATCTCCTTCTCCTCCTCCTGCTCCTTGTCCACCTCCTGATCATTGTACACCTCCTGCTCCTTGTCCACCTAGTGCTCCTTCTCGCCCTCCTGCTCCATCTCGTCCTCCAGCTCCTTCTCGCCCGACTGCTCCTTCTCGCCCTCCTGCTCCTACTCGCCCTCCTGGTCCTTCTCCGCCTCCTGCTCGTTCTCCACCTGTTGCTTCTTCTCCACCTCCTGTTCCTTCTCCTCCTCCTGCTCCTTCTCCACCTCCTTCTCCTCCTCCTCCTCCTTCTCCTCGTCCTGTTCCTTGTCCACTTCCTGCTCCATGTCCACCTCCTGCTCCTTGTCCACCTCCTGCTCCTTGTCCAACTCCTGCTCCTTGTCCATCTCCTGCTCCTTCTCGACTCCTGCTCATTCACCACCTCCTGCTCCTTCTTCTCCTCCTTCTCCTCCTCCTGCTCCTTCTCCACCTCCTGCTCTGTGACTCCCTCCTGCTCCTTGTCTCCCTTCTGCTCCTTCTCCACCTCCTGCTCCTTCTCCACCTCCTGCTCCATCTCCACCTCCCGCTCCTTCTCCTTCTCCTGCTCCTTCCCCACCTCCTTCTCATTGTCCACCTCCTGCTCTGTGTCCATCTCCTGATCCTTGTCCACCTCCTGCTCCTTGTGCACCTCCTGCTCCTTGTCCACATAGTGCTCCTTCTCGCCTTCCTGCTCCTTCTCGTCCTCCAGCTCCTTCACGCCCTCCTGCTCCTTCCTGCCCTCCTGCTCCTTGTCCACCTCCTGCTCCTTCTCCATTTCTGCTCATTCACCACCTCCTGCTCCTTCTTCACCTCCTTCTCCTCCTCCTGCTCCTTCTCCACCTCCTGCTTCTTTTCTTCCTCCTGCTCCTTTTCTCCCTCCTGCTCCTTCTCCACCTCCTGCTCCTTCTCGACCTCCTCCTCCTTCTCCACCTCCTGCTCCATCTCCTCATCTTGCGCCATCTCTACCTCCTGCTCCTTCTCCTCCTCCTGCTCCTTCTCCTCCTCCTTCTCCTTCTCCTCCTCCTGCTCCATCTCCACCTCCTGCTCCTACTCCTCCTCTTCCTCCTGCTCCTTCTCCCCCTCCTGGTCCTTCTCCGCCTCCTAGTCCTTCTCCACATATTGCTTTTTCTCCACGTCCTGTTCCCTCTCCTCCTCCTGCTCCTTCTCCACCTCCTTCTCCTCCTCCTCCTCCTTCTCCTCCTCCTGCTCCTTGTCCACCTCCTGCTCCTTGTCCACCTCCTTCTCATTGTCCACCTCCTGCTCTGTATCCATCTCCTGATCCTTGTCCACCTCCTGCTCCTTGTCTTCCTCCTGCTCCTTCTAGCCCGACTGCTCCTTCTCGCCCTCCTGCTCCTACTCGCCCTCCTGGTCCTTCTCCGCCTCCTGCTCGTTCTCCACCTGTTGCTTCTTCTCCACCTTCTGTTCCTTCTCCTCCTCCTGCTCCTTCTCCACCTCCTTCTCCTCCTCCTCCTCCTTCTCCTCGTCCTGTTCCTTGTCCACTTCCTGCTCCATGTCCACCTCCTGCTCCTTGTCCACCTCCTGCTCCTTGTCCAACTCCTGCTCCTTGTCCATCTCCTGCTCCTTCTCGACTCCTGCTCATTCACCACCTCCTGCTCCTTCTTCTCCTCCTTCTCCTCCTCCTGCTCCTTCTCCACCTCCTGCTCTGTGACTCCCTCCTGCTCCTTGTCTCCCTTCTGCTCCTTCTCCACCTCCTGCTCCTTCTCCACCTCCTGCTCCATCTCCACATCCCGCTCCTTCTCCTTCTCCTGCTCCTTCCCCACCTCCTTCTCATTGTCCACCTCCTGCTCTGTGTCCATCTCCTGATCCTTGTCCACCTCCTGCTCCTTGTGCACCTCCTGCTCCTTGTCCACATAGTGCTCCTTCTCGCCTTCCTGCTCCTTCTCGTCCTCCAGCTCCTTCACGCCCTCCTGCTCCTTCCTGCCCTCCTGCTCCTTGTCCACCTCCTGCTCCTTCTCCATTTCTGCTCATTCACCACCTCCTGCTCCTTCTTCACCTCCTTCTCCTCCTCCTGCTCCTTCTCCACCTCCTGCTTCTTTTCTTCCTCCTGCTCCTTTTCTCCCTCCTGCTCCTTCTCCACCTCCTGCTCCTTCTCGACCTCCTCCTCCTTCTCCACCTCCTGCTCCATCTCCTCATCTTGCGCCATCTCTACCTCCTGCTCCTTCTCCTCCTCCTGCTCCTTCTCCTCCTCCTTCTCCTTCTCCTCCTCCTGCTCCTTCTCCACCTCCTGCTCCTTCTCCACCTCCTGCTCCTTCTCCCCCTCCTGGTCCTTCTCCGCCTCCTAGTCCTTCTCCACATATTGCTTTTTCTCCACGTCCTCTTCCCTCTCCTCCTCCTGCTCCTTCTCCACCTCCTTCTCCTCCTCCTCCTCCTTCTCCTCCTCCTGCTCCTTGTCCACCTCCTGCTCCTTGTCCACCTCCTTCTCATTGTCCACCTCCTGCTCTGTGTCCATCTCCTGATCCTTGTCCACCTCCTGCTCCTTGTCTTCCTCCTGCTCCTTTTCTCCCTCATGCTCCTACTCCTCCTCTTGCTCCTTCTCCTCCTCCTTCTCCTTCTCCTCCTCCTGCTCCTTCTCCACCTCCTGCTCCTTGTCTTCCTCCTGCTCCTTTTCTCCCTCATGCTCCTTCTCCTCCTCGTGCTCCTTCTCCTCCTCCTTCTCCTTCTCCTCCTCCTGCTCCTTCTCCACCTCCTGCTCCTTCTCCACTCCTGCTCATTCACCACCTCCTGCTCCTTCATCTCCTCCTTCTCCTCCTCCTGCTCCTTCACCACCTCCTGCTCCTTCTTCTCCTCTTCCTCCTGCTCCTTCTCCTCCTCCTGCTCCTTCTCCTCCTCCTTCTCCTTCTCCTCCTCCTGCTCCTTCTCCACCTCCTGCTCCTTCTCCACTCCTGCTCATTCACCACCTCCTGCTCCTTCTTCTCCTCCTTCTCCTCCTCCTGCTCCTTCTCCACCTCCTGCTCCTTGTCTTCCTCCTGCTCCTTTTCTCACTCCTGCTCCTCCTCCACCTCCTGCTCCTTGTCCACCTCCTGCTCCATCTCCACCTCCTGCTCCTTCTCCTTCCCCTGCTCCTTCCCCACCTCCTGCTCCTTTTCCAAATCGTGCTCCTTCTCGTCTTCTTGCGCCTTCTCCACCTCTTGCTCTTTCTTCTTCTCCTGCTCCTTCAGCACTCCTGCTCCTTCTCCTCCTCCTGCTACTTCTCCTCCTCCTGCTCCTTCTCCACCTCCTGCTCCTTCTCCACCTCCTGCTCCTTCTTCTCCTCTTCCTCCTGCTCCTTCTCCTCCTCCTGCTCCTTCTACTCCTCCTGCTCCTTCTACTCCTCCTGCTCATGCTCCTCCTCCTGCTTCTTCTCCAACTCCTTCTCCTCCTCCCCCTTCTGGTCCTTCTCCGCTTCCTGCTCCTTCTCGACCTATTGCTTCTTCTCCACCTCCTGCTCTTTCTTCTTCTCCTGCTCATTCACCACCTCCTGCTCCTTCTTCTCCTCCTTCTCCTCCTCCTGCTCCTTCTCCACCTCCTGCTCCTTCTCCACCTCCTGCTCCATCTCCACCTCCCGCTCCTTCTCCATTCCTGCTCCTTCTCCTCCTCCTGCTCCTTCTCCTCCTCCTGCTCCTTCTCCACCTCCTGCTCCTTCTTCTCCTCCTGCTCATGCTCCTCCTCCTGCTTCTTCTCCAACTCCTTCTCCTCCTCCCCCTTCTGGTCCTTCTCCGCTTCCTGCTCCTTCTCGACCTATTGCTTCTTCTCCACCTCCTGTTGCTTCTCCTCCTCCTGATACGTCTCCACCTCCTTCTCCTCCTCCACTTCCTTCTCCTCCTCCTGCGCCTTCTCCTCATCTTGCGCCTTCTCCACATTCTGCTCCTTCTCCTCCTTCTGCTGCAAGTCCTCCTCCTGCTCCTTCTTCTTCTCCTGCTCCTTCTCCACTCCGGCTTCATCTCCACCTCCTGCTCCTTCTCCTCCTCCTTCTCCATCTCCACCTCCTGCTCCTCCTCCTCCTCTTCCTCCTGCTCCTTCTCCTCCTCCTGCTCCTTCTCTCCCTCCTGCTCCTTCACCACCTCCTGCTCCTTCTCCACCTCCTGCTCCTTGTCTCCCTCCTGCTCCTTCTCCACCTCCTGCTACGTCTCCACCTCCTTCTCCTCCTCCACCTCCTTCTCCTCCTCCTGATCCTTGTCCACCTCCTGCTCCTTCTCCAACTCCTGATCATTCTCCACCTCCTTCTCCTCCTCCACCTCCTTCTCCTCCTCCTGCTACTTCTTCTTCTCCTGCTGCTTCTCCACCTCCTGCTCCTTCTCCACCTCCTGCTCCTTCTTCTCCTCCTGCTCATGCTCATCCTCCAGCTTCTTCTACAACTCCTTCTCCTACTCCCCCTTCTGGTCCTTCTCCGCCTCCTGCTCCTTCTCGACCGATTGCTTCTTCTCCCCCTTCTGGTCCTTCTCCGCCTCCTGCTCCTTCTCGACCGATTGCTTCTTCTACAACTCCTTCTCCTACTCCCCCTTCTGGTCCTTCTCCACCTCCTGCTCCTTCTCCACCTCCTGCTCCTGCTCCTCCTCCTGCTTCTTCTCCACCTCCTGTTCCTTTTCCTCCTCCTGCTCCGTCTCCACCTCCTTCTCCTCCTCCACCTCCTTCTCCTCCACCTGCTCCTTGTCCACCTCCGTCTCCATGTTCACCTCCTGCTCATTATCCACCTCCTGCTCCGTATCCAACTCCTGATCCTTGTCCACCTCCTGATCATTGTCCACCTCCTGCTCCTTGTCCACCTAGTGCTCCATCTCGCCCTCCTGCTCCATCTCGTCCTCCAGCTCCTTCTCGCCCTCCTGCTCCTTCTCGCCCTCCTGCTCCTTCTCGCCCTCCTGCTCCTTCTCCACCTCCTGCTCCTTCTCCACCTCCTGCTCCTGCTCCTCCTCCTGCGTCTTCTCCACCTCCTGTTCCTTCTCCTCCTCCTGATCCTTCTCCACGACCTTCTCCTCCTCCATCTCCTTCTCCTCCTCCTGCTCCTTGTCCACCTCCTTCTCCTTATCTACCTCCTGCTCCTTGTCCACCTCCGTCTCCATGTCCACCTCCTGCTCATTATCCACCTCCTGCTCCGTATCCACCTCCTGATCCTTGTCCACCTCCTGCTCATTGTACACCTCCCGCTCCTTGTCCACCTAGTGCTCCATCTCGCCCTCCTGCTCCATCTCGTCCTCCAGCTCCTTCTCGCCCTCCTGCTCCTTCTCGCCCTCCTGCTGCTTCTCGCCCTCCTGCTCCTTTTCCACCTCCTGCTCCTTCTCCACCTCCTGCTCCTTCTTCTCCTCCTGCTCCTGCTCCTCCTCCTGCTTCTTCTCCAAATCCTTCTCATAGTCGCTCTCCTGGTCCTTTTCCGCCACCTGCTCGTTCTCCACCTGTTGCTTCTTCTCCTCCTCCTGTTCCTTGTCCACCTCCTGCTCCTTGTCCACCTTCTGCTCCTTGTCCACCTCCTGCTCTTTGTTCACCTCCTGCTCCTTCTCGCCCTCCTGCTACTTCCTGCCCTCCTGCTCCTTCTCCACCTCCTGCTCCTTCTCCATTCCTGCTCATTCACCACCTCCTGCTCCTTCTTCTCCTCCTTCTCCTCCTCGTGCTCCTTCTCCACCTCATGCTCCTTGTCTTCCTCCTGCTCCTTTTCTCCCTCCTGCTCCTTCTCCTCCTTGTGCTCCTTCTCCTCCTCCTTCTCCTTCTCCTCCTCCTGCTCCTACTCCACCTCCTGCTCCTTCTCCACTCCTGCTCATTCACCACCTCCAGCTCCTTCTTCTCCTCCTTCTCCTCCTCCTGCTCCTTCTCCACCTCCTGCTCCTTGTCTTCCTCCTGCTCCTTTTCTCCCGCCTGCTACTTCTCCACCTCCTGCTCCATCTCCACCTCCTGCTCCTTCTCCTCTTCTTGCGCCTTCTCCACCTCCTGCTGTTTCTTCTTCTCCTGCTGCTTCTGCACTACTGCTCCTTCTCCTCCTCCTGCTCCTTCTCCACCTCCTGCTCCTTCTCCACCTCCTGCTCCTTCTTCTCCTCCTGCTCATGCTCATCCTCCAGCTTCTTCTCCAACTCCTTCTCCTATTCCCCCTTCTGGTCCTTCTCCGCCTCCTGCTCCTTCTCGACCGATTGCTTCTTCTCCACCTCCTGTTCCTTTTCCTCCTCCTGCTCCGTCTCCACCTCCTTCTCCTCCTCCACCTCCTTCTCCTCCACCTGCTCCTTGTCCATCTCCTGCTCCTTCTCCACCTCCTGATCATTCTCCACCTCCTGCCCCTTCTCCTCATTTTCCGCCTTCTCCACCTCCTGCTCCTTGTCTTCCTCCTGCTCCTTTTCTCCCGCATGCTACTTCTCCACCTCCTGCTCCTTCTCCACCTCCTGCTCCATCTCCACCTCCTGCTCCTTCTCCTCTTCTTGCGCCTTCTCCACCTCCTGCTGTTTCTTCTTCTCCTGCTTCTTCTGCACTACTGCTCCTTCTCCTCCTCCTGCTCCTTCTCCTCCTCCTGCTCCTTCTCCACCTCCTGCTCCTTCTCCACCTCCTGCTCCTTCTTCTCCTCCTGCTCATGCTCATCCTCCAGCTTCTTCTCCAACTCCTTCTCCTACTCCCCCTCCTGGTCCTTCTCCGCCTCCTGCTCCTTCTCGACCGATTGCTTCTGCTCCACCTCCTGTTCCTTCTCCTCCTCCTGCTCCGTCTCCACGTCCTTCTCCTCCTCCACGTCCTTCTCCTTCACCTGCTCCTTGTCCATCTCCTGCTCCTTCTCCACCTCCTGCTCATTCTCCACCTCCTGCCCCTTCTCCGCATTTTCCGCCTTCTCCATCTCCTGCTCCTTCTCCTCCTCCTGCTCGTACACCTCCTCGCGCTGCTTCTACTTCTCCTGCTCCTCCTCCACTCCTGCTCCTTCTCCACCTCCTGCTCCTTCTCCTCATCTTGCGCCTTCTCCACCTTCTGCTCCTTCTCCTCCATCTGCTGCTAGTCCTCCTCCTGGTCCTTCTTCTTCTCCTGCTCCTTCTCCACTCCTGCTTCATCTCCACCTCCTGCTCCTTCTCCTCCTCCTGCTCCATCTCCACCTCCTGCTCCTACTCCTCCTCTTCCTCCTGCTCCTTCTCCTCCTCCTGCTCCTTCTCCTCCTCCTTCACCTTCTCCTCCACCTGCTCCTTCTCCACCTCCTGCTCCTTCTCCACTCCTGCTCATTCACCACCTGCTGCTCCTTCTTCTCCTCGTTCTCCTCCTCCTGGTCCTTCTCCACCTCCTGCTCCTTGTCTTCCTCCTGCTGATTTTCTACCTCATGCTCCTTCTCCACCTCCTGCACTTTCTCCACCTCCTGCTCCATCTCCAACTCCTGCTCCTTCTCCTTCCCCTGCTCCATCCCCACCTCCTGCTCCTTCTCCACCTCCTGCTCCTTCTCCTCTTCTTCCGCCTTCTCCACCTCCTCCTCTTTCTTCTTCACCTGCTCCTTCTGCACTCCTGCTCCTTCTCCTCCTCCTGCACCTTCTCCTCCTCCTGCTCCTACTCCACCTTCTGTTCCTTCTCCACTCCTGCTCATTCACCACCTCCTGCTCATTCTTCTCCTCCTTCTCCTCCTCCTGCTCCTTCACCACCTCCTGCTCCTTCTTCTCCTCTTCCTCCTGCTCCTTCTCCTCCTCCTGCTCCTTCTCCTCCTCCTTCTCCTTCTCCTCCTCCTGCTCCTTCTCCACCTCCTGCTCCTTCTCCTCATCTTGCGCCTTCTCCACCTTCTGCTCCTTCTCCTCCATCTGCTGCTAGTCCTCCTCCTGGTCCTTCTTCTTCTCCTGCTCCTTCTCCACTCCTGCTTCATCTCCACCTCCTGCTCCTTCTCCTCCTCCTGCTCCATCTCCACCTCCTGCTCCTACTCCTCCTCTTCCTCCTGCTCCTTCTCCTCCTCCTGCTCCTTCTCCTCCTCCTTCACCTTCTCCTCCACCTGCTCCTTCTCCACCTCCTGCTCCTTCTCCACTCCTGCTCATTCACCACCTGCTGCTCCTTCTTCTCCTCGTTCTCCTCCTCCTGGTCCTTCTCCACCTCCTGCTCCTTGTCTTCCTCCTGCTGATTTTCTACCTCATGCTCCTTCTCCACCTCCTGCACTTTCTCCACCTCCTGCTCCATCTCCAACTCCTGCTCCTTCTCCTTCCCCTGCTCCATCCCCACCTCCTGCTCCTTCTCCACCTCCTGCTCCTTCTCCTCTTCTTCCGCCTTCTCCACCTCCTCCTCTTTCTTCTTCACCTGCTCCTTCTGCACTCCTGCTCCTTCTCCTCCTCCTGCACCTTCTCCTCCTCCTGCTCCTACTCCACCTTCTGTTCCTTCTCCACTCCTGCTCATTCACCACCTCCTGCTCATTCTTCTCCTCCTTCTCCTCCTCCTGCTCCTTCACCACCTCCTGCTCCTTCTTCTCCTCTTCCTCCTGCTCCTTCTCCTCCTCCTGCTCCTTCTCCTCCTCCTTCTCCTTCTCCTCCTCCTGCTCCTTCTCCACCTCCTGCTCCTTCTCCTCATCTTGCGCCTTCTCCACCTTCTGCTCCTTCTCCTCCATCTGCTGCTAGTCCTCCTCCTGGTCCTTCTTCTTCTCCTGCTCCTTCTCCACTCCTGCTTCATCTCCACCTCCTGCTCCTTCTCCTCCTCCTGCTCCATCTCCACCTCCTGCTCCTACTCCTCCTCTTCCTCCTGCTCCTTCTCCTCCTCCTGCTCCTTCTCCTCCTCCTTCACCTTCTCCTCCACCTGCTCCTTCTCCACCTCCTGCTCCTTCTCCACTCCTGCTCATTCACCACCTGCTGCTCCTTCTTCTCCTCGTTCTCCTCCTCCTGGTCCTTCTCCACCTCCTGCTCCTTGTCTTCCTCCTGCTGATTTTCTACCTCATGCTCCTTCTCCACCTCCTGCACTTTCTCCACCTCCTGCTCCATCTCCAACTCCTGCTCCTTCTCCTTCCCCTGCTCCATCCCCACCTCCTGCTCCTTCTCCACCTCCTGCTCCTTCTCCTCTTCTTCCGCCTTCTCCACCTCCTCCTCTTTCTTCTTCACCTGCTCCTTCTGCACTCCTGCTCCTTCTCCTCCTCCTGCACCTTCTCCTCCTCCTGCTCCTACTCCACCTTCTGTTCCTTCTCCACTCCTGCTCATTCACCACCTCCTGCTCATTCTTCTCCTCCTTCTCCTCCTCCTGCTCCTTCTCCACCTCCTGCTCCTTGTCTTCCTCCTGCTCCTTTTCTCCCGCCTGCTACTTCTCCACCTCCTGCTCCATCTCCACCTCCTGCTCCATCTCCACCTCCTGCTCCTTCTCCTCTCCTTGCGCCTTCTCCATCTCCTGCTGTTTCTTCTTCTCCTGCTCCTTCTGCACTCCTGCTCCTTCTCCACCTCCTGCTCATTCTTCTCCTCCTTCTCCTCCTCCTGCTCCTTCTCCACCTCCTGCTCCTTGTCTTCCTCCTGCTCCTTTTCTCCCGCCTGCTACTTCTCCACCTCCTGCTCCATCTCCACCTCCTGCTCCATCTCCACCTCCTGCTCCTTCTCCTCTCCTTGCGCCTTCTCCATCTCCTGCTGTTTCTTCTTCTCCTGCTCCTTCTGCACTCCTGCTCCTTCTCCTCCTCCTACTCATGCTCCTCCTCCAGCTTCTTCTCCAACTCCTTCTCCTACTCCCCCTTCTGGTCCTTCTCCGCCTCCTGCTCCTTCTCGACCGATTGCTTCTTCTCCACCTCCAGTTCCTTCTCCTCCTCCTGCTCCGTCTCCACCTCCTTCTCCTCCTCCACCTCCTTCTCCTCCACCTGCTCCTTGTCCACCTCCTGCTCCTTCTCCACCTCCTGCTCATTCTCCACCTCCTGCGCCTTCTCCTCATTTCCCGCCTTCTCCATCTCCTGCTCCTTCTCCTGCTCCTGCTCAGACACCTCCTCGCGCTGCTTCTACTTCTCCTGCTCCTCCTCCACTCCTGCTCCTTCTCCACCTCCTGCTCCTTCTCCTCATCTTGCGCCTTCTCCACCTTCTGCTCCTTCTCCGCCTTCTGCTGCTAGTCTTCCACCTGCTCCTTCTTCTTCTCCAGCTCCGTCTCCACTCCTGCTTCATCTCCACCTCCTGCTCCTTCTCAACCTCCTCATCATTCTCTACCTCCTGCTCCTTCTCCACTTTTGCTCAACCTCCTCCTCCTGCTCCATCTACTCTTCATTCTCCTTCTCCCGCTCCAGCTCCTACTCCCGCTTCTGCTCCTTCTCCCGCTTCTGCTCCTTCTCCCGCTTCAGCTCCTTCTCCCGCTTCTGCACCTTCTCCACCTGCTGCTACTTCTCCTCCTGCGGCTTCTTCTCCTCCTGCTGCTACTTCACCACCTCCTTCTTCTGCTCTTTATCCACCTGCTGCTCCTTTTCCACTCCTGCTCATTCACCACCTCCTGCTCCTTCTTCTATAACTTCTCCTCCTCCTGCTCCTTCTCCACCTCCTCCTCCTCCTCCTCCTCCACCTCCTTCTCCTCCTCCTGCTACTTCTTCTTCTCCTGCTCCTACTCCTCCTCCTGCTCCTTCTTCTTCTCCTGCTCCTTCTCCACTCCTGCTCCATCCCCACATCCTGCTCCTTCTCCTCCTTCTGCTCCTTCTCCTCCTCCTGCTCCTTCTCCAATTCCTGCTACTTCTCATCCTCCTCATCCTCATCCTCGTCCTCCAGCTTCTTCTCCAACTCCTTCTCCTACTCCCCCTGCTGGTCCTTCTCCGCCTCCTGCTTCTTCTCCACCGATTGCTTCTTTTCCACCTCCAGTTCCTTCTCTTCCTCCTGCTCCTTCTCCACCTCCTCCTCCTCCTCCACCTCCTTCTCCTCCTCCTGCTACTTCTCCTCCTCCTGCTCCTTGTCCACCTCCGGCTCCATGTCCACCTCCTGCTCATTGTCCACCTCCTGCTCCGTGTCCACCTCCATCTCCTTCTCCTCCTCCTGCTCCTTGTCCACCTCCTGATCATTGTACACCTCCTGCTCCTTGTCCACCTAGTGCTCCTTCTCGCCCTCCTGCTCCATCTCGTCCTCCAGCTCCTTCTCGCCCGACTGCTCCTTCTCGCCCTCCTGCTCCTACTCGCCCTCCTGGTCCTTCTCCGCCTCCTGCTCGTTCTCCACCTGTTGCTTCTTCTCCACCTCCTGTTCCTTCTCCTCCTCCTGCTCCTTCTCCACCTCCTTCTCCTCCTCCTCCTCCTTCTCCTCGTCCTGTTCCTTGTCCACTTCCTGCTCCATGTCCACCTCCTGCTCCTTGTCCACCTCCTGCTCCTTGTCCAACTCCTGCTCCTTGTCCATCTCCTGCTCCTTCTCGACTCCTGCTCATTCACCACCTCCTGCTCCTTCTTCTCCTCCTTCTCCTCCTCCTGCTCCTTCTCCACCTCCTGCTCTGTGACTCCCTCCTGCTCCTTGTCTCCCTTCTGCTCCTTCTCCACCTCCTGCTCCTTCTCCACCTCCTGCTCCATCTCCACCTCCCGCTCCTTCTCCTTCTCCTGCTCCTTCCCCACCTCCTTCTCATTGTCCACCTCCTGCTCTGTGTCCATCTCCTGATCCTTGTCCACCTCCTGCTCCTTGTGCACCTCCTGCTCCTTGTCCACATAGTGCTCCTTCTCGCCTTCCTGCTCCTTCTCGTCCTCCAGCTCCTTCACGCCCTCCTGCTCCTTCCTGCCCTCCTGCTCCTTGTCCACCTCCTGCTCCTTCTCCATTTCTGCTCATTCACCACCTCCTGCTCCTTCTTCACCTCCTTCTCCTCCTCCTGCTCCTTCTCCACCTCCTGCTTCTTTTCTTCCTCCTGCTCCTTTTCTCCCTCCTGCTCCTTCTCCACCTCCTGCTCCTTCTCGACCTCCTCCTCCTTCTCCACTTCCTGCTCCATCTCCTCATCTTGCGCCATCTCTACCTCCTGCTCCTTCTCCTCCTCCTGCTCCTTCTCCTCCTCCTTCTCCTTCTACTCCTCCTGCTCCTTCTCCACCTCCTGCTCCTTCTCCACCTCCTGCTCCTTCTCCCCCTCCTGGTCCTTCTCCGCCTCCTAGTCCTTCTCCACATATTGCTTTTTCTCCACGTCCTGTTCCCTCTCCTCCTCCTGCTCCTTCTCAAACTCCTCATCATTCTCTACCTCCTGCTCCTTCTCCACTTTTGCTCAACCTCCTCCTCCTGCTCCATCTACTCTTCATTCTCCTTCTCCCGCTCCAGCTCCTACTCCCGCTTCTGCTCCTTCTCCCGCTTCTGCTCCTTCTCCCGCTTCAGCTCCTTCTCCCGCTTCTGCACCTTCTCCACCTGCTGCTACTTCTCCTCCTGCGGCTTCTTCTCCTCCTGCTGCTACTTCACCACCTCCTTCTTCTGCTCTTTATCCACCTGCTGCTCCTTTTCCACTCCTGCTCATTCACCACCTCCTGCTCCTTCTTCTATAACTTCTCCTCCTCCTGCTCCTTCTCCACCTCCTCCTCCTCCTCCTCCTCCACCTCCTTCTCCTCCTCCTGCTACTTCTTCTTCTCCTGCTCCTACTCCTCCTCCTGCTCCTTCTTCTTCTCCTGCTCCTTCTCCACTCCTGCTCCATCCCCACATCCTGCTCCTTCTCCTCCTTCTGCTCCTTCTCCTCCTCCTGCTCCTTCTCCAATTCCTGCTCCTTCTCATCCTCCTCATCCTCATCCTCGTCCTCCAGCTTCTTCTCCAACTCCTTCTCCTACTCCCCCTGCTGGTCCTTCTCCGCCTCCTGCTTCTTCTCCACCGATTGCTTCTTTTCCACCTCCAGTTCCTTCTCTTCCTCCTGCTCCTTCTCCACCTCCTCCTCCTCCTCCACCTCCTTCTCCTCCTCCTGCTACTTCTCCTCCTCCTGCTCCTTTCCTCCTCCACCTCCTTCTCCTCCTCCTGCTACTTCTCCTCCTCCTGCTCCTTGTCCACCTCCGGCTCCATGTCCACCTCCTGCTCATTGTCCACCTCCTGCTCCGTGTCCACCTCCATCTCCTTCTCCTCCTCCTGCTCCTTGTCCACCTCCTGATCATTGTACACCTCCTGCTCCTTGTCCACCTAGTGCTCCTTCTCGCCCTCCTGCTCCATCTCGTCCTCCAGCTCCTTCTCGCCCGACTGCTCCTTCTCGCCCTCCTGCTCCTACTCGCCCTCCTGGTCCTTCTCCGCCTCCTGCTCGTTCTCCACCTGTTGCTTCTTCTCCACCTCCTGTTCCTTCTCCTCCTCCTGCTCCTTCTCCACCTCCTTCTCCTCCTCCTCCTCCTTCTCCTCGTCCTGTTCCTTGTCCACTTCCTGCTCCATGTCCACCTCCTGCTCCTTGTCCACCTCCTGCTCCTTGTCCAACTCCTGCTCCTTGTCCATCTCCTGCTCCTTCTCGACTCCTGCTCATTCACCACCTCCTGCTCCTTCTTCTCCTCCTTCTCCTCCTCCTGCTCCTTCTCCACCTCCTGCTCTGTGACTCCCTCCTGCTCCTTGTCTCCCTTCTGCTCCTTCTCCACCTCCTGCTCCTTCTCCACCTCCTGCTCCATCTCCACCTCCCGCTCCTTCTCCTTCTCCTGCTCCTTCCCCACCTCCTTCTCATTGTCCACCTCCTGCTCTGTGTCCATCTCCTGATCCTTGTCCACCTCCTGCTCCTTGTGCACCTCCTGCTCCTTGTCCACATAGTGCTCCTTCTCGCCTTCCTGCTCCTTCTCGTCCTCCAGCTCCTTCACGCCCTCCTGCTCCTTCCTGCCCTCCTGCTCCTTGTCCACCTCCTGCTCCTTCTCCATTTCTGCTCATTCACCACCTCCTGCTCCTTCTTCACCTCCTTCTCCTCCTCCTGCTCCTTCTCCACCTCCTGCTTCTTTTCTTCCTCCTGCTCCTTTTCTCCCTCCTGCTCCTTCTCCACCTCCTGCTCCTTCTCGACCTCCTCCTCCTTCTCCACCTCCTGCTCCATCTCCTCATCTTGCGCCATCTCTACCTCCTGCTCCTTCTCCTCCTCCTGCTCCTTCTCCTCCTCCTTCTCCTTCTCCTCCTCCTGCTCCTTCTCCACCTCCTGCTCCTTCTCCACCTCCTGCTCCTTCTCCCCCTCCTGGTCCTTCTCCGCCTCCTAGTCCTTCTCCACATATTGCTTTTTCTCCACGTCCTCTTCCCTCTCCTCCTCCTGCTCCTTCTCCACCTCCTTCTCCTCCTCCTCCTCCTTCTCCTCCTCCTGCTCCTTGTCCACCTCCTGCTCCTTGTCCACCTCCTTCTCATTGTCCACCTCCTGCTCTGTATCCATCTCCTGATCCTTGTCCACCTCCTGCTCCTTGTCTTCCTCCTGCTCCTTCTCGCCCGACTGCTCCTTCTCGCCCTCCTGCTCCTACTCGCCCTCCTGGTCCTTCTCCGCCTCCTGCTCGTTCTCCACCTGTTGCTTCTTCTCCACCTCCTGTTCCTTCTCCTCCTCCTGCTCCTTCTCCACCTCCTTCTCCTCCTCCTCCTCCTTCTCCTCGTCCTGTTCCTTGTCCACTTCCTGCTCCATGTCCACCTCCTGCTCCTTGTCCACCTCCTGCTCCTTGTCCAACTCCTGCTCCTTGTCCATCTCCTGCTCCTTCTCGACTCCTGCTCATTCACCACCTCCTGCTCCTTCTTCTCCTCCTTCTCCTCCTCCTGCTCCTTCTCCACCTCCTGCTCTGTGACTCCCTCCTGCTCCTTGTCTCCCTTCTGCTCCTTCTCCACCTCCTGCTCCTTCTCCACCTCCTGCTCCATCTCCACATCCCGCTCCTTCTCCTTCTCCTGCTCCTTCCCCACCTCCTTCTCATTGTCCACCTCCTGCTCTGTGTCCATCTCCTGATCCTTGTCCACCTCCTGCTCCTTGTGCACCTCCTGCTCCTTGTCCACATAGTGCTCCTTCTCGCCTTCCTGCTCCTTCTCGTCCTCCAGCTCCTTCACGCCCTCCTGCTCCTTCCTGCCCTCCTGCTCCTTGTCCACCTCCTGCTCCTTCTCCATTTCTGCTCATTCACCACCTCCTGCTCCTTCTTCACCTCCTTCTCCTCCTCCTGCTCCTTCTCCACCTCCTGCTTCTTTTCTTCCTCCTGCTCCTTTTCTCCCTCCTGCTCCTTCTCCACCTCCTGCTCCTTCTCGACCTCCTCCTCCTTCTCCACCTCCTGCTCCATCTCCTCATCTTGCGCCATCTCTACCTCCTGCTCCTTCTCCTCCTCCTGCTCCTTCTCCTCCTCCTTCTCCTTCTCCTCCTCCTGCTCCTTCTCCACCTCCTGCTCCTTCTCCACCTCCTGCTCCTTCTCCCCCTCCTGGTCCTTCTCCGCCTCCTAGTCCTTCTC
Source organism: Heptranchias perlo (assembly GCF_035084215.1). Classification (NCBI taxonomy): domain Eukaryota; kingdom Metazoa; phylum Chordata; class Chondrichthyes; order Hexanchiformes; family Hexanchidae; genus Heptranchias; species Heptranchias perlo. The sequence continues at coordinate 228,570 of NW_027138472.1, forward strand.
CACATATTGCTTTTTCTCCACGTCCTCTTCCCTCTCCTCCTCCTGCTCCTTCTCCACCTCCTTCTCCTCCTCCTCCTCCTTCTCCTCCTCCTGCTCCTTGTCCACCTCCTGCTCCTTGTCCACCTCCTTCTCATTGTCCACCTCCTGCTCTGTGTCCATCTCCTGATCCTTGTCCACCTCCTGCTCCTTGTCTTCCTCCTGCTCCTTTTCTCCCTCATGCTCCTACTCCTCCTCTTGCTCCTTCTCCTCCTCCTTCTCCTTCTCCTCCTCCTGCTCCTTCTCCACCTCCTGCTCCTTGTCTTCCTCCTGCTCCTTTTCTCCCTCATGCTCCTTCTCCTCCTCGTGCTCCTTCTCCTCCTCCTTCTCCTTCTCCTCCTCCTGCTCCTTCTCCACCTCCTGCTCCTTCTCCACTCCTGCTCATTCACCACCTCCTGCTCCTTCATCTCCTCCTTCTCCTCCTCCTGCTCCTTCACCACCTCCTGCTCCTTCTTCTCCTCTTCCTCCTGCTCCTTCTCCTCCTCCTGCTCCTTCTCCTCCTCCTTCTCCTTCTCCTCCTCCTGCTCCTTCTCCACCTCCTGCTCCTTCTCCACTCCTGCTCATTCACCACCTCCTGCTCCTTCTTCTCCTCCTTCTCCTCCTCCTGCTCCATCTCCACCTCCTGCTCCTTCTCCTTCCCCTGCTCCTTCCCCACCTCCTGCTCCTTTTCCAAATCCTGCTCCTTCTCGTCTTCTTGCGCCTTCTCCACCTCTTGCTCTTTCTTCTTCTCCTGCTCCTTCAGCACTCCTGCTCCTTCTCCTCCTCCTGCTCCTTCTCCTCCTCCTGCTCCTTCTCCACCTCCTGCTCCTTCTCCACCTCCTGCTCCTTCTTCTCCTCTTCCTCCTGCTCCTTCTCCTCCTCCTGCTCCTTCTACTCCTCCTTCTCCTTCTCCTCCTCCTGCTCATGCTCCTCCTCCTGCTTCTTCTCCAACTCCTTCTCCTCCTCCCCCTTCTGGTCCTTCTCCGCTTCCTGCTCCTTCTCGACCTATTGCTTCTTCTCCACCTCCTGCTCTTTCTTCTTCTCCTGCTCATTCACCACCTCCTGCTCCTTCTTCTCCTCCTTCTCCTCCTCCTGCTCCTTCTCCACCTCCTGCTCCTTCTCCACCTCCTGCTCCATCTCCACCTCCCGCTCCTTCTCCATTCCTGCTCCTTCTCCACCTCCTGCTCCATCTCCACCTCCTGCTCCATCTCCACCTCCTGCTCCTTCTCCTCTCCTTGCGCCTTCTCCATCTCCTGCTGTTTCTTCTTCTCCTGCTCCTTCTGCACTCCTGCTCCTTCTCCTCCTCCTGCTCCTTCTCCTCCTCCTGCTCCTTCTTCTCCTCCTGCTCATGCTCCTCCTCCAGCTTCTTCTCCAACTCCTTCTCCTACTCCCCCTTCTGGTCCTTCTCCACCTCCTGCTCCTTCTCGACCGATTGCTTCTTCTCCACCTCCAGTTCCTTCTCCTCCTCCTGCTCCGTCTCCACCTCCTTCTCCTCCTCCACCTCCTTCTCCTCCACCTGCTCCTTGTCCACCTCCTGCTCCTTCTCCACCTCCTGCTCATTCTCCACCTCCTGCGCCTTCTCCTCATTTTCCGCCTTCTCCATCTCCTGCTCCTGCTCAGACACCTCCTCGCGCTGCTTCTACTTCTCCTGCTCCTCCTCCACTCCTGCTCCTTCTCCACCTCCTGCTCCTTCTCCTCATCTTGCGCCTTCTCCACCTTCTGCTCCTTCTCCGCCTTCTGCTGCTAGTCTTCCACCTGCTCCTTCTTCTTCTCCAGCTCCGTCTCCACTCCTGCTTCATCTCCACCTCCTGCTCCTTCTCAACCTCCTCATCATTCTCTACCTCCTGCTCCTTCTCCACTTTTGCTCAACCTCCTCCTCCTGCTCCATCTACTCTTCATTCTCCTTCTCCCGCTCCAGCTCCTACTCCCGCTTCTGCTCCTTCTCCCGCTTCTGCTCCTTCTCCCGCTTCAGCTCCTTCTCCCGCTTCTGCACCTTCTCCACCTGCTGCTACTTCTCCTCCTGCGGCTTCTTCTCCTCCTGCTGCTACTTCACCACCTCCTTCTTCTGCTCTTTATCCACCTGCTGCTCCTTTTCCACTCCTGCTCATTCACCACCTCCTGCTCCTTCTTCTATAACTTCTCCTCCTCCTGCTCCTTCTCCACCTCCTCCTCCTCCTCCTCCTCCACCTCCTTCTCCTCCTCCTGCTACTTCTTCTTCTCCTGCTCCTACTCCTCCTCCTGCTCCTTCTTCTTCTCCTGCTCCTTCTCCACTCCTGCTCCATCCCCACATCCTGCTCCTTCTCCTCCTTCTGCTCCTTCTCCTCCTCCTGCTCCTTCTCCAATTCCTGCTCCTTCTCATCCTCCTCATCCTCATCCTCGTCCTCCAGCTTCTTCTCCAACTCCTTCTCCTACTCCCCCTGCTGGTCCTTCTCCGCCTCCTGCTTCTTCTCCACCTATTGCTTCTTTTCCACCTCCAGTTCCTTCTCTTCCTCCTGCTCCTTCTCCACCTCCTCCTCCTCCTCCACCTCCTTCTCCTCCTCCTGCTACTTCTCCTCCTCCTGCTCCTTGTCCACCTCCGGCTCCATGTCCACCTCCTGCTCATTGTCCACCTCCTGCTCTGTGTCCACCTCCATCTCCTTCTCCTCCTCCTGCTCCTTGTCCACCTCCTGATCATTGTACACCTCCTGCTCCTTGTCCACCTAGTGCTCCTTCTCGCCCTCCTGCTCCATCTCGTCCTCCAGCTCCTTCTCGCCCGACTGCTCCTTCTCGCCCTCCTGCTCCTACTCGCCCTCCTGGTCCTTCTCCGCCTCCTGCTCGTTCTCCACCTGTTGCTTCTTCTCCACCTCCTGTTCCTTCTCCTCCTCCTGCTCCTTCTCCACCTCCTTCTCCTCCTCCTCCTCCTTCTCCTCGTCCTGTTCCTTGTCCACTTCCTGCTCCATGTCCACCTCCTGCTCCTTGTCCACCTCCTGCTCCTTGTCCAACTCCTGCTCCTTGTCCATCTCCTGCTCCTTCTCGACTCCTGCTCATTCACCACCTCCTGCTCCTTCTTCTCCTCCTTCTCCTCCTCCTGCTCCTTCTCCACCTCCTGCTCTGTGACTCCCTCCTGCTCCTTGTCTCCCTTCTGCTCCTTCTCCACCTCCTGCTCCTTCTCCACCTCCTGCTCCATCTCCACCTCCCGCTCCTTCTCCTTCTCCTGCTCCTTCCCCACCTCCTTCTCATTGTCCACCTCCTGCTCTGTGTCCATCTCCTGATCCTTGTCCACCTCCTGCTCCTTGTGCACCTCCTGCTCCTTGTCCACATAGTGCTCCTTCTCGCCTTCCTGCTCCTTCTCGTCCTCCAGCTCCTTCACGCCCTCCTGCTCCTTCCTGCCCTCCTGCTCCTTGTCCACCTCCTGCTCCTTCTCCATTTCTGCTCATTCACCACCTCCTGCTCCTTCTTCACCTCCTTCTCCTCCTCCTGCTCCTTCTCCACCTCCTGCTTCTTTTCTTCCTCCTGCTCCTTTTCTCCCTCCTGCTCCTTCTCCACCTCCTGCTCCTTCTCGACCTCCTCCTCCTTCTCCACCTCCTGCTCCATCTCCTCATCTTGCGCCATCTCTACCTCCTGCTCCTTCTCCTCCTCCTGCTCCTTCTCCTCCTCCTTCTCCTTCTCCTCCTCCTGCTCCATCTCCACCTCCTGCTCCTACTCCTCCTCTTCCTCCTGCTCCTTCTCCCCCTCCTGGTCCTTCTCCGCCTCCTAGTCCTTCTCCACATATTGCTTTTTCTCCACGTCCTGTTCCCTCTCCTCCTCCTGCTCCTTCTCCACCTCCTTCCCCTCCTCCTCCTCCTTCTCCTCCTCCTGCTCCTTGTCCACCTCCTGCTCCTTGTCCACCTCCTGATCATTGTACACCTCCTGCTCTGTATCCATCTCCTGATCCTTGTCCACCTCCTGCTCCTTGTCTTCCTCCTGCTCCTTCTCGCCCGACTGCTCCTTCTCGCCCTCCTGCTCCTACTCGCCCTCCTGGTCCTTCTCCGCCTCCTGCTCGTTCTCCACCTGTTGCTTCTTCTCCACCTCCTGTTCCTTCTCCTCCTCCTGCTCCTTCTCCACCTCCTTCTCCTCCTCCTCCTCCTTCTCCTCGTCCTGTTCCTTGTCCACTTCCTGCTCCATGTCCACCTCCTGCTCCTTGTCCACCTCCTGCTCCTTGTCCAACTCCTGCTCCTTGTCCATCTCCTGCTCCTTCTCGACTCCTGCTCATTCACCACCTCCTGCTCCTTCTTCTCCTCCTTCTCCTCCTCCTGCTCCTTCTCCACCTCCTGCTCTGTGACTCCCTCCTGCTCCTTGTCTCCCTTCTGCTCCTTCTCCACCTCCTGCTCCTTCTCCACCTCCTGCTCCATCTCCACATCCCGCTCCTTCTCCTTCTCCTGCTCCTTCCCCACCTCCTTCTCATTGTCCACCTCCTGCTCTGTGTCCATCTCCTGATCCTTGTCCACCTCCTGCTCCTTGTGCACCTCCTGCTCCTTGTCCACATAGTGCTCCTTCTCGCCTTCCTGCTCCTTCTCGTCCTCCAGCTCCTTCACGCCCTCCTGCTCCTTCCTGCCCTCCTGCTCCTTGTCCACCTCCTGCTCCTTCTCCATTTCTGCTCATTCACCACCTCCTGCTCCTTCTTCACCTCCTTCTCCTCCTCCTGCTCCTTCTCCACCTCCTGCTTCTTTTCTTCCTCCTGCTCCTTTTCTCCCTCCTGCTCCTTCTCCACCTCCTGCTCCTTCTCGACCTCCTCCTCCTTCTCCACCTCCTGCTCCATCTCCTCATCTTGCGCCATCTCTACCTCCTGCTCCTTCTCCTCCTCCTGCTCCTTCTCCTCCTCCTTCTCCTTCTCCTCCTCCTGCTCCTTCTCCACCTCCTGCTCCTTCTCCACCTCCTGCTCCTTCTCCCCCTCCTGGTCCTTCTCCGCCTCCTAGTCCTTCTCCACATATTGCTTTTTCTCCACGTCCTCTTCCCTCTCCTCCTCCTGCTCCTTCTCCACCTCCTTCTCCTCCTCCTCCTCCTTCTCCTCCTCCTGCTCCTTGTCCACCTCCTGCTCCTTGTCCACCTCCTTCTCATTGTCCACCTCCTGCTCTGTGTCCATCTCCTGATCCTTGTCCACCTCCTGCTCCTTGTCTTCCTCCTGCTCCTTTTCTCCCTCATGCTCCTACTCCTCCTCTTGCTCCTTCTCCTCCTCCTTCTCCTTCTCCTCCTCCTGCTCCTTCTCCACCTCCTGCTCCTTGTCTTCCTCCTGCTCCTTTTCTCCCTCATGCTCCTTCTCCTCCTCGTGCTCCTTCTCCTCCTCCTTCTCCTTCTCCTTCTCCTCCTCCTGCTCCTTCTCCACCTCCTGCTCCTTCTCCACTCCTGCTCATTCACCACCTCCTGCTCCTTCATCTCCTCCTTCTCCTCCTCCTGCTCCTTCACCACCTCCTGCTCCTTCTTCTCCTCTTCCTCCTGCTCCTTCTCCTCCTCCTGCTCCTTCTCCTCCTCCTTCTCCTTCTCCTCCTCCTGCTCCTTCTCCACCTCCTGCTCCTTCTCCACTCCTGCTCATTCACCACCTCCTGCTCCTTCTTCTCCTCCTTCTCCTCCTCCTGCTCCTTCTCCACCTCCTGCTCCTTGTCTTCCTCCTGCTCCTTTTCTCACTCCTGCTCCTCCTCCACCTCCTGCTCCTTGTCCACCTCCTGCTCCATCTCCACCTCCTGCTCCTTCTCCTTCCCCTGCTCCTTCCCCACCTCCTGCTCCTTTTCCAAATCGTGCTCCTTCTCGTCTTCTTGCGCCTTCTCCACCTCTTGCTCTTTCTTCTTCTCCTGCTCCTTCAGCACTCCTGCTCCTTCTCCTCCTCCTGCTCCTTCTACTCCTCCTGCTCCTTCTACTCCTCCTGCTCATGCTCCTCCTCCTGCTTCTTCTCCAACTCCTTCTCCTCCTCCCCCTTCTGGTCCTTCTCCGCTTCCTGCTCCTTCTCGACCTATTGCTTCTTCTCCACCTCCTGCTCTTTCTTCTTCTCCTGCTCATTCACCACCTCCTGCTCCTTCTTCTCCTCCTTCTCCTCCTCCTGCTCCTTCTCCACCTCCTGCTCCTTCTCCACCTCCTGCTCCATCTCCACCTCCCGCTCCTTCTCCATTCCTGCTCCTTCTCCTCCTCCTGCTCCTTCTCCTCCTCCTGCTCCTTCTCCACCTCCTGCTCCTTCTTCTCCTCCTGCTCATGCTCCTCCTCCTGCTTCTTCTCCAACTCCTTCTCCTCCTCCCCCTTCTGGTCCTTCTCCGCTTCCTGCTCCTTCTCGACCTATTGCTTCTTCTCCACCTCCTGTTGCTTCTCCTCCTCCTGCTACGTCTCCACCTCCTTCTCCTCCTCCACTTCCTTCTCCTCCTCCTGCGCCTTCTCCTCATCTTGCGCCTTCTCCACCTTCTGCTCCTTCTCCTCCTTCTGCTGCAAGTCCTCCTCCTGCTCCTTCTTCTTCTCCTGCTCCTTCTCCACTCCGGCTTCATCTCCACCTCCTGCTCCTTCTCCTCCTCCTTCTCCATCTCCACCTCCTGCTCCTCCTCCTCCTCTTCCTCCTGCTCCTTCTCCTCCTCCTGCTCCTTCTCTCCCTCCTGCTCCTTCACCACCTCCTGCTCCTTCTCCACCTCCTGCTCCTTGTCTCCCTCCTGCTCCTTCTCCACCTCCTGCTACGTCTCCACCTCCTTCTCCTCCTCCACCTCCTTCTCCTCCTCCTGATCCTTGTCCACCTCCTGCTCCTTCTCCAACTCCTGATCATTCTCCACCTCCTTCTCCTCCTCCACCTCCTTCTCCTCCTCCTGCTACTTCTTCTTCTCCTGCTGCTTCTCCACCTCCTGCTCCTTCTCCACCTCCTGCTCCTTCTTCTCCTCCTGCTCATGCTCATCCTCCAGCTTCTTCTACAATTCCTTCTCCTACTCCCCCTTCTGGTCCTTCTCCGCCTCCTGCTCCTTCTCGACCGATTGCTTCTTCTCCCCCTTCTGGTCCTTCTCCGCCTCCTGCTCCTTCTCGACCGATTGCTTCTTCTACAACTCCTTCTCCTACTCCCCCTTCTGGTCCTTCTCCACCTCCTGCTCCTTCTCCACCTCCTGCTCCTGCTCCTCCTCCTGCTTCTTCTCCACCTCCTGTTCCTTTTCCTCCTCCTGCTCCGTCTCCACCTCCTTCTCCTCCTCCACCTCCTTCTCCTCCACCTGCTCCTTGTCCACCTCCGTCTCCATGTTCACCTCCTGCTCATTATCCACCTCCTGCTCCGTATCCAACTCCTGATCCTTGTCCACCTCCTGATCATTGTCCACCTCCTGCTCCTTGTCCACCTAGTGCTCCATCTCGCCCTCCTGCTCCATCTCGTCCTCCAGCTCCTTCTCGCCCTCCTGCTCCTTCTCGCCCTCCTGCTCCTTCTCGCCCTCCTGCTCCTTCTCCACCTCCTGCTCCTTCTCCACCTCCTGCTCCTGCTCCTCCTCCTGCGTCTTCTCCACCTCCTGTTCCTTCTCCTCCTCCTGATCCTTCTCCACGACCTTCTCCTCCTCCATCTCCTTCTCCTCCTCCTGCTCCTTGTCCACCTCCTTCTCCTTATCTACCTCCTGCTCCTTGTCCACCTCCGTCTCCATGTCCACCTCCTGCTCATTATCCACCTCCTGCTCCGTATCCACCTCCTGATCCTTGTCCACCTCCTGCTCATTGTACACCTCCCGCTCCTTGTCCACCTAGTGCTCCATCTCGCCCTCCTGCTCCATCTCGTCCTCCAGCTCCTTCTCGCCCTCCTGCTCCTTCTCGCCCTCCTGCTCCTTCTCGCCCTCCTGCTCCTTTTCCACCTCCTGCTCCTTCTCCACCTCCTGCTCCTTCTTCTCCTCCTGCTCCTGCTCCTCCTCCTGCTTCTTCTCCAAATCCTTCTCATAGTCGCTCTCCTGGTCCTTTTCCGCCACCTGCTCGTTCTCCACCTGTTGCTTCTTCTCCTCCTCCTGTTCCTTGTCCACCTCCTGCTCCTTGTCCACCTTCTGCTCCTTGTCCACCTCCTGCTCTTTGTTCACCTCCTGCTCCTTCTCGCCCTCCTGCTACTTCCTGCCCTCCTGCTCCTTCTCCACCTCCTGCTCCTTCTCCATTCCTGCTCATTCACCACCTCCTGCTCCTTCTTCTCCTCCTTCTCCTCCTCGTGCTCCTTCTCCACCTCATGCTCCTTGTCTTCCTCCTGCTCCTTTTCTCCCTCCTGCTCCTTCTCCTCCTTGTGCTCCTTCTCCTCCTCCTTCTCCTTCTCCTCCTCCTGCTCCTACTCCACCTCCTGCTCCTTCTCCACTCCTGCTCATTCACCACCTCCAGCTCCTTCTTCTCCTCCTTCTCCTCCTCCTGCTCCTTCTCCACCTCCTGCTCCTTGTCTTCCTCCTGCTCCTTTTCTCCCGCCTGCTACTTCTCCACCTCCTGCTCCATCTCCACCTCCTGCTCCTTCTCCTCTTCTTGCGCCTTCTCCACCTCCTGCTGTTTCTTCTTCTCCTGCTGCTTCTGCACTACTGCTCCTTCTCCTCCTCCTGCTCCTTCTCCACCTCCTGCTCCTTCTCCACCTCCTGCTCCTTCTTCTCCTCCTGCTCATGCTCATCCTCCAGCTTCTTCTCCAACTCCTTCTCCTATTCCCCCTTCTGGTCCTTCTCCGCCTCCTGCTCCTTCTCGACCGATTGCTTCTTCTCCACCTCCTGTTCCTTTTCCTCCTCCTGCTCCGTCTCCACCTCCTTCTCCTCCTCCACCTCCTTCTCCTCCACCTGCTCCTTGTCCATCTCCTGCTCCTTCTCCACCTCCTGATCATTCTCCACCTCCTGCCCCTTCTCCTCATTTTCCGCCTTCTCCACCTCCTGCTCCTTGTCTTCCTCCTGCTCCTTTTCTCCCGCATGCTACTTCTCCACCTCCTGCTCCTTCTCCACCTCCTGCTCCATCTCCACCTCCTGCTCCTTCTCCTCTTCTTGCGCCTTCTCCACCTCCTGCTGTTTCTTCTTCTCCTGCTTCTTCTGCACTACTGCTCCTTCTCCTCCTCCTGCTCCTTCTCCTCCTCCTGCTCCTTCTCCACCTCCTGCTCCTTCTCCACCTCCTGCTCCTTCTTCTCCTCCTGCTCATGCTCATCCTCCAGCTTCTTCTCCAACTCCTTCTCCTACTCCCCCTCCTGGTCCTTCTCCGCCTCCTGCTCCTTCTCGACCGATTGCTTCTGCTCCACCTCCTGTTCCTTCTCCTCCTCCTGCTCCGTCTCCACGTCCTTCTCCTCCTCCACGTCCTTCTCCTTCACCTGCTCCTTGTCCATCTCCTGCTCCTTCTCCACCTCCTGCTCATTCTCCACCTCCTGCCCCTTCTCCGCATTTTCCGCCTTCTCCATCTCCTGCTCCTTCTCCTCCTCCTGCTCGTACACCTCCTCGCGCTGCTTCTACTTCTCCTGCTCCTCCTCCACTCCTGCTTTCTCCACCTCCTGCTCCTTCTCCTCATCTTGCGCCTTCTCCACCTTCTGCTCCTTCTCCTCCATCTGCTGCTAGTCCTCCTCCTGGTCCTTCTTCTTCTCCTGCTCCTTCTCCACTCCTGCTTCATCTCCACCTCCTGCTCCTTCTCCTCCTCCTGCTCCATCTCCACCTCCTGCTCCTACTCCTCCTCTTCCTCCTGCTCCTTCTCCTCCTCCTGCTCCTTCTCCTCCTCCTTCACCTTCTCCTCCACCTGCTCCTTCTCCACCTCCTGCTCCTTCTCCACTCCTGCTCATTCACCACCTGCTGCTCCTTCTTCTCCTCGTTCTCCTCCTCCTGGTCCTTCTCCACCTCCTGCTCCTTGTCTTCCTCCTGCTGATTTTCTACCTCATGCTCCTTCTCCACCTCCTGCACTTTCTCCACCTCCTGCTCCATCTCCAACTCCTGCTCCTTCTCCTTCCCCTGCTCCATCCCCACCTCCTGCTCCTTCTCCACCTCCTGCTCCTTCTCCTCTTCTTCCGCCTTCTCCACCTCCTCCTCTTTCTTCTTCACCTGCTCCTTCTGCACTCCTGCTCCTTCTCCTCCTCCTGCACCTTCTCCTCCTCCTGCTCCTACTCCACCTTCTGTTCCTTCTCCACTCCTGCTCATTCACCACCTCCTGCTCATTCTTCTCCTCCTTCTCCTCCTCCTGCTCCTTCACCACCTCCTGCTCCTTCTTCTCCTCTTCCTCCTGCTCCTTCTCCTCCTCCTGCTCCTTCTCCTCCTCCTTCTCCTTCTCCTCCTCCTGCTCCTTCTCCACCTCCTGCTCCTTCTCCTCATCTTGCGCCTTCTGCTCCTTCTCCTCCATCTGCTGCTAGTCCTCCTCCTGGTCCTTCTTCTTCTCCTGCTCCTTCTCCACTCCTGCTTCATCTCCACCTCCTGCTCCTTCTCCTCCTCCTGCTCCATCTCCACCTCCTGCTCCTACTCCTCCTCTTCCTCCTGCTCCTTCTCCTCCTCCTGCTCCTTCTCCTCCTCCTTCACCTTCTCCTCCACCTGCTCCTTCTCCACCTCCTGCTCCTTCTCCACTCCTGCTCATTCACCACCTGCTGCTCCTTCTTCTCCTCGTTCTCCTCCTCCTGGTCCTTCTCCACCTCCTGCTCCTTGTCTTCCTCCTGCTGATTTTCTACCTCATGCTCCTTCTCCACCTCCTGCACTTTCTCCACCTCCTGCTCCATCTCCAACTCCTGCTCCTTCTCCTTCCCCTGCTCCATCCCCACCTCCTGCTCCTTCTCCACCTCCTGCTCCTTCTCCTCTTCTTCCGCCTTCTCCACCTCCTCCTCTTTCTTCTTCACCTGCTCCTTCTGCACTCCTGCTCCTTCTCCTCCTCCTGCACCTTCTCCTCCTCCTGCTCCTACTCCACCTTCTGTTCCTTCTCCACTCCTGCTCATTCACCACCTCCTGCTCATTCTTCTCCTCCTTCTCCTCCTCCTGCTCCTTCTCCACCTCCTGCTCCTTGTCTTCCTCCTGCTCCTTTTCTCCCGCCTGCTACTTCTCCACCTCCTGCTCCATCTCCACCTCCTGCTCCATCTCCACCTCCTGCTCCTTCTCCTCTCCTTGCGCCTTCTCCATCTCCTGCTGTTTCTTCTTCTCCTGCTCCTTCTGCACTCCTGCTCCTTCTCCACCTCCTGCTCATTCTTCTCCTCCTTCTCCTCCTCCTGCTCCTTCTCCACCTCCTGCTCCTTGTCTTCCTCCTGCTCCTTTTCTCCCGCCTGCTACTTCTCCACCTCCTGCTCCATCTCCACCTCCTGCTCCATCTCCACCTCCTGCTCCTTCTCCTCTCCTTGCGCCTTCTCCATCTCCTGCTGTTTCTTCTTCTCCTGCTCCTTCTGCACTCCTGCTCCTTCTCCTCCTCCTGCTCCTTCTCCTCCTCCTGCTCCTTCTTCTCCTCCTGCTCATGCTCCTCCTCCAGCTTCTTCTCCAACTCCTTCTCCTACTCCCCCTTCTGGTCCTTCTCCGCCTCCTGCTCCTTCTCGACCGATTGCTTCTTCTCCACCTCCAGTTCCTTCTCCTCCTCCTGCTCCGTCTCCACCTCCTTCTCCTCCTCCACCTCCTTCTCCTCCACCTGCTCCTTGTCCACCTCCTGCTCCTTCTCCACCTCCTGCTCATTCTCCACCTCCTGCGCCTTCTCCTCATTTTCCGCCTTCTCCATCTCCTGCTCCTTCTCCTGCTCCTGCTCAGACACCTCCTCGCGCTGCTTCTACTTCTCCTGCTCCTCCTCCACTCCTGCTCCTTCTCCACCTCCTGCTCCTTCTCCTCATCTTGCGCCTTCTCCACCTTCTGCTCCTTCTCCGCCTTCTGCTGCTAGTCTTCCACCTGCTCCTTCTTCTTCTCCAGCTCCGTCTCCACTCCTGCTTCATCTCCACCTCCTGCTCCTTCTCAACCTCCTCATCATTCTCTACCTCCTGCTCCTTCTCCACTTTTGCTCAACCTCCTCCTCCTGCTCCATCTACTCTTCATTCTCCTTCTCCCGCTCCAGCTCCTACTCCCGCTTCTGCTCCTTCTCCCGCTTCTGCTCCTTCTCCCGCTTCAGCTCCTTCTCCCGCTTCTGCACCTTCTCCACCTGCTGCTACTTCTCCTCCTGCGGCTTCTTCTCCTCCTGCTGCTACTTCACCACCTCCTTCTTCTGCTCTTTATCCACCTGCTGCTCCTTTTCCACTCCTGCTCATTCACCACCTCCTGCTCCTTCTTCTATAACTTCTCCTCCTCCTGCTCCTTCTCCACCTCCTCCTCCTCCTCCTCCTCCACCTCCTTCTCCTCCTCCTGCTACTTCTTCTTCTCCTGCTCCTACTCCTCCTCCTGCTCCTTCTTCTTCTCCTGCTCCTTCTCCACTCCTGCTCCATCCCCACATCCTGCTCCTTCTCCTCCTTCTGCTCCTTCTCCTCCTCCTGCTCCTTCTCCAATTCCTGCTCCTTCTCATCCTCCTCATCCTCATCCTCGTCCTCCAGCTTCTTCTCCAACTCCTTCTCCTACTCCCCCTGCTGGTCCTTCTCCGCCTCCTGCTTCTTCTCCACCGATTGCTTCTTTTCCACCTCCAGTTCCTTCTCTTCCTCCTGCTCCTTCTCCACCTCCTCCTCCTCCTCCACCTCCTTCTCCTCCTCCTGCTACTTCTCCTCCTCCTGCTCCTTGTCCACCTCCGGCTCCATGTCCACCTCCTGCTCATTGTCCACCTCCTGCTCCGTGTCCACCTCCATCTCCTTCTCCTCCTCCTGCTCCTTGTCCACCTCCTGATCATTGTACACCTCCTGCTCCTTGTCCACCTAGTGCTCCTTCTCGCCCTCCTGCTCCATCTCGTCCTCCAGCTCCTTCTCGCCCGACTGCTCCTTCTCGCCCTCCTGCTCCTACTCGCCCTCCTGGTCCTTCTCCGCCTCCTGCTCGTTCTCCACCTGTTGCTTCTTCTCCACCTCCTGTTCCTTCTCCTCCTCCTGCTCCTTCTCCACCTCCTTCTCCTCCTCCTCCTCCTTCTCCTCGTCCTGTTCCTTGTCCACTTCCTGCTCCATGTCCACCTCCTGCTCCTTGTCCACCTCCTGCTCCTTGTCCAACTCCTGCTCCTTGTCCATCTCCTGCTCCTTCTCGACTCCTGCTCATTCACCACCTCCTGCTCCTTCTTCTCCTCCTTCTCCTCCTCCTGCTCCTTCTCCACCTCCTGCTCTGTGACTCCCTCCTGCTCCTTGTCTCCCTTCTGCTCCTTCTCCACCTCCTGCTCCTTCTCCACCTCCTGCTCCATCTCCACCTCCCGCTCCTTCTCCTTCTCCTGCTCCTTCCCCACCTCCTTCTCATTGTCCACCTCCTGCTCTGTGTCCATCTCCTGATCCTTGTCCACCTCCTGCTCCTTGTGCACCTCCTGCTCCTTGTCCACATAGTGCTCCTTCTCGCCTTCCTGCTCCTTCTCGTCCTCCAGCTCCTTCACGCCCTCCTGCTCCTTCCTGCCCTCCTGCTCCTTGTCCACCTCCTGCTCCTTCTCCATTTCTGCTCATTCACCACCTCCTGCTCCTTCTTCACCTCCTTCTCCTCCTCCTGCTCCTTCTCCACCTCCTGCTTCTTTTCTTCCTCCTGCTCCTTTTCTCCCTCCTGCTCCTTCTCCACCTCCTGCTCCTTCTCGACCTCCTCCTCCTTCTCCACCTCCTGCTCCATCTCCTCATCTTGCGCCATCTCTACCTCCTGCTCCTTCTCCTCCTCCTGCTCCTTCTCCTCCTCCTTCTCCTTCTCCTCCTCCTGCTCCTTCTCCACCTCCTGCTCCTTCTCCACCTCCTGCTCCTTCTCCCCCTCCTGGTCCTTCTCCGCCTCCTAGTCCTTCTCCACATATTGCTTTTTCTCCACGTCCTGTTCCCTCTCCTCCTCCTGCTCCTTCTCCACCTCCTTCTCCTCCTCCTCCTCCTTCTCCTCCTCCTGCTCCTTGTCCACCTCCTGCTCCTTGTCCACCTCCTTCTCATTGTCCACCTCCTGCTCTGTATCCATCTCCTGATCCTTGTCCACCTCCTGCTCCTTGTCTTCCTCCTGCTCCTTCTCGCCCGACTGCTCCTTCTCGCCCTCCTGCTCCCACTCGCCCTCCTGGTCCTTCTCCGCCTCCTGCTCGTTCTCCACCTGTTGCTTCTTCTCCACCTCCTGTTCCTTCTCCTCCTCCTGCTCCTTCTCCACCTCCTTCTCCTCCTCCTCCTCCTTCTCCTCGTCCTGTTCCTTGTCCACTTCCTGCTCCATGTCCACCTCCTGCTCCTTGTCCACCTCCTGCTCCTTGTCCAACTCCTGCTCCTTGTCCATCTCCTGCTCCTTCTCGACTCCTGCTCATTCACCACCTCCTGCTCCTTCTTCTCCTCCTTCTCCTCCTCCTGCTCCTTCTCCACCTCCTGCTCTGTGACTCCCTCCTGCTCCTTGTCTCCCTTCTGCTCCTTCTCCACCTCCTGCTCCTTCTCCACCTCCTGCTCCATCTCCACATCCCGCTCCTTCTCCTTCTCCTGCTCCTTCCCCACCTCCTTCTCATTGTCCACCTCCTGCTCTGTGTCCATCTCCTGATCCTTGTCCACCTCCTGCTCCTTGTGCACCTCCTGCTCCTTGTCCACATAGTGCTCCTTCTCGCCTTCCTGCTCCTTCTCGTCCTCCAGCTCCTTCACGCCCTCCTGCTCCTTCCTGCCCTCCTGCTCCTTGTCCACCTCCTGCTCCTTCTCCATTTCTGCTCATTCACCACCTCCTGCTCCTTCTTCACCTCCTTCTCCTCCTCCTGCTCCTTCTCCACCTCCTGCTTCTTTTCTTCCTCCTGCTCCTTTTCTCCCTCCTGCTCCTTCTCCACCTCCTGCTCCTTCTCGACCTCCTCCTCCTTCTCCACCTCCTGCTCCATCTCCTCATCTTGCGCCATCTCTACCTCCTGCTCCTTCTCCTCCTCCTGCTCCTTCTCCTCCTCCTTCTCCTTCTCCTCCTCCTGCTCCTTCTCCACCTCCTGCTCCTTCTCCACCTCCTGCTCCTTCTCCCCCTCCTGGTCCTTCTCCGCCTCCTAGTCCTTCTCCACATATTGCTTTTTCTCCACGTCCTCTTCCCTCTCCTCCTCCTGCTCCTTCTCCACCTCCTTCTCCTCCTCCTCCTCCTTCTCCTCCTCCTGCTCCTTGTCCACCTCCTGCTCCTTGTCCACCTCCTTCTCATTGTCCACCTCCTGCTCTGTGTCCATCTCCTGATCCTTGTCCACCTCCTGCTCCTTGTCTTCCTCCTGCTCCTTTTCTCCCTCATGCTCCTACTCCTCCTCTTGCTCCTTCTCCTCCTCCTTCTCCTTCTCCTCCTCCTGCTCCTTCTCCACCTCCTGCTCCTTGTCTTCCTCCTGCTCCTTTTCTCCCTCATGCTCCTTCTCCTCCTCGTGCTCCTTCTCCTCCTCCTTCTCCTTCTCCTCCTCCTGCTCCTTCTCCACCTCCTGCTCCTTCTCCACTCCTGCTCATTCACCACCTCCTGCTCCTTCATCTCCTCCTTCTCCTCCTCCTGCTCCTTCACCACCTCCTGCTCCTTCTTCTCCTCTTCCTCCTGCTCCTTCTCCTCCTCCTGCTCCTTCTCCTCCTCCTTCTCCTTCTCCTCCTCCTGCTCCTTCTCCACCTCCTGCTCCTTCTCCACTCCTGCTCATTCACCACCTCCTGCTCCTTCTTCTCCTCCTTCTCCTCCTCCTGCTCCATCTCCACCTCCTGCTCCTTCTCCTTCCCCTGCTCCTTCCCCACCTCCTGCTCCTTTTCCAAATCCTGCTCCTTCTCGTCTTCTTGCGCCTTCTCCACCTCTTGCTCTTTCTTCTTCTCCTGCTCCTTCAGCACTCCTGCTCCTTCTCCTCCTCCTGCTCCTTCTCCACCTCCTGCTCCTTCTCCACCTCCTGCTCCTTCTTCTCCTCTTCCTCCTGCTCCTTCTCCTCCTCCTGCTCCTTCTACTCCTCCTTCTCCTTCTCCTCCTCCTGCTCATGCTCCTCCTCCTGCTTCTTCTCCAACTCCTTCTCCTCCTCCCCCTTCTGGTCCTTCTCCGCTTCCTGCTCCTTCTCGACCTATTGCTTCTTCTCCACCTCCTGCTCTTTCTTCTTCTCCTGCTCATTCACCACCTCCTGCTCCTTCTTCTCCTCCTTCTCCTCCTCCTGCTCCTTCTCCACCTCCTGCTCCTTCTCCACCTCCTGCTCCATCTCCACCTCCCGCTCCTTCTCCATTCCTGCTCCTTCTCCTCCTCCTGCTCCTTCTCCTCCTCCTGCTCCTTCTCCACCTCCTGCTCCTTCTTCTCCTCCTGCTCATGCTCCTCCTCCTGCTTCTTCTCCAACTCCTTCTCCTCCTCCCCCTTCTGGTCCTTCTCCGCTTCCTGCTCCTTCTCGACCTATTGCTTCTTCTCCACCTCCTGTTGCTTCTCCTCCTCCTGCTACGTCTCCACCTCCTTCTCCTCCTCCACTTCCTTCTCCTCCTCCTGCGCCTTCTCCTCATCTTGCGCCTTCTCCACCTTCTGCTCCTTCTCCTCCTTCTGCTGCTAGTCCTCCTCCTGCTCCTTCTTCTTCTCCTGCTCCTTCTCCACTCCGGCTTCATCTCCACCTCCTGCTCCTTCTCCTCCTCCTTCTCCATCTCCACCTCCTGCTCCTCCTCCTCCTCTTCCTCCTGCTCCTTCTCCTCCTCCTGCTCCTTCTCTCCCTCCTGCTCCTTCACCACCTCCTGCTCCTTCTCCACCTCCTGCTCCTTGTCTCCCTCCTGCTCCTTCTCCACCTCCTGCTACGTCTCCACCTCCTTCTCCTCCTCCACCTCCTTCTCCTCCTCCTGATCCTTGTCCACCTCCTGCTCCTTCTCCAACTCCTGATCATTCTCCACCTCCTTCTCCTCCTCCACCTCCTTCTCCTCCTCCTGCTACTTCTTCTTCTCCTGCTGCTTCTCCACCTCCTGCTCCTTCTCCACCTCCTGCTCCTTCTTCTCCTCCTGCTCATGCTCATCCTCCAGCTTCTTCTACAACTCCTTCTCCTACTCCCCCTTCTGGTCCTTCTCCGCCTCCTGCTCCTTCTCGACCGATTGCTTCTTCTCCCCCTTCTGGTCCTTCTCCGCCTCCTGCTCCTTCTCGACCGATTGCTTCTTCTACAACTCCTTCTCCTACTCCCCCTTCTGGTCCTTCTCCACCTCCTGCTCCTTCTCCAACTCCTGCTCCTGCTCCTCCTCCTGCTTCTTCTCCACCTCCTGTTCCTTTTCCTCCTCCTGCTCCGTCTCCACCTCCTTCTCCTCCTCCACCTCCTTCTCCTCCACCTGCTCCTTGTCCACCTCCGTCTCCATGTTCACCTCCTGCTCATTATCCACCTCCTGCTCCGTATCCAACTCCTGATCCTTGTCCACCTCCTGATCATTGTCCACCTCCTGCTCCTTGTCCACCTAGTGCTCCATCTCGCCCTCCTGCTCCATCTCGTCCTCCAGCTCCTTCTCGCCCTCCTGCTCCTTCTCGCCCTCCTGCTCCTTCTCGCCCTCCTGCTCCTTCTCCACCTCCTGCTCCTTCTCCACCTCCTGCTCCTGCTCCTCCTCCTGCTTCTTCTCCACCTCCTGTTCCTTCTCCTCCTCCTGATCCTTCTCCACGACCTTCTCCTCCTCCATCTCCTTCTCCTCCTCCTGCTCCTTGTCCACCTCCTTCTCCTTATCTACCTCCTGCTCCTTGTCCACCTCCGTCTCCATGTCCACCTCCTGCTCATTATCCACCTCCTGCTCCGTATCCACCTCCTGATCCTTGTCCACCTCCTGCTCATTGTACACCTCCCGCTCCTTGTCCACCTAGTGCTCCATCTCGCCCTCCTGCTCCATCTCGTCCTCCAGCTCCTTCTCGCCCTCCTGCTCCTTCTCGCCCTCCTGCTCCTTCTCGCCCTCCTGCTCCTTTTCCACCTCCTGCTCCTTCTCCACCTCCTGCTCCTTCTTCTCCTCCTGCTCCTGCTCCTCCTCCTGCTTCTTCTCCAAATCCTTCTCATAGTCGCTCTCCTGGTCCTTTTCCGCCACCTGCTCGTTCTCCACCTGTTGCTTCTTCTCCTCCTCCTGTTCCTTGTCCACCTCCTGCTCCTTGTCCACCTTCTGCTCCTTGTCCACCTCCTGCTCTTTGTTCACCTCCTGCTCCTTCTCGCCCTCCTGCTACTTCCTGCCCTCCTGCTCCTTCTCCACCTCCTGCTCCTTCTCCATTCCTGCTCATTCACCACCTCCTGCTCCTTCTTCTCCTCCTTCTCCTCCTCGTGCTCCTTCTCCACCTCATGCTCCTTGTCTTCCTCCTGCTCCTTTTCTCCCTCCTGCTCCTTCTCCTCCTTGTGCTCCTTCTCCTCCTCCTTCTCCTTCTCCTCCTCCTGCTCCTACTCCACCACCTGCTCCTTCTCCACTCCTGCTCATTCACCACCTCCAGCTCCTTCTTCTCCTCCTCCTGCTCCTTCTCCACCTCCTGCTCCTTGTCTTCCACCTGCTCCTTTTCTCCCGCCTGCTACTTCTCCACCTCCTGCTCCATCTCCACCTCCTGCTCCTTCTCCTCTTCTTGCGCCTTCTCCACCTCCTGCTGTTTCTTCTTCTCCTGCTCCTTCTGCACTACTGCTCCTTCTCCTCCTCCTGCTCCTTCTCCACCTCCTGCTCCTTCTCCACCTCCTGCTCCTTCTTCTCCTCCTGCTCATGCTCATCCTCCAGCTTCTTCTCCAACTCCTTCTCCTATTCCCCCTTCTGGTCCTTCTCCGCCTCCTGCTCCTTCTCGACCGATTGCTTCTTCTCCACCTCCTGTTCCTTTTCCTCCTCCTGCTCCGTCTCCACCTCCTTCTCCTCCTCCACCTCCTTCTCCTCCACCTGCTCCTTGTCCATCTCCTGCTCCTTCTCCACCTCCTGATCATTCTCCACCTCCTGCCCCTTCTCCTCATTTTCCGCCTTCTCCGCCTCCTGCTCCTTGTCTTCCTCCTGCTCCTTTTCTCCCGCATGCTACTTCTCCACCTCCTGCTCCTTCTCCACCTCCTGCTCCATCTCCACCTCCTGCTCCTTCTCCTCTTCTTGCGCCTTCTCCACCTCCTGCTGTTTCTTCTTCTCCTGCTTCTTCTGCACTACTGCTCCTTCTCCTCCTCCTGCTCCTTCTCCTCCTCCTGCTCCTTCTCCACCTCCTGCTCGTTCTCCACCTCCTGCTCCTTCTTCTCCTCCTGCTCATGCTCATCCTCCAGCTTCTTCTCCAACTCCTTCTCCTACTCCCCCTCCTGGTCCTTCTCCGCCTCCTGCTCCTTCTCGACCGATTGCTTCTGCTCCACCTCCTGTTCCTTCTCCTCCTCCTGCTCCGTCTCCACGTCCTTCTCCTCCTCCACGTCCTTCTCCTTCACCTGCTCCTTGTCCATCTCCTGCTCCTTCTCCACCTCCTGCTCATTCTCCACCTCCTGCCCCTTCTCCGCATTTTCCGCCTTCTCCATCTCCTGCTCCTTCTCCTCCTCCTGCTCGTACACCTCCTCGCGCTGCTTCTACTTCTCCTGCTCCTCCTCCACTCCTGCTCCTTCTCCACCTCCTGCTCCTTCTCCTCATCTTGCGCCTTCTCCACCTTCTGCTCCTTCTCCTCCATCTGCTGCTAGTCCTCCTCCTGGTCCTTCTTCTTCTCCTGCTCCTTCTCCACTCCTGCTTCATCTCCACCTCCTGCTCCTTCTCCTCCTCCTGCTCCATCTCCACCTCCTGCTCCTACTCCTCCTCTTCCTCCTGCTCCTTCTCCTCCTCCTGCTCCTTCTCCTCCTCCTTCACCTTCTCCTCCACCTGCTCCTTCTCCACCTCCTGCTCCTTCTCCACTCCTGCTCATTCAACACCTGCTGCTCCTTCTTCTCCTCGTTCTCCTCCTCCTGGTCCTTCTCCACCTCCTGCTCCTTGTCTTCCTCCTGCTGATTTTCTACCTCATGCTCCTTCTCCACCTCCTGCACTTTCTCCACCTCCTGCTCCATCTCCAACTCCTGCTCCTTCTCCTTCCCCTGCTCCATCCCCACCTCCTGCTCCTTCTCCACCTCCTGCTCCTTCTCCTCTTCTTCCGCCTTCTCCACCTCCTCCTCTTTCTTCTTCACCTGCTCCTTCTGCACTCCTGCTCCTTCTCCTCCTCCTGCACCTTCTACTCCTCCTGCTCCTACTCCACCTTCTGTTCCTTCTCCACTCCTGCTCATTCACCACCTCCTGCTCATTCTTCTCCTCCTTCTCCTCCTCCTGCTCCTTCTCCACCTCCTGCTCCTTGTCTTCCTCCTGCTCCTTTTCTCCCGCCTGCTACTTCTCCACCTCCTGCTCCATCTCCACCTCCTGCTCCATCTCCACCTCCTGCTCCTTCTCCTCTCCTTGCGCCTTCTCCATCTCCTGCTGTTTCTTCTTCTCCTGCTCCTTCTGCACTCCTGCTCCTTCTCCTCCTCCTGCTCCTTCTCCTCCTCCTGCTCCTTCTTCTCCTCCTGCTCATGCTCCTCCTCCAGCTTCTTCTCCAACTCCTTCTCCTACTCCCCCTTCTGGTCCTTCTCCGCCTCCTGCTCCTTCTCGACCGATTGCTTCTTCTCCACCTCCAGTTCCTTCTCCTCCTCCTGCTCCGTCTCCACCTCCTTCTCCTCCTCCACCTCCTTCTCCTCCACCTGCTCCTTGTCCACCTCCTGCTCCTTCTCCACCTCCTGCTCATTCTCCACCTCCTGCGCCTTCTCCTCATTTTCCGCCTTCTCCATCTCCTGCTCCTTCTCCTGCTCCTGCTCAGACACCTCCTCGCGCTGCTTCTACTTCTCCTGCTCCTCCTCCACTCCTGCTCCTTCTCCACCTCCTGCTCCTTCTCCTCATCTTGCGCCTTCTCCACCTTCTGCTCCTTCTCCGCCTTCTGCTGCTAGTCTTCCACCTGCTCCTTCTTCTTCTCCAGCTCCGTCTCCACTCCTGCTTCATCTCCACCTCCTGCTCCTTCTCCTCCTTCTGCTCCTTCTCAACCTCCTCATCATTCTCTACCTCCTGCTCCTTCTCCACTTTTGCTCAACCTCCTCCTCCTGCTCCATCTACTCTTCATTCTCCTTCTCCCGCTCCAGCTCCTACTCCCGCTTCTGCTCCTTCTCCCGCTTCTGCTCCTTCTCCCGCTTCAGCTCCTTCTCCCGCTTCTGCACCTTCTCCACCTGCTGCTACTTCTCCTCCTGCGGCTTCTTCTCCTCCTGCTGCTACTTCACCACCTCCTTCTTCTGCTCTTTATCCACCTGCTGCTCCTTTTCCACTCCTGCTCATTCACCACCTCCTGCTCCTTCTTCTATAACTTCTCCTCCTCCTGCTCCTTCTCCACCTCCTCCTCCTCCTCCTCCTCCACCTCCTTCTCCTCCTCCTGCTACTTCTTCTTCTCCTGCTCCTACTCCTCCTCCTGCTCCTTCTTCTTCTCCTGCTCCTTCTCCACTCCTGCTCCATCCCCACATCCTGCTCCTTCTCCTCCTTCTGCTCCTTCTCCTCCTCCTGCTCCTTCTCCAATTCCTGCTCCTTCTCATCCTCCTCATCCTCATCCTCGTCCTCCAGCTTCTTCTCCAACTCCTTCTCCTACTCCCCCTGCTGGTCCTTCTCCGCCTCCTGCTTCTTCTCCACCGATTGCTTCTTTTCCACCTCCAGTTCCTTCTCTTCCTCCTGCTCCTTCTCCACCTCCTCCTCCTCCTCCACCTCCTTCTCCTCCTCCTGCTACTTCTCCTCCTCCTGCTCCTTGTCCACCTCCGGCTCCATGTCCACCTCCTGCTCATTGTCCACCTCCTGCTCCGTGTCCACCTCCATCTCCTTCTCCTCCTCCTGCTCCTTGTCCACCTCCTGATCATTGTACACCTCCTGCTCCTTGTCCACCTAGTGCTCCTTCTCGCCCTCCTGCTCCATCTCGTCCTCCAGCTCCTTCTCGCCCGACTGCTCCTTCTCGCCCTCCTGCTCCTACTCGCCCTCCTGGTCCTTCTCCGCCTCCTGCTCGTTCTCCACCTGTTGCTTCTTCTCCACCTCCTGTTCCTTCTCCTCCTCCTGCTCCTTCTCCACCTCCTTCTCCTCCTCCTCCTCCTTCTCCTCGTCCTGTTCCTTGTCCACTTCCTGCTCCATGTCCACCTCCTGCTCCTTGTCCACCTCCTGCTCCTTGTCCAACTCCTGCTCCTTGTCCATCTCCTGCTCCTTCTCGACTCCTGCTCATTCACCACCTCCTGCTCCTTCTTCTCCTCCTTCTCCTCCTCCTGCTCCTTCTCCACCTCCTGCTCTGTGACTCCCTCCTGCTCCTTGTCTCCCTTCTGCTCCTTCTCCACCTCCTGCTCCTTCTCCACCTCCTGCTCCATCTCCACCTCCCGCTCCTTCTCCTTCTCCTGCTCCTTCCCCACCTCCTTCTCATTGTCCACCTCCTGCTCTGTGTCCATCTCCTGATCCTTGTCCACCTCCTGCTCCTTGTGCACCTCCTGCTCCTTGTCCACATAGTGCTCCTTCTCGCCTTCCTGCTCCTTCTCGTCCTCCAGCTCCTTCACGCCCTCCTGCTCCTTCCTGCCCTCCTGCTCCTTGTCCACCTCCTGCTCCTTCTCCATTTCTGCTCATTCACCACCTCCTGCTCCTTCTTCACCTCCTTCTCCTCCTCCTGCTCCTTCTCCACCTCCTGCTTCTTTTCTTCCTCCTGCTCCTTTTCTCCCTCCTGCTCCTTCTCCACCTCCTGCTCCTTCTCGACCTCCTCCTCCTTCTCCACCTCCTGCTCCATCTCCTCATCTTGCGCCATCTCTACCTCCTGCTCCTTCTCCTCCTCCTGCTCCTTCTCCTCCTCCTTCTCCTTCTACTCCTCCTGCTCCTTCTCCACCTCCTGCTCCTTCTCCACCTCCTGCTCCTTCAACCCCTCCTGGTCCTTCTCCGCCTCCTAGTCCTTCTCTACATATTGCTTTTTCTCCACGTCCTGTTCCCTCTCCTCCTCCTGCTCCTTCTCCACCTCCTTCTCCTCCTCCTCCTCCTTCTCCTCCTCCTGCTCCTTGTCCACCTCCTGCTCCTTGTCCACCTCCTTCTCATTGTCCACCTCCTGCTCTGTGTCCATCTCCTGATCCTTGTCCACCTCCTGCTCCTTGTCTTCCTCCTGCTCCTTCTCGCCCGACTGCTCCTTCTCGCCCTCCTGCTCCTACTCGCCCTCCTGGTCCTTCTCCGCCTCCTGCTCGTTCTCCACCTGTTGCTTCTTCTCCACCTCCTGTTCCTTCTCCTCCTCCTGCTCCTTCTCCACCTCCTTCTCCTCCTCCTCCTCCTTCTCCTCGTCCTGTTCCTTGTCCACTTCCTGCTCCATGTCCACCTCCTGCTCCTTGTCCACCTCCTGCTCCTTGTCCAACTCCTGCTCCTTGTCCATCTCCTGCTCCTTCTCGACTCCTGCTCATTCACCACCTCCTGCTCCTTCTTCTCCTCCTTCTCCTCCTCCTGCTCCTTCTCCACCTCCTGCTCTGTGACTCCCTCCTGCTCCTTGTCTCCCTTCTGCTCCTTCTCCACCTCCTGCTCCTTCTCCACCTCCTGCTCCATCTCCACATCCCGCTCCTTCTCCTTCTCCTGCTCCTTCCCCACCTCCTTCTCATTGTCCACCTCCTGCTCTGTGTCCATCTCCTGATCCTTGTCCACCTCCTGCTCCTTGTGCACCTCCTGCTCCTTGTCCACATAGTGCTCCTTCTCGCCTTCCTGCTCCTTCTCGTCCTCCAGCTCCTTCACGCCCTCCTGCTCCTTCCTGCCCTCCTGCTCCTTGTCCACCTCCTGCTCCTTCTCCATTTCTGCTCATTCACCACCTCCTGCTCCTTCTTCACCTCCTTCTCCTCCTCCTGCTCCTTCTCCACCTCCTGCTTCTTTTCTTCCTCCTGCTCCTTTTCTCCCTCCTGCTCCTTCTCCACCTCCTGCTCCTTCTCGACCTCCTCCTCCTTCTCCACCTCCTGCTCCATCTCCTCATCTTGCGCCATCTCTACCTCCTGCTCCTTCTCCTCCTCCTGCTCCTTCTCCTCCTCCTTCTCCTTCTCCTCCTCCTGCTCCTTCTCCACCTCCTGCTCCTTCTCCACCTCCTGCTCCTTCTCCCCCTCCTGGTCCTTCTCCGCCTCCTAGTCCTTCTCCACATATTGCTTTTTCTCCACGTCCTCTTCCCTCTCCTCCTCCTGCTCCTTCTCCACCTCCTTCTCCTCCTCCTCCTCCTTCTCCTCCTCCTGCTCCTTGTCCACCTCCTGCTCCTTGTCCACCTCCTTCTCATTGTCCACCTCCTGCTCTGTGTCCATCTCCTGATCCTTGTCCACCTCCTGCTCCTTGTCTTCCTCCTGCTCCTTTTCTCCCTCATGCTCCTACTCCTCCTCTTGCTCCTTCTCCTCCTCCTTCTCCTTCTCCTCCTCCTGCTCCTTCTCCTCCTCGTGCTCCTTCTCCTCCTCCTTCTCCTTCTCCTCCTCCTGCTCCTTCTCCACCTCCTGCTCCTTCTCCACTCCTGCTCATTCACCACCTCCTGCTCCTTCATCTCCTCCTTCTCCTCCTCCTGCTCCTTCACCACCTCCTGCTCCTTCTTCTCCTCTTCCTCCTGCTCCTTCTCCTCCTCCTGCTCCTTCTCCTCCTCCTTCTCCTTCTCCTCCTCCTGCTCCTTCTCCACCTCCTGCTCCTTCTCCACTCCTGCTCATTCACCACCTCCTGCTCCTTCTTCTCCTCCTTCTCCTCCTCCTGCTCCTTCTCCACCTCCTGCTCCTTGTCTTCCTCCTGCTCCTTTTCTCACTCCTGCTCCTCCTCCACCTCCTGCTCCTTGTCCACCTCCTGCTCCATCTCCACCTCCTGCTCCTTCTCCTTCCCCTGCTCCTTCCCCACCTCCTGCTCCTTTTCCAAATCCTGCTCCTTCTCGTCTTCTTGCGCCTTCTCCACCTCTTGCTCTTTCTTCTTCTCCTGCTCCTTCAGCACTCCTGCTCCTTCTCCTCCTCCTGCTCCTTCTCCTCCTCCTGCTCCTTCTCCACCTCCTGCTCCTTCTCCACCTCCTGCTCCTTCTTCTCCTCTTCCTCCTGCTCCTTCTCCTCCTCCTGCTCCTTCTACTCCTCCTTCTCCTTCTCCTCCTCCTGCTCATGCTCCTCCTCCTGCTTCTTCTCCAACTCCTTCTCCTCCTCCCCCTTCTGGTCCTTCTCCGCTTCCTGCTCCTTCTCGACCTATTGCTTCTTCTCCACCTCCTGCTCTTTCTTCTTCTCCTGCTCATTCACCACCTCCTGCTCCTTCTTCTCCTCCTTCTCCTCCTCCTGCTCCTTCTCCACCTCCTGCTCCTTCTCCACCTCCTGCTCCATCTCCACCTCCCGCTCCTTCTCCATTCCTGCTCCTTCTCCTCCTCCTGCTCCTTCTCCTCCTCCTGCTCCTTCTCCACCTCCTGCTCCTTCTTCTCCTCCTGCTCATGCTCCTCCTCCTGCTTCTTCTCCAACTCCTTCTCCTCCTCCCCCTTCTGGTCCTTCTCCGCTTCCTGCTCCTTCTCGACCTATTGCTTCTTCTCCACCTCCTGTTGCTTCTCCTCCTCCTGCTACGTCTCCACCTCCTTCTCCTCCTCCACTTCCTTCTCCTCCTCCTGCGCCTTCTCCTCATCTTGCGCCTTCTCCACCTTCTGCTCCTTCTCCTCCTTCTGCTGCTAGTCCTCCTCCTGCTCCTTCTTCTTCTCCTGCTCCTTCTCCACTCCGGCTTCATCTCCACCTCCTGCTCCTTCTCCTCCTCCTTCTCCATCTCCACCTCCTGCTCCTCCTCCTCCTCTTCCTCCTGCTCCTTCTCCTCCTCCTGCTCCTTCTCTCCCTCCTGCTCCTTCACCACCTCCTGCTCCTTCTTCACCTCCTGCTCCTTGTCTCCCTCCTGCTCCTTCTCCACCTCCTGCTACGTCTCCACCTCCTTCTCCTCCTCCACCTCCTTCTCCTCCTCCTGATCCTTGTCCACCTCCTGCTCCTTCTCCAACTCCTGATCATTCTCCACCTCCTGCGCCTTCTCCTCATTTTCCGCCTTCTCCATCTCCTGCTCCTTCCCCTCCTCCTGCTCGTACTCCGCCTCGCGCTGCTTCTACTTCTCCTGCTCCTCCTCCACTCCTGCTCCTTCTCCACCTCCTGCTCCTTCTCCTCATCTTGCGCCTTCTCCACCTTCTGCTCCTTCTCCTCCTTCTGCTGGTAGTCCTCCTCCTGCTCCTTCTTCTTCTCCTGCTCCTTCTCCACTCCGGCTTCATCTCCACCTCCTGCTCCTCCTCCTCCTCCTGCTCCTTCTCCACCTCCTGCTCCTTGTCTCCCTCCTGCTCCTTCACCACCTCCTGCTCCTTCTCCACCTCCTGCTCCTTGTCTCCCTCCTGCTCCTTCTCCACCTCCTGCTTCTTCTCCTCCTCCTGCTTCTACTCCTCCTCCTGCTCCGTTTTGTTCTCCTGCTCCTTCTCCACTCCGGCTCCATCTTCACCTCCGGCTCCTTCTTCTCCTCCTGCTCCTTCTCCTCCTCCTGCTACTTCTCCTCCTCCTGCTCCTTCTCCACCTCATGCTCCTTCTCCACCTATTGCTCCTTCTTCTCCTCCAGCTCATGCCCCTCTTCCTGCTTCTTCTCCAACTCCTTCTCCTACTCCCCCTTCTGGTCCTTCTCCGCCTCCTGCTCCTTCTTGACCTATTGCTTCTTCTCCACCTCCTGTTCCTCCTCCTCTCCCGCCTGCTCCTTCTCCTCCTCCTGCTCCTTCTGCTCCTCCTGCTTCTACTCCTCCTCCTGCTCCTATTTCTTCTCCTGCTCCTTCTCCACTCCGGCTCCATCTTCACCTCCGGCTCCTTCTTCTCCTCCTGCTCCTTCTCCTCCTCCTGCTCCTACTCCACTCCTGCTCCTTCTCCACCTCCTGCTCCTTCTCCACCTACTGCTCCTTCTTCTCCTCCAGCTCATGCTCCTCCTCCTGCTTCTTCTCCAACTCCTTCTCCGACTCAACCTCCTGCTCCTTCTTCTCCTCCTGCTCCTTCTCCTCCTCCTGCTCCTTCTCCAACTCCTGCTCCTTGTCTCCCTCCTGCTCCTTCTCCACCTCGTGCCCCTTCTCCTCCTTCTGCTCCTTCTCCACTTCCTGCTCCTTCTCCCCATCTTGCGCCTTCTCCACCTCCTGCTCCTGTTACTCCTCCTGCTCCTAATCCTCCTCCTGCTCCTACTCCTCCCCCTGCTGTTCTTCTTCTCCTGATCCTTCTCCACATCCTGCTCCTTCTCCTTCTCCTACTCCTACTCCTCCTCCTGCTCCTTCTTCTCCGCCTGCTCCTTCTACTCCTCCTGCTCTTTCTCAATTCCTGCTCCATCTCCAGCTGCAGCTCAACCTCCATCTGCTCCTTCTCCTCCTCCTCCTGCTCCTTCAGCTCCTCCAGCTCACCCTCCTACTCTTGCTCACCCTCCTGCTGCTGCTCCTTCTCCACATACTGCTCCTTCCCCACCTCCTGCTCAATCGCCTCCTCCTTCTTGTTCTCCACCCCTGCTCCTTCTCCACCTCCTTATCATTCTCCACCTCCTGCTCCTTCTCCACTTTTGCTCAACCTCCTCCTCCTGCTCCTTCTGCACTTAATGCTCTTTCTCCTGCTCCTGCTCCTACTCCCACTTCTGCTCCTTCCCCCGCTTCTGCTCCGTCTCATCCTGCTGCTACTTCTCCTCCTGCTGCTTCTTCTGCTCCTGCTGCTAGTTCTTCACATCCTCTTCCACCTGCTCCTTCTCCACCTCATGCTCCTTGTCTCCCTCTGATCCTTCTCCACCTCCTGCTCCTTTTCCACATCCTGCTCCTTCTCCACCTCCTGCTCCTCCTCCTGCTGCTTGTCCACCTCCTGCTCCCCCTCCTGCTGCTTGTCCACCTCCTGCTCCTTGTCCACTCCTGCGCCTTCTCGCCCTCCTGCTCCATCTCGCCAACCTGCTGCTTCTCGACTTCCTGCTCCTTCTCGCCTTCCTGCTCCTTTTCCATCTCCTGCTCCTTCTCCACTCCTGCTCATTCACCACCTCCTGCTCCTTCTTCTCCTCCTTCTCCTCCTCCTGCTCCTTCTCCACCTCCTGCTGCTTGACTCCCTCCTGCTCCTTGTCTCGCTCCTGCTCCTTCTCCACCTCCTGCTCCTTCTCCTCATCTTGCTCATTCTCCACCTCCTACTTCTTCTCCTCCTCGTGCTTCAACTCCTCCTCTTGCTCCTTTTTCTTCTCATGCTCCTTCGCCACTCCTGCTCCATCTGCACCTCCTACTACTTCTCCTCCTCCTGCACCTTCTCCTCCTCCTGATCCTTCATCTCCTCCAGCTCCTGCTCCTCCTCCTGCTTCTTCTCCAACTCCTTCTCCTACTCCCCCTCCTGGTCCTTCTCTGCCTCCTGCTCCTTCTCGACCTATGCTTCTTCTCCACCTCCTGTTCCTTCTCCTCCTCCTGCTCCTTCTCAACCTCCTCCTCCTCCTCCACCTCCTTCTCCTCCTTCTGCTCCTTGTCCACCTCCTGCTCCTTCTCCTCCTCCTCCTCCTTCTCCTCCTCCTGCTCCTTCTCCTCCTCCTGCTCCTTGTCCACCTCCTGCTCCTTCTCCTCCTCCTGCTCCCACTCCTCCTCCTGCTCCTTCTTCTTCTCCTTCTCCTTCTCCACTTCTGCTCCATCTCCACCGTCTGCTCCGTCTCCTCCTCTTGCTCCTTCTCCACCAACTGCTCCTTCTCCTTCTCCTGCTCCTTCTCCACCTCCTGCTCCTTGTCCTCATCTTGCGCCTTCTCCACATCCTGCTCCTTCTCCTCCTCCTGCTCGTACTCCTCCTTCTCCTCTTCCTCCCCCTCCTGCTCCTTCTCCACCTCTGGCACCTTCTCCCCGTCCTGCTCCTTCTCCCACTCCTGCTCCTTCTCCCCCTCTTGCTCATTCTCCCCCTCCTGCTCAAACTCCTCCTCCTGCTCCTTCTCCACCTCCTGCCCCTTCCCAACCTGCTGCTCAACCTCCACCTGCTCGTTCTCGTCCTCCTCCTCCTGCTCCTTCTGATCCTCCAGATCACCCTCCTCCTCTTAATCAATCTCCTCCTCCTCCTTGTTCTCCACCCCTGCTCCTTCTCCACCTCCTCATCATTCTCCACCTCCTGCTCCTTCTCCACTTATGCTCCGTCTCCTCCTGCTGCTACTGCTCCTCCTGCTGCTTCATCTGCTCCTGCTGCAACTTCTCCACCTCCTTCTCCTGTTCCTTCTCCACCTCCTGCTCCTTCTCCTCTCCTGCTCATTCACCACCTCTTGTTCCTCCTTCACCTCCTCCTCCTACTTCTCCTCCTCCTGCTCCTTGTCCACCTCCTGCTCCATGTCTACATCCTGTTCCTTGTCCACCTCCTGCTCCTTGTCCACCTCCTGCTCCTTGTCCACCAAGTGCTCCTTCTCGCTCTCCTGCTTCTTCTCGACCTCCCGCTCCTTGTCACCCTCCTGCTACTTCTCCACCTCCTACTCCTTCTTCAACTCCTGCTCCTTCTCCACCTCCTGCTCCTTCTCCACCTCCTGCTCCTTCTCCTCATTTTGCGCCTTCTCCACGTCCTGTTCCTTCTCCACATCCTGCTCCTTCTCCACCTCCTGCTCCTTCTCCACCTCCTGCTCCTACTCCTCATCTTGCGCCTTCTACACCTCCTGCTCCATCTCAACCTCCTGATCCTACTAATCCTCCTCTTCCTGCTCCTTCTCCGCCTCCTGCTCCTTCTCCACCTCTTGCTTCTTCTCCACCTCCTGTTCCTTCTCCTCCTCCTGCTCCTTCTCCACCTCCTTCTCCTCCTCCACCTCGTTCTCCTCCTCCTGTTCCTTGTCCACTTCCTGCTCCTTGTACACCTCCTGCTCCTTGTCCCCCTC
Source organism: Heptranchias perlo (assembly GCF_035084215.1). Lineage (NCBI taxonomy): Eukaryota > Metazoa > Chordata > Chondrichthyes > Hexanchiformes > Hexanchidae > Heptranchias > Heptranchias perlo. The sequence continues at coordinate 258,217 of NW_027138472.1, forward strand.
CTGCTCCTTGTCCACCTTCTGCTCCTTGCCCACATCCTGCTCCTTGTCCACCTCCTGCTCCTTCTCCACTTCCTGCTCCCTCTTCTCCTCCTGCTCCTGCTCCTCCTCCTGCTTCTTCTCCAACTCCTTGTCCTACTCCCCCTCCTGGTCCGTCTCCGCCTCCTGCTCATTTTCCACCAATTGCTTCTTCTCCACGTCCTATCCTTTCTACTCCTCCTGCTCCTTCTCCACCTCCTTCTCCTCCTCCATCTCCTTCTCCTCCTCCTGCTCCTTGTCCACCTCCTGCTCCATCTCCACCTCCTGCTCCTTCTCCTTCCCCTGCTCCTTCCCCACCTCCTGCTCCTTTTCCAAATCCTGCTCCTTCTCGTCTTCTTGCGCCTTCTCCACCTCTTGCTCTTTCTTCTTCTCCTGCTCCTTCAGCACTCCTGCTCCTTCTCCTCCTCCTGCTCCTTCTCCTCCTCCTGCTCCTTCTCCACCTCCTGCTCCTTCTCCACCTCCTGCTCCTTCTTCTCCTCTTCCTCCTGCTCCTTCTCCTCCTCCTGCTCCTTCTACTCCTCCTTCTCCTTCTCCTCCTCCTGCTCATGCTCCTCCTCCTGCTTCTTCTCCAACTCCTTCTCCTCCTCCCCCTTCTGGTCCTTCTCCGCTTCCTGCTCCTTCTCGACCTATTGCTTCTTCTCCACCTCCTGCTCTTTCTTCTTCTCCTGCTCATTCACCACCTCCTGCTCCTTCTTCTCCTCCTTCTCCTCCTCCTGCTCCTTCTCCACCTCCTGCTCCTTCTCCACCTCCTGCTCCATCTCCACCTCCCGCTCCTTCTCCATTCCTGCTCCTTCTCCTCCTCCTGCTCCTTCTCCTCCTCCTGCTCCTTCTCCACCTCCTGCTCCTTGTCCACCTCCTGCTCCTTGTCCACCAAGTGCTCCTTCTCGCTCTCCTGCTTCTTCTCGACCTCCCGCTCCTTGTCACCCTCCTGCTACTTCTCCACCTCCTACTCCTTCTTCAACTCCTGCTCCTTCTCCACCTCCTGCTCCTTCTCCACCTCCTGCTCCTTCTCCTCATTTTGCGCCTTCTCCACGTCCTGTTCCTTCTCCACATCCTGCTCCTTCTCCACCTCCTGCTCCTTCTCCACCTCCTGCTCCTACTCCTCATCTTGCGCCTTCTACACCTCCTGCTCCATCTCAACCTCCTGATCCTACTAATCCTCCTCTTCCTGCTCCTTCTCCGCCTCCTGCTCCTTCTCCACCTCTTGCTTCTTCTCCACCTCCTGTTCCTTCTCCTCCTCCTGCTCCTTCTCCACCTCCTTCTCCTCCTCCACCTCGTTCTCCTCCTCCTGTTCCTTGTCCACTTCCTGCTCCTTGTACACCTCCTGCTCCTTGTCCCCCTCCTGCTCCTTGTCCACCTTCTGCTCCTTGCCCACATCCTGCTCCTTGTCCACCTCCTGCTCCTTCTCCACTTCCTGCTCCCTCTTCTCCTCCTGCTCCTGCTCCTCCTCCTGCTTCTTCTCCAACTCCTTGTCCTACTCCCCCTCCTGGTCCGTCTCCGCCTCCTGCTCATTTTCCACCAATTGCTTCTTCTCCACGTCCTATCCTTTCTCCTCCTCCTGCTCCTTCTCCACCTCCTTCTCCTCCTCCATCTCCTTCTCCTCCTCCTGCTCCTTCTCCTCCTCCTGCTCCTTCTCCACCTCCTGCTCCTTCTCCACTTCCTGCTCCCTCTTCTCCTCCTTGCCCTGCTCCTCCTCCTGCTTCTTCTCCAACTCCTTGTCCTACTCCCCCTCCTGGTCCGTCTCCGCCTCCTGCTCATTTTCCACCAATTGCTTCTTCTCCACGTCCTATCCTTTCTCCTCCTCCTGCTCCTTCTCCACCTCCTTCTCCTCCTCCATCTCCTTCTCCTCCTCCTGCTCATTGTCCACCTTCCGCTCCGTGTCCACCTCCTGCTCCTTGTCCACGTAGTGCTCCTTCTCGCCGTCCTGCTCCTTCTCGTCCTCCAGCTCCTTCTCGCCCTCCTGCTCCTTCTCGCCCTCCTGCTTCTTCTCGCCCTCCTGCTCCTTCTCGTCCTCCTGCTCCTTCTCCAACTCCTGCTCCTTCTCCATCGCCTGCTACTTCTCCACCTCCTGCTCCTTCTTCTCCTCCTGCTCCTCCTCATGCTCCTTCTCCACCTCCTGCTCCTTGTCTCCCGCCTGCTCATTCTCCAGCTCCGACTCCACCTCCTGCTCATCCTCCACCTATTTCTTCTTCTCCACCTCCTGTTCCTTATCCTCCTCCTGCTCCTTCTCCACCTCCTTCATCCTCCACCTCCTTCTCCTCCTCCTGCTGATTGTCCACCTGCTGCTCATTGCCCACCTCCTGTTCCTTGTCCACCAACTGCTCCTTGACCACCTCCTGCTCGTTGTCCACCTCCTGCTCCGTGTCTACATCCTGTTCCTTGTCCACCTCCTGCTCCTGATCCACCTCCTGCTCCTTGTCCACCTATTGCTCCTTCTCGCCCTCATGCTCCTTCTCGTCCTCCTGCTCCTTCTCGCCCTCATGCTCCTTCTCGGCCTCCAGCATCTTCTCGCCCTCCCGCTCCTTGTCTCCCTCCTGCTCCTTTTCCACCTCCTACTCCTTCGCCACTTCCTGCTCCTTCTACACCTCCTGCTCCTTGTCCACCTATTGCTCCTTCTCGCCCTCATGCTCCTTCTCGTCCTCCTGCTCCTTCTCGCCCTCATGCTCCTTCTCGGCCTCCAGCATCTTCTCGCCCTCCCGCTCCTTGTCTCCCTCCTGCTCCTTTTCCACCTCCTACTCCTCCTCCTCTTCCTGCTCCTTCTACACCTCCTGCTCCTTCTCCACCTCCTGCTCCTTCTCCTCATTTTGCGCCTTCTCCACGTCCTGTTCCTTCTCCACATCCTGCTCCTTCTCCACCTCCTGCTCCTTCTCCACCTCCTACTCCTCATCTTGCGCCTTCTACACCTCCTGCTCCATCTCAACCTCCTGATCCTACTAATCCTCCTCTTCCTGCTCCTTCTCCGCCTCCTGCTCCTTCTCCACCTCTTGCTTCTTCTCCACCTCCTGTTCCTTCTCCTCCTCCTGCTCCTTCTCCACCTCCTTCTCCTCCTCCACCTCTTTCTCCTCCTCCTGTTCCTTGTCCACTTCCTGCTCCTTGTACACCTCCTGCTCCTTGTCCCCCTCCTGCTCCTTGTCCACCTTCTGCTCCTTGCCCACATCCTGCTCCTTGTCCACCTCCTGCTCCTTCTCACGCTCCTGCTACTTCCTGCCCTCCTGCTCCTTCTCCACCTCCTGCTCCTTCTCCACTCCTGCTCATTCACCACCTCCTGCTCCTTCTTCTCCTCCTTCTCCTCCTCCTGCTCCTTCTCCACCTCCTGGTCTTTGTCTTCCTCCTGCTTCTTGACTCCCTCCTGCTGCTTCTTCTTCTCCTGCTCCTTCTCCACTCCTGCTCCTTCTCCTCCTCCTGCTCATTCTCCTCCTCCTGCTCCTTCTCCTCCTCCTGCTCCTTCTCCACCTCCTGCTCCTTCTCCACTTCCTGCTCCCTCTTCTCCTCCTGCTCCTGCTCCTCCTCCTGCTTCTTCTCCAACTCCTTGTGCTACTCACCCTCCTGGTCCGTCTCCGCCTCCTGCTCATTTTCCACCAATTGCTTCTTCTCCACGTCCTATCCTTTCTCCTCCTCCTGCTCCTTCTCCACCTCCTTCTCCTCCTCCATCTCCTTCTCCTCCTCCTGCTCATTGTCCACCTTCCGCTCCGTGTCCACCTCCTGCTCCTTGTCCACGTAGTGCTCCTTCTCGCCATCCTGCTCCTTCTCGTCCTCCAGCTCCTCCTCGCCCTCCTGCTCCTTCTCGCCCTCCTGCTTCTTCTCGCCCTCCTGCTCCTTCTCGTCCTCCTGCTCCTTCTCCAACTCCTGCTCCTTCTCCATCGCCTGCTCCTTCTCCACCTCCTGCTCCTTCTTCTCCTCCTGCTCCTCCTCATGCTCCTTCTCCACCTCCTGCTCCTTGTCTCCCGCCTGCTCATTCTCCAGCTCCTACTCCTTCTCCACCTCATGCTCCTGCTCCTTCTCCACCTCCTGCTCCTTCTCCTCATATTGCGCCTACTCCACCTCCTGCTCATCCTCCACCTATTTCTTCTTCTCCACCTCCTGTTCCTTATCCTCCTCCTGCTCCTTCTCCACCTCCTTCATCCTCCACCTCCTTCTCCTCCTCCTGCTGATTGTCCACCTGCTGCTCATTGCCCACCTCCTGTTCCTTGTCCACCAACTGCTCCTTGACCACCTCCTGCTCGTTGTCCACCTCCTGCTCCGTGTCTACATCCTGTTCCTTGTCCACCTCCTGCTCCTGATCCACCTCCTGCTCCTTGTCCACCTATTGCTCCTTCTCGCCCTCATGCTCCTTCTCGTCCTCCTGCTCCTTCTCGCCCTCATGCTCCTTCTCGGCCTCCAGCATCTTCTCGCCCTCCCGCTCCTTGTCTCCCTCCTGCTCCTTTTCCACCTCCTACTCCTTCGCCACTTCCTGCTCCTTCTACACCTCCTGCTCCTTATCCACCTATTGCTCCTTCTCGCCCTCATGCTCCTTCTCGTCCTCCTGCTCCTTCTCGCCCTCATGCTCCTTCTCGGCCTCCAGCATCTTCTCGCCCTCCCGCTCCTTGTCTCCCTCCTGCTCCTTTTCCACCTCCTACTCCTCCTCCTCTTCCTGCTCCTGCTCCGCCTCCTGCTCCTTCTCCACATCCTGGTCCTTCTCCACCTCCTGCTCCTCCTTCTCCTCCTGCTCCTCCTCCTCCTCCTGATTCTTCTCCAACTCCTTCTCCTAATCGCCCTCCTGGTCCTTCTCCATCTCCTGTTCCTTCTCCACCTACATCTCCTCCTCCACCTCCTTCTCCTCCTCCTGTTCCTTGTCCACCTCCTGCTCCTTGTCCACCTCCTGCTCCTTGTCAACCTCCTGCTCCTTGTCCACCTCCTGCACTTTGTCCACCTCCTGCTCCTTTTCCACCTCCTGCTCCTTCTCCCCCTCCTGCTACTTCCTGCCCTCCTGCTCCTTCTCCACCTCCTGCTCCTTTCCCACTCCTGCTCATTCACCGCATCCTGCTTCTTCTTCTCATGCTCCTGCTCCTTCTCCACCTTCCTGCTCTTTGTCTTCCTACTGCTCCTTGTCTCCCTCCTGCTCCTTCTCAACCTCCTGCTCCTTCTCCACCTCCTGCTCCATCTCCACCTCCTGCTCCTTCTCCTCATCTTGCACCTTCTCCACCTCCTGCTCCTTCTCCTCCTCCTGCTCCGACTCCTCCTCCTGCTCCTGCTTCTTCTCCTGCTCCTCCTCCACTCATAAGAACATAAGAACATAAGAAATTGGAGCAGGAGTAGGCCAATCGGCCCCTCGAGCCTGCTCCGCCATTCAATAAGATCATGGCTGATCTGATCCCAACCACAAATCTAAAGAACACAAGAAGTCGGAGCAGGACCCGGCCACATAGCCCCTGGGCCCTCTCCGCCACCCACAGGGCATTGACCGATCCGAACTCAGCTTCATGTCCAATTTCCTGCCCGCTCCCCATAACCCCTAATTCCCTTTACTTCTAGGAAACTGTCTATTTCTGTTTTAAATTTATCTAATGATGTAGCTTCCACAGCTTCCTGGGGCAGCAAATTCCACAGACCTACCACCCTCTGAGTGAAGAAGTTTCTCCTCATCTCAGTTTTGAAAGAGCAGCCCCTTATTCTAAGATTATGCCCCCTAGTTCTAGTTTCACCCATCTTTGGGAACATCCTTACCGCATCCACCCGATCAAGACCCTTCACAATCTTATATGTTTCAATAAGATCGCCTCTCATTCTTCTGAACTCCAATGAGTAGAGTCCCAATCTACTCAACCTCTCCTCATATGTCCGCCCCCTCATCCCCGGGATTAACCGAGTGAACCTTCTTTGTACTGCCTCGAGAGCAAGTATGTCTTTTCTTAAGTATGGAGACCAAAACTGTATGCAGTATTCCAGGTGCGGTCTCACCAATACCTTATATAACTGCAGCAATACCTCCTTGTTTTTATATTCTATCCCCCTAGCAATAAAAGCCAACATTCCGTTGGCTTTCTTGATCACCTGCTGCACCTGCATACCAACTTTTTGATTTTCTTGCACTAGGACCCCCAGATCCCTTTGTACTGCAGTACTTTCCAGTCTCTCGCCATTAAGAAAATAACTTGCTCTCTGATTTTTCCTGCCAAAGTGCATAACCTCACATTTTCCAATATTATATTGCATCTGCCAAATCTCCGCCCACTCACCCAGCCTGTCTATATCCCCTTGTAGATTTTTTATGTCCTCCTCACTCTCTACTTTCCCTCCCATCTTTGTATCATCTGCAAATTTTGATATGTTGCACTCGGTCCCCTCCTCCAAATCGTTAATATAGATTGTAAAGAGTTGGGGACCCAGCACCGACCCCTGTGGAACACCACTGGTTACTGGTTGCCAGTCCGAAAATGAACCATTTATCCCAACTCTCTGCTTCCTGTTTGATAACCAATCCTCCACCCATGCCAGAATATTACCCCCAATCCCGTGATTTTTTATCTTAAGTAATAATCTTTTATGTGGCACCTTGTCGAATGCCTTCTGGAAGTCTAAATACACTACGTCCACTGGTTCCCCTTTATCCACCCTATACGTTATATCCTCCTCCTGCTCCTTCTCCTCCTCCTGCTCCTTCTCCTCCTCCTGCTCCTTCGACACCTCCTGCTCCTTCTCCACCTCCTGCTCCTTCTTCTCCTCCTCCTCCTGCTCCTGCTCCTACTTCTTCTCCAACTCCTTCTACCACTCACCCTCCTGGTCATTTTCCGCCTCCTGCTCCTTCTCCACCTGTTGCTTCTTCTCCACGTCCTGTTCCCTCTCCTCCTCCTGCTCCTTCTCCATCATCTTCTCCTCCTCCACCTCCTTCTCCTACTCCTGCTCCTTGTCCACCTCCTGCTCCTTGTCCACCTCCTTCTCATTATCCACCTCCTGCTCTGTGTCCAACTCCTGATCCTTGTCCACCTCCTGCTCCTTGTCCACCTCCTGCTCCTTGTCCACCTAGTGCTCCTTCTCGCCCTCCTGCTACTTCTCGTCCTCCAGAGCCTTCTCGCCCTCCTGCTCCTTCCTGCCCTCCTGCTCCTTCTCCACCTCCTGCTCCTTCTACATTCTTGCTCCTTCTCCATCTCTTGCTCCTTCTCCACCTCCTGCTCCTTCTCCTCATCTTTCGCCTTCTCAACCTCCTGCTCCTTCTCCTCCACCTGCTCCTACTCCTCCTCCTGCTCCTTCTTCTCCTCCTGCTCCTTCTCCACTCCTGCTCCTTCTACTCCTCCTGCTCATTTTCCTCCTCCTGCTCCTTCTACACCTCCTGCTCCTTCTCGCCCTCCTGCTCCTTCTCCACCTCCTGCTCCTTCTCCACCTCCTGCTCCATCTTCTCCTCCTGCTCCTTCTCCTCCTCCTGCTTCTTCTCCAACTCCTTCTCCTAATCGCCCTCCTGGTCCTTTTCCGCCTCCTGCTCCTTCTCCACCTGTTGCTTCTTCTCAACATCCTGTTCCTTCTCCTGTTCCTTCTCCACCTCCTTCTCCCCCTCCACCTCCTTCTCCTCCTCCTGTTCCTTGTCCACCTCCTGCTTCTTGTCCAACTCCTGCTCCTTGTCAACCTCCTGCTCCTTGTCCACCTCCTGCACTTTGTCCACCTCCTGCTCCTTTTCCACCTCCTGCTCCTTCTCCCCCTCCTGCTATTTCCTGCCCTCCTGCTCCTTCTCCACCTCCTGCTCCTTCCCCACTCCTGCTCATTCACCACATCCTGCTCCTTCTTCTCATGCTCCTGCTCCTTCTCCACCTTCCTGCTCTTTGTCTTCCTACTGCTCCTTTTCTCCCTCCTGCTCCTTCTCCACCTCCTGCTCCTTCTCCACCTCCTGCTCCATCTCCACCTCATGCTCCTTCTCCTTCTCCTGCTCCTTCTCCAGCTCCTGCTCCTTCTCCTCATCTTGCACCTTCTCCACCTCCTGCTCCTTCTCCTCCTCCTGCTCCTACTCCTCCTCCTGCTCCTGCTTCTTCTCCTGCTCCTCCTCCACTCCTGCTCCTTCTCCTCCTCCTGCTCCTTCTCCTCCTCCTGCTCCTTCTACACCTCCTGCTCCTTCTCCACCTCCTGCTCCTTCTTCTCCTCCTCCTCCTGCTCGTGCTCCTGCTTCTTCTCCAACTCCTTCTACCACTCACCCTCCTGGTCCTTTTCCGCCTCCTGCTCCTTCTCCACCTGTTGCTTCTTCTCCACCTCCTGTTCCCTCTCCTCCTCCTGCTCCTTCTCCACCTTCTTCTCCTCCTCCACCTCCTTCTCTTACTCCTGCTCCTTGTCCACCTCCTGCTCCTTGTCCACCTCCTTCTCATTATCCACCTCCTGCTCTGTGTCCAACTCCTGATCCTTGTCCACCTCCTGCTCGTTGTCCACCACCTGCTCCTTGTCCACCTAGTGCTCCTTCTCGCCCTCCTGCTACTTCTCGTCCTCCAGATCCTCCTCGCCCTCCTGCTCCTTCCTGCCCTCCTTCTCCTTCTCCACCTCCTGCTCCTTCTCCATTCGTGCTCCTTCTCCACCTCTTGCTCCTTCTCCACCTCCTGCTCCTTCTCCTCATCTTTCGCCTTCTCCACCTCCTGCTCCTTCTCCTCCACCTGCTCCTACTCCTCCTCCTGCTCCTTCTCCTCCTCCTGCTCCTTCTCCACCTCCTGCTCCTTCTCCACTTCCTGCTCCCTCTTCTCCTCCTGCTCCTGCTCCTCCTCCTGCTTCTTCTCCAACTCCTTGTGCTACTCCCCCTCCTGGTCCGTCTCCGCCTCCTGCTCATTCTCCACCAATTGCTTCTTCTCCACGTCCTATCCTTTCTCCTCCTCCTGCTCCTTCTCCACCTCCTTCTCCTCCTCCATCTCCTTCTCCACCTCCTGCTCCTTTTCCACATCCTGCTCCTTCTCCACCTCCTGCTCCTCCTCCTGCTGCTTGTCCACCTCCTGCTCCCCCTCCTGCTGCTTGTCCACCTCCTGCTCCTTGTCCACTCCTGCGCCTTCTCGCCCTCCTGCTCCATCTCGCCAACCTGCTGCTTCTCGACTTCCTGCTCCTTCTCGCCTTCCTGCTCCTTTTCCATCTCCTGCTCCTTCTCCACTCCTGCTCATTCACCACCTCCTGCTCCTTCTTCTCCTCCTTCTCCTCCTCCTGCTCCTTCTCCACCTCCTGCTGCTTGACTCCCTCCTGCTCCTTGTCTCGCTCCTGCTCCTTCTCCACCTCCTGCTCCTTCTCCTCATCTTGCGCATTCTCCACCTCCTACTTCTTCTCCTCCTCGTGCTTCAACTCCTCCTCTTGCTCCTTTTTCTTCTCATGCTCCTTCGCCACTCCTGCTCCATCTGCACCTCCTACTACTTCTCCTCCTCCTGCACCTTCTCCTCCTCCTGATCCTTCATCTCCTCCAGCTCCTGCTCCTCCTCCTGCTTCTTCTCCAACTCCTTCTCCTACTCCCCCTCCTGGTCCTTCTCTGCCTCCTGCTCCTTCTCGACCTATGCTTCTTCTCCACCTCCTGTTCCTTCTCCTCCTCCTGCTCCTTCTCAACCTCCTCCTCCTCCTCCACCTCCTTCTCCTCCTTCTGCTCCTTGTCCACCTCCTGCTCCTTCTCCTCCTCCTCCTCCTTCTCCTCCTCCTGCTCCTTCTCCTCCTCCTGCTCCTTGTCCACCTCCTGCTCCTTCTCCTCCTCCTGCTCCCACTCCTCCTCCTGCTCCTTCGTCTTCTCCTTCTCCTTCTCCACTTCTGCTCCATCTCCACCGTCTGCTCCGTCTCCTCCTCTTGCTCCTTCTCCACCAACTGCTCCTTCTCCTTCTCCTGCTCCTTCTCCACCTCCTGCTCCTTGTCCTCATCTTGCGCCTTCTCCACATCCTGCTCCTTCTCCTCCTCCTGCTCGTACTCCTCCTTCTCCTCTTCCTCCCCCTCCTGCTCCTTCTCCACCTCTGGCACCTTCTCCCCGTCCTGCTCCTTCTCCCACTCCTGCTCCTTCTCCCCCTCTTGCTCATTCTCCCCCTCCTGCTCAAACTCCTCCTCCTGCTCCTTCTCCACCTCCTGCCCCTTCCCAACCTGCTGCTCAAACTCCACCTGCTCGTTCTCGTCCTCCTCCTCCTGCTCCTTCTGATCCTCCAGATCACCCTCCTCCTCTTAATCAATCTCCTCCTCCTCCTTGTTCTCCACCCCTGCTCCTTCTCCACCTCCTCATCATTCTCCACCTCCTGCTCCTTCTCCACTTATGCTCCGTCTCCTCCTGCTGCTACTGCTCCTCCTGCTGCTTCATCTGCTCCTGCTGCAACTTCTCCACCTCCTTCTCCTGTTCCTTCTCCACCTCCTGCTCCTTCTCCTCTCCTGCTCATTCACCACCTCTTGTTCCTCCTTCACCTCCTCCTCCTACTTCTCCTCCTCCTGCTCCTTGTCCACCTCCTGCTCCATGTCTACATCCTGTTCCTTGTCCACCTCCTGCTCCTTGTCCACCTCCTGCTCCTTGTCCACCAAGTGCTCCTTCTCGCTCTCCTGCTTCTTCTCGACCTCCCGCTCCTTGTCACCCTCCTGCTACTTCTCCACCTCCTACTCCTTCTTCAACTCCTGCTCCTTCTCCTCCTCCTGCTCCTTCTCAACCTCCTCCTCCTCCTCCAACTCCTTCTCCTCCTTCTGCTCCTTGTCCACCTCCTGCTCCTTCTCCTCCTCCTCCTCCTTCTCCTCCTCCTGCTCCTTCTCCTCCTCCTGCTCCTTGTCCACCTCCTGCTCCTTCTCCTCCTCCTGCTCCCACTCCTCCTCCTGCTCCTTCTTCTTCTCCTTCTCCTTCTCCACCTCCTGCTCCTTCTCCACCTCCTGCTCCTTCTCCTCATTTTGCGCCTTCTCCACGTCCTGTTCCTTCTCCACATCCTGCTCCTTCTCCACCTCCTGCTCCTTCTCCACCTCCTGCTCCTACTCCTCATCTTGCGCCTTCTACACCTCCTGCTCCATCTCAACCTCCTGATCCTACTAATCCTCCTCTTCCTGCTCCTTCTCCGCCTCCTGCTCCTTCTCCACCTCTTGCTTCTTCTCCACCTCCTGTTCCTTCTCCTCCTCCTGCTCCTTCTCCACCTCCTTCTCCTCCTCCACCTCTTTCTCCTCCTCCTGTTCCTTGTCCACTTCCTGCTCCTTGTACACCTCCTGCTCCTTGTCCCCCTCCTGCTCCTTGTCCACCTTCTGCTCCTTGCCCACATCCTGCTCCTTGTCCACCTCCTGCTCCTTCTCACGCTCCTGCTACTTCCTGCCCTCCTGCTCCTTCTCCACCTCCTGCTCCTTCTCCACTCCTGCTCATTCACCACCTCCTGCTCCTTCTTCTCCTCCTTCTCCTCCTCCTGCTCCTTCTCCACCTCCTGGTCTTTGTCTTCCTCCTGCTTCTTGACTCCCTCCTGCTCCTTCTTCTTCTCCTGCTCCTTCTCCACTCCTGCTCCTTCTCCTCCTCCTGCTCATTCTCCTCCTCCTGCTCCTTCTCCTCCTCCTGCTCCTTCTCCACCTCCTGCTCCTTCTCCACTTCCTGCTCCCTCTTCTCCTCCTGCTCCTGCTCCTCCTCCTGCTTCTTCTCCAACTCCTTCTCCTACTCCCCCTGCTGGTCCGTCTCCGCCTCCTGCTCATTTTCCACCAATTGCTTCTTCTCCACGTCCTATCCTTTCTCCTCCTCCTGCTCCTTCTCCACCTCCTTCTCCTCCTCCATCTCCTTCTCCTCCTCCTGCTCATTGTCCACCTTCCGCTCCGTGTCCACCTCCTGCTCCTTGTCCACGTAGTGCTCCTTCTCGCCATCCTGCTCCTTCTCGTCCTCCAGCTCCTTCTCGCCCTCCTGCTCCTTCTCGCCCTCCTGCTTCTTCTCGCCCTCCTGCTCCTTCTCGTCCTCCTGCTCCTTCTCCAACTCCTGCTCCTTCTCCATCGCCTGCTCCTTCTCCACCTCCTGCTCCTTCTTCTCCTCCTGCTCCTCCTCATGCTCCTTCTCCACCTCCTGCTCCTTGTCTCCCGCCTGCTCATTCTCCAGCTCCTACTCCTTCTCCACCTCATGCTCCTTCTCCACCTCCTGCTCCTTCTCCTCATATTGCGCCTACTCCACCTCCTGCTCATAATCCACCTATTTCTTCTTCTCCACCTCCTGTTCCTTATCCTCCTCCTGCTCCTTCTCCACCTCCTTCATCCTCCACCTCCTTCTCCTCCTCCTGCTGATTGTCCACCTGCTGCTCATTGCCCACCTCCTGTTCCTTGTCCACCAACTGCTCCTTGACCACCTCATACTCGTTGTCCACCTCCTGCTCCGTGTCTACATCCTGTTCCTTGTCCACCTCCTGCTCCTGATCCACCTCCTGCTCCTTGTCCACCTATTGCTCCTTCTCGCCCTCATGCTCCTTCTCGTCCTCCTGCTCCTTCTCGCCCACATGCTCCTTCTCGGCCTCCAGCATCTTCTCGCCCTCCCGCTCCTTGTCTCCCTCCTGCTCCTTTTCCACCTCCTACTCCTTCGCCACTTCCTGCTCCTTCTACACCTCCTGCTCCTTGTCCACCTATTGCTCCTTCTCGCCCTCATGCTCCTTCTCGTCCTCCTGCTCCTTCTCGCCCTCATGCTCCTTCTCGGCCTCCAGCATCTTCTCGCCCTCCCGCTCCTTGTCTCCCTCCTGCTCCTTTTCCACCTCCTACTCCTCCTCCTCTTCCTGCTCCTGCTCCGCCTCCTGCTCCTTCTCCACATCCTGGTCCTTCTCCACCTCCTGCTCCTCCTTCTCCTCCTGCTCCTCCTCCTCCTCCTGATTCTTCTCCAACTCCTTCTCCTAATCGCCCTCCTGGTCCTTCTCCATCTCCTGTTCCTTCTCCACCTACATCTCCTCCTCCACCTCCTTCTCCTCCTCCTGTTCCTTGTCCACCTCCTGCTCCTTGTCCACCTCCTGCTCCTTGTCAACCTCCTGCTCCTTGTCCACCTCCTGCACTTTGTCCACCTCCTGCTCCTTTTCCACCTCCTTCTCCTTCTCCCCCTCCTGCTACTTCCTGCCCTCCTGCTCCTTCTCCACCTCCTGCTCCTTCCCCACTCCTGCTCATTCACCGCATCCTGCTTCTTCTTCTCATGCTCCTGCTCCTTCTCCACCTCCTGCTCCTTCTCCTCATATTGCGCCTACTCCACCTCCTGCTCATCCTCCACCTATTTCTTCTTCTCCACCTCCTGTTCCTTATCCTCCTCCTGCTCCTTCTCCACCTCCTTCATCCTCCACCTCCTTCTCCTCCTCCTGCTGATTGTCCACCTGCTGCTCATTGCCCACCTCCTGTTCCTTGTCCACCAACTGCTCCTTGACCACCTCATGCTCGTTGTCCACCTCCTGCTCCGTGTCTACATCCTGTTCCTTGTCCACCTCCTGCTCCTGATCCACCTCCTGCTCCTTGTCCACCTATTGCTCCTTCTCGCCCTCATGCTCCTTCTCGTCCTCCTGCTCCTTCTCGCCCTCATGCTCCTTCTCGGCCTCCAGCATCTTCTCGCCCTCCCGCTCCTTGTCTCCCTCCTGCTCCTTTTCCACCTCCTACTCCTTCGCCACTTCCTGCTCCTTCTACACCTCCTGCTCCTTGTCCACCTATTGCTCCTTCTCGCCCTCATGCTCCTTCTCGTCCTCCTGCTCCTTCTCGCCCTCATGCTCCTTCTCGGCCTCCAGCATCTTCTCGCCCTCCCGCTCCTTGTCTCCCTCCTGCTCCTTTTCCACCTCCTACTCCTCCTCCTCTTCCTGCTCCTGCTCCGCCTCCTGCTCCTTCTCCACATCCTGGTCCTTCTCCACCTCCTGCTCCTCCTTCTCCTCCTGCTCCTCCTCCTCCTCCTGATTCTTCTCCAACTCCTTCTCCTAATCGCCCTCCTGGTCCTTCTCCATCTCCTGTTCCTTCTCCACCTACATCTCCTCCTCCACCTCCTTCTCCTCCTCCTGTTCCTTGTCCACCTCTTGCTCCTTGTGCACCTCCTGCTCCTTGTCAACCTCCTGCTCCTTGTCCACCTCCTGCACTTTGTCCACCTCCTGCTCCTTTTCCACCTCCTGCTCCTTCTCCCCCTCCTGCTACTTCCTGCCCTCCTGCTCCTTCTCCACCTCCTGCTCCTTCCCCACTCCTGCTCATTCACCGCATCCTGCTTCTTCTTCTCATGCTCCTGCTCCTTCTCCACCTTCCTGCTCTTTGTCTTCCTACTGCTCCTTGTCTCCCTCCTGCTCCTTCTCAACCCCCTGCTCCTTCTCCACCTCCTGCTCCATCTCCACCTCCTGCTCCTTCTCCTCATCTTGCACCTTCTCCACCTCCTGCTCCTTCTCCTCCTCCTGCTCCGACTCCTCCTCCTGCTCCTGCTTCTTCTCCTGCTCCTCCTCCACTCCTTCTCCTTCTCCTCCTCCTGCTCCTTCTCCTCCTCCTGCTCCTTCGACACCTCCTGCTCCTTCTCCACCTCCTGCTCCTTCTTCTCCTCCTCCTCCTGCTCCTGCTCCTACTTCTTCTCCAACTCCGTCTACCACTCACCCTCCTGGTCATTTTCCGCCTCCTGCTCCTTCTCCACCTGTTGCTTCTTCTCCACGTCCTGTTCCCTCTCCTCCTCCTGCTCCTTCTCCATCATCTTCTCCTCGTCCACCTCCTTCTCCTACTCCTGCTCCTTGTCCACCTCCTGCTCCTTGTCCACCTCCTTCTCATTATCCACCTCCTGCTCTGTGTCCAACTCCTGATCCTTGTCCACCTCCTGCTCCTTGTCCACCGCCTGCTCCTTGTCCACCTAGTGCTCCTTCTCGCCCTCCTGCTACTTCTCGTCCTCCAGAGCCTTCTCGCCCTCCTGCTCCTTCCTGCCGTCCTGCTCCTTCTCCACCTCCTGCTCCTTCTCCATTCTTGCTCCTTCTCCATCTCTTGCTCCTTCTCCACCTCCTGCTCCTTCTCCTCATCTTTCGCCTTCTCAACCTCCTGCTCCTTCTCCGCCACCTGCTCCTACTCCTCCTCCTGCTCCTTCTTCTCCTCCTGCTCCTTCTCCACTCCTGCTCCTTCTACTCCTCCTGCTCATTTTCCTCCTCCTGCTCCTTCTACACCTCCTGCTCCTTCTCGCCCTCCTGCTCCTTCTCCACCTCCTGCTCCTTCTCCACCTCCTGCTCCTTCTCCACCTCCTGCTCCATCTTCACCTCCTGCTCCTTCTCCTCCTCCTGCTTCTTCTCCAACTCCTTCTCCTAATCGCCCTCCTGGTCCTTTTCCGCCTCCTGCTCCTTCTCCACCTGTTGCTTCTTCTCAACATCCTGTTCCTTCTCCTGTTCCTTCTCCACCTCCTTCTCCCCCTCCACCTCCTTCTCCTCCTCCTGTTCCTTGTCCACCTCCTGCTTCTTGTCCAACTCCTGCTCCTTGTCAACCTCCTGCTCCTTGTCCACCTCCTGCACTTTGTCCACCTCCTGCTCCTTTTCCACCTCCTGCTCCTTCTCCCCCTCCTGCTATTTCCTGCCCTCCTGCTCCTTCTCCACCTCCTGCTCCTTCCCCACTCCTGCTCATTCACCACATCCTGCTCCTTCTTCTCATGCTCCTGCTCCTTCTCCACCTTCCTGCTCTTTGTCTTCCTACTGCTCCTTTTCTCCCTCCTGCTCCTTCTCCACCTCCTGCTCCTTCTCCACCTCCTGCTCCATCTCCACCTCATGCTCCTTCTCCTTCTCCTGCTCCTTCTCCAGCTCCTGCTCCTTCTCCTCATCTTGCACCTTCTCCACCTCCTGCTCCTTCTCCTCCTCCTGCTCCTACTCCTCCTCCTGCTCCTGCTTCTTCTCCTGCTCCTCCTCCACTCCTGCTCCTTCTCCTCCTCCTGCTCCTTCTCCTCCTCCTGCTCCTTCTACACCTCCTGCTCCTTCTCCACCTCCTGCTCCTTCTTCTCCTCCTCCTCCTGCTCGTGCTCCTGCTTCTTCTCCAACTCCTTCTACCACTCACCCTCCTGGTCCTTTTCCGCCTCCTGCTCCTTCTCCACCTGTTGCTTCTTCTCCACCTCCTGTTCCCTCTACTCCTCCTGCTCCTTCTCCACCTTCTTCTCCTCCTCCACCTCCTTCTCCTACTCCTGCTCCTTGTCCACCTCCTGCTCCTTGTCCACCTCCTTCTCATTATCCACCTCCTGCTCTGTGTCCAACTCCTGATCCTTGTCCACCTCCTGCTCGTTGTCCACCACCTGCTCCTTGTCCACCTAGTGCTCCTTCTCGCCCTCCTGCTACTTCTCGTCCTCCAGATCCTCCTCGCCCTCCTGCTCCTTCCTGCCCTCCTTCTCCTTCTCCACCTCCTGCTCCTTCTCCATTCGTGCTCCTTCTCCACCTCCTGCTCCTTCTCCACCTCCTGCTCCTTCTCCTCATCTTTCGCCTTCTCCACCTCCTGCTCCTTCTCCTCCACCTTCTCCTACTCCTCCTCATGCTTCTTCTTCTCCTCCTGCTCCTTCTCCACTCCTGCTCCTTGTACTCCTCCTGCTCCTTATCCTCCTCCTGCTCCTTCTACACCTCCTGCTCCTTCTCCCCCTCCTGCTACTTCCTGCCCTCCTGCTCCTTCTCCACCTCCTGCTCCTTCCCCACTCCTGCTCATTCACCATCCCCTGCTCCTTCTTCTCCTCCTTCTCCTCCTCCTGCTCCTTCTCCACCTTCCTGCTCTTTGTCTTCCTCCTGCTCCTTGTCTCCCTCCTGCTCCGTCTCCACCTCCTGCTCCTTCTCCACCTCCTGCTCCATCTCCACCTCATGCTCCTTCTCCTGCTCCATCTCCAACTCCTGCTCCTTCTCCACCTCCTGCTCCTTCTCCTCATCTTGCACCTTCTCCACCTCTTGCTCCTTCTCCTCCTCCTGTTCCTTGTGCACCTCCTGCTCTGTGCCCACCTCCTGATCCTTGTCCACTTCCTGCTCCTTGTCCACCTTCTGCTCAATGTCCAACTTCTGCTCCTTGTCCACTTCCAGCTCCATCTTCTACTCCTTCTCCTCCTCCTGCTCCTTCTCCACCTCCTGCTCTTTGTCTTCCCCCTGCTTCTTGTCTCCCTCCTGCTCCTTCTTCTTCTCCTGTTCCTTCTCCACTCCTGCTCCATCTCCTCCTCCTGCTCCTTCACCACTTCCTGCTCTCTCTTCTCCTCCTGCTCCTGCTCCTCCTCCTGCTTCTTATCCAAATCCTACTCCTACTCCCCCTCCTGGTCCGTCTCCGCCTCCTGCTCCTTCTCCACCAATTGCTTCTTCTCCACGTCCTATCCTTTCTCCTCCTTCTGCTCCTTCTCCACCTCCTTCTCCTCCTCCATCTCCTTCTCCTCCTCCTGCTCCTTGTCCACCTCCTGCTCCTTGTCCACCAACTACTCCTTGTCCACCTCCGGCTCCATGTCCACCTCCTGCTCATTGTCCACCTCCTGCTCCGTGTCCACCTCCTGCTCCTTGTCCACCTGGTGCTCCTTCTCGCCCTCCTGCTCCTTCTCGTCCTCCAGCTCCTTCTCGTCCTCCTGCTCCTTCTCGCCCTCCTGCTTCTTCTCGCCCTCCTGCTCCTTCTCTCCCTCCTGCTCCTTCTCCACCTCCTGCTCCTTCTCCACCTCCTGCTCCTTCTCCACCTCCTGCTCCTTCTCCGCCTCCTGCTCCTTCTCAACCTATTGCTTCTTCTCCACCTTCTGCTCCCTCTCCTCCTCCTGCTCCTTGTCCACTTCCTGCTCCTTGTCCACCTCCTTCTCATTGTGCACCTCCTGCTCTGTGCCCCCCTCCTGATCCTTGTCCACCTCCTGCTCCTTGTCCACCTTCTGCTCCATGTCCAACTCCTGCTCCTTGTCCACTTCCTGCTCCTTCTTCTACTCCTTCTGCTCCTCCTGCTCCTTCTCCACCTCCTGCTCTTTGTCTTCCTCCTGCTTCTTGTCTCCCTCCTGCTCCTTCTTCTTCTCCTGTTCCTTCTCCACTCCTGCTCATTCTCCTCCTCCTGCTCCTTCGCCACTTCCTGCTCCCTCTTCTCCTCCTGCTCCTGCTCCTCCTCCTGCTTCTTCTCCAACTCCTTCTCCTACACCCCCTCCTGGTCCGTCTCCGCCTGCTGCTCCTTCTCCACCAATTGCTTCTTCTCCACGTCCTATCCTTTCTCCTCCTTCTGCTCCTTCTCCACCTCCTTCTCCTCCTCCATCTCCTTCTCCTCCTCCTGCTCCTTGTCCACCTCCTGCTCCTTGTCCACCAACTACTCCTTGTCCACCTCCGGCTCCATTTCCACCTCCTGCTCGTTGTCCACCTCCTGCTCCGTGTCCACCTCCTGCTCCTTGTCCACCTGGTGCTCCTTCTCGCCCTCCTGCTCCTTCTCGTCCTCCAGCTCCTTCTCGTCCTCCTGCTCCTTCTCGCTCTCCTGCTTCTTCTCGCCCTCCTGCTCCTTCTCGCCCTTCTGCTCCTTCTCCACCTCCTGCTCCTTCTCCACTCCTGCTCCTTCTCCTCCTCCTGCTCCTTCGCCACTTCCTGATCCCTCTCCTCCTCCTGCTCCTGCTCCTCCTCCTGCTTCTTATCCAAATCCTTCTCCTACTCCCCGTCCTGGTCCGTCTCCGCCTCCTGCTCCTTCTCCACCAATTGCTTCTTCTCCACGTCCTATCCTTTCTTCTCCTTCTGCTCCTTCTCCACCTCCTTCTCCTCCTCCATCTCCTTCTCCTCCTCCTGCTCCTTGTCCATCTCCTGCTCCTTGTCCACCAACTACTCCTTGTCCACCTCCGGCTCCATGTCCACCTCCTGCTCATTGTCCACCTCCTGCTCCGTGTCCACCTCCTGCTCCTTGTACACCCGGTGCTCCTTCTCGCCCTCCTGCTCCTTCTCGTCCTCCAGTTCCTTCTCGTCCTCCTGCTCCTTCTCGCCCTCCTGCTTCTTCTCGCCCTCCTGCTCCTTCTCGCCCTCCTGCTCCTTCTCCACCTCCTGCTCCTTCTCCACCTCCTGCTCCTTCTCCACCTCCTGCTCCTTCTCCGCCTCCTGCTCCTTCTCAACCTATTGCTTCTTCTCCACCTCCTGTTCCCTCTCCTCCTCCTGCTCCTTGTCCACTTCCTGCTCCTTGTCCACCTCCTTCTCATTGTGCACCTCCTGCTCTGTGCCCACCTCCTGATCCTTGTCCACCTCCTGCTCCTTTTCCACCTTCTGCTCCATGTCCAACTCCTCCTCCTTGTTCACTTCCTGCTCCTTCTTCTACTCCTTCTCCTCCTCCTGCTCCTTCTCCACCTCCTGCTCGTTGTCTTCCTCCTGCTTCTTGTCTCCCTCCTGCTCCTTCTTCTTCTCCTGCTCCTTCTCCACCTCCTGCTCTTTGTCTTCCTCCTGCTTCTTGTCTCCCTCCTGCTCCTTCTCCTCCTCCTGCTCCTTGTCCACCTCCTGCTCCTTGTCCACCAACTACTCCTTGTCCACCTCCGGCTCCATGTCCACCTCCTGCTCGTTGTCCACCTCCTGCTCCGTGTCCACCTCCTGCTCCTTGTCCACCTGGTGCTCCTTCTCGCCCTCCTGCTCCTTCTCGTCCTCCAGCTCCTTCTCGTCCTCCTGCTCCTTCTCGCCCTCCTGCTTCTTCTCGCCCTCCTGCTCCTTCTCGCCCTCCTGCTCCTTCTCCACCTCCTGCTCCTTCTCCACCTCCTGCTCCTTCCCCACCTCCTGCTCCTTCTCCACCTCCTGCTCCTTCTTCTCCTCCTGCTCCTTCTCTTCCTCCTGCTTCTTCTCCAACTCCTTCTCCTAATCGCCCTCCTGGTCCTTCTCCGCCTCCTGCTCCTTCTCCACCTGTTGCTTCTTCTCAACCTCTTTTTCCTTCTCCTCCTCCTGTTCCTTCTCCACCTCCTTCTCCCCCTCCACCTCCTTCTCCTCCTCCTGTTCCTTGTCCACCTCCTGCTTCTTGTCCACCTCTTGCTCCTTGTCAACATCCTGCTCCTTGTCCACCTCCTGCTCGTTGTCCACCTCCTGCTCCTTGTCCACCTCCTGCTCCTTCTCCTGCTCCTGCTCCTTCTCCACCTCCTGCTCCTTTTCATCCTCCTCCTCCTGCTCCTTCTCCAACTCCTGCTCAACCTCCACCAACTGCTCCTTCTCCACCAGCTCCTCCTGCTCCTTCTTCTCCTCCTGCTCAACCTCCTCCTCCTGCTTCGTCTCCAACTCCTTCTCCTACTCCACCTCCTGCTCCTACTCCTCCTCCTACTCCTTCTTCTTCTCCTGCTCCTTCTCCACTCCGTTCCATCTCCACCTCCTGCTCCTTCTCCTCCTTCAGCTCCTGCTCCATTTCCTCCTTCTCCCCCTCCTGCTCCTTCTCCACCTCTTGCTCCTTCTCCCCCTCCTGCAACTTCTCCCCCTCCTGCTCCTTCTCCCCCTCCTGCTCAAACTCCTCCTCCTGCTCCTTCTCCACCTCCTCCTCCTTCTCAACCTGCTGCTCAACCTCCACCTGCTCGTTCTCCTCCTCCTCCTGCTCCTTCAGCTCCTCCAGCTAACCCTCCTCCTCTTGCTCAATCTCCTCCTCCTCCTTGTTCTCCACCCCTGCTCATTCTCCACCTCCTCATCATTCTCCACCTCCTGCTCCTTCTCCACTTTTTCTCAACCTCCTCCTCCTGCTCCTTCTCCACTTCATGCTCCTTCTCCCGCTCCTGCTCCGACTGCCGCTTCTGCTCCTTCTCCCGCTTCTGCTCCGTCTCCCGTTTCTGCTCCGTCTCCACCTGCTGCTACTTCTCCTCCTGCTCCTTCTTCTGCTCCTGTTGCTACTTCTCCATCTCCTTCTCCTGCTCCTTCTCCTCCTCCTGCTCCTTCTCCACTCCTGCTCCTTCTCCACCTCCTTCTCCTTCTCCTCCCCTTGCCCCATCTCCACCTCCTGCTCCTTCTCCTCCTCCTGCTCCTTCTCCAGCTCCTTCTCCTCCTCCTGCTTGTCCACCTCCTGCTCCTTGACCACCTCCTGCGCCTTCTCGCCCTTCTGCTCCATCTTGCCCACCTGCTGCTTCTCGACTTCCTGCTCCTTCTCGCCCTCCTGCTCCTTCTCCATCTCCTGCTCCTTCTCCACTCCTGCTCATTCACCACCTCCTGCTCCTTCTTCTCCTCCTTCTCCTATTCCTGCTCCTCCACCTCCTGCTGCTTGTCTCCCTCCTGCTCCTTGTCTCCCTCCTACTCCTTTTCCACCTCCTGCTCCATCTCGTTCTCCTGCTCCTTATTCACCTCCTGCTACTTCTCCTCATCTTGCGCCTTCTCGACCTCCTACTTCTTCTCCTCCTCCTGCTTCAACTCCTCATCTTGCTTCTTTTTCTACTCCTGCTCCTTCGCCACTCCTGCTCCATCTCCACCTCCTGCTACTTCTCCACCTCCTGCACCTTCTCCTCCTCCTGATCCTCCTTCTCCTCCTGCTCCTGCTCCTCCTCCTGCTTCTTTTCCATCTCCTTCTCGTACTCCCCCTCCTGGTCCTTCTCCACCTCCTGCTCCTTCTCGACCTATTGCTTCTTCTCCACCTCCTGCTCCTTCTCGACCTATTGCTTCTTCTCCACCTCCTGTTCCTTCTCCTCCTCCTGCTCCTTGTCCACCTCCTGCTCCTTCTCCTCCTCCTGCTCCTACTCCTCCTCCTGCTCCTGCTTCTTCTCCATCTCCTTCTCCACTCCTGCTCCATCTTCACCTTCTGCTCCTTCTCCTTCTCCTGCTCTTTCTCCACCTCCTGCTCCATCTCCTCATCTTGCGCCCTCTACATCTACTGCTCCTTCTCCTCCTCCTGCTGGTACTCCTCCTCCTGCTCCTTCTTCTTCTCCTGCTCCTTCTCCACTCCTGCTCCATCGCCACCTTCTTGTCCTTCTCCAACTCCAGCTCCTGCTCCTCCTCCTGCTTCTCCTCCAACTCCTTCACCGACTCCCCCTCCTGGTCCTGCTCCTCCTCCTGCTCCTTCTCCACCGATTGCGTCTTCTCCACTTCCTGTTCCTTCTCCTCCTCGTGCACCTTCTCCACCTCCTTCTCCTGGTCCACGTCCTTCTCCTCCTCCTGCTCCTTGTCCACCTCCTGCTCCTTGTCCACCTCCTGCTCCTTGTACACCTCCTGCTCCTTGTCAACCTCCTGCTCCTTGTGCACCTCCTGCTCCGTGTCCACCTCCTGATCTTTTTCCACCTCCTGCTCCTTGTCCGCCTCCGGCTCATTGTCCACCTCCTGCTCAATCTCGCCATCCCGCTCCTTCTCGCCCTCCTGCTCCTTCTCGTCCTCCAGCTTCTTCTCCCCCTCATGCTCCTTCTCGCCCTCCTGCTCCTTCTCCACCTCCAGCTCCTTCTCCACTTGCTGCTTCTTCGCCACTCCTGCTCATTCACCACCTCCTGCTCCTTCTTCTCCTCCTGCTCCTTCTCCAACTCCTGCTCCTTCTCCATCTCCTGCTCCTTCTCCTTCTCCTGTTCCTTCTTCTCCGCCTGCTCCTTCTCCACCTCCTGTTCCTTGTCTGCCTCCTGCTCCTTCTCCGCCTCCTGCTCCTTCTCCGCCTCCTGCTCCTTCTCTGCCTCCTGCTCCTTCTATGCCTCCCGCTCCTCCTCCGCCTACTGCTCGTTCACGCCCTCCTGATCATTCTCGCCCTCGAGCCCCTCCTCCATCTCCTGCTCCCTCTCCCTCAACTGCTCCTTCTCCGTCTCCTGCTTCTTCCCCTCCTCCTGATCCTTCTCGTCTTCCTGATCCTTCTCGTCTTCCTGATCCTTCTCGTCTTCCTGATCCTTCTCGTCCTCCTGCTCCTTCTCGTCCTCCTGCTCCTTCTCCTCCTGTTGCTCCTTCTCCCCCTCCTGCTCCTTCTCCCTCTCATGCTCCTTCTCCCTCTCCTGCTCCTTCTCCTCC
This sequence comes from Heptranchias perlo, assembly GCF_035084215.1. Lineage (NCBI taxonomy): Eukaryota > Metazoa > Chordata > Chondrichthyes > Hexanchiformes > Hexanchidae > Heptranchias > Heptranchias perlo. The sequence continues at coordinate 280,950 of NW_027138472.1, forward strand.
TCCTGCTCCTTCTCCAACTCCTGCTCAACCTCCACCAACTGCTCCTTCTCCACCAGCTCCTCCTGCTCCTTCTTCTCCTCCTGCTCAACCTCCTCCTCCTGCTTCGTCTCCAACTCCTTCTCCTACTCCACCTCCTGCTCCTACTCCTCCTCCTACTCCTTCTTCTTCTCCTGCTCCTTCTCCACTCCGTTCCATCTCCACCTCCTGCTCCTTCTCCTCCTTCAGCTCCTGCTCCATTTCCTCCTTCTCCCCCTCCTGCTCCTTCTCCACCTCTTGCTCCTTCTCCCCCTCCTGCAACTTCTTCCCCTCCTGCTCCTTCTCCCCCTCCTGCTCAAACTCCTCCTCCTGCTCCTTCTCCACCTCCTCCTCCTTCTCAACCTGCTGCTCAACCTCCACCTGCTCGTTCTCCTCCTCCTCCTGCTCCTTCAGCTCCTCCAGCTAACCCTCCTCCTCTTGCTCAATCTCCTCCTCCTCCTTGTTCTCCACCCCTGCTCATTCTCCACCTCCTCATCATTCTCCACCTCCTGCTCCTTCTCCACTTTTGCTCAACCTCCTCCTCCTGCTCCTTCTCCACTTCATGCTCCTTCTCCCGCTCCTGCTCCGACTGCCGCTTCTGCTCCTTCTCCCGCTTCTGCTCCGTCTCCCGTTTCTGCTCCGTCTCCACCTGCTGCTACTTCTCCTCCTGCTCCTTCTTCTGCTCCTGTTGCTACTTCTCCATCTCCTTCTCCTGCTCCTTCTCCTCCTCCTGCTCCTTCTCCACTCCTGCTCCTTCTCCACCTCCTTCTCCTTCTCCTCCCCTTGCCCCATCTCCACCTCCTGCTCCTTCTCCTCCTCCTGCTCCTTCTCCAGCTCCTTCTCCTCCTCCTGCTTGTCCACCTCCTGCTCCTTGACCACCTCCTGCGCCTTCTCGCCCTTCTGCTCCATCTTGCCCACCTGCTGCTTCTCGACTTCCTGCTCCTTCTCGCCCTCCTGCTCCTTCTCCATCTCCTGCTCCTTCTCCACTCCTGCTCATTCACCACCTCCTGCTCCTTCTTCTCCTCCTTCTCCTATTCCTGCTCCTCCACCTCCTGCTGCTTATCTCCCTCCTGCTCCTTGTCTCCCTCCTACTCCTTTTCCACCTCCTGCTCCATCTCGTTCTCCTGCTCCTTATTCACCTCCTGCAACTTCTCCTCATCTTGCGCCTTCTCGACCTCCTACTTCTTCTCCTCCTCCTGCTTCAACTCCTCATCTTGCTCCTTTTTCTACTCCTGCTCCTTCGCCACTCCTGCTCCATCTCCACCTCCTGCTACTTCTCCACCTCCTGCACCTTCTCCTCCTCCTGATCCTCCTTCTCCTCCTGCTCCTGCTCCTCCTCCTGCTTCTTTTCCATCTCCTTCTCGTACTCCCCCTCCTGGTCCTTCTCCACCTCCTGCTCCTTCTCGACCTATTGCTTCTTCTCCACCTCCTGTTCCTTCTCCTCCTCCTGCTCCTTGTCCACCTCCTGCTCCTTCTCCTCCTCCTGCTCCTACTCCTCCTCCTGCTCCTTCGCCACTTCCTGATCCCTCTCCTCCTCCTGCTCCTGCTCCTCCTCCTGCTTCTTATCCAAATCCTTCTCCTACTCCCCGTCCTGGTCCGTCTCCGCCTCCTGCTCCTTCTCCACCAATTGCTTCTTCTCCACGTCCTATCCTTTCTTCTCCTTCTGCTCCTTCTCCACCTCCTTCTCCTCCTCCATCTCCTTCTCCTCCTCCTGCTCCTTGTCCATCTCCTGCTCCTTGTCCACCAACTACTCCTTGTCCACCTCCGGCTCCATGTCCACCTCCTGCTCATTGTCCACCTCCTGCTCAGTGTCCACCTCCTGCTCCTTGTACACCCGGTGCTCCTTCTCGCCCTCCTGCTCCTTCTCGTCCTCCAGTTCCTTCTCGTCCTCCTGCTCCTTCTCGCCCTCCTGCTTCTTCTCGCCCTCCTGCTCCTTCTCGCCCTCCTGCTCCTTCTCCACCTCCTGCTCCTTCTCCACCTCCTGCTCCTTCTCCACCTCCTGCTCCTTCTCCGCCTCCTGCTCCTTCTCAACCTATTGCTTCTTCTCCACCTCCTGTTCCCTCTCCTCCTCCTGCTCCTTGTCCACTTCCTGCTCCTTGTCCACCTCCTTCTCATTGTGCACCTCCTGCTCTGTGCCCACCTCCTGATCCTTGTCCACCTCCTGCTCCTTTTCCACCTTCTGCTCCATGTCCAACTCCTCCTCCTTGTCCACTTCCTGCTCCTTCTTCTACTCCTTCTCCTCCTCCTGCTCCTTCTCCACCTCCTGCTCGTTGTCTTCCTCCTGCTTCTTGTCTCCCTCCTGCTCCTTCTTCTTCTCCTGCTCCTTCTCCACCTCCTGCTCTTTGTCTTCCTCCTGCTTCTTGTCTCCCTCCTGCTCCTTCTCCTCCTCCTGCTCCTTGTCCACCTCCTGCTCCTTGTCCACCAACTACTCCTTGTCCACCTCCGGCTCCATGTCCACCTCCTGCTCGTTGTCCACCTCCTGCTCCGTGTCCACCTCCTGCTCCTTGTCCACCTGGTGCTCCTTCTCGCCCTCCTGCTCCTTCTCGTCCTCCAGCTCCTTCTCGTCCTCCTGCTCCTTCTCGCCCTCCTGCTTCTTCTCGCCCTCCTGCTCCTTCTCGCCCTCCTGCTCCTTCTCCACCTCCAGCTCCTTCTCCACTTGCTGCTTCTTCGCCACTCCTGCTCATTCACCACCTCCTGCTCCTTCTTCTCCTCCTGCTCCTTCTCCACCTCCTGCTCTTTGTCTTCCTCCTGCTTCTTGTCTCCCTCCTGCTCCTTCTCCTCCTCCTGCTCCTTGTCCACCTCCTGCTCCTTGTCCACCAACTACTCCTTGTCCACCTCCGGCTCCATGTCCACCTCCTGCTCGTTGTCCACCTCCTGCTCCGTGTCCACCTCCTGCTCCTTGTCCACCTGGTGCTCCTTCTCGCCCTCCTGCTCAATCTCGCCATCCCGCTCCTTCTCGCCCTCCTGCTCCTTCTCGTCCTCCAGCTTCTTCTCCCCCTCATGCTCCTTCTCGCCCTCCTGCTCCTTCTCCACCTCCAGCTCCTTCTCCACTTGCTGCTTCTTCGCCACTCCTGCTCATTCACCACCTCCTGCTCCTTCTTCTCCTCCTGCTCCTTCTCCAACTCCTGCTCCTTCTCCATCTCCTGCTCCTTCTCCTTCTCCTGTTCCTTCTTCTCCGCCTGCTCCTTCTCCACCTCCTGTTCCTTGTCTGCCTCCTGCTCCTTCTCCGCCTCCTGCTCCTTCTCCGCCTCCTGCTCCTTCTCTGCCTCCTGCTCCTTCTATGCCTCCCGCTCCTCCTCCGCCTACTGCTCGTTCACGCCCTCCTGATCATTCTCGCCCTCGAGCCCCTCCTCCATCTCCTGCTCCCTCTCCCTCAACTGCTCCTTCTCCGTCTCCTGCTTCTTCCCCTCCTCCTGATCCTTCTCGTCTTCCTGATCCTTCTCGTCTTCCTGATCCTTCTCGTCTTCCTGATCCTTCTCGTCCTCCTGCTCCTTCTCGTCCTCCTGCTCCTTCTCCTCCTGTTGCTCCTTCTCCCCCTCCTGCTCCTTCTCCCTCTCATGCTCCTTCTCCCTCTCCTGCTCCTTCTCCTCCTCCTGCTCCTTCTCCAACTCCTGCTCAACCTCCACCAACTGCTCCTTCTCCACCAGCTCCTCCTGCTCCTTCTTCTCCTCCTGCTCAACCTCCTCCTCCTGCTTCGTCTCCAACTCCTTCTCCTACTCCACCTCCTGCTCCTACTCCTCCTCCTACTCCTTCTTCTTCTCCTGCTCCTTCTCCACTCCGTTCCATCTCCACCTCCTGCTCCTTCTCCTCCTTCAGCTCCTGCTCCATTTCCTCCTTCTCCCCCTCCTGCTCCTTCTCCACCTCTTGCTCCTTCTCCCCCTCCTGCAACTTCTTCCCCTCCTGCTCCTTCTCCCCCTCCTGCTCAAACTCCTCCTCCTGCTCCTTCTCCACCTCCTCCTCCTTCTCAACCTGCTGCTCAACCTCCACCTGCTCGTTCTCCTCCTCCTCCTGCTCCTTCAGCTCCTCCAGCTAACCCTCCTCCTCTTGCTCAATCTCCTCCTCCTCCTTGTTCTCCACCCCTGCTCATTCTCCACCTCCTCATCATTCTCCACCTCCTGCTCCTTCTCCACTTTTGCTCAACCTCCTCCTCCTGCTCCTTCTCCACTTCATGCTCCTTCTCCCGCTCCTGCTCCGACTGCCGCTTCTGCTCCTTCTCCCGCTTCTGCTCCGTCTCCCGTTTCTGCTCCGTCTCCACCTGCTGCTACTTCTCCTCCTGCTCCTTCTTCTGCTCCTGTTGCTACTTCTCCATCTCCTTCTCCTGCTCCTTCTCCTCCTCCTGCTCCTTCTCCACTCCTGCTCCTTCTCCACCTCCTTCTCCTTCTCCTCCCCTTGCCCCATCTCCACCTCCTGCTCCTTCTCCTCCTCCTGCTCCTTCTCCAGCTCCTTCTCCTCCTCCTGCTTGTCCACCTCCTGCTCCTTGACCACCTCCTGCGCCTTCTCGCCCTTCTGCTCCATCTTGCCCACCTGCTGCTTCTCGACTTCCTGCTCCTTCTCGCCCTCCTGCTCCTTCTCCATCTCCTGCTCCTTCTCCACTCCTGCTCATTCACCACCTCCTGCTCCTTCTTCTCCTCCTTCTCCTATTCCTGCTCCTCCACCTCCTGCTGCTTATCTCCCTCCTGCTCCTTGTCTCCCTCCTACTCCTTTTCCACCTCCTGCTCCATCTCGTTCTCCTGCTCCTTATTCACCTCCTGCAACTTCTCCTCATCTTGCGCCTTCTCGACCTCCTACTTCTTCTCCTCCTCCTGCTTCAACTCCTCATCTTGCTCCTTTTTCTACTCCTGCTCCTTCGCCACTCCTGCTCCATCTCCACCTCCTGCTACTTCTCCACCTCCTGCACCTTCTCCTCCTCCTGATCCTCCTTCTCCTCCTGCTCCTGCTCCTCCTCCTGCTTCTTTTCCATCTCCTTCTCGTACTCCCCCTCCTGGTCCTTCTCCACCTCCTGCTCCTTCTCGACCTATTGCTTCTTCTCCACCTCCTGTTCCTTCTCCTCCTCCTGCTCCTTGTCCACCTCCTGCTCCTTCTCCTCCTCCTGCTCCTACTCCTCCTCCTGCTCCTTCGCCACTTCCTGATCCCTCTCCTCCTCCTGCTCCTGCTCCTCCTCCTGCTTCTTATCCAAATCCTTCTCCTACTCCCCGTCCTGGTCCGTCTCCGCCTCCTGCTCCTTCTCCACCAATTGCTTCTTCTCCACGTCCTATCCTTTCTTCTCCTTCTGCTCCTTCTCCACCTCCTTCTCCTCCTCCATCTCCTTCTCCTCCTCCTGCTCCTTGTCCATCTCCTGCTCCTTGTCCACCAACTACTCCTTGTCCACCTCCGGCTCCATGTCCACCTCCTGCTCATTGTCCACCTCCTGCTCAGTGTCCACCTCCTGCTCCTTGTACACCCGGTGCTCCTTCTCGCCCTCCTGCTCCTTCTCGTCCTCCAGTTCCTTCTCGTCCTCCTGCTCCTTCTCGCCCTCCTGCTTCTTCTCGCCCTCCTGCTCCTTCTCGCCCTCCTGCTCCTTCTCCACCTCCTGCTCCTTCTCCACCTCCTGCTCCTTCTCCACCTCCTGCTCCTTCTCCGCCTCCTGCTCCTTCTCAACCTATTGCTTCTTCTCCACCTCCTGTTCCCTCTCCTCCTCCTGCTCCTTGTCCACTTCCTGCTCCTTGTCCACCTCCTTCTCATTGTGCACCTCCTGCTCTGTGCCCACCTCCTGATCCTTGTCCACCTCCTGCTCCTTTTCCACCTTCTGCTCCATGTCCAACTCCTCCTCCTTGTCCACTTCCTGCTCCTTCTTCTACTCCTTCTCCTCCTCCTGCTCCTTCTCCACCTCCTGCTCGTTGTCTTCCTCCTGCTTCTTGTCTCCCTCCTGCTCCTTCTTCTTCTCCTGCTCCTTCTCCACCTCCTGCTCTTTGTCTTCCTCCTGCTTCTTGTCTCCCTCCTGCTCCTTCTCCTCCTCCTGCTCCTTGTCCACCTCCTGCTCCTTGTCCACCAACTACTCCTTGTCCACCTCCGGCTCCATGTCCACCTCCTGCTCGTTGTCCACCTCCTGCTCCGTGTCCACCTCCTGCTCCTTGTCCACCTGGTGCTCCTTCTCGCCCTCCTGCTCCTTCTCGTCCTCCAGCTCCTTCTCGTCCTCCTGCTCCTTCTCGCCCTCCTGCTTCTTCTCGCCCTCCTGCTCCTTCTCGCCCTCCTGCTCCTTCTTCACCTCCTGCTCCTTCTCCACCTCCTGCTCCTTCCCCACCTCCTGCTCCTTCTCCACCTCCTGCTCCTTCTTCTCCTCCTGCTCCTTCTCTTCCTCCTGCTTCTTCTCCAACTCCTTCTCCTAATCGCCCTCCTGGTCCTTCTCCGCCTCCTGCTCCTTCTCCACCTGTTGCTTCTTCTCAACCTCCTTTTCCTTCTCCTCCTCCTGTTCCTTCTCCACCTCCTTCTCCCCCTCCACCTCCTTCTCCTCCTCCTGTTCCTTGTCCACCTCCTGCTTCTTGTCCACCTCTTGCTCCTTGTCAACATCCTGCTCCTTGTCCACCTCCTGCTCGTTGTCCACCTCCTGCTCCTTGTCCACCTCCTGCTCCTTCTCCTGCTCCTGCTCCTTCTCCACCTCCTGCTCCTTTTCATCCTCCTCCTCCTGCTCCTTCTCCAACTCCTGCTCAACCTCCACCAACTGCTCCTTCTCCACCAGCTCCTCCTGCTCCTTCTTCTCCTCCTGCTCAACCTCCTCCTCCTGCTTCGTCTCCAACTCCTTCTCCTACTCCACCTCCTGCTCCTACTCCTCCTCCTACTCCTTCTTCTTCTCCTGCTCCTTCTCCACTCCGTTCCATCTCCACCTCCTGCTCCTTCTCCTCCTTCAGCTCCTGCTCCATTTCCTCCTTCTCCCCCTCCTGCTCCTTCTCCACCTCTTGCTCCTTCTCCCCCTCCTGCAACTTCTCCCCCTCCTGCTCCTTCTCCCCCTCCTGCTCAAACTCCTCCTCCTGCTCCTTCTCCACCTCCTCCTCCTTCTCAACCTGCTGCTCAACCTCCACCTGCTCGTTCTCCTCCTCCTCCTGCTCCTTCAGCTCCTCCAGCTAACCCTCCTCCTCTTGCTCAATCTCCTCCTCCTCCTTGTTCTCCACCCCTGCTCATTCTCCACCTCCTCATCATTCTCCACCTCCTGCTCCTTCTCCACTTTTTCTCAACCTCCTCCTCCTGCTCCTTCTCCACTTCATGCTCCTTCTCCCGCTCCTGCTCCGACTGCCGCTTCTGCTCCTTCTCCCGCTTCTGCTCCGTCTCCCGTTTCTGCTCCGTCTCCACCTGCTGCTACTTCTCCTCCTGCTCCTTCTTCTGCTCCTGTTGCTACTTCTCCATCTCCTTCTCCTGCTCCTTCTCCTCCTCCTGCTCCTTCTCCACTCCTGCTCCTTCTCCACCTCCTTCTCCTTCTCCTCCCCTTGCCCCATCTCCACCTCCTGCTCCTTCTCCTCCTCCTGCTCCTTCTCCAGCTCCTTCTCCTCCTCCTGCTTGTCCACCTCCTGCTCCTTGACCACCTCCTGCGCCTTCTCGCCCTTCTGCTCCATCTTGCCCACCTGCTGCTTCTCGACTTCCTGCTCCTTCTCGCCCTCCTGCTCCTTCTCCATCTCCTGCTCCTTCTCCACTCCTGCTCATTCACCACCTCCTGCTCCTTCTTCTCCTCCTTCTCCTATTCCTGCTCCTCCACCTCCTGCTGCTTGTCTCCCTCCTGCTCCTTGTCTCCCTCCTACTCCTTTTCCACCTCCTGCTCCATCTCGTTCTCCTGCTCCTTATTCACCTCCTGCTACTTCTCCTCATCTTGCGCCTTCTCGACCTCCTACTTCTTCTCCTCCTCCTGCTTCAACTCCTCATCTTGCTTCTTTTTCTACTCCTGCTCCTTCGCCACTCCTGCTCCATCTCCACCTCCTGCTACTTCTCCACCTCCTGCACCTTCTCCTCCTCCTGATCCTCCTTCTCCTCCTGCTCCTGCTCCTCCTCCTGCTTCTTTTCCATCTCCTTCTCGTACTCCCCCTCCTGGTCCTTCTCCACCTCCTGCTCCTTCTCGACCTATTGCTTCTTCTCCACCTCCTGCTCCTTCTCGACCTATTGCTTCTTCTCCACCTCCTGTTCCTTCTCCTCCTCCTGCTCCTTGTCCACCTCCTGCTCCTTCTCCTCCTCCTGCTCCTACTCCTCCTCCTGCTCCTGCTTCTTCTCCATCTCCTTCTCCACTCCTGCTCCATCTTCACCTTCTGCTCCTTCTCCTTCTCCTGCTCTTTCTCCACCTCCTGCTCCATCTCCTCATCTTGCGCCCTCTACATCTACTGCTCCTTCTCCTCCTCCTGCTGGTACTCCTCCTCCTGCTCCTTCTTCTTCTCCTGCTCCTTCTCCACTCCTGCTCCATCGCCACCTTCTTGTCCTTCTCCAACTCCAGCTCCTGCTCCTCCTCCTGCTTCTTCTCCAACTCCTTCACCGACTCCCCCTCCTGGTCCTGCTCCTCCTCCTGCTCCTTCTCCACCGATTGCGTCTTCTCCACTTCCTGTTCCTTCTCCTCCTCGTGCACCTTCTCCACCTCCTTCTCCTGGTCCACGTCCTTCTCCTCCTCCTGCTCCTTGTCCACCTCCTGCTCCTTGTCCACCTCCTGCTCCTTGTACACCTCCTGCTCCTTGTCAACCTCCTGCTCCTTGTGCACCTCCTGCTCCGTGTCCACCTCCTGATCTTTTTCCACCTCCTGCTCCTTGTCCGCCTCCGGCTCATTGTCCACCTCCTGCTCAATCTCGCCATCCCGCTCCTTCTCGCCCTCCTGCTCCTTCTCGTCCTCCAGCTTCTTCTCCCCCTCATGCTCCTTCTCGCCCTCCTGCTCCTTCTCCACCTCCAGCTCCTTCTCCACTTGCTGCTTCTTCGCCACTCCTGCTCATTCACCACCTCCTGCTCCTTCTTCTCCTCCTGCTCCTTCTCCAACTCCTGCTCCTTCTCCATCTCCTGCTCCTTCTCCTTCTCCTGTTCCTTCTTCTCCGCCTGCTCCTTCTCCACCTCCTGTTCCTTGTCTGCCTCCTGCTCCTTCTCCGCCTCTTGCTCCTTCTCCGCCTCCTGCTCCTTCTCTGCCTCCTGCTCCTTCTATGCCTCCCGCTCCTCCTCCGCCTACTGCTCGTTCACGCCCTCCTGATCATTCTCGCCCTCGAGCCCCTCCTCCATCTCCTGCTCCCTCTCCCTCAACTGCTCCTTCTCCGTCTCCTGCTTCTTCCCCTCCTCCTGATCCTTCTCGTCTTCCTGATCCTTCTCGTCTTCCTGATCCTTCTCGTCTTCCTGATCCTTCTCGTCCTCCTGCTCCTTCTCGTCCTCCTGCTCCTTCTCCTCCTGTTGCTCCTTCTCCCCCTCCTGCTCCTTCTCCCTCTCATGCTCCTTCTCCCTCTCCTGCTCCTTCTCCTCCTCCTGCTCCTTCTCCAACTCCTGCTCAACCTCCACCAACTGCTCCTTCTCCACCAGCTCCTCCTGCTCCTTCTTCTCCTCCTGCTCAACCTCCTCCTCCTGCTTCGTCTCCAACTCCTTCTCCTACTCCACCTCCTGCTCCTACTCCTCCTCCTACTCCTTCTTCTTCTCCTGCTCCTTCTCCACTCCGTTCCATCTCCACCTCCTGCTCCTTCTCCTCCTTCAGCTCCTGCTCCATTTCCTCCTTCTCCCCCTCCTGCTCCTTCTCCACCTCTTGCTCCTTCTCCCCCTCCTGCAACTTCTTCCCCTCCTGCTCCTTCTCCCCCTCCTGCTCAAACTCCTCCTCCTGCTCCTTCTCCACCTCCTCCTCCTTCTCAACCTGCTGCTCAACCTCCACCTGCTCGTTCTCCTCCTCCTCCTGCTCCTTCAGCTCCTCCAGCTAACCCTCCTCCTCTTGCTCAATCTCCTCCTCCTCCTTGTTCTCCACCCCTGCTCATTCTCCACCTCCTCATCATTCTCCACCTCCTGCTCCTTCTCCACTTTTGCTCAACCTCCTCCTCCTGCTCCTTCTCCACTTCATGCTCCTTCTCCCGCTCCTGCTCCGACTGCCGCTTCTGCTCCTTCTCCCGCTTCTGCTCCGTCTCCCGTTTCTGCTCCGTCTCCACCTGCTGCTACTTCTCCTCCTGCTCCTTCTTCTGCTCCTGTTGCTACTTCTCCATCTCCTTCTCCTGCTCCTTCTCCTCCTCCTGCTCCTTCTCCACTCCTGCTCCTTCTCCACCTCCTTCTCCTTCTCCTCCCCTTGCCCCATCTCCACCTCCTGCTCCTTCTCCTCCTCCTGCTCCTTCTCCAGCTCCTTCTCCTCCTCCTGCTTGTCCACCTCCTGCTCCTTGACCACCTCCTGCGCCTTCTCGCCCTTCTGCTCCATCTTGCCCACCTGCTGCTTCTCGACTTCCTGCTCCTTCTCGCCCTCCTGCTCCTTCTCCATCTCCTGCTCCTTCTCCACTCCTGCTCATTCACCACCTCCTGCTCCTTCTTCTCCTCCTTCTCCTATTCCTGCTCCTCCACCTCCTGCTGCTTATCTCCCTCCTGCTCCTTGTCTCCCTCCTACTCCTTTTCCACCTCCTGCTCCATCTCGTTCTCCTGCTCCTTATTCACCTCCTGCTACTTCTCCTCATCTTGCGCCTTCTCGACCTCCTACTTCTTCTCCTCCTCCTGCTTCAACTCCTCATCTTGCTCCTTTTTCTACTCCTGCTCCTTCGCCACTCCTGCTCCATCTCCACCTCCTGCTACTTCTCCACCTCCTGCACCTTCTCCTCCTCCTGATCCTCCTTCTCCTCCTGCTCCTGCTCCTCCTCCTGCTTCTTTTCCATCTCCTTCTCGTACTCCCCCTCCTGGTCCTTCTCCACCTCCTGCTCCTTCTCGACCTATTGCTTCTTCTCCACCTCCTGTTCCTTCTCCTCCTCCTGCTCCTTGTCCACCTCCTGCTCCTTCTCCTCCTCCTGCTCCTACTCCTCCTCCTGCTCCTGCTTCTTCTCCATCTCCTTCTCCACTCCTGCTCCATCTTCACCTTCTGCTCCTTCTCCTTCTCCTGCTCTTTCTCCACCTCCTGCTCCATCTCCTCATCTTGCGCCCTCTACATCTACTGCTCCTTCTCCTCCTCCTGCTGGTACTCCTCCTCCTGCTCCTTCTTCTTCTCCTGCTCCTTCTCCACTCCTGCTCCATCGCCACCTTCTTGTCCTTCTCCAACTCCAGCTCCTGCTCCTCCTCCTGCTTCTTCTCCAACTCCTTCACCGACTCCCCCTCCTGGTCCTGCTCCTCCTCCTGCTCCTTCTCCACCGATTGCGTCTTCTCCACTTCCTGTTCCTTCTCCTCCTCGTGCACCTTCTCCACCTCCTTCTCCTGGTCCACGTCCTTCTCCTCCTCCTGCTCCTTGTCCACCTCCTGCTCCTTGTCCACCTCCTGCTCCTTGTACACCTCCTGCTCCTTGTCAACCTCCTGCTCCTTGTGCACCTCCTGCTCCGTGTCCACCTCCTGATCTTTTTCCACCTCCTGCTCCTTGTCCGCCTCCGGCTCATTGTCCACCTCCTGCTCAATCTCGCCATCCCGCTCCTTCTCGCCCTCCTGCTCCTTCTCGTCCTCCAGCTTCTTCTCCCCCTCATGCTCCTTCTCGCCCTCCTGCTCCTTCTCCACCTCCAGCTCCTTCTCCACTTGCTGCTTCTTCGCCACTCCTGCTCATTCACCACCTCCTGCTCCTTCTTCTCCTCCTGCTCCTTCTCCAACTCCTGCTCCTTCTCCATCTCCTGCTCCTTCTCCTTCTCCTGTTCCTTCTTCTCCGCCTGCTCCTTCTCCACCTCCTGTTCCTTGTCTGCCTCCTGCTCCTTCTCCGCCTCCTGCTCCTTCTCCGCCTCCTGCTCCTTCTCCGCCTCCTGCTCCTTCTCTGCCTCCTGCTCCTTCTATGCCTCCCGCTCCTCCTCCGCCTACTGCTCGTTCACGCCCTCCTGATCATTCTCGCCCTCGAGCCCCTCCTCCATCTCCTGCTCCCTCTCCCTCAACTGCTCCTTCTCCGTCTCCTGCTTCTTCCCCTCCTCCTGATCCTTCTCGTCTTCCTGATCCTTCTCGTCTTCCTGATCCTTCTCGTCTTCCTGATCCTTCTCGTCCTCCTGCTCCTTCTCGTCCTCCTGCTCCTTCTCCTCCTGTTGCTCCTTCTCCCCCTCCTGCTCCTTCTCCCTCTCATGCTCCTTCTCCCTCTCCTGCTCCTTCTCCTCCTGTTGCTCCTTCTCCACCTCCTGCTCCTTCTCAACGTCTGGCTCCATCTCCTCCTCCTGCTCATTCTTCTCTTCGTGCTCTTTCTCCTCCTCCTGCTGCTTGTCCACCTCCTGCTCCTTCTCCACCTCCTGCTCCTTCTCCACCTCCTCCTCCTTCTTAATCTCCTGCTCCTTCTCCACCTCCTGCTCCTTCTCCCCCTCCTGCTCCTTCTCCACCTCCTGCTCCTTCTCCACCTCCTGCTCTTTCTCCTCCTCCTGCTACTTCTCCACCTCCTGCTCAAACTCCTCCTCCTGCTCCTTCTCCACCTCCTGCTCCTTCCCCACCTCCTGCTCCTCCTTCATCTCCTTTCTTTCTCCACCTCCTGCTCTTTTTCCATATCCAGCTCCACCTCCACATCCTGCTCCTTCCCCACCTCATGCTCCTTCTCCAACCACTGCTCCTTCTCCTCCTTCTCCTCCAACTGTTCATTCTCCACCTCCTGCTCCTTCTCCACCTCCTGCTCCTTCTCCACCCACTGCTCCTTCTCCGCCTCCTGCTCCTTCTCCGCCTCCTGCTCCTTCTCTGCCTCCTGCTCCTTCTCCGCCTCCTGCTCCTTCTATGCCTCCCGCTACATCTCTACCTCCGCCTCCTGCTCCTTCTCCCCCTCCCGCTCCATCTCTACCTCCTGCTCCTTTTCCCCGTCCTGCTCCTTCTCCACCTCCTGCTCCTTCTCCACCTCCTGCTCCATCTCCACCTCCTGCTCCTTCTCCACCTCCTGCTCCTCCTCCTTCATCTCCTGCTCCTTCTCCACATCCTGCTCCTTTTCCATTTCCAGCTCCACCTCCACCTCCTGCTCCTTCCCCACCTCCTGCTCCTTCTCCGCCTCCTGCTCCTTCTCCGCCTCCTGCTCTTTCTATGCCTCCCGCTCCTCCTCCGCCTACTGCTCGTTCGCACCCTCCTGATCATTCTCGCCGTCGAGCCCCTCCTCCACCTTCTGCTCCCTCTCAATCAACTGCTCCTTCTCCGTCTCCTGCTTCTTCCCCTCCTCCTGATCCTTCTCGTCTTCCTGATCCTTCTCGTCTTCCTGATCGTTCTCGTCCTCCTGCTCCTTCTCGTCCTCCTGCTCCTTCTCGTCCTCCTGCTGCTTCTCGTTCTCCTGCTCCTTCTCCTCCTCTTGATCCTTCTTCCCCTCCTGCTCCTTCTCCCTCTTCTGCTCCACCTCCCTCTCCTGCTCCTTCTCCACCTCCTGCTCCTTTTCAACGTCTGGCTCCATCTCCTCCTCCTGCTCATTCTTCTCATCGTGCTCCTTCTCCTCCTCCTGCTGCTTCTCCTCGTCCTGCTCCTTCTCTGCTCAACCCCTCCTCCTGTTCCTTCTTCTCTTCCTGCCCCTTCTCCACCTTCTGCTCCTTCTCCTCCTTCTGCTCCTCCTCCACCTCCTGCTCCTTCTACCCCTCCTGCTCCTTCTACCCCTCCTGCTTCTTCTCCTCCTCTTGTTCGTTCTCCTCCTCCAGCTCCTTCTCGTCCTCCAGCTCCTTCTCCCCGTCCTGCTCCTTCTTCAACTGCAGCTCCACCTACGCCTCCTGCTCCTTCTCCACCTCCTGCTCCTTCTCCACCTCCTGCTCCTTCTCCGCCTCCTGCTCCTTCTCCACCTCATGCTCCTCCACCACATCCAGCTCCACCTCCACCTCCTGCTGCTTCCCCTCCACCTGCTCCATCTCCTCTTTCTGCTCAACCTCTGCCTCCTGCTCCTTCTCCACTTCCTGGTCAAACTCCTCCTCCTGCTCCTTCTCCCCCTCCTGCTCCTGCCTTGCCTGCTGCTCGTTCTCCCCACCTGCTCCTTCACCCCCTCCTGCTCCAGCTCCTACTCTACCTCCTGCTCCTTCTCCGTCTCCTGTTCCTTCTCCTCGTCAAGCTCAACCTCGAACTACTGCTCCTTCTCCACCTCCTGCTCCTTCTCCACCTCCTGCTCTTTCTCCACCTCCTGCTCCTCCTCCACCTCCTGCTCCTTTTCCACCTCCTGCTCCTTCTCCATCTCCTGCTCCTTCTCCACCTCTTCCTGCTTCTCCACCTCCTGCTCCTTCTCCGCCTCCTGCTCCTTCTCCGCCTCCTGCTCCTTCTCTGCCTGCTGCTCCTTCTCCACCTCCTGCTGCTGCTATGCCTCCCGCTCCATCTCTCCCTCCGACTCCTGCTCCTTCTCCCCCTCCCGCTCCATCGATACCTCCTGCTCCGTTTCCCCGTCCTGATCCTTCTCCACCTCCTGCTCACTCTCCCACTCCTGCTCACTCACCCCCTCCTGCTCCTTCTCCTCGTCCCGCTCAACCTCCTCCTCCTGCTCCTTCTCCACCTCCTGCTCCTTCTCCACCTCCTGCTCCTCCTCCTTCATCTCCTGCTCCTTCTGCACCTCCTGCTACTTTTCCATATCCAGCTCCACCTCCACCTCCTGCTCATTCTCAACCTCCTGCTCCTTCTCCGCCTCCTGCTCCTTCTCCGCCTCCTGCTCCTTCTCAGCCTCCTGCTCCTTCTCCGCCTCCTGCTCTTTCTATGCCTCCCGCTCCTCCTCCGCCAACTGCTCGTTCACACCCTCCTGATCGCCCTCGAGCCCCTCCTCCACCTCCTGTTCCCTCTCCCTCAACTGCTCCTTCTCCGTCTCCTGCTTCTTCCCCTCCTCCTGATCCTTCTCGTCTTCCTGATCCTTCTAGTCTTCCTGATCCTTCTCGTCTTCCTGATCCTTCTCGTCTTCCTGCTCCTTCTCGTCCTCCTGCTCCTTCTCGTCCTCCTGCTCCTTCTCGTCCTCCTGCTCCTTCTCCTCCTGTTGCTCCTTCTCCCCCTCCTGCTCCTTCTCCCTCTCCTGCTCCTTCTCCTCCTGTTGCTCGTTCTCCACCTCCTGCTCCTGCTCAACGTCTGGCTCCATCTCCTCCTCCTGGCATTCTTCTCTTCGTGCTCCTTCTCTGCACAACCCCTCCTCCTGTTCCTTCTTCTCTTCCTGCTCCTTCTCCACCTTCTGCTCCTTCTCCTCCTTCTGCTCCTCCTCCACCGCCTGCTCCTTCTACCCCTCCTGCTCCTTCTACCCCTCCTGCTCCTTCTCCTCCTCTTGTTCGTTCTCCTCCTCCAGCTCCTTCTCCTCCTCCAGCTCCTTCTCCCCGTCCTGCTCCTTCTTCACCTTCAGCTCCACCTCCGCCTCCTGCTCCTTCCCCACCTCCTGCTCCTTCTCCACCTCCTGCTCCTTCTCCGCTTCCTGCTCCTTCTCCACCTCATGCTCCTCCACCACATCCAGCTCCACCTCCACCTCCTGCTGCTTCCCCTCCACCTGCTCCATCTCCTCTTTCTGCTCAACCTGCCCCTCCTGCTCCTTCTCCACTTCCTGGTCAAACTCCTCCTCCTGCTCCTTCTCCCCCTCCTGCTCCTGCCTTGCCTGCTGCTCCTTCTCCCCTCCTGCTCCTTCACGCCTCCTGCTCCTGCTCCTTTTTCCCATCCTGCTCCTTCTCCTCGTCCCGCTCAACCTCCTCCTCCTGCTCCTTCTCCTTCTCCTGCTCCTTCTCCACCTCCTGCTCCTTCTCCAACTCCTGCTCCTTCTCCACCTCCTGCTCCTTCTCCACCTCCTGCTCCTTCTCCATCTCCTGCTCCTCCTCCTTCATCTCCTTTCCTTCTCCACCTCCTGCTCCTTTTCCATATCCAGCTCAACCTCCACATCCTGCTCCTTCTCCACCTCATGCTCCTTCTCCAACGGCTGCTCCTTCTCCTCCTCCTCCTTCTTCTCCAACTGTTCATTCTCCACCTCGTGCTCCTTCTCCACCTCCTGGTCCTTCTCCATCTACTGCTCCTTCTCCGCCTCCTGCTCCTTCAATGCCTCCCGCTCCATCTCTACCTCCTGCTCCTTCTCCACCTCCTGCTCCTCCTCCTTCATCTCCTGCTCCTTCTCCACCTCCTGCCCCTTTTCCATATCCAACTCCACCTCCACCTCCTGCTCCTTCTCCACCTCCTGCTCCTTCTCTGCTTCCTGCTCCTTCTCCGCCTCCTGCTCCTTCTCCGCCTACTGCTCCTTCTCCGCCTCCTGCTCCTTCTCCGCCTCCTGCTCCTTCTCCGCCTCCTGCTCCTTCTCCGCCTCCTGCTCCTTCTATGCCTCCCGCTCCTCCTCCGCCGACTGCTCGTTCACACCCTCCTGATCATTCTCGCCCTCGAGCCCCTCCTCCATCTCCTGCGCCCTCTCCCTGAACTGCTCCTTCTCCGTCTCCTGCTTCTTCCCCTCCTCCTGATCCTTCTCGTCTTCCTGATCCTTCTAGTCTTCCTGATCCTTCTCGTCTTCCTGATCCTTCTCGTCCTCCTGCTCCTTCTCGTCCTCCTGCTCCTTCTCCTCCTGTTGCTCCTTCTCCCCCTCCTGCTCCTTCTCCCTCTCCTGCTCCTTCTCCCTCTCCTGTTCCTTCTCCTCCTGTTGCTCCTTCTCCACCTCCTGCTCCTTCTCAACGTCTGGCTCCATCACTTCCTCCTGCTCATTCTCCTCTTCGTGCTCCTTCTCCTCCTCCTGCTGCTTCTCCTCGTCCTGCTCCTTCTCTGCTCAACCCCCTCCGCCTGCTCCTTCTTCTCTTCCTGCTCCTCCTCCACCTTCCGCTCCTTCTCCTCCTTCTGCTCATCCTCCACCTCCTGCTCCTTCTTCCCCTCCTGCTCCTTTTACCCCTCCTGCTCCTTCTCCTCCTCTTGTTCGTTCTCCTCCTCCAGCTCCTTCTCCCCGTCCTGCTCCTTCTTCACCTGCAGCTCCACCTCCGCCTCCTGCTCCTTCTCCACCTCCTGCTCCTTCTCCACCTCCTGCTCCTTCTCCGCTTCCTGCTCCTTCTCCACCTCATGCTCCTCCACCACATTCAGCTCCACCTCCACCTCCTGCTGCTTCCCCTCCACCTGCTCCATCTCCTCTTTCTGCTCAACCTGCCCCTCCTGCTCCTTCTCCACTTCCTGGTCAAACTCCTCCTCCTGCTCCTTCTCCCCCTCCTGCTCCTGCCTTGCCTGCTGCTCCTTCTCCCCTCCTGCTCCTTCACGCCTCCTGCTCCTGCTCCTTTTTCACATCCTGCTCCTTCTCCTCGTCCCGCTGAACCTCCTCCTCCTGCTCCTTCTCCTCCTCCTGCTCCTTCTCCACCTCCTGCTCCTTCTCCAACTCCTGCTCCTTCTCCACCTCCTGCTCCTTCTCCACCTCCTGCTCCTTCTCCACCTCCTGCTCCTCCTCCTTCATCTCCTTTCCTTCTCCACCTCCTGCTCCTTTTCCATATCCAGCTCAACCTCCACATCCTGCTCCTTCTCCACCTCATGCTCCTTCTCCAACGACTGCTCCTTCTCCTCCTCCTCCTTCTCCTCCAACTGTTCATTCTCCACCTCGTGCTCCTTCTCCACCTCCTGGTCCTTCTCCATCTACTGCTCCTTCTCCGCCTCCTGCTCCTTCTATGCCTCCCGCTCCATCTCTACCTCCTGCTCCTTCTCCTCCTCCTGTTCCTTCTCGACCTCCTGCTCATTTTCCACCTCCTGCTCCTCCTCCTTCATCTCCTGCTCCTTCTCCACCTCCTGCCCCTTTTCCATATCCAACTCCACCTCCACCTCCTGCTCCTTCTCCACCTCCTGCTCCTTCTCCGCTTCCTGCTCCTTCTCCGCCTCCTGCTCCTTCTCCGCCCACTGCTCATTCTCCGCCTCCTGTTCCTTCTCCGCCTCCTGCTCCTTCTCCGCCTCCTGCTCCTTCTCCGCCTCCTGCTCCTTCTATGCCTCCCGCTCCTCCTCCGCCGACTGCTCGTTCACACCCTCCTGATCATTCTCGCCCTCGAGCCCCTCCTCCATCTCCTGCGCCCTCTCCCTCAACTGCTCCTTCTCCGTCTCCTGCTTCTTCCCCTCCTCCTGATCCTTCTCGTCTTCCTGATCCTTCTAGTCTTCCTGATCCTTCTCGTCTTCCTGATCCTTCTCGTCCGCCTGCTCCTTCTCGTTCTCCTGCTCCTTCTCCTCCTGTTGCTCCTTCTCCCCCTCCTGCTCCTTCTCCCTCTCCTGCTCCTTCTCCCTCTCCTGTTCCTTCTCCTCCTGTTGCTCCTTCTCCACCTCCTGCTCCTTCTCAACGTCTGGCTCCATCTCTTCCTCCTGCTCATTCTCCTCTTCGTGCTCCTTCTCCTCCTCCTGCTGCTTCTCCTCGTCCTGCTCCTTCTCTGCTCAACCCCCTCCGCCTGCTCCTTCTTCTCTTCCTGCTCCTCCTCCACCTTCCGCTCCTTCTCCTCCTTCTGCTCATCCTCCACCTCCTGCTCCTTCTTCCCCTCCTGCTCCTTTTACCCCTCCTGCTCCTTCTCCTCCTCTTGTTCGTTCTCCTCCTCCAGCTCCTTCTCCCCGTCCTGCTCCTTCTTCACCTGCAGCTCCACCTCCGCCTCCTGGTCATTCTCCACCTCCTGCTCCTTCTCCACATCCTGCTCCTTCTCCGCTTCCTGCTCCTTCTCCACCTCATGCTCCTCCACCACATCCAGCTCCACCTCCACCTCCTGCTGCTTCCCCTCCACCTGCTCCATCTCTTCTTTCTGCTCAACCTCCCCCTCCTGCTCCTTTTCCACTTCCTGGTCAAACTCCTCCTCCTGCTCCTTCTCCCCTCCTGCTCCTTCACGCCTCCTGCTCCTGCTCCTTTTTCCCATCCTGCTCCTTCTCCTCGTCCCGCTCAACCTCCTCCTCCTGCTCCTTCTCCTCCTCCTGCTCCTTCTCCACCTCCTGCTCCTTCTCCAACTCCTGCTCCTTCTCCACCTCCGGCTCCTTCTCCACCTCCTGCTCCTTCTCCACCTCCTGCTCCTCCTCCTTCATCTCCTTTCCTTCTCCACCTCCTGCTCCTTTTCCATATCCAGCTCAACCTCCACATCCTGCTCCTTCTCCACCTCATGCTCCTTCTCCAACGACTGCTCCTTCTCCTCCTCCTCCTTCTCCTCCAACTGTTCATTCTCCACCTCGTGCTCCTCCTCCACCTCCTGGTCCTTCTACATCTACTGCTCCTTCTCCGCCTCCTGCTCCTTCTATGCCTCCCGCTCCATCTCTACCTCCTGCTCCTTCTCCTCCTCCTGCTCCTTCTCCACCTCCTGCTCGTTCTCCACCTCCTGCTCCTCCTCCTTCATCTCCTGCTCCTTCTCCACCTCCTGCCCCTTTTCCATATCCAACTCCACCTCCACCTCCTGCTCCTTCTCCACCTCCTGCTCCTTCTCCGCTTCCTGCTCCTTCTCCGCCTCCTGCTCCTTCTCCGCCTACT
The DNA here is from genome assembly GCF_035084215.1 of Heptranchias perlo. Classification (NCBI taxonomy): domain Eukaryota; kingdom Metazoa; phylum Chordata; class Chondrichthyes; order Hexanchiformes; family Hexanchidae; genus Heptranchias; species Heptranchias perlo. The sequence goes on from NW_027138472.1 coordinate 300,388, forward strand.
GCTCCTTCTCCGCCTCCTGCTCCTTCTCCGCCTCCTGCTCCTTCTCCGCCTCCTGCTCCTTCTCCGCCTCCTGCTCCTTCTATGCCTCCCGCTCCTCCTCCGCCTACTGCTCGTTCACACCCTCCTGATCATTCTCGCCCTCGAGCCCCTCCTCCATCTCCTGCGCCCTCTCCCTCAACTGCTCCTTATCCGTCTCCTGCTTCTTCCCCTCCTCCTGATCCTTCTCGTCTTCCTGATCCTTCTAGTCTTCCTGATCCTTCTCGTCTTCCTGATCCTTCTCGTCCTCCTGCTCCTTGTCGTCCTCCTGCTCCTTCTCCTCCTGCTCCTTCTCCTCCTGTTGCTCCTTCTCCCCCTCCTGCTCCTTCTCCCTCTCCTGCTCCTTCTCCCTCTCCTGTTCCTTCTCCTCCTGTTGCTCCTTCTCCACCTCCTGCTCCTTCTCAACGTCTGGCTCCATCTCTTCCTCCTGCTCATTCTCCTCTTCGTGCTCCTTCTCCTCCTCCTGCTGCTTCTCCTCGTCCTGCTCCTTCTCTGCTCAACCCCCTCCGCCTGCTCCTTCTTCTCTTCCTGCTCCTCCTCCACCTTCCGCTCCTTCTCCTCCTTCTGCTCATCCTCCACCTCCTGCTCCTTCTTCCCCTCCTGCTCCTTTTACCCCTCCTGCTCCTTCTCCTCCTCTTGTTCGTTCTCCTCCTCCAGCTCCTTCTCCCAGTCCTGCTCCTTCTTCACCTGCAGCTCCACCTCCGCCTCCTGCTCCTTCTCCACCTCCTGCTCCTTCTCCACCTCCTGCTCCTTCTCCGCCTCCTGCTCCTTCTCCACCTCATGCTCCTCCACCACTTCCAGCTCCACCTCCACCTCCTGCTGCTTCCACTCAACCTGCTCCATCTCCTCTTTCTGCTCAACCTCACCCTCCTGCTCCTTCTACAATTCCTGGTCAAACTCCTCCTCCTGCTCCTTCTCCCCCTCCTGCTCCTGGCTTGCCTGCTGCTCCTTCTCCCCTCCTGCTTCTACACCCCCTCCTGCTCCTGCTCCTACTCTACCTCCTGCTCATTCTCCATCTCCTGTTCCTTCTCCTCGTCAAGCTCAACCTCTTCCGACTGCTCCTTCTCCACCTCCTGCTCCTTCTCCACCTCCTGCTCCTTCTCCACCTACTCCTCCTTCTTCACCTCCTGCTCCTTCTCCACCTCCTGCTCCTTCTCCATCTCCTGCTCCTCCTCCACCTCCTGCTGCTTCTCCACCTCCTGCTCCTTCTCCACCTCCTGCTCCTCCTTCATCTCCTTTCCTTCTCCACCTCCTGCTCTTTTTCCATATCCAGCTCCACCTCCACATCCTGCTCCTTCTCCACCTCATGCTCCTTCTCCAACCACTGCTCCTTCTTCTCCTCCTCCTTCACCATCAACTGTTCATTCTCCACCTCCTGCTCCTTCTCCAACTCCTGCTCCTTCTCCGCCTCCTGCTCCTTCTCCGCCTCATGCTCCTTCTCCGCCTCCTGCTCCTTCTCCGCCTCCTGCTCCTTCTATGCCTCCCGATCCATCTCTACCTCCGACTCCTGCTCCTTGTCCACCTCCTGCTCCTTCTCCACCTCCTGCTCCTTCTCCACCTCCTGCTCCTCCTTCATCTCCTGCTCCTTCTCCACCTCCTGCTCCTTTTCCATATCCAGCTCCACCTCCACCTCCTGCTCATTCTCCACCTCCTGCTCCTTCTCCGCCTCCTGCTCCTTCTCCGCCTACTGCTCCTTCTCAGCCTCCTGCTCCTTCTCCGCCTCCTGCTCCTTCTCCGCCTCCTGCTCATTCTATGCCTCCCGCTCCTCCTCCGCCTACTGCTCGTTCACACCCTCCTGATCATTCTCGCCCTCGAGCCCCTCCTCCATCTCCTGCTCCCTCTCCCTCAACTGCTCATTCTCCGTCTCCTGCTTCTTCCCCTCCTCCTGATCCTTCTCGTCCTCCTGATCCTTCTCGTCTTCCTGATCCTTCTCGTCTTCCTGATCCTTCTCGTCTTCCTGCTCCTTCTCGTCCTCCTGCTCCTTCTCGTCCTCCTGCTCCTTCTCGTCCTCCTGCTCCTTCTCGTCCTCCTGCTCCTTCTCCTCCTGTTGCTCCTTCTCTCCATCCTGCTCCTTCTCCCTCTCCTGCTCCTTCACCCTCTCCTGCTCCTTCTCCCTCTCCTGCTCCTTCTCCTCCTGTTGCTCCTTCTCCACCTCCTGCTCCTTCTCAACGTCTGGCTCCATCTCTTCCTCCTGCTCATTCTCCTCTTCGTGCTCCTTCTCCTCCTCCTGCTGCTTCTCCACGTCCTGCTCCTTCTCTGCTCAACCCCCTCCGCCTGCTCCTTCTTCTCTTCCTGCTCCTCCTCCACCTTCCGCTCCTTCTCCTCCTCATCCTCCACCTCCTGCTCCTTCTTCCCCTCCTGCTCCTTTTACCCCTCCTGCTCCTTCTCCTCCTCTTGTTCGTTCTCCTCCTCCAGCTCCTTCTCCCCGTCCTGCTGCTTCTTCACCTGCAGCTCCACCTCCGCCTCCTGCTCCTTCTCCACCTCCTGCTCCTTCTCCACCTCCTGCTCCTTCTCCGCCTCCTGCTCCTTCTCCACCTCATGCTCCTCCACCACTTCCAGCTCCACCTCCACCTCCTGCTGCTTCCACTCCACCTGCTCCATCTCCTCTTTCTGCTCAACCTCACCCTCCTGCTCCTTCTACAATTCCTGGTCAAACTCCTCCTCCTGCTCCTTCTCCCCCTCCTGCTCCTGGCTTGCCTGCTGCTCCTTCTCCCCTCCTGATCCTTCACCCCCTCCTGCTCCTGCTCCTACTCTACCTCCTGCTCATTCTCCGTCTCCTGTACCTTCTCCTCGTCAAGCTCAACCTCTTCCGACTGCTCCTTCTCCACCTCCTGCTCCTTCTCCACCTCCTGCTCCTTCTCCACCGACTCCTCCTTCTTCACCTCCTGCTCCTTCTCCACCTCCTGCTCCTTCTCCATCTCCTGCTCCTCCTCCACCTCCTGCTGCTTCTCCACCTCCTGCTCTTTCTCCACCTCCTGCTCCTTCTCCACCTCCTGCTCCTTCTCCACCTCCTGCTCCTCCTTCATCTCCTTTCCTTCTCCACCTCCTGCTCTTTTTCCATATCCAGCTCCACCTCCACATCGTGCTCCTTCTCCACCTCATGCTCCTTCTCCAACCACTGCTCCTTCTTCTCCTCCTCCTTCACCATCAACTGTTCATTCTCCACCTCCTGCTCCTTCTCCAACTCCTGCTCCTTCTCCGCCTCCTGCTCCTTCTCCGCCTCCTGCTCCTTCTATGCCTCCCGCTCCATCTCTACCTCCGACTCCTGCTCCTTGTCCACCTCCTGCTCCTTCTCCACCTCCTGCTCCTTCTCCACCTCCTGCTCCTTCTCCACCTCCTGCTCCTCCTTCACCTCCTGCTCCTTTTCCATATCCAGCTCCACCTCCACCTCCTGCTCATTCTCCACCTCCTGCTCCTTCTCCGCCTCCTGCTCCTTCTCCGCCTACTGCTCGTTCTCAGCCTCCTGCTCCTTCTCCGCCTCCTGCTCCTTCTCCGCCTCCTGCTCTTTCTATGCCTCCCGCTCCTCCTCCGCCTACTGCTCGTTCACACCCTCCTGATCATTCTCGCCCTCGAGCCCCTCCTCCACCTCCTGTTCCCTCTCCCTCAACTGCTCATTCTCCGTCTCCTGCTTCTTCCCCTCCTCCTGATCCTTCTCGTCTTCCTGATCCTTCTCGTCTTCCTGATCCTTATCGTCTTCCTGATCCTTCTCGTCTTCCTGCTCCTTCTCGTCCTCCTGCTCCTTCTCGTCCTCCTGCTCCTTATCGTCCTCCTGCTCCTTCTCCTCCTGTTGCTCCTTCTCTCCATCCTGCTCCTTCTCCCTCTCCTGCTCCTTCACCCTCTCCTGCTCCTTCTCCCTCTCCTGCTCCTTCTCCTCCTGTTGCTCGTTCTCCACCTCCTGCTCCTGCTCAACGTCTGGCTCCATCTCCTCCTCCTGCTCATTCTTCTCTTCGTGCTCCTTCTCCTCCTCCTGCTGCTTCTCCTCGTCCTGCTCCTTCTCTGCTCAACCCCTCCTCCTGCTCCTTCTTCTCTTCCTGCTCCTTCTCCACCTTCTGCTCCTTCTCCTCCTTCTGCTCCTCCTCCACCTCCTGCTACTTCTACCCCTCCTGCTCCTTCTGCCCCTCCTGCTCCTTCTCCTCCTCTTGTTCGTTCTCCTCCTCCAGCTCCTTCTCCTCCTCCAGCTCCTTCTCCCCGTCCTGCTCCTTCTTCACCTGCAGCTCCTTCTCCACCTCCTGCTCCTTCTCCGCTTCCTGCTCCTTCTCCACCTCATGCTCCTCCACCACATCCAGCTCCACCTCCACCTCCTGCTGCTTCCCCTCCACCTGCTCCATCTCCTCTTTCTGCTCAACCTCCCCCTCCTGCTCCTTCTCCACTTCCTGGTCAAACTCCTCCTCCTGCTACTTCTCCCCCTCCTGCTCCTGCCTTGCCTGCTGCTCCTTCTCCCCTCCTGCTCCTTCACGCCTCCTGCTCCTGCTCCTTTTCCCGTCCTGCTCCTTCTCCTCCTCCTACTCCTTCTCCTCCACCTGCTCCTTCTCCACCTCCTGCTCCTTCTCCACCTCCTGCTCCTTCTCCATCTCCTGCTCCTTCTCCACCTCCTACTCCTTCTCCACCTCCTACTCCTCCTCCTTCATCTCCTTTCCTTCTCCACCTCCTGCTCCTTTTCCATATCCAGCTCCACCTCCACATCCTGCTCCTTCTCCACCTCATGCTCCTTCTCCAACGACTGCTCCTTCTCCTCCTCCTCCTTCTCCTCCAACTGTTCATTCTCCACCTCGTGCTCCATCTCCACCTCCTGGTCCTTCTCCATCTACTGCTCCTTCTCCGCCTACTGCGCCTACTATGCCTCCCGCTCCACCTCTCCCTCCGCCTCCTGCTCATTCTCCCCCTCCCGCTCCATCTCTACCTCCTGCTCCTTCTCCTCCTCCTGCTCCTTCTCCACCTCCTGCTCCTTCTCCAACTCCTGCTCCTCATCCTTCATCTCCTGCTCCTTCTCCACCACCTGCTCCTTTTCCATATCCAACTCCACCTCCACCTCCTGATCCTTCTCCACCTCATGCTCCTTCTCCGCTTCCTGCTCCTTCTCCGCCTCCTGCTCCTTCTCCGCCTACTGCTCCTTCTCCGCCTCCTGCTCCTTCTCTGCCTCCTGCTCCTTCTCCGCCTCCTGCTCCTTCTCCGCCTCCTGCTCCTTCTATGCCTCCCGCTCCTCCTCCGCCGACTGCTCGTTCACACCCTCCTGATCATTCTCGCCCTCGAGCCCCTCCTCCATCTCCTGCTCCCTCTCCCTCAACTGCTCCTTCTCCGCCTCCTGCACTTTCTCCGCCTCCTGCTCCTTCTCCACCTCCTGCTCCTTCTCCACCTCCTGCTCCTTCTCCACCTCCTGCTCCTTCTCCACCTCCTGCTCCTTCTCCACCTCCTGCTACTTCTCCACCTCCTGCTCCTTCTCCACCTCCTGCTCCTTCTCCACCTCCTGCTCCTTATCCACCTCCTGCTCCTTCTCCACCTCCTGCTCCTCCTTCATCTCCTTTCCTTCTCCACATCCTGCTCTTTTTCCATATCCAGCTCCACCTCCACATCCTGCTCCTTCTCCACCTCTTGCTCCTTCTCCAACCACTGCTCCTTCTTCTCCTCCTCCTTCACCACCAACTGTTCATTCTCCACCTCCTGCTCATTCTCCGCCTCCTGCTCCTTCTCCACCTCATGCTCCTTCTCCGCCTCCTGCTCCTTCTCTGCCTCCTGCTCCTTCTCCACCTCCTGCTCCTCCTTCATATCCTTTCCAGGGGAAGGTGGCAGTGGCCAGGTTCATGGCACCGTGGCTGGCTCTGCTGCACAGGAGGGCAGGAAAAAGAGTGGCAGAGCTATCGTGATAGGGGACTCGATTGTAAGGGGAATAGACAGGCGTTTCTGCGGACGCAACCGAGACTCCAGGATGGTATGTTGCCTCCCTGGTGCAAGGGTCAAGGATGTCTCGGAGTGGCTGCAGGACATTCTGGAGGGGGAGGGTGAACAGCCAGTTGTCGTGGTGCATATAGGCACCAACGATATAGGTAAAAAACAGGATGAGGTCCTACAAGCTGAATTTAGGGAGTTAGGAGTTAAACTAAAGAGTAGGACCTCAAAGGTAGTAATCTCAGGATTGCTACCAGTGCCATGGGTTAGTCAGAGTAGGAATGACAGGATAGCTAAGATGAATACGTGGCTTGAGAGATGGTGCAAGCTGGAGGGATTCAAATTCCTGGGCCATTGGAACCGGTTCTGGGGGAGGTGGGACCAGTACAAATTGGACGGTCTGCATCTGGGCAGGACTGGAACCAATGTCCTAGGGGGAGTGTTTGCCAGTGCTGTTGGGGAGGGTTTAAACTAATGTGGCAGGGGGATGGGAACCGATGCAGGAAGTCAGTGGGAAATAAAGTGGTGACAGAAACAAAACGCAGTAAGGGAGAGTGTACAGAACATGACCGGACAGATGGTCTGAGAAAGCAGGGCAAAGACCAAGGGAAGTCTCGATTAAACTGCATTTATTTCAATGCAAGAAGTCTGATGGGCAAGGCAGCTGAACTCAGGGCATGGATGGGTACATGGGACTGGGATGTTATAGCTATTACTGAAACATGGCTAAGGGAGGGGCAGGACTGGCAGCTCAATGTTCCAGGGTAGAGATGCTATAGGAAAGATAGAGCAGGAGGTAAGAGAGGAGGGGGAGTTGCGTTCTTGATTAGGGAGAACATCACGGCAGTAGTGAGAGGGGATATATCCGAGGGTTCGCCCACTGAGTCCATATGGGTAGAACTGAAAAATAAGAAGGGAGAGATCACTTTGATAGGATTGTACTACACACCCCCAAATAATCAACGGGAAATTGAGGAGCAAATATGTAAGGAGATTACAGACAGCTGCAAGAAAAATAGGGTGGTAATAGTAGGGGACTTTAACTTTCCCAACATTGACTGGGACAGCCATAGCATTAGGGGCTTGGATGGAGAGAAATTTGTTGAGTGTATTCAGGAGGAATTTCTCATCCAGTATGTGGATGGCCCGACTAGAGAGGGGGCAAAACTTGACCTCCTCTTGGGAAATAAGGAAGGGCAGGTGACAGAAGTGTTAGTGAGGGATCACTTTGGGACCAGTGATCATAATTCCATTAGTTTTAAGATAGCTATGGAGAAGGATAGGTCTGGCCCAAAAGTTAAAATTCTAAATTGGGGAAAGGCCAATTTTGATGGTATTAGACAGGAACTTTCAGAAGTTGATTGGGAGAGTCTGTTGGCAGGCAAAGGGACGTCTGGTAAGTGGGAGGCTTTCAAAAGTGTGTTAACCAGGGTTCAGGGTAAGAACATTCCTTATAAAGTGAAGGGCAAGGCTGGTAGAAGTAGGGAACCTTGGATGACTCGGGAGATTGAGGCACTAGTCAAAAAGAAGAAGGAGGCATATGACATGCATAGGCAGCTGGGATCAAGTGGATCCCTTGAAGAGTATAGAGATTGCCGGAGTAGAGTTAAGAGAGAAATCAGGAGGGCAAAAAGGGGATATGAGATTGCTTTGGCAGATCAGGCTAAGGTGAATCCAAAGAGCTTCTACAAATACATAAAGGGCAAAAGGGTAACTAGGGAGAGAGTAGGGCCTCTTAAGGATCAACAAGGTCATCTATGTGTGGAACCACAAGAGATGGGTGAGATCCTGAATGAATATTTCACATCGGTATTTACGGTTGAGAAAGGCATGGATGTTAGGGAACTTGGGGAAATAAATAGTGATGTCTTGAGGAGTGTACATATTACAGAGAGGGAGGTGCTGGAAGTCTTAACGCGCATCAAGGTAGATAAATCTCCGGGACCTGATGAAATGTATCCCAGGACGTTATGCGAGGTTAGGGAGGAAATTGCGGGTCCCCTAGCAGAGATATTTGAATCATCCACCGCTACAGGTGAGGTGCCTGAAGATTGGAGGGTAGCAAATGTTGTGCCTTTGTTTAAGAAGGGCGGCAGGGAAAAGCCTGGGAACTACAGACCAGTGAGCCTGACATCTGTAGTGGGTAAGTTGTTAGAGGGTATTCTGAGGGACAGGATCTGCAGGCATTTGGAGAGGCAGGGACTAATTCGGAACAGTCAGCATGGTTTTGTGAGAGGAAAATCATGTCTCACGAATTTGATTGAGTTTTTTGAAGGGGTAACCAAGAAGATAGATGAGGGCTGTGCAGTAGACGTGGTCTACATGGACTTCAGCAAAGCATTTGACAAGGTACCGCATGGTAGGTTGTTACATAAGGTTAAATCTCATGGGATCCAATGTGAGGTAGCCAATTGGATACAAAATTGGCTTGACGACAGAAGACAGAGGGTGGTTGTCGAGGGTTGTTTTTCAAACTGGATGCCTGTGTCCAGCGGTGTGCCTCAGGGATCGGTGCTGGGTCCGCTGTTATTTGTTATTTATATTAATGATTTGGATGAGAATTTAGGAGGCATGGTTAGTAAGTTTGCAGATGACACTAAGATTGGTGGAATTGTGGACAGTGAAGAAGGATATCTAGGATTGCAACGGGATCTTGATAAATTGGGCCAGTGGGCCGATGAATGGCAGATGGAGTTTAATTTAGATAAATGTGAGGTGATGCATTTTGGTAGATCGAATCGGGCCAGGACCTACTCCGTTAATGGTAGGGCGTTGGGGAGAGTTATAGAACAAAGAGATCTCGGAGTACAGATTCATAGCTCCTTGAAAGTGGAGTCACAGGTGGATAGGGTGGTGAAGAAGGCATTCAGCATGCTTGGTTTCATTGGTCAGAACATTGAATGCAGGAATTGGGATGTCTTGTTGAAGTTGTACAGGGCATTGGTGAGGCCACACTTGGAGTACTGTGTACAGTTCTGGTCACCCTATTATAGAAAGGATATTATTAAACTAGAAAGAGTGCAGAAAAGATTTACTAGGATGCTACCGGGACTTAATGGTTTGACTTACAGGGAGAGGTTAGACAGACTGGGACTTTTTTCCCTGGAGAGTAGGAGGTTAAGGGGTGATCTTATAGAAGTCTATAAAATAATGAGGGGCATAGATAAGGTCGATAGTCAAAATCTTTTCCCAAAGGTAGGGGAGTCTATAACGAGGGGGCACAGATTTAAGGTGAGAGGGGAGAGATACAAAAGGATCCAGAGGGGCAATTTTTTCACTCAAAGGGTGGTGAGTGTCTGGAACGAGCTGCCAGAGGCAGTAGTAGAGGCGGGTACAATTTTGTCTTTTAAAAAGCATTTGGACAGTTACATGGGGAAGATGGGTATCGAGGGATATGGGCCAAGTGCAGGCAATTGGGACTAGCTTAGTGGTATAAACTAGGCGACATGGACATGTTGGGCCGAAGGGCCTGTTTCCATGTTGTAACTTCTATGATTCTATGATTCTATGATTCCTTCTCCACCTCCTGCTCTTTTTCCATATCCAGCTCTACCTCCACATCCTGCTCCTTCTCCACCTCATGCTCCTTCTCCAACCACTGCTCCTTCTTCTCCTCCTCCTTCACCATCAACTGTTCATTCTCCACCTCCTGCTCCTTCTCCAACTCCTGCTCCTTCTCCGCCTCCTGCTCCTTCTCCGCCTCCTGCTCCTTCTCCGCCTCCTGCTCCTTTTATGCCTCCCGCTCCATCTCTACCTCCGACTCCTGCTCCTTGTCCACCTCCTGCTCCTTCTCCACCTCTTGCTCCTTCTCCACCTCCTGCTCCTCCTTCATCTCCTTCTCCTTCTCCACCACCTGCTCCTTTTCCATATCCAGCTCCACCTCCACCTCCTGCTCATTCTCCACCTCCTGCTCCTTCTCCGCCTCCTGCTCCTTCTCTGCCTACTGCTCCTTCTCAGCCTCCTGCTCCTTCTCCGCCTCCTGCTCCTTCTCCGCCTCCTGCTCTTTCTATGCCTCCCGCTCCTCCTCCGCCTACTGCTCGTTCACACCTTCCTGATCATTCTCGCCCTCGAGCCCCTCCTCCACCTCCTGTTCCCTCTCCCTCAACTGCTCATTCTCCGTCTCCTGCTTCTTCCCCTCCTCCTGATCCTTCTCGTCTTCCTGATCCTTCTCGTCTTCCTGATCCTTCTCGTCTTCCTGATCCTTCTCGTCTTCCTGCTCCTTCTCGTCCTCCTGCTCCTTCTCGTCCTCCTGCTCCTTCTCGACCTCCTGCTCCTTCTCCTCCTGTTGCTCCTTCTCCCCATCCTGCTCCTTCTCCCTCTCCTGCTCCTTCACCCTCTCCTGCTCCTTCTCCCTCTCCTGCTCCTTCTCCTCCTGTTGCTCGTTCTCCACCTCCTGCTCCTGCTCAACGTCTGGCTCCATCTCCTCCTCCTGCTCATTCTTCTCTTCGTGCTCCTTCTCCTCCTCCTGCTGCTTCTCCTCGTCCTGCTCCTTCTCTGCTCAACCCCTCCTCCTGCTCCTTCTTCTCTTCCTGCTCCTTCTCCACCTTCTGCTCCTTCTCCTCCTTCTGCTCCTCCTCCACCTCCTGCTCCTTCTACCCCTCCTGCTCCTTCTACCCCTCCTGCTCCTTCTCCTCCTCTTGTTCGTTCTCCCCCTCCAGCTCCTTCTCCTCATCCAGCTCCTTCTCCCCGTCCTGCTCCTTCTTCACCTGCAGCTCCACCTCCGCCTCCTGCTCCTTCTCCACCTCCTGCTCCTTCTCCACCTCCTGCTCCTTCTCCGCTTCCTGCTCCTTCTCCACCTCATGCTCCTCCACCACATCCAGCTCCACCTCCACCTCCTGCTGCTTCCCCTCCACCTGCTCCATCTCCTCTTTCTGCTCAACCTCCCCCTCCTGCTCCTTCTCCACTTCCTGGTCAAACTCCTCCTCCTGCTCCTTCTCCCCCTCCTGCTCCTGCCTTGCCTGCTGCTCCTTCTCCCCTCCTGCTCCTTCACGCCTCCTGCTCCTGCTCCTTTTCCCGTCCTGCTCCTTCTCCTCCTCCTGCTCCTTCTCCACCTCCTGCTCCTTCTCCACCTCCTGCTCCTTCTCCACCTCCTGCTCCTTCTCCACCTCCTGCTCCTTCTCCACCTCCTTCTCCTCCTCCTTCATCTCCTTTCCTTCTCCACCTCCTGCTCCTTTTCCATATCCAGCTCCACCTCCACATCCTGCTCCTTCTCCACCTCATGCTCCTTCTCCAACCACTGCTCCTTCTCCTCCTCCTCCTTCTCCTCCAACTGGTCATTCTCCACCTCGTGCTCCATCTCCACCTCCTGGTCCTTCTCCATCTACTGCTCTTTCTCCGCCTACTGCGCCTACTATGCCTCCCGCTCCACCTCTCCCTCCGCCTCCTGCTCATTCTCCCCCTCCCGCTCCATCTCTACCTCCTGCTCCTTCTCCTCCTCCTGCTCCTTCTCCACCTCCTGCTCCTTCTCCAACTCCTGCTCCTCCTCCTTCATCTTCTGCTCCTTCTCCACCTCCTGCTCCTTTTCCATATCTAACTCCACCTCCACCTCCTGCTCCTTCTCCACCTCATGCTCCTTCTCCGCTTCCTGCTCCTTCTCCGCCTCCTGCTCCTTCTCCGCCTACTGCTCCTTCTCCGCCTCCTGCTCCTTCTCCGCCTCCTGCTCCTTCTATGCCTCCCGCTCCTCCTCCGCCTACTGCTCGTTCACACCCTCCTGATCATTCTCGCCCTCGAGCCCCTCCTCCATCTCCTGCTCCCTCTCCCTCAACTGCTCCTTCTCCGCCTCCTGCTCCTTCTCCGCGTCCTGCTCCTTCTCCACCTCCTGCTCATTCTCCACCTCCTGCTCCTTCTCCACCTCCTGCTCCTTCTCCACCTCCTGCTCCTTTTCCACCTTCTGCTCCTTCTCCACCTCCTATTCCTACTCCACCTCCAGCTCATTCTCCTCCTCCTCATGCTCCATCTCCCCGTCCTGCTCCTTCTTCACCTCCAGCTCCTTCTCCAACTGAAGCTTTCTACAACTCCTGTTCATTCTCCACTTCCTGCTCCTTCGCCTCCTCCTCCTCCTTCTCCTCCAACTGGTCATTCCGCACCTCCTGCTCCTTCTCCACCTTCGGCTCCTTCTCCCTCTCCTGCTGCTTCAACGCCTCCTGCTCCTTCGATGCATCCAGCTCCTTCTCTGCATCCTGCTCGTTCACCCCCACCTGCTCCTTCTCCTCCTCCTGCTTCTTCCCCTCCTCCTGCTCGTTCTCGTCCTCCTGATCATTCTCGTCCTCCTGCTCATTCGCCCCCTCTTGCTCTTGCTTTGAATCCCACTCCTTCTCCGCCTCCTGCTCCTTCTCCCCCTCCCGCTCCATCTCTACCTCTTGCTCCTTTTCCCCGTCCTGCTCCTTCTCCACCTCCTGCTCACTCTCCCCTCCTGCTGACTCTCCCCCTCCTGCTCCTTGTCCTCGACCCGCTCAACCTCCTCCTCCTGATCCTTCTCCACCTCCAGCTCCTTCTCCACCTCCGGCTTCTTCTCCACCTCCTGCTCCTTCTCCACCTCCTGCTCCTTCTCCACCTCCTGCTCCTTCTCCACCTCCTGCTCCTTCTCCACCTCCTGCTCCTCCTCCTTTATCTCCTGCTCATTCTCCACCTCCTGCTCCTTTTCCATATCCAGCTCCACCTCCACATCCTGCTCCTTCTCCACCTCATGCTCCTTCTCCAACGGCTGCACCTTCTCCTCCTCCTCCTTCTCCTCCAACTGTTCATTCTCCACCTCCTGCTCCTTCTCCACCTCCTGCTCCTTCTCCAACTCCTGCTCCTTCTCCACCTCATGCTCCTTCTCCACCTCCTGCTCCTTCTCCTCCTCCTGCTCCTTCTCCACCCCCTGCTCCACCTCCTTGTGCTCCTTCTCCGCCTCCTGCTCCTTCACCGCCTCCTGCTCCGCCTCCTGCTCCTTCTCCGCCTCCTGCTCCTTCTCCGCCTCCCGCTCCTTCTCCGCCTCCTGCTCCTTCTCCGCCTCCTGCTCATACCACTCCTCCTGCACCTTCACTCCCTCCTGCTCCTGCTTTGCCTCCTGCTCCTTCGCCCCGTTCTGTTCCTTTGCCCCCTCCTGCTCCTTCTCCACCGATAGCTCCTTCTCCACCTTCTGCTCCGACTCTACATCCTGCTCATTCTACCCCTCCTGTTCCATCTCGTCGTCCAGCTCAACTTCCACCTTCTGCTCCTTCTCCACCTCCTGCTCCTTCTTCTCTTCCTGCTCCTTCTTCTCTTCATGCTCCTTCTCCTCCTCCTTATCCTTCTCCACCTCCTGCTCCTTCTCCACCTCCTGCTCTTGCTCCACCTCCTGGTCCTTCTCTACCTCCTGTTCCTTCTCCTCCTCCTGCTCCTTCTCCTCCTCCTGCTCCTTCTCAAACTCCTGCTCCTTCTCCACCTCGTGCTCCTTCTCCACCTTCTGCTCCTTCTCCGCCTTCTGCTCCTTCTCCGCCTCCTGTTCCTTCTATGCCTCCCGCTCCTCCTCCGCCTACTGCTCGTTCACACCCTCCTGATCATTCTCGCCCTCGAGCCCCTCCTCCACCTCCTGCTCCCCTCCCTCAACTGCTCCTTCTCCGTCTCCTGCTTCTTCCCCTCCTCCTGATCCTTCTCGTCTTCCTGATCCTTCTCGTCTTCCTGATCCTTCTCGTCCTCCTGCTCCTTCTCGTCCTCCTGCTACTTCTCCTCCTGTTGCTCCTTCTCGTCCTCCTGCTCCTTCTCGTCCTCCTGCTCCTTCTCCTCCTGTTGCTCCTTCTCCCCCTCCTGCTCCTTCTCCCTCTACTGCTCCTTCTCCCTCTCCTCCTCCTTCTCCCTCTCCTGCTCCTTCTCCTCCTGTTGCTCCTTCTCCACCACCTGCTCCTTCTCAACGTCTGGCTCCATCTCCTCCTCCTGCTCATTCTTCTCTTCGTGCTCCTTCTCCTTCTCCTGCTCCTTCTCCTCGTCCTGCTCCTTCTCTCCTCCTCCTGCTCTTTCTCTTCCTCTGCTCAACCCCTTCCTTCTGCTCCTTCTTCTCTTCCTGCTCCTTCTCCACCTTCTGCTCCTTCTCCTCCTTCTGCTCCTCCTCCCCGTCCTGCTCCTTCTTCACCTGCAGCTCCTCCTCCGCCTCCTGCTTCTTCTCCACCTCCTGCTCCTTCTCCACCTCATGCTCCTCCACCACATCCAGCTCCACCTCCACCTTCTGCTGCTTCCACTCCACCTGCTCCATCTCCAATTTGTGCTCAACCTCCCCCTCCTGCTCCTTCTCCACTTCCTGGTCAAATTCCTCCTCCTGCTCCTTCTCCCCCTCCTGCTCCTGCCTTGCCTGCTGCTCCTTCTCCCCTCCTGCTCCTTCACCTGCTCCTGCTCCTGCTCCTACTCTACCTCCTGCTCCTTCTCCATCTCCTGTTCCTTCTCCTCGTCAAGCTCAACCTCTTCCGACTGCTCCTTCTCCAACTCCTGCTCCTTCTCCACCTCCTGCTCCTTCTCCACCTCCTGCTCCTTCTCCACCTCCTGCTACTTCTCCGCCTCCTGCTCCTTCTCCACCTCCTGCCCCTTCTCCACCTCCTGCTCCTTCTCCACCTCCTGCACCCTCTCCACCTCCTGCTACTTCTCCGCCTCCTGCTCCTTCTCCACCTCCTGCCCATTCTCCACCTCCTGTTCATTCTGCACTTCCTGCTCCTTCGCCTCCTGCTGCTCCTTCTCCTCCAACTGGTCATTCCCCACCTCCTGCACCTTCTCCACCTCCGGCTCCTTCTCCCCCTCCTGCTGCTTCAACGCCTCCTGCTCCTTCGATGCATCAAGCTCCTTCTCTGCATCATGCTCGTTCACCCCCACCTGCTCCTTCTCCTTCTCCTGCTTCTTCCCCTCCTCCTGCTCCTTCTCGTCCTCCTGATCATTCTCGTCCTCCTGCTCATTCGCCCCCTCTTGCTCTTGCTTTGCATCCCACTCCTTCTCCGCCTCCTGCACCTTCTCACCATCCTGCTCCTGCTTTGCCTCCTGCTCCTTCGCCCCGTTCTGTTCCTTTGCACCCTCCTGCTCCTTCTCCACCTATAGCTCCTTCTCCACCCTCTGCTCCTACTCGACATCCTGCTCATTCCAACCCTCCTGTTCCATCTCGTCGTCCAGCTCAACTTCCACCTTCTGCTCCTTCTCCACTTCATGCTCCTTCTCCACCTCCTGCTCCTTCTTCTCTTCCTGCTCCTTCTTCTCTTCCTGCTCCTTCTCCTCCTCCTTATCCTTCTCCTCCTCCTGCTCCTCCTCCTCCTCCTGCTCCTTCTCCTCATCCTGCTCCTTCTCCACCTCCTGCTCCTTCTCCGCCTCCTGCTCCTTCTCCGGCTCCTCCTCCTTCTATGCGTCCCGCTCCTCCTCCGCCTACTGCTCGTTCACACCCTCCTGATCATTCTCGCCCTCGAGCCCCTCCTCCACCTCCTGCTCCCTCTCCCTCAACTGCTCCTTCTCCGTCTCCTGCTTCTTCCCCTTATCCTGATCCTTCGCGTCTTCCTGATACTTCTCGTCTTCCTGATCCATCACGTCTTCCTGATCCTTCTCGTCTTCCTGCTCCTTCTCGTCCTCCTGCTCCTTCTCGTCCTCCTGCTCCTTCTCCTCCTGTTGTTCCTTCTCGTACTCCTGCTCCTTCTCGTCCTCCTGCTCCTCTCCTCCTGTTGCTCCTTCTCCCCCTCCTGCTCCTTCTCCCTCTCCTGCTCCTTCTCCCTCCCCTGCTCCTTCTCCCTCTCCTGCTCCTTCTCCTCCTGATGCTCCTTCTCCACCTCCTGCTCCATCTCAACGTCTTGCTCCATCTACTCCTCCTGCTCATTCTTCTCTTCGTGCTCCTTCTCCTTCTCCTGCTCCTTCTCCTCGTCCTGCTCCTTCTCTCCTTCTCCTGCTCCTTCGCTTCCTCTGCTCAACCACCTCCTCCTGCTCCTTCTTCTCTTCCTGCTCCTTCTCCACCTCCTGCTCCTTCTCCACCTTCTGCTCCTCCTCCCCGTCCTGCTCCTTCTTCACCTGCAGCTCCTCCTCTGCCTCCTGCTTCTTCTCCACCTCCTGCTCCTTCTCCACCTCCTGCTGCTTCTCCGCCTCCTGCTCCTTCTCCAACTCATGCTCGTCCACCACATCCAGCTCCACCACAATCTTCTGCTGCTTCCCCTCCACCTGCTCCATCTCCAATTTGTGCTCAACCTCCCGCTCCTGCTCCTTCCCCACTTCCGGGTCAAACTCCTCCTCCTGCTCCTTCTCCCCTCCTGCTCCTGCCTTGCCTGCTGCTCCTTCTCCCCTCCTGCTCCTTCACCCCCTCCTGCTCCTTCTCCTACTCTACGTTCTGCTCCTTCTCCGTCTCCTGTTCCTTCTCCTCGTCAAGGTCAACCTCTTCCTACTGCTCCTTCTCCTATTCCTGCTCCTTCTCCACCTCCTGCTCCTTCTCTACCTCCTGCTCCTTCTCCACCTCCTGCTCCTTCTCCACCTCCTGCTCCTTCTCCACCTCCTGCTCCTTCTCCACCTCCTGCTCCATCTCCGCCTCCTGCTCCTTCTCCACCTCCTGCCCCTTCTCCACCTCCTGCTCCTTCTCCACCTCCTGCTCCTTCTCCACCTCCTGCACCTTCTCCACCTCCTGCTACTTCTCCGCCTCCTGCTCCTTCTCCACCTCTTGCCCATTCTCCACCTCCTGTTCATTCTCCACTTCCTGCTCCTTCGCCTCCTCATGCTCCTTCTCCTCCAACTGGTCATTCCCCACCTCCTGCACCTTCTCCACCTCCGGCTCCTTCTCCCCCTCCTGCTGCTTCAACGCCTCCTGCTCCTTCGATCCATCCAGCTCCTTCTCTGCATCATGCTCGTTCACCCCCACCTGCTCCTTCTCCTCCTCCTGCTTCTTCCCCTCCTCCTGCTCCTTCTCGTCCTCCTGATCATTCTCTCCTCCTGCTTATTCGCCCCCTCTTGCTCTTGCTTTGCATCCCACTCCTTCTCCGCCTCCTGCACGTTCTCACCCTCCTGCTCCTGCTTTGCCTCCTGCTCCTTCGCCCCGTTCTGTTTCTTCGCCCCCTCCTGCTCCTTCTCCACCAAGAGCTCCTTCTCCACCCTCTGCGCCTACTCGACGTCCTGCTCCTTCTCCACCTCCTGCTCCTTCTCCACTTCATGCTCCTTCTCCACCTCCTGCTCCTTCTTCTCTTCTTGCTCATTCTTCTCTTCCTGCTCCTTCTCCTCCTCCTAATCCTTCTCCTCCTCCTGCTCCTCCTCCTCCTCCTGCTCCTTCTCCTCCTCCTGCTCCTTCTCCACCTCCTGCTCCTTCTCCGCCTCCTGCTCCTTCTCCGCCTCCTGCTCCTTCTCCGCCTCCTGCTCCTTCTATGCCTCCCGCTCCTCCTCCGCCTACTGCTCGTTCACACCCTCCTGATCATTCTCGCCCTCGAGCCCCTCCTCCACCTCCTGCTCCCTCTCCCTCAACTGCTCCTTCTCCGTCTCCTGCTTCTTCCCCGTATCCTGATCCTTCTCGTCTTCCTGATCCTTCTCGTCTTCCTGATCCTTCTCGTCTTCCTGATCCTTCTCGTCTTCCTGCTCCTTCTCGTCCTCCTGCTCCATCTCGTCCTCCTGCTCCTTCCGCAACTCCTGCTCAACCTCCTCCTTCTCCATCTCCTCCTCCTATTCAGCCTCCACCTCCTGCTCCTCCTCCGATTCCTGCTCAACCTCCTCCCCTCCTTCTCCTCCTCTTCCTCAACTTCCTCCTGATCCTTCGCCTTCTCATACTCAACCTCCTCCTCCTGCTCCGCCTCCCCCTCCTGTTCCTTCTCCCCCTCCTGCATCTTCTCCCTCTCCTGCACCTTCACCCCTCCTGCACCTTCTCACCTCCTGCACCTTCTCCTCCACCTGCTCCTTCTCCTCCTCCTTCTCCTTCTCCACTTCATGCTCCTTCTCCCGCTCCTGCTCCAACTTCCGCTTCTGCTCCTTCTGCCGTGCCTGCTCCTTCACCTCCTGCCGCTACTCTTCCTCCTGCTGCTTCTTCTCCTCCTGCTGCAACGTCTCAACATCCTTCTCCTGCTCCTTCTCCACCTCCTGCTCCTTCTCCACTCCTGCTCATTCACCACCTCCTGCTCCTTGTCTCCCTCCTCCTCCTTCTCCTCCTGCTCCTTCTCCACCTCCTGCTCCTTCTCTCCCTCCTGCTCCTTCTCGACCTCCTGCTCCTTCTCCACCTCGTGCTCCTACCCCACCTCCTGCTCCTTCTCCACCTCCTGCTCCTTCTCCTCCTCATGCTTCTTCTCTCCTCCTGCTCCTTCTCCACCTCATGCTCCTTCTCCTCCTCCAGCTCCTGCTCCTTCTCCACTCCTGCTCATTCACCACCTCCTGCTCCTTGTCTCCCTCCTCCTCCTTCTCCTCCTGCTCCTTCTCCACCTCCTGCTCCTTCTCTCCCTCCTGCTCCTTCTCCACCCCCTGCTCCTTCTCCACCTCGTGCTCCTACCCCACCTCCTGCTCCTTCTCCACCTCCTGCTCCTTCTCCTCCTCCTGCTTCTTCTCTCCTCCTGCTCCTTCTCCACCTCATGCTCCTTCTCCTCCTCCAGCTCCTGCTCCTTCTCCTCCTCCTCCCCGTCCTGCTCCTTCTCCACCTCCTGCTCCTTCTCCCCTCCTGCTCCTTCTCCCCCTCCTGCTCCTTCTCCCCTTCTGGCTCAAACTCCTCCTCCTGCTCCTTCTCCACCTCCTGCCCATTCTCAACCTGCTGCTCAACCTCCACCTGCTCGTTTTCCTCCTCCTCCTCCTGCTGCTTCAGCTCCTCCAGCTCTCCCTCCGCCTCTTGCTCAATCTCCTCCTCCTCCTTGTTCTCCACCCCTGCTCCTTCTCCACCTCCTCATCATTCTCCACCTCCTGCTCCTTCTCGGCTTTTGCTCAAACTCCTCCTCCTGCTCCTTCTCCACTTCATGCTCCTTCTCCCGCTCCTGCTCCTCCTCCTGCTTGTGCTCCTTCACCCGCTTCTGCTCCGTCTCCTCCTGCTGCTACTTCTCCATCTCCTTCTCCTGCTCCTTCTCCTCCTCCTGCTCTTTCTCTTCTCCTAATCATTCACCACCTCCTGTTCCTTCTTCTCCTCCTTCTCCTCCTCCTGCTCCTTCTCCGCCTTCTGCTCCTTCTCCACCTCCTGCTCCGCCTCCTGCTCCTTCTTAGCATCCTGCTCCTTCTCCGCCTCCCGCTCCTTCTCCGCCTCCTTCTTCTTCTCCGCATCCTGCTCCTTCTCCGCCTCCTGCTCATAACCCTCCTCCTTCATCTTCTCACCCTCCTGCTCCTGCTTTGCCTCCTGCTCCTTCGCCCCGTTCTGTTCCTTCGCCCCCTCCTGCTCCTTCTCCACCTATAGCTCCTACTCCACCTTCTGCTCCTACTCTACATCCTGCTCATTCTACCCCTCCTGTTCCATCTCGTCGTCCAGCTCAACTTCCAACTTCTGCTCCTTCTCCACTTCATGCTCCTTCTCCACCTCCTGCTCATTCTTCTCTTCCTGCTCCTTCTTCTCTCCCTGCTCCTTCTCCTCGTCCTGCTCCTTCTCCTCCTCCTGCTCCTTCGCCTCCTCATGCTCCTTCTCCTCCAACTGGTCATTCCCCACCTCCTGCACCTTCTCCACCTCCGGCTCCTTCTCCCCCTCCTGCTGCTTCAACGCCTCCTGCTCCTTCGATCCATCCAGCTCCTTCTCTGCATCATGCTCGTTCACCCCCACCTGCTCCTTCTCCTCCTCCTGCTTCTTCCCCTCCTCCTGCTCCTTCTCGTCCTCCTGATCATTCTCTCCTCCTGCTTATTCGCCCCCTCTTGCTCTTGCTTTGCATCCCACTCCTTCTCCGCCTCCTGCACGTTCTCACCCTCCTGCTCCTGCTTTGCCTCCTGCTCCTTCGCCCCGTTCTGTTTCTTCGCCCCCTCCTGCTCCTTCTCCACCAAGAGCTCCTTCTCCACCCTCTGCGCCTACTCGACGTCCTGCTCCTTCTCCACCTCCTGCTCCTTCTCCACTTCATGCTCCTTCTCCACCTCCTGCTCCTTCTTCTCTTCTTGCTCATTCTTCTCTTCCTGCTCCTTCTCCTCCTCCTAATCCTTCTCCTCCTCCTGCTCCTCCTCCTCCTCCTGCTCCTTCTCCTCCTCCTGCTCCTTCTCCACCTCCTGCTCCTTCTCCGCCTCCTGCTCCTTCTCCGCCTCCTGCTCCTTCTCCGCCTCCTGCTCCTTCTATGCCTCCCGCTCCTCCTCCGCCTACTGCTCGTTCACACCCTCCTGATCATTCTCGCCCTCGAGCCCCTCCTCCACCTCCTGCTCCCTCTCCCTCAACTGCTCCTTCTCCGTCTCCTGCTTCTTCCCCGTATCCTGATCCTTCTCGTCTTCCTGATCCTTCTCGTCTTCCTGATCCTTCTCGTCTTCCTGATCCTTCTCGTCTTCCTGCTCCTTCTCGTCCTCCTGCTCCATCTCGTCCTCCTGCTCCTTCCGCAACTCCTGCTCAACCTCCTCCTTCTCCATCTCCTCCTCCTATTCAGCCTCCACCTCCTGCTCCTCCTCCGATTCCTGCTCAACCTCCTCCCCTCCTTCTCCTCCTCTTCCTCAACTTCCTCCTGATCCTTCGCCTTCTCATACTCAACCTCCTCCTCCTGCTCCGCCTCCCCCTCCTGTTCCTTCTCCCCCTCCTGCATCTTCTCCCTCTCCTGCACCTTCACCCCTCCTGCACCTTCTCACCTCCTGCACCTTCTCCTCCACCTGCTCCTTCTCCTCCTCCTTCTCCTTCTCCACTTCATGCTCCTTCTCCCGCTCCTGCTCCAACTTCCGCTTCTGCTCCTTCTGCCGTGCCTGCTCCTTCACCTCCTGCCGCTACTCTTCCTCCTGCTGCTTCTTCTCCTCCTGCTGCAACGTCTCAACATCCTTCTCCTGCTCCTTCTCCACCTCCTGCTCCTTCTCCACTCCTGCTCATTCACCACCTCCTGCTCCTTGTCTCCCTCCTCCTCCTTCTCCTCCTGCTCCTTCTCCACCTCCTGCTCCTTCTCTCCCTCCTGCTCCTTCTCGACCTCCTGCTCCTTCTCCACCTCGTGCTCCTACCCCACCTCCTGCTCCTTCTCCACCTCCTGCTCCTTCTCCTCCTCATGCTTCTTCTCTCCTCCTGCTCCTTCTCCACCTCATGCTCCTTCTCCTCCTCCAGCTCCTGCTCCTTCTCCACTCCTGCTCATTCACCACCTCCTGCTCCTTGTCTCCCTCCTCCTCCTTCTCCTCCTGCTCCTTCTCCACCTCCTGCTCCTTCTCTCCCTCCTGCTCCTTCTCCACCCCCTGCTCCTTCTCCACCTCGTGCTCCTACCCCACCTCCTGCTCCTTCTCCACCTCCTGCTCCTTCTCCTCCTCCTGCTTCTTCTCTCCTCCTGCTCCTTCTCCACCTCATGCTCCTTCTCCTCCTCCAGCTCCTGCTCCTTCTCCTCCTCCTCCCCGTCCTGCTCCTTCTCCACCTCCTGCTCCTTCTCCCCTCCTGCTCCTTCTCCCCCTCCTGCTCCTTCTCCCCTTCTGGCTCAAACTCCTCCTCCTGCTCCTTCTCCACCTCCTGCCCATTCTCAACCTGCTGCTCAACCTCCACCTGCTCGTTTTCCTCCTCCTCCTCCTGCTGCTTCAGCTCCTCCAGCTCTCCCTCCGCCTCTTGCTCAATCTCCTCCTCCTCCTTGTTCTCCACCCCTGCTCCTTCTCCACCTCCTCATCATTCTCCACCTCCTGCTCCTTCTCGGCTTTTGCTCAAACTCCTCCTCCTGCTCCTTCTCCACTTCATGCTCCTTCTCCCGCTCCTGCTCCTCCTCCTGCTTGTGCTCCTTCACCCGCTTCTGCTCCGTCTCCTCCTGCTGCTACTTCTCCATCTCCTTCTCCTGCTCCTTCTCCTCCTCCTGCTCTTTCTCTTCTCCTAATCATTCACCACCTCCTGTTCCTTCTTCTCCTCCTTCTCCTCCTCCTGCTCCTTCTCCGCCTTCTGCTCCTTCTCCACCTCCTGCTCCGCCTCCTGCTCCTTCTTAGCATCCTGCTCCTTCTCCGCCTCCCGCTCCTTCTCCGCCTCCTTCTTCTTCTCCGCATCCTGCTCCTTCTCCGCCTCCTGCTCATAACCCTCCTCCTTCATCTTCTCACCCTCCTGCTCCTGCTTTGCCTCCTGCTCCTTCGCCCCGTTCTGTTCCTTCGCCCCCTCCTGCTCCTTCTCCACCTATAGCTCCTACTCCACCTTCTGCTCCTACTCTACATCCTGCTCATTCTACCCCTCCTGTTCCATCTCGTCGTCCAGCTCAACTTCCAACTTCTGCTCCTTCTCCACTTCATGCTCCTTCTCCACCTCCTGCTCATTCTTCTCTTCCTGCTCCTTCTTCTCTCCCTGCTCCTTCTCCTCGTCCTGCTCCTTCTCCTCCTCCTGCTCCTTCGCCTCCTCATGCTCCTTCTCCTCCAACTGGTCATTCCCCACCTCCTGCACCTTCTCCACCTCCGGCTCCTTCTCCCCCTCCTGCTGCTTCAACGCCTCCTGCTCCTTCGATCCATCCAGCTCCTTCTCTGCATCATGCTCGTTCACCCCCACCTGCTCCTTCTCCTCCTCCTGCTTCTTCCCCTCCTCCTGCTCCTTCTCGTCCTCCTGATCATTCTCTCCTCCTGCTTATTCGCCCCCTCTTGCTCTTGCTTTGCATCCCACTCCTTCTCCGCCTCCTGCACGTTCTCACCCTCCTGCTCCTGCTTTGCCTCCTGCTCCTTCGCCCCGTTCTGTTTCTTCGCCCCCTCCTGCTCCTTCTCCACCAAGAGCTCCTTCTCCACCCTCTGCGCCTACTCGACGTCCTGCTCCTTCTCCACCTCCTGCTCCTTCTCCACTTCATGCTCCTTCTCCACCTCCTGCTCCTTCTTCTCTTCTTGCTCATTCTTCTCTTCCTGCTCCTTCTCCTCCTCCTAATCCTTCTCCTCCTCCTGCTCCTCCTCCTCCTCCTGCTCCTTCTCCTCCTCCTGCTCCTTCTCCACCTCCTGCTCCTTCTCCGCCTCCTGCTCCTTCTCCGCCTCCTGCTCCTTCTCCGCCTCCTGCTCCTTCTATGCCTCCCGCTCCTCCTCCGCCTACTGCTCGTTCACACCCTCCTGATCATTCTCGCCCTCGAGCCCCTCCTCCACCTCCTGCTCCCTCTCCCTCAACTGCTCCTTCTCCGTCTCCTGCTTCTTCCCCGTATCCTGATCCTTCTCGTCTTCCTGATCCTTCTCGTCTTCCTGATCCTTCTCGTCTTCCTGATCCTTCTCGTCTTCCTGCTCCTTCTCGTCCTCCTGCTCCATCTCGTCCTCCTGCTCCTTCCGCAACTCCTGCTCAACCTCCTCCTTCTCCATCTCCTCCTCCTATTCAGCCTCCACCTCCTGCTCCTCCTCCGATTCCTGCTCAACCTCCTCCCCTCCTTCTCCTCCTCTTCCTCAACTTCCTCCTGATCCTTCGCCTTCTCATACTCAACCTCCTCCTCCTGCTCCGCCTCCCCCTCCTGTTCCTTCTCCCCCTCCTGCATCTTCTCCCTCTCCTGCACCTTCACCCCTCCTGCACCTTCTCACCTCCTGCACCTTCTCCTCCACCTGCTCCTTCTCCTCCTCCTTCTCCTTCTCCACTTCATGCTCCTTCTCCCGCTCCTGCTCCAACTTCCGCTTCTGCTCCTTCTGCCGTGCCTGCTCCTTCACCTCCTGCCGCTACTCTTCCTCCTGCTGCTTCTTCTCCTCCTGCTGCAACGTCTCAACATCCTTCTCCTGCTCCTTCTCCACCTCCTGCTCCTTCTCCACTCCTGCTCATTCACCACCTCCTGCTCCTTGTCTCCCTCCTCCTCCTTCTCCTCCTGCTCCTTCTCCACCTCCTGCTCCTTCTCTCCCTCCTGCTCCTTCTCGACCTCCTGCTCCTTCTCCACCTCGTGCTCCTACCCCACCTCCTGCTCCTTCTCCACCTCCTGCTCCTTCTCCTCCTCATGCTTCTTCTCTCCTCCTGCTCCTTCTCCACCTCATGCTCCTTCTCCTCCTCCAGCTCCTGCTCCTTCTCCACTCCTGCTCATTCACCACCTCCTGCTCCTTGTCTCCCTCCTCCTCCTTCTCCTCCTGCTCCTTCTCCACCTCCTGCTCCTTCTCTCCCTCCTGCTCCTTCTCCACCCCCTGCTCCTTCTCCACCTCGTGCTCCTACCCCACCTCCTGCTCCTTCTCCACCTCCTGCTCCTTCTCCTCCTCCTGCTTCTTCTCTCCTCCTGCTCCTTCTCCACCTCATGCTCCTTCTCCTCCTCCAGCTCCTGCTCCTTCTCCTCCTCCTCCCCGTCCTGCTCCTTCTCCACCTCCTGCTCCTTCTCCCCTCCTGCTCCTTCTCCCCCTCCTGCTCCTTCTCCCCTTCTGGCTCAAACTCCTCCTTCTGCTCCTTCTCCACCTCCTGCCCATTCTCAACCTGCTGCTCAACCTCCACCTGCTCGTTTTCCTCCTCCTCCTCCTGCTGCTTCAGCTCCTCCAGCTCTCCCTCCGCCTCTTGCTCAATCTCCTCCTCCTCCTTGTTCTCCACCCCTGCTCCTTCTCCACCTCCTCATCATTCTCCACCTCCTGCTCCTTCTCGGCTTTTGCTCAAACTCCTCCTCCTGCTCCTTCTCCACTTCATGCTCCTTCTCCCGCTCCTGCTCCTCCTCCTGCTTGTGCTCCTTCACCCGCTTCTGCTCCGTCTCCTCCTGCTGCTACTTCTCCATCTCCTTCTCCTGCTCCTTCTCCTCCTCCTGCTCTTTCTCTTCTCCTAATCATTCACCACCTCCTGTTCCTTCTTCTCCTCCTTCTCCTCCTCCTGCTCCTTCTCCGCCTTCTGCTCCTTCTCCACCTCCTGCTCCGCCTCCTGCTCCTTCTTAGCATCCTGCTCCTTCTCCGCCTCCCGCTCCTTCTCCGCCTCCTTCTTCTTCTCCGCATCCTGCTCCTTCTCCGCCTCCTGCTCATAACCCTCCTCCTTCATCTTCTCACCCTCCTGCTCCTGCTTTGCCTCCTGCTCCTTCGCCCCGTTCTGTTCCTTCGCCCCCTCCTGCTCCTTCTCCACCTATAGCTCCTACTCCACCTTCTGCTCCTACTCTACATCCTGCTCATTCTACCCCTCCTGTTCCATCTCGTCGTCCAGCTCAACTTCCAACTTCTGCTCCTTCTCCACTTCATGCTCCTTCTCCACCTCCTGCTCATTCTTCTCTTCCTGCTCCTTCTTCTCTCCCTGCTCCTTCTCCTCGTCCTGCTCCTTCTCCTCCTCCTGCTCCTTCTCCTCCTCCTGCTCCTTCTCCACCTCCTGCACCTTCTCCACCTCCTACTCCTTCTCCGCCTCCTTCTCCTTCTATGCCTCCCGCTCCTCCTCCGCCTACGGCTCGTTCACACCCTCCTGATCATTCTCGCCCTCGAGCCTCTCCTCCACCTCCTGCTCCCTCTCCCTCAACTGATCCTTCTCCGTCTCCTGCTTCTTCCCCTCCTCCTGATCCTTGTCGTCTTCCTGATCCTTCTCGTCTTCCTGATCCTTCTCGTCTTCCTGCTCCTTCTCGTCCTCCTGCTCCTTCTCCTCCTCCTGCTGCTTCTCCACTTCATGCTCCTTCTCCCGCTCCTGCTCCAACTTCCGCTTCTGCTCCTTCTCCCGCATCTGCTCCTTCTGCCGCATCTGCTCCTTCTCCTCCTGCCGCTACTTCTCCTCCTGCTGCTTCTTCTCCTCCTGCTGCAACGTCTCCACCTCCTTCTCCTGCTCCTTCTCCACCTCCTTCTCCTGCTCCTTCTCCACCTCCTGCTCCTTCTCCACTCCTGCTCATTCACCACCTCCTGCTCCTTGTCGCCCTCCTCCTCCTTCTCCTCCTCCTGCTCCTTCTCCACGTCCTGCTCCTTCTCTCCCTCCTGCTCCTTCTCCACCTCCTGCTCCTCCTCCACTTCGTGCTCCTTCCCCACCTCCTGCTCCTTCTCCACCTCCTGCTCCTTCTCCTCCTCCTGCTTCTTCTCTCCTCCGCTTGACGGCTCTGGAGCTGCGGATGGACTCACTTTGGAGCATCCGCGATGCTGAGAAAGTCGTGGATAGCACGTTCAGTGAGTTGGTCACACCACAGATAAAAATTACTGAGGGAGATAGTGAATGGGTGACCAACAGACAGAGGAAGAGTAGGAAGGCAGTGCAGGGGTCCCCTGCGGTCATCTCCCTCCAAAACAGGTATACCGTTTTGGTTACTGTTGGGGGAGATGGCTCACCAGGGGAAGGTGGCAGTGGCCAGGTTCATGGCACCGTGGCTGGCTCTGCTGCACAGGAGGGCAGGAAAAAGAGTGGCAGAGCTATAGTGATAGGGGACTCGATTGTCAGGGGAATAGACAGGCGTTTCTGCGGACGCAACCGAGACTCCAGGATGGTATGTTGCCTCCCTGGTGCAAGGGTCAAGGATGTCTCGGAGCGGTTGCAGGACATTCTGGAGGGGGAGGGTGAACAGTCAGTTGTCGTGGTGCATATAGGCACCAACGATATAGGTAAAAAACAGGATGAGGTCCTACAAGCTGAATTTAGGGAGTTAGGAGTTAAACTAAAGAGTAGGACCTCAAAGGTAGTAATCTCAGGATTGCTACCAGTGCCACGGGCTAGTCAGAGTAGGAATGACAGGATAGCTAAGATGAATACGTGGCTTGAGAGATGGTGCAAGAGGGAGGGATTCAAATTCTTGGGCCATTGGAACCGGTTCTGGGGGAGGTGGGACCAGTACAAATTGGACGGTCTGCATCTGGGCAGGACTGGAACCAATGTCCTAGGGGGAGTGTTTGCCAGTGCTGTTGGGGAGGGTTTAAACTAATGTGGCAGGGGGATGGGAACCGATGCAGGAAGTCAGTGGGAAATAAAATGGTGACAGAAACAAAAGGCAGTAAGGGAGAGTGTACAGAACATGACCGGACAGATGGTCTGAGAAAGCAGGGCAAAGACCAAGGGAAGTCGAGATTAAACTGCATTTATTTCAATGCAAGAAGTCTGATGGGCAAGGCAGATGAACTCAGGGCATGGATGGGTACATGGGACTGGGATGTTATAGCTATTACTGAAACATGGCTAAGGGAGGGGCAGGACTGGCAGCTCAATGTTCCAGGGTAGAGATGCTATAGGAAAGATAGAGCAGGAGGTAAGAGAGGAGGGGGAGTTGCGTTCTTGATTAGGGAGAACATCACGGCAGTAGTGAGAGGGGATATATCCGAGGGTTCGCCCACTGAGTCCATATGGGTAGAACTGAAAAATAAGAAGGGTGAGATCACTTTGATAGGATTGTACGACAGACCCCCAAATAGTCAACGGGAAATTGAGGAGCAAATATGTAAGGAGATTACAGACAGCTGCAAGAAAAATAGGGTGGTAATAGTAGGGGACTTTAACTTTCCCAACATTGACTGGGACAGCCATAGGATTAGGGGCTTGGATGGAGAGAAATTTGTTGAGTGTATTCAGGAGGAATTTCTCATTCAGTATGTGGATGGCCCGACTAGAGAGGGGGCAAAACTTGACCTCCTCTTGGGAAATAAGGAAGGGCAGGTGATCACTTTGGGACAAGTGATCATAATTCCATTAGTTTTAAGATAGCTATGGAGAAGGATAGGTCTGGCCCAAAAGTTAAAATTCTAAATTGGGGAAAGGCCAATTTTGATGGTATTAGACAGGAACTTTCAGAAGTTGATTGGGAGAGTCTGTTGGCAGGCAAAGGGACGTCTGGTAAGTGGGAGGCTTTCAAAAGTGTGTTAACCAGGGTTCAGGGTAAGCACATTCCTTATAAAGTGAAGGGCAAGGCTGGTAGAAGTAGGGAACCTTGGATGACTCGGGAGATTGAGGCACTAGTCAAAAAGAAGAAGGAGGCATATGACATGCATAGGCAGCTGGGATCAAGTGGATCCCTTGAAGAGTATAGAGATTGCCGGAGTAGAGTTAAGAGAGAAATCAGGAGGGCAAAAAGGGGATATGAGATTGCTTTGGCAGATCAGGCAAAGGTGAATCCAAAGAGCTTCTACAAATACATAAAGGGCAAAAGGCCAACTAGGAAGAGAATAGGGCCTCTTAAGGATCAACAAGGTCATCTATGTGCGGAACCACAAGAAATGGGTGAGATCCTGAATGAATATTTCACATCGGTATTTACGGTTGAGAAAGGCATGGATGTTAGGGAACTTGGGGAAATAAATAGTGATGTCTTGAGGAGTGTACATATTACAGAGAGGGAGGTGCTGGAAGTCTTAACGCGCATCAAGGTCGATAAATCTCCGGGACCTGATGAAACGTATCCCAGGACGTTATGGGAGGTTAGGGAGGAAATTGCGGGTCCCCTAGCAGAGATATTTGAATCATCCACCGCTACAGGTGAGGTGCCTGAAGATTGGAGGGTAGCAAATGTTGTGCCTTTGTTTAAGAAGGGCGGCAGGGAAAAGCCTGGGAACTGAAGACCAGTGAGCCTGACATCTGTAGTGGGTAAGTTGTTGGAGGGTATTCTGAGGGACAGGATCTGCAGGCATTTGGAGAGGCAGGGACTAATTAGGAACAGTCAGCATGGTTTTGTGAGAGGAAAATCATGTCTCACGAATTTGATTGAGTTTTTTGAAGGGGTAACCAAGAAGATAGATGAGGGCTGTGCAGTAGACGTGGTCTACATGGACTTCAGCAAAGCATTTGACAAGGTACCGCATGGTAGGTTGTTACATAAGGTTAAATCTCATGGGATCCAAGGTGAGGTAGCCAATTGGATACAAAATTGGCTTGACGACAGAAGACAGAGGGTGGTTGTAGAGGGTTGTTTTTCAAACTGGATGCCTGTGTCCAGCGGTGTGCCTCAGGGATCGGTGCTGGGTCCGCTGTTATTTGTTATTTATATTAATGATTTGGATGAGAATTTAGGAGGCATGGTTAGTAAGTTTGCAGATGACACTAAGATTGGTGGAATTGTGGACAGTGAAGAAGGATATCTAGGATTGCAACGGGATCTTGATCAATTGGTCCAGTGGGCCGATGAATGGCAGATGGAGTTTAATTTAGATAAATGTGAGGTGATGCATTTTGGTAGATCGAATCGGGCCAGGACCTACTCCGTTAATGGTAGGGCGTTGGGGAGAGTTATAGAACAAAGAGATCTCGGAGTACAGATTCATAGCTCCTTGAAAGTGGAGTCACAGGTGGATAGGGTGGTGAAGAAGGCATTCGGCATGCTTGGTTTCATTGGTCAGAACATTGAATGCAGGAGTTGGGATGTCTTGTTGAAGTTGTACAGGGCATTGGTGAGGCCACACTTGGAGTACTGTGTACAGTTCTGGTCACCCTATTATAGAAAAGATATCATTAAACTAGAAAGAGTGCAGAAAAGATTTACTAGGATGCTACCGGGAATTGATGGTTTGACTTACAGGGAGAGGTTAGACAGACTGGGACTTTTTTCCCTGGAGAGTAGGAGGTTAAGGGGTGATCTTATAGAAGTCTATAAAATAATGAGGGGCATAGATAAGGTCGATAGTCAAAATCTTTTCCCAAAGGTAGGGGAGTCTATAACGAGGGGGCATAGATTTAAGGTGAGAGGGGAGAGATACAAAACGGTCCAGAGGGGCAATTTTTTCACTCAAAGGGTGGTGAGTGTCTGGAACGAGCTGCCGGAGGCAGAAGTAGAGGCGGGTACAATTTTGTCTTTTAAAAAGCATTTGGACAGTTACATGGGTAAGATGGGTATAGAGGGATATGGGCCAAGTGCAGGCAATTGGGACTAGCTTAGTGGTATAAACTGGGCGACATGGACATGTTGGGCCGAAGGGCCTGTTTCCATGTTGTAACTTCTATGATTCTATGATTCTAAGATTCCTTCTCCACCTCCTGCTCCTTCTCATCCTCGTCCTCCTGCTCCTTCTCCACCTTCTGCTGAACCTCCACCAACTGCTCCTCCTCCACCTGCTCCTCCTGCTCCATCTTCTCCTCCAGCTGGACCTCCTCCTGCTGCTCCTTCTCCACTCCGCTCCATCTCCACCTCCTGCTCCTTCTCCTCCAGCTCCTGCTCCTTCTCCTCCTCCTCCCCCTCCTGCTCCTTCTCCACCTCCTGCTCCTTCTCCCCTCCCGCTCCTTCTCCCCCTCCTGCTCCTTCTCCCCTTCCTGCTCAAACTCCTCCTCCTGCTCCTTCTCCACCTCCTGCTCATTCTCAACCTGCTGCTCAACCTCCACCTGCTCGTTTTCCTCCTCCTCCTCCTTCTCCTTCAGCTCCTCCAGCTCTCCCTCCTCCTCTTGCTCAATCTACTCCTCCTTGTTTTCCACCCCTGCTCCTTCTCCACCTCCTCATCATTCTCCACCTCCTGCTCCTTCTCGGCTTTTGCTCAAACTCTTCCTCTTGCTCCTTCTCCACTTCATGCTCCTTCTCCCGTTCCTGCTCCTACTCTTGCTTGTGCTCCTTCACCCGCTTCTGCTCCGTCTCCTCCTGCTGTTACTTCTCCTCCTGCTGCTTCTTCTGCTCCTGCTGCTACTTCTCCATCTCCTTCTCCTGCTCCTTCTCCACCTCCTGCTCCTTCTCCTCTCCTGCTCATTCACCACCTCCTGTTCCTTCTTCTCCTCTTTCTCCTCCTCCTGCTCCTTCTCCACCTCCTGCTCCTTCTCCACCTTCTGCTCCTTGTCTCCCTCCTGCTCCTTCTCCACCTCCTGCTCCTTCTCCACCTCCTGCTCCTTCTCCACCTCCTGCTCCATCTCCTCTTCTTGCTCCATCTCCACCTCCTGATCCTTCTCCTCCTCCTGCTCCTAATCCTCCTCCTGCTCCTTCTTCTTCTCCTGCTCCATCTCCACCTCCTGCTCTTTCTCGACCTCCTGCTCAACCTCCTCCTCCTGCTTCTTCTCCAACTCCTGCTCAACCTCCTCGTCCTGCTTCTTCTCCAACTCCTTCTCCTACTCCCCCTGCTGGTCCTTCTCCGCCACTTGCTCCTTCTGCCACTATTGCTTATTCTCCACCTCCAGTTCCTTCTCCTCCTCCTGCTCCTTCTCCAGCTCCTTCTCCTCCTCCTGCTGCTTGTCCACCTCCTGCTCCTTGTCCACCTCCTGCGCATTTTCGCCCTCCTGCTGCATCTCGCCCACCTGCTGCTTCTCGACCTCCTGCTCCTTCTCGCCCTCCTGCTCCTTCTCCACCTCCGGCTCCTTCTCCCTCTCCTGCTGCTTCAACGCCTCCTGCTCCTTCGATGCATCCAGCTCCTTCTCTGCATCCTGCTCGTTCTCCTCCTCCTGCTTCTTCCCCTCCTCCTGCTCCTTCTCGTCCTCCTGATCATTCGCGTCCTCCTGCTCATTCGCCCCCTCTTGCTCTTGCTTTGCATCCCACTCATTCTCCGCCTCCTGCTCCTTCTCCGCCTCCCG
This sequence comes from Heptranchias perlo, assembly GCF_035084215.1. Classification (NCBI taxonomy): domain Eukaryota; kingdom Metazoa; phylum Chordata; class Chondrichthyes; order Hexanchiformes; family Hexanchidae; genus Heptranchias; species Heptranchias perlo. Next base: position 331,586 of record NW_027138472.1, read on the forward strand.
CTCCATCTCTACCTCCTGCTCCTTTTCCCCATCCTGCTCCTTCTCCACCTCCTGCGCACTGTCCCCCTCCTGCTCACTCTCCCCCTCCAGCTCCTTCTCCTCGTCCCGCTCAACCTCCTCCTCCTGCTCCTTCTCCACCTCCTGCTCCTTCTCCGCCTCCTGCTCCTTCTATGCCTTCATCTCCTCCTCCGCCGACTGCTCGTTCACACCCTCCTGATCATTCTCGCCGTCGAGCCCCTCCTCCACCTCCTGCTCCCTCTCCCTCAACAGCTCCTTCTCCGTCTCCTGCTTCTTCCCCTCCTCCTGATCCTTCTCGTCCTCCTGCTCCTTCTCGTCCTCCTGCTCCTTCTCGTACTCCTGCTCCTTCTGCTCCTGTTGCTCCTTCTCCCCCTCCTGCTCCTTCTCCCTCTCCTGCTTCTTCTCCCTCTCCTGCTCCTTCTCCTCCTGTTGCTCCTTCTGCACCTCCTGCTCCTTCTCAACGTCTGGCTCCATCTCCTCCTCCTGCTCATTCTTCTCTTCGTGCTCCTTCTCCTCCTCCTGCTGCTTCTCCTCGTCCTGCTCCTTCTCTGCTCAACCCCCTCCTCCTGCTCCTTCTTCTCTTCCTGCTCCTTCTCCACCTTCTGCTCCACCTCCACCTCCTGCTCCTTCTACCCCTCCTGCTCCTTCTACCCCTCCTGCTCCTTCTCCTCCTCTTGTTCGTTCTCCTCCTCCAGCTCCTTCTCCTCCTCCAGCTCCTTCTCCCCGTCCTGCTCCTTCTTCACCTGCAGCTCCACCTCCGCCTCCTGCTCCTTCTCCACCTCCTGCTCCTTCTCCACCTACTGCTCCTCCTCCGCCTCCTGCTCCTTCTCCACCTTATGCCCTTCCACCGCATCCAGCTCCACCTCCACATCCTGCTGCTTCCACTCCACCTGCTCCATCTCCTCATTCTGCTCAACCTCCCCCTCCTGCTCCTTTTCCAATTCCTGGTCAAACTCCTCCTCCTGCTCCTTCTCCCCCTCCTGCTCCTGGCTTGCCTGCTGCTCCTTCTCCCCTCCTGCTCCATCACCCCCTCCTGCTCCTGCTCCTACTCTACATCCTGCTCCTTCTCCACCTCCTGCTCCTTCTACACCTCCTGCTCCTTCTCCACCTCTTCCTCCTTCTTCACCTCCTGCTCCTTCTCCACCTCCTGCTCCTTCTCCACCTCCTGCTCCTTCTCCACCTCCTCCTCCTTCTCCACCTCCTGCTACTTCTCCACCTCCTGCTCCTTCTCCACCTCATGCTCCTTCTCCACCTCCTGCTCCTTCTCCACCTCCTGCTCCTTCTCCACCTCTTGCTGCTCCTCCTTCATCTCCTTTCCTTCTCCACCTACTGCTCTTTTTCCATACCCAGCTCCACCTCCACATCCTGCTCCTTCTCCACCTCATGCTCCTTCTCCAACCACTGCTCCTTCTCCTCCTCCTCCTTCTCCTCCAACTGTTCATTCTCCACTCCTGCTCCTTCTCCACCTCCTGCTCATTCTCCACTTCCTGCTCCTTCTCCACCTCATCCTCCTTCTCCACGTCCTGCTCCATCTCCACCTCCTCCTCCTTCTTCACCTCCTGCTCCTTTTCCACCCCCTGCTCCTTCTCCACCTCCTGCTCCTTCTCCACCTCCTGCTTCTTCTCCACCTCCTGCTCCTTTTCCACCTCCTGCTCCTTCTCCACCTCCTATTCCTACTCCACCTCCAGCTCCTTCCCCTCCTCCTCATGCTCCATCTCCACGTCCTGCTCCTTCTCCTCCTCCAAATCCTTCTCCAACTGAAGCTTTCTACAACTCCTGTTCGTTCTCCAATTCCTGCTCCTTCGCCGCCTCCTCCTCCTTCTCCTCCAACTGGTCGTTCCCCACCTCCTGCTCCTTCTCCACCTCCGGCTCCTTCTCCCTCTCCTGCTGCTTCAACGCCTCCTGCTCCTTCGATGCATCCAGCTCCTTCCCTGAATCCTGCTCGTTCACCCCCACCTGCTCCGTCTCCGCCTCCTGCTTCTTCCACTCCTCCTGCTCCTTCTCGTCCTCCTGATCATTCTCGTCCTCCTGCTCATTCGCCCCCTCTTGCTCTTGCTTTGCATCCCAATCCTTCTCCGCCTCCTGCTCCTTCTCCCCCTCCCGCTCCATCTCTACCTCCTGCTCCTTTTCTCCGTCCTGCTCCTTCTCCACCTCCTGCTCACTCTCCCCCTCCTGCTCACTCTCCCCCTCCTGCTCCTTCTCCTCGTCCAGCTCAACCTCCTCCTCCTGCTCCTTCTCCACCTCCTGCTCCTTCTCCGCCTACTGCTCCTTCTCCGCCTCCTGCTCCTTCTTCGCCTCCTGCTCGTTCTCCGCCTCCTGCTCCTTCTCCGCCTCCTGCTCCTTCTATGCCTCCCGCTCCTCCTCCGCAAACTGCTCGTTCACAACCTCCTGATCATTCTCGCCCTCGAGCCCCTCCTCCACCTCCTGCTCCCTCTCCCTCAACTGCTCCTTCTCGGTCTCCTGCTTCTACCCCTCCTCCTGATCCTTCTCGTCTTCCTGATCCTTCTCGTCTTCCTGATCCTTCTCGTCCTCCTGCTACTTCCCGTCCTCCTGCTCCTTCTCGTCCTCCTGCCCCTTCTCCCTCTCCTGCTTCTTCTCCTCCTGTTGCTCCTTCTCCACCTCCTGCTCCATCTCAACGTCTGGCTCCATCTCCTCCTCCTGCTCATTCTTCTCTTCGTGCTCCTTCTCCTCCTCCTGCTGCTTCTCCTCATACTGCTCCTTCTCTGCTCAACCACCTCCTCCTGCTCCTTCTTCTCTTCCTGCTCCTTCTCCACCTTCTGCTCCTCCTCCACCTCCTGCTCCTTCTACCCTCCTGCTCCTTCTACCCCTCCTGCTCCTTCTCCTCCTCTTGTTCGTTCTCCTCCTCCAGCTCCTTCTCCTCCTCCAGCTCCATCTCCCCGTCCTGCTCCTTCTTCACCTGCAGCTCCACCTCCGCCTCCTGCTCCTTCTCCACCTCCTGCTCCTTCTCCACCTCCTGCTCCTTCTCCGCCTACTGCTCCTTCTCCACCTCATGCCCTTCCACCACATCCAGCTCCACCTCCACCTCCTGCTGCTTCCACTCCACCTGCTCCATCTCCCCTTTCTGCTCAACCATCCCCTCCTGCTCCTTCTCCACTTCCTGGTCAAACTCCTCCTCCTGCTCCTTCTCCCCCTCCTGCTCCTGGCTTGCCTGCTGCTGCTTCTCCCCTCCTGCTCCTTCACCACCTCCTGCTCCTGCTCCTACTCAACCTCCTGCTCATTCTCCGTCTCCTGTTCCTTCTCCTCGTCAAGCTCAACCTCTTCCTACTGCTCCTTCTCCACCTCCTGCTCCTTCTCCACCTCCTGCTCCTTCTCCACCTCCTGCTCCTCCTTCATCTCCTGCTCCTTCTCCACCTCCTGCTCCTTTTCCATATCCAGCTCCACCTCCACCTGCTGCTCCTTCTCCACCTCCTGCTCCTTCTCCGCTTCCTGCTCCTTCTCCGTCTCCTGCTCCTTCTCCGCCTCCTGCTCCTTCTCCGCCTCCTGCTCCTTCTCTGCCTCCTGCTCCTTCTATGCCTGCCGCTTCTCCTCCGCCTGCTGCTCGTTCACATCCTCCTGATCATTTTCGCCGTCGAGCCCCTCCTCCACCTCCTGCTCCCTCTCCCTCAACTGCTCCTTCTCCGTCTCCTGCTTCTTCCCCTCCCCCTGATCCTTCTCGTCTTCCTGATCATTCTCTTCTTCCTGATCCTTCTCGTCTTCCTGATCCTTCTCGTCTTCCTGCTCCTTCTCCACCTCCTGCTCCTTCTCCACCTCTTCCTCCTTCTTCACCTCCTGCTCCTTCTCCACCTCCTGCTCCTTCTCCACCTCCTGCTCCTTCTCCACCTCCTCCTCCTTCTCCACCTCCTGCTACTTCTCCACCTCCTGCTCCTTCTCCACGTCATGCTCCTTCTCCACCTCCTGCTCCTTCTCCACCTCCTGCTCCTTAGCCACCTCTTGCTGCTCCTCCTTCATCTCCTTTCCTTCTCCACCTACTGCTCTTTTTCCATATCCAGCTCCACCTCCACATCCTGCTCCTTCTCCACCTCATGCTCCTTCTCCAACCACTGCTCCTTCTGCTCCTCCTCCTTCTCCTCCAACTGTTCATTCTCCACCTCCTGCTCCTTCTCCACCTCCTGCTCCTTCTCCACTTCCTGCTCCTTCTCCACCTCATCCTCCTTCTCCACGTCCTTCTCCTTCTCCACCTCCTCCTCCTTCTTCACCTCCTGCTCCTTTTCCACCCCCTGCTCCTTCTCCACCTCCTGCTCCTTTTCCACCTCCTGCTCCTTCTCCACCTCCTATTCCTACTCCACCTCCAGCTCCTTCCCCTCCTCCTCATGCTCCATCTCCACGTCCTGCTCCTTCTCCTCCTCCAGCTCCATCTCCAACTGAAGCTTTCTACAACTCCTGTTCATTCTCCAATTCCTGCTCCTTCGCCGCCTCCTCCTCCTTCTCCTCCAACTGGTCGTTCCCCACCTCCTGCTCCTTCTCCACCTCCGGCTCCTTCTCCCTCTCCTGCTGCTTCAACGCCTCCTGCTCCTTCTATGCATCCAGCTCCTTCCATGAATCCTGCTCGTTCACCCCCACCTGCTCCGTCTCCGCCTCCTGCTTCTTCCCCTCCTCCTGCTCCTTCTCGTCCTCCTGATCATTCTCGTCCTCCTGCTCATTCGCCCCCTCTTCCTCTTGCTTTGCATCCCAATCCTTCTCCGCCTCCTGCTCCTTCTCCCCCTCCCGCTCCATCTCTACCTCCTGCTCCTTTTCCCCGTCCTGCTCCTTCTCCACCTCCTGCTCACTCTCCCCCTCCTGCTCACTCTCCCCCTCCTGCTCCTTCTCCTCGTCCAGCTCAACCTCCTCCTCCTGCTCCTTCTCCACCTCCTGCTCCTTCTCCGCCTCCTGCTCCTTCTCCGCCTCCTGCTCCTTCTCCGCCTCCTGCTCCTTCTATGCCTCCCGCTCCTCCTCCGCAAACTGCTCGTTCACAACCTCCTGATCATTCTCGCCCTCGAGCCCCTCCTCCACCTCCTGCTCCCTCTCCCTCAACTGCTCCTTCTCGGTCTCCTGCTTCTACCCCTCCTCCTGATCCTTCTCGTCTTCCTGATCTTTCTCGTCTTCCTGAACCTTCTCGTCTTCCTGATCCTTCTCGTCCTCCTGCTACTTCCCGTCCTCCTGCTCCTTCTCGTCCTCCTGCTCCTTCTCCCTCTCCTGCTTCTTCTCCTCCTGTTGCTCCTTCTCCACCTCCTGCTCCATCTCCACGTCTGGCTCCGTCTCCTCCTCCTGCTCATTCTCCGCAAACTGCTCGTTCACAACCTCCTGATAATTCTCGCCCTCGAGCCCCTCCTCCACCTCCTGCTCCCTCTCCCTCAACTGCTCCTTCTCCGTCTCCTGCTTCTTCCCCTCCCCCTGATCCTTCTCGTCTTCCTGATCATTCTCTTCTTCCTGATCCTTCTCGTCTTCCTGATCCTTCTCGTCTTCCTGCTCCTTCTCCACCTCCTGCTCCTTCTCCACCTCTTCCTCCTTCTTCACCTCCTGCTCCTTCTCCACCTCCTGCTCCTTCTCCACCTCCTGCTCCTTCTCCACCTCCTCCTCCTTCTCCACCTCCTGCTACTTCTCCACCTCCTGCTCCTTCTCCACCTCATGCTCCTTCTCCACCTCCTGCTCCTTCTCCACCTCCTGCTCCTTAGCCACCTCTTGCTGCTCCTCCTTCATCTCCTTTCCTTCTCCACCGACTGCTCTTTTTCCATATCCAGCTCCACCTCCACATCCTGCTCCTTCTCCACCTCATGCTCCTTCTCCAACCACTGCTCCTTCTCCTCCTCCTCCTTCTCCTCCAACTGTTCATTCTCCACCTCCTCCTCCTTCTTCACCTCCTGCTCCTTTTCCACCCCCTGCTCCTTCTCCACCTCCTGCTCCTTTTCCACCTCCTGCTCCTTCTCCACCTCCTATTCCTACTCCACCTCCAGCTCCTTCCCCTCCTCCTCATGCTCCATCTCCACGTCCTGCTCCTTCTCCTCCTCCAGCTCCATCTCCAACTGAAGCTTTCTACAACTCCTGTTCATTCTCCAATTCCTGCTCCTTCGCCGCCTCCTCCTCCTTCTCCTCCAACTGGTCGTTCCCCACCTCCTGCTCCTTCTCCACCTCCGGCTCCTTCTCCCTCTCCTGCTGCTTCAACGCCTCCTGCTCCTTCTATGCATCCAGCTCCTTCCATGAATCCTGCTCGTTCACCCCCACCTGCTCCGTCTCCGCCTCCTGCTTCTTCCCCTCCTCCTGCTCCTTCTCGTCCTCCTGATCATTCTCGTCCTCCTGCTCATTCGCCCCCTCTTCCTCTTGCTTTGCATCCCAATCCTTCTCCGCCTCCTGCTCCTTCTCCCCCTCCCGCTCCATCTCTACCTCCTGCTCCTTTTCCCCGTCCTGCTCCTTCTCCACCTCCTGCTCACTCTCCCCCTCCTGCTCACTCTCCCCCTCCTGCTCCTTCTCCTCGTCCAGCTCAACCTCCTCCTCCTGCTCCTTCTCCACCTCCTGCTCCTTCTCCGCCTCCTGCTCCTTCTCCGCCTCCTGCTCCTTCTCCGCCTCCTGCTCCTTCTATGCCTCCCGCTCCTCCTCCGCAAACTGCTCGTTCACAACCTCCTGATCATTCTCGCCCTCGAGCCCCTCCTCCACCTCCTGCTCCCTCTCCCTCAACTGCTCCTTCTCGGTCTCCTGCTTCTACCCCTCCTCCTGATCCTTCTCGTCTTCCTGATCTTTCTCGTCTTCCTGAACCTTCTCGTCTTCCTGATCCTTCTCGTCCTCCTGCTACTTCCCGTCCTCCTGCTCCTTCTCGTCCTCCTGCTCCTTCTCCCTCTCCTGCTTCTTCTCCTCCTGTTGCTCCTTCTCCACCTCCTGCTCCATCTCCACGTCTGGCTCCGTCTCCTCCTCCTGCTCATTCTCCGCAAACTGCTCGTTCACAACCTCCTGATAATTCTCGCCCTCGAGCCCCTCCTCCACCTCCTGCTCCCTCTCCCTCAACTGCTCCTTCTCCGTCTCCTGCTTCTTCCCCTCCCCCTGATCCTTCTCGTCTTCCTGATCATTCTCTTCTTCCTGATCCTTCTCGTCTTCCTGATCCTTCTCGTCTTCCTGCTCCTTCTCCACCTCCTGCTCCTTCTCCACCTCTTCCTCCTTCTTCACCTCCTGCTCCTTCTCCACCTCCTGCTCCTTCTCCACCTCCTGCTCCTTCTCCACCTCCTCCTCCTTCTCCACCTCCTGCTACTTCTCCACCTCCTGCTCCTTCTCCACCTCATGCTCCTTCTCCACCTCCTGCTCCTTCTCCACCTCCTGCTCCTTAGCCACCTCTTGCTGCTCCTCCTTCATCTCCTTTCCTTCTCCACCGACTGCTCTTTTTCCATATCCAGCTCCACCTCCACATCCTGCTCCTTCTCCACCTCATGCTCCTTCTCCAACCACTGCTCCTTCTCCTCCTCCTCCTTCTCCTCCAACTGTTCATTCTCCACCTCCTGCTCCTTCTCCACCTCCTGCTCCTTCTCCACTTCCTGCTCCTTCTCCACCTCATCCTCCTTCTCCACGTCCTTCTCCTTCTCCACCTCCTCCTCCTTCTTCACCTCCTGCTCCTTTTCCACCCCCTGCTCCTTCTCCACCTCCTGCTCCTTTTCCACCTCCTGCTCCTTCTCCACCTCCTATTCCTACTCCACCTCCAGCTCCTTCCCCTCCTCCTCATGCTCCATCTCCACGTCCTGCTCCTTCTCCTCCTCCAGCTCCATCTCCAACTGAAGCTTTCTACAAGTCCTGTTCATTCTCCAATTCCTGCTCCTTCGCCGCCTCCTCCTCCTTCTCCTCCAACTGGTCGTTCCCCACCTCCTGCTCCTTCTCCACCTCCGGCTCCTTCTCCCTCTCCTGCTGCTTCAACGCCTCCTGCTCCTTCTATGCATCCAGCTCCTTCCATGAATCCTGCTCGTTCACCCCCACCTGCTCCGTCTCCGCCTCCTGCTTCTTCCCCTCCTCCTGCTCCTTCTCGTCCTCCTGATCATTCTCGTCCTCCTGCTCATTCGCCCCCTCTTGCTCTTGCTTTGCATCCCAATCCTTCTCCGCCTCCTGCTCCTTCTCCCCCTCCCGCTCCATCTCTACCTCCTGCTCCTTTTCCCCGTCCTGCTCCTTCTCCACCTCCTGCTCACTCTCCCCCTCCTGCTCACTCTCCCCCTCCTGCTCCTTCTCCTCGTCCAGCTCAACCTCCTCCTCCTGCTCCTTCTCCACCTCCTGCTCCTTCTCTGCCTCCTGCTCCTTCTCCGCCTCCTGCTCCTTCTCCGCCTCCTGCTCCTTCTATGCCTCCCGCTCCTCCTCCGCAAACTGCTCGTTCACAACCTCCTGATCATTCTCGCCCTCGAGCCCCTCCTCCACCTCCTGCTCCCTCTCCCTCAACTGCTCCTTCTCGGTCTCCTGCTTCTACCCCTCCTCCTGATCCTTCTCGTCTTCCTGATCCTTCTCGTCTTCCTGAACCTTCTCGTCTTCCTGATCCTTCTCGTCCTCCTGCTACTTCCCGTCCTCCTGCTCCTTCTCGTCCTCCTGCTCCTTCTCCCTCTCCTGCTTCTTCTCCTCCTGTTGCTCCTTCTCCACCTCCTGCTCCATCTCCACGTCTGGCTCCGTCTCCTCCTCCTGCTCATTCTCCGCAAACTGCTCGTTCACAACCTCCTGATAATTCTCGCCCTCGAGCCCCTCCTCCACCTCCTGCTCCCTCTCCCTCAACTGCTCCTTCTCGGTCTCCTGCTTCTACCCCTCCTCCTGATCCTTCTCGTCTTCCTGATCCTTCTCAACGTCTGGCTCCATCTCCTGCTCCACCTCATTCTTCTCTTCGTGCTCCTTCTCCTCCTCCTGCTGCTTCTTCTTGTCCTGCTCCTTCTCTGCTCAACCCCTCCTCCTGCTCATTCTTCTCTTCCTGCTCCTTCTCCACCTTCTGCTCCTTCTCCTCCTTCTGCTCCTCCTCCATTTCCTGCTCCTTCTACCCCTCCTGCTCCTTCTTCACCTGCAGCTCCACCTCCGCCTCCTGCTCCTTCTCCACCTCCTGCTCCTTCTCCACCTCCTGCTCCTTCTCCGCCTCCTGATCCTTCTCCACCTCATGCTCCTCCACCACGTCCAGCTCCACCTCTACCTCCTACTGTTTCCCCTCCACCTGCTCCATCTCCTCTTTCTGCTCAACCTCCCCCTCCTGCTCATTCTCCACTTCCTGGTCAAACTCCTCCTCCTGCTCCTTCTCCCCCTCCTGCTCCTGGCTTGCCTGCTGCTCCTTCTCCCCACCTGCTCCTTCACCCCCTCCTGCTCCTGCTCCTACTCTACATCCTGCTCCTTCTCCGTCTCCTGTTCCTTCTCCTCGTCAAGCTCAACCTCTTCCGACTGCTCCTTCTCCACCTCCTGCTCCTTCTCCACCTCCTGCTCCTTCTCCACCTCCTGCGACTTCCCCACCTCCTGCTCCTTCTCCACATCCTGCTCCTTCTCCACCTCCTGCTCCTTCTCCGCCTACTGCTCCTTCTCCGCCTCCTGCTCCTTCTTCGCCTCCTGCTCCTTCTCCTCCTCATGCTCCATCTCCACGTCCTGCTCCTTCTCCTCCTCCAGCTCCAACTCCCCGTCCTGCTCCTTCTTCACCTCCAGCTCCTTCTCCAACTGAAGCTTTCTACAACTCCTGTTCATTCTCCACTTCCTGCTCCTTCGCCTCCTCCTCCACCTTATCCTCAAACTGGTCTTTCCCCACCTCCTGCTCCTTCTCCACCTCCGGCTCCTTCTCCCTCCCCTGCTGCTTCAACGCCTCCTGCTCCTTCGATGCATCCAGCTCCTTCTCTGCATCCTGCTCGTTCACCCCCACCTGCTCCTTCTCCTCCTCCTGCTTCTTCCCCTCCTCCTGCTCCTTCTCGTCCTCCTGATCATTCTCGTCCTCCTGCTCATTCGCCTCATCTTGCTCTTGCTTTGTATCCCACTCCTTCTCCGCCTCCTGCTCCTTCTCCCCCTCCCGCTCCATCTCTACCTCCTGCTCCTTTTCCCCGTCCTGCTCCTTCTCCACCTCCTGCTTCTTCTCCACCTCCTGCTCCTTCTCCACCTCCTGCTCCTTCTCCACCTCCTGCTCCTTCTCCACCTCCTGCTCCTCCTCCTTTATCTCCTGCTCCTTCTCCACCTCCTGCTCATTTTCCATATCCAGCTCCACCTCCACATTCTGCTCCTTCTCCACCTCCTGCTCCTTCTCCACCTCCTGCTCCTTCTCCAACTCCTGCTCCTTCTCCACCTACTGCTCCTTCTCCACCTCCTGCTCCTTCTCCTCCTCCTGCTCCTACTCCACCCCCTGCTCCACCTCCTTGTGCTCCTTCTCCGCCTCCTGCTCCGCCTCCTGCTCCTTCTCCGCCTCCTGCTCCTTCTCCGCCTCCCGCTCCTTCTCCTTCTCCGCCTCCTGCACCTTCTCCGCCTCCTGCTCATACCCCTCTTCCTGCACCTTCTCACCCTCCTACTCCTGCTTTGCCTCCTGCTCCTTCGCCCCGTTCTGTTCCTTCGCCCCCTCCTGCTCCTTCTCCACCTATAGCTACTTCTCCACCTTCTGCTCCTACTCTACATCCTGCTCATTCTATCCATCCTGTTCCATCTCGTCGTCCAGCTTAACTTCCACCTTCTGCTCCTTCTCCACTTCATGCTCCTTCTCCACCTCCTGCTCATTCTTCTCTTCCTGCTCCTTCTTCTCTTCATGCTCCTTCTCCTCCTCCTTATCCTTCTTCACCTCCTGCTCCTTCTCCACCTTCTGGTCCTTCTCCGCCTCCTGCTCCTTCTCCACCTCCTCCTCCTTCTCCACCTCCTGCTCCTTCTCCACCTCCTGCTCCTTCTCCACTTTTGGTCCTTCTCCTCCTCATGCTCCATCTCCACGTCCTGTTCCTTCTCCTCCTCCAGCTCCAACTCCCCGTCCTGCTCCTTCTTCACCTCCAGCTCCTTCTTCAACTGAAGCTTTCTGCAACTCCTGTTCATTCTCCACTTTCTGCTCCTTCGCCTCCTCCTCCTCCTTCTCCTCCATCTGGTCATTCCCCACCTCCTGCTCCTTCTCCACCTCCGGCTCCTTCTCCCTCTCCTGCTGCTTCAACGCGTCCTGCTCCTTCGATGCATCCAGCTCATTCTCGGCATCCTGCTCGTTCACCCCCACCTGCTCCTTCTCCTCCTCCTGTTTCTTCCCCTCCTCCTGCTCCTTCTAGTCCTCCTGATCATTCTCGTCCTCCTGCTCATTCGCCCCCTCTTGCTCTTGCTTTGCATCCCACTCCTTCTCCGCCTCCTGCTCCTTCTCCCCCTCCCGCTCCATCTCCACCTCCTGCTCCTTTTCCCCGTCCTGCTCCTTCTCCACATCCTGCTCACTCTCCCCATCCTGCTCACTCTCCCCCTCCTGCTCCTTCTCCTCGTCCCGCTCAACCTCCTCCTGCTGCTCCTTCTCCACCTCCTGCTCCTTCTCCACATCCTGCTTCTTCTCCACCTCCTGCTCCTTTTCCACCTCCTGCTCCTTCTCCACCTCCTGCTCCTTCTCCACCTCCTGCTCCTTCTCCACCTCCTGCTCCTCCTCCTTTATCTCCTGCTCCTTCTCCACCTCCTGCTCATTTTCCATATCCAGCTCCACCTCCACCCCCTGCTCCTTCTCCGCCTCCCGCTCCTTCTCTGCCTCCTTCTCCTTCTCCGCCTCCTGCTCCTTCTCCGCCTCCTGCTCATACCCCTCCTCCTGCACCTTCTCACCATCCTGCTCCTGCTTTGCCTCCTGCTCCTTCGCCCCGTTCTGTTCCTTCGCCCCCTCCTGCTCCTGCTCCACCTATAGCTCGGTCTCCACCTTCTGCTCCAACTCTACATCCTACTCATTCTACCCCTCCTGTTCCATCTCGTCGTCCAGCTCAACTTCCAACTTCTGCTCCTTCTCCACTTCTGCTCCATCTCCACCTCCTGCTCCTTCTTCTCTTCCTGCTCCTTCTTCTCTTCCTGCTCCTTCTTCTCTCCCTGCTCCTTCTCCTCCTCCTGCTCCTTCTCCTCCTCCTGCTCCTTCTCCACCTCCTGTTCCTTCTCCACCCCCTGCTCCTTCTCCGCCTCCTGCTCCTTCTCCGCCTCCTGCTCCTTTTATGGCTCCCGCTCCTCCTCCGCCTGCTGCTCGTTCACACCCTCCTGATCATTCTCGCCGTCGAGCCCCTCCTCCACCTCCTGCTCCCTCTCCCTCAACTGCTCCTTCTCCGTCTCCTGCTTCTTCCCCTCCTCCTGATGCTTCTCGTCTTCCTGATCCTTCTCGTCTTCCGGATCCTTTTCCTCTTCCTGATCCTTCTCGTCTTCCTGCTCCTTCTCGTGCTCCTGCTCCTTCTCGTCCTCCTGCTCCTTCCGCAACTCCTGCTCAACCTCCTCCTGCTCCATCTCCTCCTCCTGCTCAACCTCCTCCTGCTCCTTCTCCTCCTCCTCATCAACTTCCTCCTGATCCTTCGCCTTCTGATACTCAACCTCCTCCTCCTGCTCCGCCTCCCGCTCCTGTTCCTTCTCCCCCTCCTGCACCTTCTCACCTCCTGCACCTTCTCCTCCACCTGCTCCTTCTCCTCCTCCTGCTCCTTCTCCACTTCATGCTCCTTCTCCCGCTCCTGCTCCATCTTCCGCTTCTGCTCCTTCACCCGCTTCTGCTCCTTCTGCCGCATCTGCTCCTTCTCCTCCTGCCGCTTCTTCTCCTCCTGCTGCAACGTCTCCACCTCCTTCTCCTACTCCTTCTCCACCTCCTTCTCCTGCTCCTTCTCCACCTCCTGCTCCTTCTCCACTCCTGCTCATTCACCACCTCCTGCTCCTTGTCTCCCTCCTCCTCCTTCTCCTCCTCCTGTTCCTTCTCCACGTCCTGCTCCTTCTCTCCCTCCTGCTCCTTCTCCACCTCCTGCTCCTTCTCCACCTCGTGCTCCTTCCCCACCTCCTGCTCCTTCTCCACTTCCTGCTACTTCTCCTCCTCCTGCTTCTTCTCTCCTCCTGCTCCTTCTCCACCTTCTGCTCAACCTCCACCAACTGCTCCTCCTCCACCTGCTCCTCCTGCTCCATCTTCTCCTCCAGCTGAACCTTCTCCTCCTGCTCCTTCTCCACTCCTCTCCATCTCCACCTCGTGCTCCTTCTCCTCCTCCAGCTCCTGCTCCTTCTCCACCTCCTGCTCCTTCTCCCCTCCTGCTCCTTCTCCCCCTCCTGCTCCTTCACCCCTTCCTGCTCAAACTCCTCCTCGTGCTCCTTCTCCACCTCCTGCTGATTCTCAACCTGCTGCTCAACCTCCACCTGCTCGTTTTCCTCCTCATCCTCCTGCTCCTTCAGCTCCTCCAGCTTTCCCTCCTCCTCTTGCTCAATCTCCTCCTCCTCCTTGTTCTCCACCCCTGCTCCTTCTCCACCTCCTCATCATTCTCCACCTCCTGCTCCTTCTCGGCTTTTGCTCAAACTCTTCCTCCTGCTCCTTCTCCACTTCATGCTCCTTCTCCCGCTCCTGCTCCTACTCCTGCTTGTGCTCCTTCACCCGCTTCTGCTCCGTCTCCTCCTGCTGCTACTTCTCCTCCTGCTGCTTCTTCTGCTCCTGCTCCTACTTCTCCATCTCCTTCTCCAGCTCCTTCTCCTCCTCCTGCTGCTTGTCCACCTCCTGCTCCTTGTCCACCTCATGCGCATTTTCGCCCTCCTGCTGCATCTCGCACACGTGCTGCTTCTCGACCTCCTGCTCCTTCTCGCCCTCCTGCTCCTTCTCCACCTCCTACTCCTTCTCCACACCTGCTCATTCACCAACTCCTGCTCCTTTTTCTCCTTCTTCTCTTGCTCCTGCTCCTTCTCCACCTCCTGCTGCTTGTCTCCCTCCTCCTCCTTCTCTCCCTCCTTCTTCTTTTCCACCTCCTGCTCGTTCTCCTTCTCTTGCTCCTTCTTCTTCTACTTCTTCGTCTCCTTTTGCTTCTACTACTCCTCCTGCTCCGTTTTCTGCTCCTGCTCCTCCTCCACTCCTGCTCCATCTCCACCTCCTGATCCTTCTCCTCCTCCTGATCATTCTCCACCTCCCGCACCTTCTCCACCTCCTGCTCCTTCGTCGACTCCTGCTTCTGCTCATCCTCCTGCTTCTTCTCCAACTCCTTCTCTAGTCCCCCTCCTGGTCCTTCTTCGCCTCCTGCTCCTTCTCGACCTATTGCTTCTTCTCCACATCCTGTTCCTTCTCCTCCTCCTCCTTCTCCACCTCCTCTCCTCCTCCTGCTCCTTGTCAATCTCCTGCTGCTTCTCCACCTCCTGCTCCTTCTCCTCATCTTACGCCTTCTCCACCTCCTGCTCCTTCTCCACCGCCTGCTCCTTCTCCTCATCTTGCGCCTTCTCCACCTTCTGCTCATTCTCCTACTCCTGCTCCTCCTCCTGCTTCTGCTCCTTCACCCGCTTCTGCTCCATCTCCTCCTGCTGTTACTTCTCCTCCTGCTGCTTCTTCTGCTCCTGCTGCTACTTCTCCATCTCCTTCTCCTGCTCCTTCTCCACCTCATGCTCCTTCTCCACTCCTGCTCATTCACAATCTCCTGTTCCTTCTTCTCCTCCTTCTCCTCCTCCTGCTCCTTCTCCACCTCCTGCTCCTTCTCCCCTTCCTGCCCAAACTCCTCCTCCTGCTCCTTCTCCACCTCCTGCTCATTCTCAAACTGCTGCTCAACCTCCACCTGCTCGTTTTCCTCCTCCTCCTCCTGCTCCTTCAGCTTCTCCAGCTCTCCCTCCTCCTCTTGCTCAATCTCCTCCTCCTCCTTGTTGTCCACCCATGCTCCTTCTCCACCTCCTGCTCCTTCTTCACCTCTTGCTCCTTCTCCTCCTCCTGCTCCTCCTCCAGCTCCTTCTCCTCCTCCTGCTGCTTGTCTACCTCCTGCTCCTTGTCCACCTCCTGCGCATTTTCGCCCTCCTGCTGCATCTCGCCTACATGCTGCTTCTCGACCTCCTGCTCCTTTTCGCCCTCCTGCTCCTTCTCCACCTCCTGCTCCTTCTCCACACCTGCACATTCACCACCTCCTGCTCGTTCTTCTCCTCCTTCTCTTCCTCCTGCTCCTTCTCCACCTCCTGCTCCTTCTCCTTCTCTTGCTCCTTCTGCACCTCCTGCTCCTTCTTCTCATCTTGCGCCTTCTCCTTCTACTTCTTCGCCACCTTTTGCTTCTACTCCTCCTCCTGCTCCTTTTTCTTCTCCTGCTCCTACTCCACTCTTGCTCCATCTCCACCTCCTGCTACTTCTCCTCCTCCTGCTCCTTTTCCTCCTCCTGATCCTTCTCCTCCTCCTGATCCTTCTCCTCCTCCTGCTCCTTCTCCACCTCCTGCTCCTTCTCCTCTTCTTGCTCCATCTCCACCTCCTGCTCCTGCTCCTCCTCCTGCTCCTTCTCCACCACCGGCTCTTTGACGCCCTCCTGCTCCTTATATCCCTCCTGCTCCTTCTCCACCTCCTGCTCCTTCTCCACCTCCTGCTCCATCTCCACCTCCTGCTCCTTCTCCTTCCCCTGCTCCTTCCCCGCCTCCTGACATTCTCCACCTCCTGCTCCTTCTTCTCCTCCTGCTCCTGCTCCTCCTGCTGCTTCTTCTCCAACTCCTTCTCCTACTCGCCCTCCAGGTCCTTTTCCGCCACCTGCTCGTTCTCCACCTGTTGCTTCTTCTCCTCCTTCTGTTCCTTGTCCACCTCCTGCTCCTTGTCCACCTCATGCTGCTTGTCCACCTCCTGCTCCTTCTCCACCTCCTGGTCCTTCTCCACTCCTGCTCATTCACCACCTCCTGCTCCTTCTTCTCCTCCTTCTCTTCGTCCTGCTCCTTCTCCACCTCCTGCTGCTTGTCTCCCTCCTCCTCCTTCTCTCCATCCTTCTCCTTCTCCACAACCTGCTCGTTCTCCTTCTTCTGCTCCTTCACCTCATCTTGCGCCTTCTCCGTCTCCTACCTCTTCTCCTCCTCCTGCTTCTCCTCCTCCTCCTGCTCCTTTTTCTTCTCCTGCTCCTCCTCCACCCATGCTCCATCTCCACCTCCTGCTACTTCTCCTCCTCCTGCTCCTTCTCCTCCTCCTGATCCGTCTCCTCCTCCTGCTCCTTCTCCTCCTCCTGATAATTCTCCTCCTCCTGCTCCTTCTTCTACTCCTGCTCCTGCTCATCCTCCTGCTTCTTCTCCAACTCCTTCTACTACTCACCCTCCTGGTCCTTTGTCGCCTCCTGCTCCTTCTCGACCTATTGCTTCCTCTCCACCTCCTGTTACTTCTCCTCCTCCTCCTTCTCCACCTCCTTCTCCTCCTCCACATCCTTCTCCTCCTCCTGCTCCTTGTCCATCTCCTGCTCCTTCTCCACCTCCTGCTCCTTCTCCTCATCTTGCGTCTTCTCCACCTCTTGCTCGTTCTCGTCCTCCTGCTCCTACTCCTGCTGCTCCTTCTCCTTCTCCACTCCTGCTCCATCTCCACCTCCTGCTCCTTCTCCTCCTCCTGCTCCTTCTTCTTCTCCTGCTCCATCTCCACTCCTGCTCCACCTCCTTCTCCTGCTCCTTCTCCACCTCCTGCTCCTTCTCCACTCCTGCTCACTCACCATCTCCTGCTCCTTGTCTCCATCCTCCTCCTTCTCCTCCTCCTGCTCCTTCTCCACCTCCTGCTCCTTCTCTCCCTCCTGCTTGTTCTCCACCTCCTGCTCCTTCTCCACCTCATGCTCCTTCCCCACCTCCTGCTCCTTCTCCACCTCCTGCTCATTCTCCTTCTTCTGCTTCTTCTCTCCTCCTGCTCCTTCTCCACCTCCTGCTCCTTCTCATCCTCCTCCTCCTCCTGCTCCTTCTCCACCTTCTGCTCAACCTCCACCAACTGCTCCTCCTCCACCTGCTCCTCCGGCTCCATCTTCTCCTCCAGCTGATCCTCCTCCTCCTGCTCCTTCTCCACTCCGCTCCTTCTCCACCTCCTGCTCCTTCTCCTCCTCCAACTCCTGCTCCTTCTCCTCCTCCTCCCCCTCCTGTCCTTCTCCCCCTCCTGCTCCTTCTCCCCTCCTGCTCTTTCTCCCCCTCCTGCTCCTTCTCCCCTTCCAGCTCAAACTTCTCCTCTTGCTCCTTCTCCACCTCCTGCTCATTCTCAACCTGCTGCTCAACCTCCACCTGCTCGTTTTCCTCCTCCTCCTCCTGCTCCTTCAGCTCCTCCAGCTCTCCCTCCTCCTCTTGCTCAATCTCCTCCTCCTCTTTGTTCTCCAGCCCTGCTCCTTCTCCACCTCCTCATCATTCTCCACCTCCTGCTCCTTCTCGGCTTTTGCTCAAACTCCTCCTCCTGCTCCTTCTCCACTTCATGATCCTTCTCCCGCTCCTGCTCCTACTCCTGCTTGTGCTCCTTCACCCGCTTCTGCTCCGTCTCCTCCTGCTGCTACTTCTCCTCCTGCTGCTTCTTCTGCTCCTGCTGCTACTTCTCCATCTCCTTCTCCTGCTCCTTCTCCACCTCCTGCTCATTCTCCTCTCCTGCTCATTCACCACCTCCTGTTCCTTCTTCTCCTCCTTCTCCTCCTCCTGCTCCTTCTCCACCTACTGCTCCTTGTCTCCCTCCTGCTCCTTCTCCACCTCCTGCTCCTTCTACATCTCCTGCTCCTTGTCCACCTCCTGCTCCATCTCCTCTTCTTGCTCCATCTCCACCTCCTGCTCCTTCTCCTCCTCCTGCTCCTTCTCCTCCCCCTGCTCCATCTCCACCACCTGCTCCTTCTCCTCCTCATGCTCCTAATCCTCCTCCTGCTCCTTCTTCTTCTCCTGCTCCATCTCCACCTCCTGCTCCTGCTCATCCTCCTGCTTCTTCTCCAACTCCTTCTCCTACTCGCCCTCCTGGTCCTTTTCCGCCACCTGCTCGTTCTCCACCTGTTGCTTCTTCTCCTCCTTCTGTTCCTTGTCCACCTCCTGCTCCTTGTCCACCTCATGCTCCTTGTCCACCTCCTGCTCCTTCTCCACCTCCTGGTCCTTCTCCACTCCTGCTCATTCATCACCTCCTGCTCCTTCTTCTCCTCCTTCTCCTTCACCTCCTCCTGCTCGTTCTCCACCTCTGGCTCTTTGACTCCCTCCTGCTCCTTATCTCCCTCCTGCTCCTTCTCCACCTCCTGCACCTTCTCCACCTCCAGCTCCATCTCCACCTCCTGCTCCTTCTCCGTCCCCTGCTCCTTCCCCACCTTCTGCTCCTTCTCCACCTCCTGCTCCTTCTTCTCCTACTTCTCCTCCTCCTGCTCCTTCTCCAACTCCTGCTCCTTGCCTCCGACCTGCTCCTTCTCCACCTCCTGCTCCTTCTCGACCTTCTGTTCCTTCTCCACCTCCTGCTCCTTCTCCTCTTCTTGCTCCTTCTCCTCCTCCTGCTCCTTCTCCTTCTCCTGCTCCTTCTCCTCCTCCTGCTCCTTCTCCTCCCCCTGCTCCATCTCCACCACCTGCTCCTTCTCCTCCTCCTGCTCCTAATCCTCCTCCTGCTCCTTCTTCTTCTCCTGCTCCATCTCCACCTTCTGCTCCTTCGCCACCTCCTGCTCAACGTCCTCTTCCTGCTGCTTGTCCACCTCCTGATCCTTGTCCACCTCCTGCGCATTCTCGCCCTCCTGCTGCATCTCACCCACCTGCTGCTTCTCGATCTCCTGCTCCTTCTCGCCCGCCTGCTCCTTCTCCACCTCCTGCTCCTTCTGCACTCCTGCTCATTCACCACCTCCTGCTCCTTCTTCTCCTCCTTCTCTTCGTCCTGCTCCTTCTCCACCTCCTGCTGCTTGTCTCCCTCCTCCTCCTTCTCTCCATCCTTCTCCTTCTCCACAACCTGCTCGTTCTCCTTCTCCTGCTCCTTCTCCTCATCTTGCACTTCTCCGTCTCCTACCTCTTCTCCTCCTCCTGCTTCTCCTCCTCCTCCTGCTCCTTTTTCTTCTCCTGCTCCTCCTCCACCCATGCTCCATCTCCACCTCCTGCTACTTCTCCTCCTCCTGCTCCTTCTCCTCCTCCTGATCCGTCTCCTCCTCCTGCTCCTTCTCCTCCTCCTGATAATTCTCCTCCTCCTGCTCCTTCTTCTACTCCTGCTCCTGCTCATCCTCCTGCTTCTTCTCCAACTCCTTCTACTACTCACCCTCCTGGTCCTTTGTCGCCTCCTGCTCCTTCTCGACCTATTGCTTCCTCTCCACCTCCTGTTCCTTCTCCTCCTCCTCCTTCTCCACCTCCTTCTCCTCCTCCACATCCTTCTCCTCCTCCTGCTCCTTGTCCATCTCCTGCTCCTTCTCCACCTCCTGCTCCTTCTCCTCATCTTGCGTCTTCTCCACCTCTTGCTCGTTCTCGTCCTCCTGCTCCTACTCCTGCTGCTCCTTCTCCTTCTCCTGCTCCTTCTCCACTCCTGCTCCATCTCCACCTCCTGCTCCATCTCCACCTCCTGCTCCTTCTCCTCCTCCTGCTCCTTCTTCTTCTCCTGCTCCATCTCCATTCCTGCTCCACCTCCTTCTCCTGGTCCTTCTCCACCTCCTGCTCCTTCTCCACTCCTGCTCACTCACCATCTCCTGCTACTTGTCTCCATCCTCCTCCTTCTCCTCCTCCTGCTCCTTCTCCACCTCCTGCTACTTCTCATCCTCCTCCTCCTCCTGCTCCTTCTCCACCTTCTGCTCAACCTCCACCAACTACTCCTCCTCCACCTGCTCCTCCTGCTCCATCTTCTCCTCCAGCTGATCCTCCTCCTCCTGCTCCTTCTCCACTCCGCTCCTTCTCCACCTCCTGCTCCTTCTCCTCCTCCAACTCCTGCTCCTTCTCCTCCTCCTCCCCCTCCTGTCCTTCTCCCCCTCCTGCTCCTTCTCCCCTCCTGCTCTTTCTCCCCCTCCTGCTCCTTCTGCCCTTCCAGCTCAAACTCCTCCTCTTGCTCCTTCTCCACCTCCTGCTCATTCTCAACCTGCTGCTCAACCTCCACCTGCTCGTTTTCCTCCTCCTCCTCCTGCTCCTTTTTCTTCTCCTGCTCCTCCTCCACCCATGCTCCATCTCCACCTCCTGCTCCTTCTCCTCCTCCTGATAATTCTCCTCCTCCTGCTCCTTCTTCTACTCCTGCTCCTGCTCATCCTCCTGCTTCTTCTCCAACTCCTTCTACTACTCACCCTCCTGGTCCTTTGTCGCCTCCTGCTCCTTCTCGACCTATTGCTTCCTCTCCACCTCCTGTTCCTTCTCCTCCTCCTCCTTCTCCACCTCCTTCTCCTCCTCCACATCCTTCTCCTCCTCCTGCTCCTTGTCCATCTCCTGCTCCTTCTCCACCTCCTGCTCCTTCTCCTCATCTTGCGTCTTCTCCACCTCTTGCTCGTTCTCGTCCTCCTGCTCCTACTCCTGCTGCTCCTTCTCCTTCTCCTGCTCCTTCTCCACTCCTGCTCCATCTCCACCTCCTGCTCCTTCTCCTCCTCCTGCTCCTTCTTCTTCTCCTGCTCCATCTCCATTCCTGCTCCACCTCCTTCTCCTGGTCCTTCTCCACCTCCTGCTCCTTCTCCACTCCTGCTCACTCACCATCTCCTGCTCCTTGTCTCCATCCTCCTCCTTCTCCTCCTCCTGCTCCTTCTCCACCTCCTGCTACTTCTCATCCTCCTCCTCCTCCTGCTCCTTCTCCACCTTCTGCTCAACCTCCACCAACTGCTCCTCCTCCACCTGCTCCTCCTGCTCCATCTTCTCCTCCAGCTGATCCTCCTCCTCCTGCTCCTTCTCCACTCCGCTCCTTCTCCACCTCCTGCTCCTTCTCCTCCACCAACTCCTGCTCCTTCTCCTCCTCCTCCCCCTCCTGTCCTTCTCCCCCTCCTGCTCCTTCTCCCCTCCTGCTCTTTCTCCCCCTCCTGCTCCTTCTCCCCTTCCAGCTCAAACTCCTCCTCTTGCTCCTTCTCCACCTCCTGCTCATTCTCAACCTGCTGCTCAACCTCCACCTGCTCGTTTTCCTCCTCCTCCTCCTGCTCCTTCAGCTCCTCCAGCTCTCCCTCCTCCTCTTGCTCAATCTCCTCCTCCTCTTTGTTCTCCAGCCCTGCTCCTTCTCCACCTCCTCATCATTCTCCACCTCCTGCTCCTTCTCGGCTTTTGCTCAAACTCCTCCTCCTGCTCCTTCTCCACTTCATGATCCTTCTCCCGCTCCTGCTCCTACTCCTGCTTGTGCTCCTTCACCCGCTTCTGCTCCGTCTCCTCCTGCTGCTACTTCTCCTCCTGCTGCTTCTTCTGCTCCTGCTGCTACTTCTCCATCTCCTTCTCCTGCTCCTTCTCCACCTCCTGCTCATTCTCCTCTCCTGCTCATTCACCACCTCCTGTTCCTTCTTCTCCTCCTTCTCCTCCTCCTGCTCCTTCTCCACCTACTGCTCCTTGTCTCCCTCCTGCTCCTTCTCCACCTCCTGCTCCTTCTACATCTCCTGCTCCTTGTCCACCTCCTGCTCCATCTCCTCTTCTTGATCCATCTCCACCTCCTGCTCCTTCTCCTCCTCCTGCTCCTTCTCCTCCCCCTGCTCCATCTCCACCACCTGCTCCTTCTCCTCCTCATGCTCCTAATCCTCCTCCTGCTCCTTCTTCTTCTCCTGCTCCATCTCCACCTCCTGCTCCTGCTCATCCTCCTGCTTCTTCTCCAACTCCTTCTACTACTCACCCTCCTGGTCCTTCGTCGCCTCCTGCTCCTTCTCGACCTATTGCTTCCTCTCCACATCCTGTTCCTTCTCCTCCTCCTCCTTGTCCACCTCCTTCTCCTCCTCCACATCCTTCTCCTCCTCCTGCTGCTTGTCCATCTCCTGATCCTTCTCCACCTCCTGCTCCTTCTCCTCATCTTGCGCCTTCTCCACCTCTTGCTCCTTCTCCTCCTCCTGCTCCTACTCCTCCTGCTCCTTCTCCTTCTCCTGCTCCTTCTCCACTACTGCTCCATCTCCACCTCCTGCTCCTTCTCCTCCTCCTGTTCCTTCTTCTTCTCCTGCTCCATCTCCACTCCTGCTCCACCTCCTTCTCCTGCTCCTTCTCCACCTCCTGCTCCTTCTCCACTCCTGCTCATTCACCACCTCCTGATCCTTGTCTCCATCCTCCTCCTTCTCCTCCTACTGCTCCTTCTCCACCTCCTGCTCCTTCTCTCCCTCCTGCTCCTTCTCCACCTCCTGCTCCTTCTCCACCTCGTGCTCCTTCCCCACCTCTAGCTCCTACTCCACCTCCTGCTCCTTGTCCTTCATCTGCTTCTTCTCTCCTCCTGCTCCTTCTCCACCTCCTGCTCCTTCTCATCCTCCTCCTCCTGCTCCTTCTCCACCTTCTGCTCAACCTCCACCAACTGCTCCTCCTCCACCTGCTCCTCCTGCTCCATCTTCTCCTCCAGCTGATCCTCCTCCTCCTGCTCCTTCTCCACTCCGCTCCTTCTGCACCTCCTGCTCCTTCTCCTCCTCCAGCTCCTGCTCCTACTCCTCCTCCTCCCCCTCCTGCTCCTTCTCCACCTCCTGCTCCTTCTCCCCTCCTGCTCTTTCTCCACCTCCTGCTCCTTCTTCCCTTCCTGCTCAAACTCCTCCTCCTGCTCCTTCTCCACCTCCTGCTCATTCTCAACCTGCTGCTCAACCTCCACCTGCTCGTTTTCCTCCTCCTCCTCCTGCTCCTTCACCTCCTCCAGCTCTCCCTCCTCCTCTTGCTCAATCTCCTCCTCTTCCTTGTTCTCCACCCCTGCTCCTTCTCCACCTCCTCATCATTCTCCACCTCCTGCTCCTTCTCGGCTTTTGCTCAAACTCCTCCTCCTGCTCCTTCTCCACTTCATGCTCCTTCTCCCGCTTCTGCTCCTACTCCTGCTTGTGCTCCTTCACCCGCTTCTGCTCCGTCTCCTCCTGCTGCTACTTCTCCTCCTGCTGCTTCTTCTGCTCCTGCTGCTACTTCTCCATCTCCTTCTCCTGCTCCTTCTCCACCTCCTGCTCATTCTCCTCTCCTGCTCATTCACCACCTAATGTTCCTTCTTCTTCTCCTTCTCTTCCTCCTGCTCCTTCTCCACCTCCTGCTGCTTGTCTCTCTCTTTCTCATTCTCTCCCTCCTTCTCCTTCTCCACCTCCTGCTCGTTCTCCTTCTCTTGCTCCTTCTCCACCTCCTGCTCCTTCTCCTCATCTTGCGCCTTCTCCTTCTGCTTCTTCGCCTCCTTTTGCTTCTACTCCTCCTCCTGCTCCTTTTTCTTCTCCTGCTGCTCCTCCACTACTGCTCCATCTACACCTCCTGCTACTTCTCCTCCTCCTGATCTTTCTCCTCCTCCTGATCCTTCTCCACCTCCTGCTCATTCTCCACCTCCCGCACCTTCTACAACTCCTGCTCCTTCTTCTACTCCTGCTTCTGCTCATCCTCCTGCTTCTTCTCCTACTCCTTCTCTACTCCCCCTCCTGGTCCTTCTTCGCCTCCTGCTCCTTCTCGACCTATTGCTTCTTCTCCACATCCTGTTCCTTCTCTTCCTCCTCCTTCTCCACCTCCTTCTCCTCCTCCTGCTCCTTGTCCATCTCCTGCTCCTTCTCCACCTCCTGCTCCTTCTCCTCATCTTGCGCCTTCTCCACCTCCTGCTCATTCTCCTACTCCTGCTCCTACTCCTGCTTCTGCTCCTTCACCCGCTTCTGCTCCGTCTCCTCCTGCTGTTACTTCTCCTCCTGCTGCTTCTTCTGCTCCTGCTGCTGCTTCTCCATCTCCTTCTCCTGCTCCTTCTCCTCCCCCTGCTCCTTCTCCACTCCTGCTCATTCACAATCTCGTGTTCCTTCTTCTCCTCCTTCTCCTCCTCCTGCTCATTCTCCACCTCCTGCTCCTTGTCTCCCTCCTGCTCCTTCTACAGCTCCTGCTCCTTCTCCACCTCCTGCTCCTTCTCCTCTTCTTGCTCCATCTCCACCTCCTGCTCCTTCTCCTCCTCCTGCTCCTTCTCCTCCTCCTGCTCCTTCTCCTCCCCCTGCTCCATCTCCAAAACCTGCTCCTTCTCCTCCTCCTGCTCCTAATCCTCCTCCTGCTCCTTCTTCTTCTCCTGCTGCATCTCCACCTCCTGCTCCATCTCCACCTCCCGCTCAACCTCCTCTACCTGCTTCTTCTCCAGCTCCTGCTCAACCTCCTCCTCCTGCTCCTTCTCCTCCCCCTGCTCCAACTCCACCTCCTGCTACGTCTCCTGCTCCTGCTCCTTCTCCTCCTCCTGATCCTTCTCCTCCTCCTGATTCTTCTCCACCTCATGCTCCTTCTCCACTCCTGCTCATTCACAATCTCCTGTTCCTTCTTCTCCTCCTTCTCCTCCTCCTGCTCCTTCTCCACTTCCTCCTCCTTGTCTCATTCCTGCTCCTTCTCCACCTCCTGCTCATTCTCCACCTCCTGTTCCTTCTCCACCTCCTGCTCCTTCTCCTCTTCTTGCTCCATCTCCTCCTCCTGCTCCTTCTCCTCATCCTGCTCCTTCTCCTCCTCCTGCTCGTTCTCCACCCCCTGCTCCATCTCCACCACCTGCTCCTTCTCCTCATCCTGCTCCTAATCCTCCTCCTGCTCCTTCTTCTTCTCCTGCTCCATCTCCACCTTCTGCTCCGTCGCCACCTCCTGCTCAACCTCCTCCTCCTGCTCCATCTCCACCTCCTGCTCCTGCTCATCCTCCTGCTTCTTCTCCAACTCCTTCTACTACTCACCCTCCTGGTCCTTCGTCGCCTCCTGCTCCTTCTCGACCTATTGCTTCCTCTCCACATCCTGTTCCTTCTCCTCCTCCTCCTTGTCCACCTCCTTCTCCTCCTCCACATCCTTCTCCTCCTCCTGCTCCTTGTCCATCTCCTGATCCTTCTCCACCTCCTGCTCCTTCTCCTCATCTTGCGCCTTCTCCACCTCTTGCTCCTTCTCCTCCTCCTGCTCCTACTCCTCCTGCTCCTTCTCCTTCTCCTGCTCCTTCTCCACTCCTGCTCCATCTCCACCTCCTGCTCCTTCTCCTCCTCCTGTTCCTTCTTCTTCTCCTGCTCCATCTCCACTCCTGCTCCACCTCCTTCTCCTGCTCCTTCTCCACCTCCTGCTCCTTCTCCACTCCTGCTCATTCACCACCTCCTGATCCTTATCTCCATCCTCCTCCTTCTCCTCCTACTGCTCCTTCTCCACCTCCTGCTCCTTCTCTCCCTCCTGCTCCTTCTCCACCTCCTGCTCCTTCTCCACCTCGTGCTCCTTCCCCACCTCTAGCTCCTACTCCACCTCCAACTCCTTCTCCTTCAACTGCTTCTTCTCTCCTCCTGCTCCTTCTCCACCTCCTGCTCCTTCTCATCCTCCTCCTCCTGCTCCTTCTCCACCTTCTGCTCAACCTCCACCAACTGCTCCTCCTCCACCTGCTCCTCCTGCTCCATCTTCTCCTCCAGCTGATCCTCCTCCTCCTGCTCCTTCTCCACTCCGCTCCTTCTGCACCTCCTGCTCCTTCTCCTCCTCCAGCTCCTGCTCCTTCTCCTCCTCCTCCCCCTCCTGCTCTTTCTCCACCTCCTGCTCCTTCTCCCCTCCTGCTCTTTCTCCACCTCCTGCTCCTTCTTCCCTTCCTACTCAAACTCCTCCTCCTGCTCCTTCTCCACCTCCTGCTCATTCTCAACCTGCTGCTCAACCTCCACCTGCTCGTTTTCCTCCTGCTCCTCCTGCTCCTTCACCTCCTCCAGCTCTCCCTCCTCCTCTTGCTCAATCTCCTCCTCTTCCTTGTTCTCCACCCCTGCTCCTTCTCCACCTCCTCATCATTCTCCACCTCCTGCTCCTTCTCGGCTTTTGCTCAAACTCCTCCTCCTGCTCCTTCTCCACTTCATGCTCCTTCTCCCGCTTCTGCTCCTACTCCTGCTTGTGCTCCTTCACCCGCTTCTGCTCCGTCTCCTCCTGCTGCTACTTCTCCTCCTGCTGCTTCTTCTGCTCCTGCTGCTACTTCTCCATCTCCTTCTCCTGCTCCTTCTCCACCTCCTGCTCATTCTCCTCTCCTGCTCCTTCTTCTCCTCCTTCTCTTCCTCCTGCTCCTTCTCCACCTCCTGCTGCTTGTCTCTCTCTTTCTCCTTCTCTCCCTCCTTCTCCTTCTCCACCTCCTGCTCGTTCTCCTTCTCTTGCTCCTTCTCCACCTCCTGCTCCTTCTCCTCATCTTGCGCCTTCTCCTTCTGCTTCTTCGCCTCCTTTTGCTTCTACTACTCCTCCTGCTCCTTTTTCTTCTCCTGCTGCTCCTCCACTCCTGCTCCATCTACACCTCCTGCTACTTCTCCTCCTCCTGATCTTTCTCCTCCTCCTGATCCTTCTCCACCTCCTGCTCATTCTCCACCTCCCGCACCTTCTCCAACTCCTGCTCCTTCTTCTACTCCTGCTTCTGCTCATCCTCCTGCTTCTTCTCCAACTCCTTCTCTACTCCCCCTCCTGGTCCTTCTTCGCCTCCTGCTCCTTCTTGACCTATTGCTTCTTCTCCACATCCTGTTCCTTCTCTTCCTCCTCCTTCTCCACCTCCTTCTCCTCCTCCTGCTCCTTGTCCATCTCCTGCTCCTTCTCCACCTCCTGCTCCTTCTCCTCATCTTGCGCCTTCTCCACCTCCTGCTCATTCTCCTACTCCTGCTCCTACTCCTGCTTCTGCTCCTTCACCCGCTTCTGCTCCGTCTCCTCCTGCTGTTACTTCTCCTCCTGCTGCTTCTTCTGCTCCTGCTGCTGCTTCTCCATCTCCTTCTCCTGCTCCTTCTCCTCCCCCTGCTCCTTCTCCACTCCTGCTCATTCACAATCTCGTGTTCCTTCTTCTCCTCCTTCTCCTCCTCCTGCTCCTTCTCCACCTCCTGCTCCTTGTCTCCCTCCTGCTCCTTCTACAGCTCCTGCTCCTTCTCCACCTCCTGCTCCTTCTCCTCTTCTTGCTCCATCTCCACCTCCTGCTCCTTCTCCTCCTCCTGCTCCTTCTCCTCCTCCTGCTCCTTCTCCTCCCCCGGCTCCATCTCCAACACCTGCTCCTTCTCCTCCTCCTGCTCCTAATCCTCCTCCTGCTCCTTCTTCTTCTCCTGCTGCATCTCCACCTCCTGCTCCATCTCCACCTCCTGCTCAACCTCCTCTACCTGCTTCTTCTCTAACTCCTGCTCAACCTCCTCCTCCTGCTCCTTCTCCTCCCCCTGCTCCAACTCCACCTCCTGCTACGTCTCCTCCTCCTGCTCCTTCTCCTCCTCCTGATCCTTCTCCTCCTCCTGATACTTCTCCACCTCATGCTCCTTCTCCACTCCTGCTCATTCACAATCTCCTGTTCCTTCTTCTCCTCCTTCTCCTCCTCCTGCTCCTTCTCCACCTCCTGCTCCTTGTCTCCCTCCTGCTCCTTCTCCACCTGCTGCTCCTTCTCCACCTCCTGCTCCTTCTCCTCTTCTTGCTCCATCTCCACCTCCTGCTCCTTCTCCTCCTACTGCTCCTTCTCCTCCTCCTGCTCCTCCTCCTCCCCCTGCTCCATCTCCAACACCTGCTCCTTCTCCTCCTCCTGCTCCTAATCCTCCTCCTGCTCCTTCTTTTTCTCCTGCTGCATCTCCACCTCCTGCTCCATCTCCACCTCCTGCTCAATCTCCTCCTCCTGCTTCTTCTCCAACTCATGCTCAACCTCCTCCTCCTGCTCCTTCTCCTCCCCCTGCTCCAACTCCACCTCCTGCTACGTCTCCTCATCCTGCTCCTTCTCCTCCTCCTGATCCTTCTCCTCCTCCTGATTCTTCTCCACCTCATGCTCCTTCTCCACTCCTGCTCATTCACAATATCCTGTTCCTTCTTCTCCTCCTTCTCCTCCTCCTGCTCCTTCTCCACCTCCTCCTCCTTGTCTCAGTCCTGCTCCTTCTCCACCTCCTGCTCCTTCTCCACCTCCTGTTCCTTCTCCACCTCCTGCTCCTTCTCCTCTTCTTGCTCCATCTCCTCCTCCTGCTCCTTCTCCTCCTCCTGCTCCTTCTCCTCCTCCTGCTCCTTCTCCTCCCCCTGCTCCATCTCCACCACCTGCTCCTTCTCCTCATCCTGCTCCTAATCCTCCTCCTGCTCCTTCTTCTTCTCCTGCTCCATCTCCACCTTCTGCTCCGTCGCCACCTCCTGCTCAACCTCCTCCTCCTGCTGCTTGTCCACCTCCTGCTCCTTTTCCACCTCCTGCGCGTTCTCGCCCTCCTGCTGCATGTCGCCAACCTGCTGCTTCTCGATCTCCTGCTCCTTCTCGCCCTCCTGCTCCTTCTCCACCTCCTGCTCCTTCTCCACTCCTGCTCATTCACGACCTCCTGCTCCTTCTTCTCCTCCTTCTCTTCCTCCTGCTCCTTCTCCACATCCTGCTGCTTATCTCCCTCCTCCTCCTTCTCTCGCTCCTTCTCCTTCTCCACCTCCTGCTCGTTCTCATTCTCCTTCTCCTCCTCCTCATCTTGCGCCTTCTCCTTCTCCTACCTCTTCTCCTCCTCCTGCTTCTACTCCTCCTCCTGCTCCTTTTTCTTCTCCTGCTCCTCCTCCAATCCTGCTCCATCTCCACCTCCTGCTACTTCTCCTCCTCCTGCTCCTTCTCCTCCTCCTGATCCGTCTCCTCCTCCTGCTCCTTCTCCTCCTCCTGATCCTTCTCCTCCTCCTGCTCCTTCTTCTACTCCTGCTCCTGCTCATCCTCCTGCTTCTTATCCAACTCCTTCTACTACTCACCCTTCTGGTCCTTCGTCGCCTCCTGCTACTTCTCGACCGATTGCTTCTTCTCCACCTCCTGTTCCTTCTCCTCCTCCTCCTTCTCCACCTCCTTCTCCTCCTCCACCTCCTTCTCCTCCTCCTGCTCCTTGTCCATCTCCTGCTCCTTCTCCACCTCCTGCTCCTTCTCCTCATCTTGCACCTTCTCCACCTCTTGCTCCTTCTCCTCCTCCTGCTCCTACTCCTCCTCCTGCTCCTTCTTCTTCTCCTGCTCCTTCTCCACTCCAGCTCCATCTCCACCTCCTGCTCCTTCTCCTGCTCCTGCTCCTTCTACTTCTCCTGCTCCTTCTCCACTCCTGCTCCATCTCCACCTCCTGCTCCTTCTCCTCCTCCTGCTCCTTCTCATCCTCCTACTCCTTCCCCTCCTCCTGCTCTTTCTCCAACTCCTGCTCCTTGTCTCCCTCCTGCTCCTTCTTCACCTCCTGCTCCTTCTCCACCTCATGCTCCTTCTCCACCTCCTGCTCTTTCTCCACCTCCTGCTCCTTCTCCTCATCTTGCGCCTTCTCCACCTTCTGCTCATTATCCGACTCCTGTTCCTACTCCACCACCTGCTCCTTCTCCTCTTCTTGCTCCATCTCCACCTCCTGCTACTTCTCCTCCTCCTGCACCTTCTCCTCCTCCTGATCCTTCTCCTCCTCCTGATCCTTCTCCTCCTCCTGATCCTTCTCCACCTCCTGCTCATTCTCCCCCTCCCGCACCTTCTCCACCTCCTGCTCCTTCTTCTACTCCTGCTTCTGCTCATCCTCCTGCTTCTTCTCCAACTCCTTCTCTACTCCCCCTCCTGGTCCTTCTTCGCCACCTGCTCCTTCTTTACCTATTGCTTCTTCTCCACATCCTGTTCCTTCTCTTCCTCCTCCTTCTCCACCTCCTTCTCCTCCTCCTGCTCCTTGTCCATCTCCTGCTCCTTCTCCACCTCCTGCTCCTTCTCCTCATCTTGCGCCTTCTCCAGCCCCTGCTTATTCTCCGACTCCTGCTCCTACTCCTGCTTCTGCTCCTTCACCCGCTTCTGCTCCGTCTCCTCCTGCTGTTACTTCTCCTCCTGCTGCTTCTTCTGCTCCTGCTGCTGCTTCTCCATCTCGTTCTCCTGCTCCTTCTCCACCTCATGCTCCTTCTCCACTCCTGCTCATTCACAATCTCCTGTTCCTTCTTCTCCTCCTTCTCCTCCTCCTGCTCCTTATCCACCTCCTGCTCCTTGTCTCCCTCCTGCTCCTTCTCCACCTGCTGCTCCTTCTCCACCTCCTGCTCCTTCTCCTCTTCTTGCTCCATCTCCACCTCCTGCTCCTTCTCCTCCTACTGCTCCTTCTCCTCCTCCTGCTCCTCCTCCTCCCCCTGCTCCATCTCCAACACCTGCTCCTTCTCCTCCTCCTGCTCCTAATCCTCCTCCTGCTCCTTCTTCTTCTCCTGCTGCATCTCCACCTCCTGCTCCATCTCCACCTCCTGCTCAACCTCCTCCTCCTGCTTCTTCTCCAACTCATGCTCAACCTCCTCCTCCTGCTCCTTCTCCTCCCCCTGCTCCAACTCCACCTCCTGCTACGTCTCCTCCTCCTGCTCCTTCTCCTCCTCCTGATCCTTCTCCTCCTCCTGATTCTTCTCCACCTCATGCTCCTTCTCCACTCCTGCTCATTCACAATCTCCTGTTCCTTCTTCTCCTCCTTCTCCTCCTCCTGCTCCTTCTCCACCTCCTCCTCCTTGTCTCAGTCCTGCTCCTTCTCCACCTCCTGCTCCTTCTCCACCTCCTGTTCCTTCTCCACCTCCTGCTCCTTCTCCTCTTCTTGCTCCATCTCCTCCTCCTGCTCCTTCTCCTCCTCCTGCTCCTTCTCCTCCTCCTGCTCCTTCTCCTCCCCGTGCTCCATCTCCACCATCTGCTCCTTCTCCTCCTCCTGCTCCTAATCCTCCTCCTGCTCCCTCTTCTTCTCCTGCTCCATCTCCACCTCCTGCTCCATCTCCACCTCCTGCCCAACCTCCTCTACCTGCTTCTTCTCTAACTCCTGCTCAACCTCCTCCTCCTGCTCCTTCTCCTCCCCCTGCTCCAACTCCACCTCCTGCTACGTCTCCTCATCCTGCTCCTTCTCCTCCTCCTGATCCTTCTCCTCCTCCTGATACTTCTCCACCTCATGCTCCTTCTCCACTCCTGCTCATTCACAATCTCCTGTTCCTTCTTCTCCTCCTTCTCCTCCTCCTGGTCCTTCTCCACCTCCTCCTCCTTGTCTCATTCCTGCTCCTTCTCCACCTCCTGCTCATTCTCCACCTCCTGTTCCTTCTCCACCTCCTGCTCCTTCTCCTCTTCTTGCTCCATCTCCTCCTCCTGCTCCTTCTCCTCATCCTGCTCCTTCTCCTCCTCCTGCTCGTTCTCCTCCCCCTGCTCCATCTCCACCATCTGCTCCTTCTCCTCATCCTGCTCCTAATCCTCCTCCTGCTCCTTCTTCTTCTCCTGCTCCATCTCCACCTTCTGCTCCGTCGCCACCTCCTGCTCAACCTCCTCTTCCTGCTGCTTGTCCACCTCCTGCTCCTTTTCCACCTCCTGCGCGTTCTCGCCCTCCTGCTGCATTTCGCCAACCTGCTGCTTCTCGATCTCCTGCTCCTTCTCGCCCTCCTGCTCCTTCTCCACCTCCTGCTCCTTCTCCACTCCTGCTCATTCACGACCTCCTGCTCCTTCTTCTCCTCCTTCTCTTCCTCCTGCTCCTTCTCCACATCCTGCTGCTTATCTCCCTCCTCCTCCTTCTCTCGCTCCTTCTCCTTCTCCACCTCCTGCTCGTTCTCATTCTCCTTCTCCTCCTCCTCATCTTGCGCCTTCTCCTTCTCCTACCTCTTCTCCTCCTCCTGCTTCTACTCCTCCTCCTGCTCCTTTTTCTTCTCCTGCTCCTCCTCCAATCCTGCTCCATCTCCACCTCCTGCTACTTCTCCTCCTCCTGCTCCTTCTCCTCCTCCTGATCCGTCTCCTCCTCCTGCTCCTTCTCCTCCTCCTGATCCTTCTCCTCCTCCTGCTCCTTCTTCTACTCCTGCTCCTGCTCATCCTCCTGCTTCTTAACCAACTCCTTCTACTACTCACCCTTCTGGTCCTTCGTCGCCTCCTGCTCCTTCTCGACCGATTGCTTCTTCTCCACCTCCTGTTCCTTCTCCTCCTCCTCCTTCTCCACCTCCTTCTCCTCCACCACCTCCTTCTCCTCCTCCTGCTCCTTGTCCATCTCCTGCTCCTTCTCCACCTCCTGCTCCTTCTCCTCATCTTGAACCTTCTCCACCTCTTGCTCCTTCTCCAACTCCTGCTCAACTTCCTCCTCCTGCTGCTTCTTCTGCTCCTGCTGCTGCTTCTCCATCTCCTTCTTCTGCTCCTTCTCCACCTCATGCTCCTTCTCCACTCCTGCTCATTCACAATCTCCTGTTCCTTCTTCTCCTCCTTCTCCTCCTCCTGCTCCTTCTCCACCTCCTGCTCCTTGTCTCCCTCCTGCTCCTTCTCCACCTGCTGCTCCTTCTCCACCTCCTGCTCCTTCTCCTCTTCTTGCTCCATCTCCACCTCCTGCTCCTTCTCCTCCTACTGCTCCTTCTCCTCCTCCTGCTCCTCCTCCTCCCCCTGCTCCATCTCCAACACCTGCTCCTTCTCCTCCTCCTGCTCCTAATCCTCCTCCTGCTCCTTCTTTTTCTCCTGCTGCATCTCCACCTCCTGCTCCATCTCCACCTCCTGCTCAACCTCCTCCTCCTGCTTCTTCTCCAACTCATGCTCAACCTCCTCCTCCTGCTCCTTCTCCTCCCCCTGCTCCAACTCCACCTCCTGCTACGTCTCCTCATCCTGCTCCTTCTCCTCCTCCTGATCCTTCTCCTCCTCCTGATTCTTCTCCACCTCATGCTCCTTCTCCACTCCTGCTCATTCACAATATCCTGTTCCTCCTTCTCCTCCTTCTCCTCCTCCTGCTCCTTCTCCACCTCCTCCTCCTTGTCTCAGTCCTGCTCCTTCTCCACCTCCTGCTCCTTCTCCACCTCCTGTTCCTTCTCCACCTCCTGCTCCTTCTCCTCTTCTTGCTCCATCTCCTCCTCCTGCTCCTTCTCCTCCTCCTGCTCCTTCTCCTCCTCCTGCTCCTTCTCCTCCCCCTGCTCCATCTCCACCACCTGCTCCTTCTCCTCATCCTGCTCCTAATCCTCCTCCTGCTCCTTCTTCTTCTCCTGCTCCATCTCCACCTTCTGCTCCGTCGCCACCTCCTGCTCAACCTCCTCCTCCTGCTGCTTGTCCACCTCCTGCTCCTTTTCCACCTCCTGCGCGTTCTCGCCCTCCTGCTGCATGTCGCCAACCTGCTGCTTCTCGATCTCCTGCTCCTTCTCGCCCTCCTGCTCCTTCTCCACCTCCTGCTCCTTCTCCACTCCTGCTCATTCACGACCTCCTGCTCCTTCTTCTCCTCCTTCTCTTCCTCCTGCTCCTTCTCCACATCCTGCTGCTGATCTCCCTCCTCCTCCTTCTCTCGCTCCTTCTCCTTCTCCACCTCCTGCTCGTTCTCATTCTCCTTCTCCTCCTCCTCATCTTGCGCCTTCTCCTTCTCCTACCTCTTCTCCTCCTCCTGCTTCTACTCCTCCTCCTGCTCCTTTTTCTTCTCCTGCTCCTCCTCCAATCCTGCTCCATCTCCACCTCCTGCTACTTCTCCTCCTCCTGCTCCTTCTCCTCCTCCTGATCCGTCTCCTCCTCCTGCTCCTTCTCCTCCTCCTGATCCTTCTCCTCCTCCTTCTCCTTCTTCTACTCCTGCTCCTGCTCATCCTCCTGCTTCTTATCCAACTCCTTCTACTACTCACCCTTCTGGTCCTTCGTCGCCTCCTGCTCCTTCTCGACCGATTGCTTCTTCTCCACCTCCTGTTCCTTCTCCTCCTCCTCCTTCTCCACTTCCTTCTCCTCCTCCACCTCCTTCTCCTCCTCCTGCTCCTTGTCCATCTCCTGCTCCTTCTCCACCTCCTGCTCCTTCTCCTCATCTTGCACCTTCTCCACCTCTTGCTCCTTCTCCTCCTCCTGCTCCTACTCCTCCTCCTGCTCCTTCTTCTTCTCCTGCTCCTTCTCCACTCCAGCTCCATCTCCACCTCCTGCTCCTTCTCCTGCTCCTGCTCCTTCTACTTCTCCTGCTCCTTCTCCACTCCTGCTCCATCTCCACCTCCTGCTCCTTCTCCTCCTCCTGCTCCTTCTCATCCTCCTACTCCTTCCCCTCCTCCTGCTCTTTCTCCAACTCCTGCTCCTTGTCTCCCTCCTGCTCCTTCTTCACCTCCTGCTCCTTCTCCACCTCATGCTCCTTCTCCACCTCCTGCTCTTTCTCCACCTCCTGCTCCTTCTCCTCATCTTGCGCCTTCTCCACCTTCTGCTCATTATCCGACTCCTGTTCCTACTCCACCACCTGCTCCTTCTCCTCTTCTTGCTCCATCTCCACCTCCTGCTACTTCTCCTCCTCCTGCACCTTCTCCTCCTCCTGATCCTTCTCCTCCTCCTGATCCTTCTCCTCCTCCTGATCCTTCTCCACCTCCTGCTCATTCTCCCCCTCCCGCACCTTCTCCACCTCCTGCTCCTTCTTCTACTCCTGCTTCTGCTCATCCTCCTGCTTCTTCTCCAACTCCTTCTCTACTCCCCCTCCTGGTCCTTCTTCGCCACCTGCTCCTTCTTTACCTATTGCTTCTTCTCCACATCCTGTTCCTTCTCTTCCTCCTCCTTCTCCACCTCCTTCTCCTCCTCCTGCTCCTTGTCCATCTCCTGCTCCTTCTCCACCTCCTGCTCCTTCTCCTCATCTTGCGCCTTCTCCAGCCCCTGCTTATTCTCCGACTCCTGCTCCTACTCCTGCTTCTGCTCCTTCACCCGCTTCTGCTCCGTCTCCTCCTGCTGTTACTTCTCCTCCTGCTGCTTCTTCTGCTCCTGCTGCTGCTTCTCCATCTCGTTCTCCTGCTCCTTCTCCACCTCATGCTCCTTCTCCACTCCTGCTCATTCACAATCTCCTGTTCCTTCTTCTCCTCCTTCTCCTCCTCCTGCTCCTTATCCACCTCCTGCTCCTTGTCTCCCTCCTGCTCCTTCTCCACCTGCTGCTCCTTCTCCACCTCCTGCTCCTTCTCCTCTTCTTGCTCCATCTCCACCTCCTGCTCCTTCTCCTCCTACTGCTCCTTCTCCTCCTCCTGCTCCTCCTCCTCCCCCTGCTCCATCTCCAACACCTGCTCCTTCTCCTCCTCCTGCTCCTAATCCTCCTCCTGCTCCTTCTTCTTCTCCTGCTGCATCTCCACCTCCTGCTCCATCTCCACCTCCTGCTCAACCTCCTCCTCCTGCTTCTTCTCCAACTCATGCTCAACCTCCTCCTCCTGCTCCTTCTCCTCCCCCTGCTCCAACTCCACCTCCTGCTACGTCTCCTCCTCCTGCTCCTTCTCCTCCTCCTGATCCTTCTCCTCCTCCTGATTCTTCTCCACTTCATGCTCCTTCTCCACTCCTGCTCATTCACAATCTCCTGTTCCTTCTTCTCCTCCTTCTCCTCCTCCTGCTCCTTCTCCACCTCCTCCTCCTTGTCTCAGTCCTGCTCCTTCTCCACCTCCTGCTCCTTCTCCACCTCCTGTTCCTTCTCCACCTCCTGCTCCTTCTCCTCTTCTTGCTCCATCTCCTCCTCCTGCTCCTTCTCCTCCTCCTGCTCCTTCTGCTCCTCCTGCTCCTTCTCCTCCCCGTGCTCCATCTCCACCATCTGCTCCTTCTCCTCCTCCTGCTCCTAATCCTCCTCCTACTCCCTCTTCTTCTCCTGCTCCATCTCCACCTTCTGCTCCTTCGCCACCTCCTGCTCAACCTCCTCCTCCTGCTCCTTCTCCTCCCCCTGCTCCTTCTCCACTCCTGCTCATTCACAATCTCGTGTTCCTTCTTCTCCTCCTTCTCCTCCTCCTGCTCCTTCTCCACCTCCTGCTCCTTGTCTCCCTCCTGCTCCTTCTACAGCTCCTGCTCCTTCTCCACCTCCTGCTCCTTCTCCTCTTCTTGCTCAATCTCCACCTCCTGCTACTTCTCCTCCTCCTGCTCCTTCTCCTCCTCCTGCTCCTTCTCCTCCCCCTGCTCCATCTCCAACACCTGCTCCTTCTCCTCCTCCTGCTCCTAATCCTCCTGCTACTCCTTCTTCTTCTCCTGCTGCATCTCCACCTCCTGCTCCATCTCCACCTCCTGCTCAACCTCCTCTACCTGCTTCTTCTCCAACTCATGCTCAACCTCCTCCTCCTGCTCCTTCTCCTCCCCCTGCTCCAACTCCACCTCCTGCTACGTCTCCTCCTCCTGCTTCTTCTCCTCCTCCTGATACTTCTCCTCCTGATTCTTCTCCACCTCATGCTCCTTCTCCACTCCTGTTCATTCACAATCTCCTGTTACTTCTTCTCCTCCTTCTCCTCCTCCTGCTCCTTCTCCACCTCCTCCTCCTTGTCTCATTCCTGCTCCTTCTCCACCTCCTGCTCCTTCTCCACCTCCTGTTCCTTCTCCACCTCCTGCTCCTTCTCCTCTTCTTGCTCCATCTCCTCCTCCTGCTCCTTCTCCTCATCCTGCTCCTTCTCCTCCTCCTGCTCGTTCTCCTCCCCTGCTCCATCTCCACCACCTGCTCCTTCTCCTCCTCCTGCTCCTAATCCTCCTCCTGCTCCTTCTTCTTCTCCTGCTCCATCTCCATCTTCTGCTCCGTCGCCACCTCCTGCTCAACCTCCTCCTCCTGCTGCTTGTCCACCTCCTGCTCCTTTTCCACCTCCTGCGCGTTCTCGCCCTCCTGCTGCATGTCGCCAACCTGCTGCTTCTCGATCTCCTGCTCCTTCTCCTCCTCCTGCTCCTTCTTCTTCTCCTGCTCCTTCTCCACTCCTGCTCCATCTCCACCTCCTGCTCCTTCTCCTCCTCCTGCTCCTTCTCATCATCCTGCTCCTTCTCCTCCTCCAGCTCTTTCTCCACCTCCGGCTCCTTGTCTCCCTCCTGCACCTTCTTCACCTCCTGCTCCTTCTCCACCTCATGCTCCTTCTCCACCTCCTGCTCCTTCTCCACCTCCTGCTCCTTCTCCTCATCTTGCGCCTTCTCCACTTTCTGCTCATTCTCCTACTCCTGTTCCTACTCCTCCTCCCGTACCTTCTTCTTCTCCTGCTCCTTCTCCACTCCTGCTCCATCGCCACCTCCTGATCCTTCTCCTCCTCCTGCTACTTCTCCTCCTCCTGTGCTCCTTCTCCTCCTCCTGCGCCATCTCCACATACTGCTCCTTCTCATTCTCCTGCTCCTCCTCCTCCTCCTGCTCCTTCTACTCCGCCTGCTCCTTCTTCTCCTCCTGCTCCTCCTCAATTCCTGCTCCAACTCAAGATCCTGCTCCTTCTCCTCCTCCTCCGCCTCCTACTCCTTCAACTCCTGCTCCTGCTCCCCATCCTGCTCTTTCTCCACCTCCTGCTCCTCCTCCCCTTCTGCTCCTTCTCCCCCTCCTGCTCCGCCTCCCCTTCTGCTCCTTCCCCACCTTCTGCTCAATCTCCTGCTCCATCTTGTTCTCAACCCCTGCGCCTTCTCTACCTCCTCATCATTCTCCACCTCCTGCTTCTTCTCCACTTTTGCTCAATCTCCACTTCATGCTCCTTCTCCCGCTTCAGATCCTTCTCCCGCTTCTGCTCCTTCTCCTTCTGCTGCTACTTCTCCATCTCCTTCTCCTGCTCCTTCTCCACGTCCTGCTCCTTCTCCACCTCTTGCTCCTTCTCCTCATCTTGTGCCTTCTTCACCTCCTGCTCCGTCTCCTCCTCCTGCTCCTACTCCTCCTTCTGCTCCTTCTTCATCTCCTGTTCCTTCTCCACTCCTGCTCCATCTCCACCTCCTGCTCCTTCTCCTCCTCCTGCTCCTTCTCCTCCTCCTGCTCCTTCTCCTCCCCCTGCTCCTTCTGCAGCTCCTGCCGCTTCTCATCCTCCTGCTCCTTCTCCTCCTCCTGCTCCTTCACCTGACCCCCCTCCTCCTCCTCCTCCTTCTCCTTCTCCACGTCCTGCTCCTTCTCCACCTCCTGCTCCTTCTCCACCTGCTGCTCATCCTCCACCTTCTCCTTTTCCTCCTCCTCCTGCTGCTTCAGCTCCTCCAGCTCACCCTCCTCCTCTTGCTCAACTTCCTGCTGCTGCTCCTTCTCCACATACTGCTTCTTCCCCACCTCTTGCTCCATCTCCTCCTCCTTTTTGTTCACCACCCCTGCTCCTTCTCTACCTCCTTATCATTCTCCACCTCCTGCTCCTTCTCCTCTTCATGCTCCATCTCCCGCTCCTGCTCCTATTACCGCTTCTGCTCCTTCTCACGCTGCTGCTACTTCTCCCGCTTCAGCTCCTTCTCCCGCTTCTGCTCTTTCTCCACCTCCTGCTCCTTCTTCACTCCTGCTCATTCACCACCTCCTGCTCCTCCTTCTCTTCCTTCTTCTCCTCCTGCTCTTTCTCCACCACCTGCTCCTTATCTCGCTCCTGCTCCTTCTTCTTCTCCTGCTCCTTCTCCACTCCTGCCCCATCTCCACCTCCTGCTCCTTCTCCTCCTCCTGCTCCTTCTCCTCCTCCTGCTCCTTCTCCTCCCCGTGCTCCATCTCCAACTCCTGCTCCTTCTCATCCTCCTGCTCCTTCTCATCCCCCTCCTCCTGCTCCGTCTCCTCCTCCTGCTCCTTCTCCACCTCTTGCTCATTCTCCTCTTCTTGCTCCACCTCCACCTCCTGCTCCTTCTCCTCCTCCTGCTCCTTCTCCACCTCCTGCTCCTTTTCCACCTCCTCCTGCTTCTCATCCCCCTCCTCCTGCTCCTTGTCCACCTCCTGCTCAACCTCCACCAACTGATCCTTCTACACCTGCTCCTCCTGCTCCTTTTTCTCAATCTACTCAACCTCCTCCTCCTGCTTCTTCTCCAACTCCTTCTTCTACTCCCCCTCCTGGTCCTTCTCCTACTCCTGCTCCTTCTCCTCCTCCTGCTCCTTCTCCACCTCCTCATCATTCTCCACTTTTGCTCTACCTCCTCCTCCTGCTCCTTCTCCATTTCATGCTCCTTCTCCCGCTCCTGCTCTTACTCCCGCTTCTGCTCCTTCTCCACCTCCTGCTCCTTCTCCACTCCTGCTCATTCACCACCTCCTACTCCTTCTTCTCCTCCTTCTCCTCCACCTTCTCCTTCTCGCCCTCCTGCTCCATCTCGCCCTCCTGCTCCTTCTCGACCTCCTGCTCCTCGTCCTGCTCCTCCTCCTGCTCCTCCTCCTTCTCCTTCTCCCCCTCCTGCTCCTTTCCCATCTCCTGCTCCTTCTCCGCCTCCTGCTCCTCCTCCTTCTCCTCCACCTGCTCCTTCTCCACCTCCTGCTCCATGTCTCCCCCCTGCTCCTTCTCCAATTACTGCTCCTTTTCCACCTCCTGCACCTTCTCCGCCTCCTGCTCCTCCTCCTTCTCCTCCACTGCTCCTTCTCCGCCTGCAGCTCCATCTCCACCTATTGCTTCTTTTCCACCTCCTGTTCCTCCTCCACCTTCTTCTCCTCCTCCTGCTACTTCTTCTTCTCCTGCTCCTTCTCCTCCTCCTACTCCTTCTCCTCCTCCTGCTCCTTCTTCTCCTCCTGCTTCTTCTCCACCTCCTGTTCCTTCTCCTCCTCCTGATCCTTCTCCACGTCCTTCTCCTCCTTCATCTCCATCTCCTCCTACTGCTCCTTCTCCTCCACCTGCTCCTTCTCCTCCTCCTGCTCCTTCCCCTCCTCCTGCTCCCTCTCCAACTCCTGCTCCTTCTCCGCCTCCTGCTCCTTGTCCACCTCCTGCTCCTTGTCCACCTCCTACTACTTGTCCATCTCTGGCTGCTTTTCCACCTCCTGCTCCGTCTGCACCTCCTGCTCATTCTCCACCTCCTTCTCCTCCTCCTTCTCCACTCCGGCTCCACCTCCACCTCCTGCTCCTTCGTCTCCTCCAGCTCCTTCTCCTCCTCCTGCTCCTTCTCCACCTCCTCTTCATTCTCCAACTCGTGCTACTTCTCCACTTTTGATCAACCTCCTCCTCCTGCTCCTTCTCCACTTCATGCTCCTTCTCCCGCTCCTGCTCCTACTCCCGCTTCTGCTCCTTCTCCCGCTCCTGCTCCGTCTCCTCTTGCTGCTACTTCTCCTGCTGCTTCTTCTGCTCCTGCTGCTACTTCTTCACCTCTTTCTCCTGCTCCTTCTCCACCTCCTGCTCCATGTCACCCTCCTGCTCCTTCTCCACCTACTGCTCCTTTTCCACCTCCTGCACCTTCTCCGCCTTCTGCTCCTTCTCCACCAATTGCTTCTTTTCCACCTCCTGTTCCTTCTCTTCCTCCTGCTCCTTCTCCACCTCCTTCTCCTCCTCCACCTCCTTCACCTCCTCCTGCTACTTCTTCTTCTCCTGCTCCTTCTCCTCCTCCTGCTCCTTCTCCTCCTCCTGCTCCTTCTCCTCCTCCTGCTTCTTCTCCACCTCCTGTTCCTTCTCCTCCTCCTGATCCTTCTCCACGTCCTTCTCCTCCTCCATCTCCTTCTCCTCCTCCTGCTCCTTGTCCACCTCCTGCTCCTTATCTACCTTCTGCTCCTTGTCCACCTCCGGCTCCTTATCTACCTCCTGCTCCTTGTCCACCTCCGGCTCCATGTCCATCTCCTGCTCATTGTCCACCTCCTGCTCCATGTCCACCTCCTGCTCATTGTACACCTCCTGCTCCTTGTCCACCTAGTGCTCCATCTCGCCCTCCTGCTCCATCTCGTCCTCCAGCTCCTTCTCGCCCTCCTGCTCCTTCTCGCCCTCCTGCTCCTTCTCGCCCTCCTGCTCCTTTTCCACCTCCTGCTCCTTCTGCACCTCCTGCTCATTCTCCACCTCCTGCTCCTTCTTCTCCTCCTGCTCCTGCTCCTCCTCCTGCTTCTGGTCCAACTCCTTCCACTCCTGGACCTTTTCAGCCACCTGCTCGTTCTCCACCTGTTGCTTCTTCTCCTCCTCCTGTTCCTTGTCCACCTCCTGCTCCTTCTCCACCTCCTGCTCCTTGTCCACCCCCTGCTCATTGTCCACCTCCTGCTCCTTCTCGCCCTCCTGCTGCTTTCTGCCCTCCAGCTCCTTCTTCACCTCCTGCTCCTTCTCCACTCCTGCTCATTCACCACCTCCTGCTCCTTCTTCTCCTCCTTCTCCTTCTCCACCTCCGGCTCTTTGACTCCCTCCTGCTCCTTATCTCAATCCTGCTCCTTCTCCACCTCCTGCTCCTTCTCCACCTCCTGCTCCATCTCCACCTCCTGCTTCATCTCCTTCCCCTGCTCCTTCCCCACCTCCTGCTCCTTCTCCACCTCCTGCTCCTTCTCCTCTTCTTGCGCCTTCTCCACCTTCTGCTCTTTCTTCTTCTCCTGCTCCTTCTGCACTCCTGCTCCTTCTCCTCCTCCTGCTCCTTCTCCTCCTCCTGCTCCTTCTCCACCTCCTGCTCCTTCTCCACCTCCTGCTCCTTCTTCTCCTCCTGCTCATGCTCCTCCTCCTGCTTCTTCTCCAACTCCTTCACCTACTCCCCCTTCTGGTCCTTCTCCGCCTCCTGCTCCTTCTCGACCTATTGCTTCTTCTGGACCTCCTGTTCCTTCTCCTCCTCCTGCTCCGTCTCCACCTCCTTCTCCTCCTCCACCTCCTTCTCCTCCTCCTGCTCCTTGTCCACCTCCTGCTCCTTCTCTACCTCCTGCTCATTCTCCACCTCCTGCCCCTTCTCCTCATTTTCCGCCTTCTCCATCTCCTGCTCCTTCTCCTCCTCCTGCTCATACTCCTCCTCGCGCTGCTACTACTTCTCCTGCTCCTCCTCCACTCCTGCTCCTTTTCCACCTCCTGTTCCTCCTCCACCTTCTTCTCCTCCTCCTGCTACTTCTTCTTCTCCTGCTCCTTCTCCTCCTCCTGCTCCTTCTCCTGTTCCTTCTCCTCCTCCTGATCCTTCTCCACGTCCTTCTCCTCCTCCATCTCCTTCTCCTCCTCCTGCTCCTTGTCCACCTCCGGCTCCATGTTCGACCTCCTGCTCATTGTCCTCCTCCTGCTCCGTGTCCACCTCCATCTCCTTCTCCTCCTCCTGCTCCTTGTCCACCTCCTTCTCATTGTCCACCTCCTGCTCCTTCTCCACCTCCTGCTCCTTCTCCTCATCTTGCGCCTTCTCCACCTTCTGCTCCTTCTCCTCCTTCTGCTGCGAGTCCTCCTCCTGCTCCTTCTTCTTCTCCTGCTCCTTCTCCACTCCGGCTTCATCTCCACCTCCTGCTCCTTCTCCTTCTCCTGCTCCATCTCCACCTCCCGCTCCTCCTCCTCCTCTTCCTCCTGCTCCTTCTCCTCCTCCTGCTCCTTCTCTACCTCCTGCTCCTTGTCTCCCTCCTGCTCCTTCACCACCTCCTGCTCGTTCTCCACCTCCTGCTCCTTGTCTCCCTCCTGCTCCTTCTCCACCTCCTGCTTCTTCTCCTCCTCCTGCTTCTACTCCTCCTCCTGCTCCTTCTCCTCCTCCATCTCCTTCTCCTCCTCCTGCTCCTTGTCCACCTCCTGCTCCTTATCTACCTTCTGCTCCTTGTCCACCTCCGGCTCCTTATCTACCTCCTGCTCCTTGTCCACCTCCGGCTCCATGTCCATCTCCTGCTCATTGTCCACCTCCTGCTCCATGTCCACCTCCTGCTCATTGTACACCTCCTGCTCCTTGTCC
Organism: Heptranchias perlo; assembly: GCF_035084215.1. Classification (NCBI taxonomy): domain Eukaryota; kingdom Metazoa; phylum Chordata; class Chondrichthyes; order Hexanchiformes; family Hexanchidae; genus Heptranchias; species Heptranchias perlo. The sequence continues at coordinate 373,728 of NW_027138472.1, forward strand.
ACCTAGTGCTCCATCTCGCCCTCCTGCTCCATCTCGTCCTCCAGCTCCTTCTCGCCCTCCTGCTCCTTCTCGCCCTCCTGCTCCTTCTCGCCCTCCTGCTCCTTTTCCACCTCCTGCTCCTTCTGCACCTCCTGCTCATTCTCCACCTCCTGCTCCTTCTTCTCCTCCTGCTCCTGCTCCTCCTCCTGCTTCTGGTCCAACTCCTTCCACTCCTGGACCTTTTCAGCCACCTGCTCGTTCTCCACCTGTTGCTTCTTCTCCTCCTCCTGTTCCTTGTCCACCTCCTGCTCCTTCTCCACCTCCTGCTCCTTGTCCACCCCCTGCTCATTGTCCACCTCCTGCTCCTTCTCGCCCTCCTGCTGCTTTCTGCCCTCCAGCTCCTTCTTCACCTCCTGCTCCTTCTCCACTCCTGCTCATTCACCACCTCCTGCTCCTTCTTCTCCTCCTTCTCCTTCTCCACCTCCGGCTCTTTGACTCCCTCCTGCTCCTTATCTCAATCCTGCTCCTTCTCCACCTCCTGCTCCTTCTCCACCTCCTGCTCCATCTCCACCTCCTGCTTCATCTCCTTCCCCTGCTCCTTCCCCACCTCCTGCTCCTTCTCCACCTCCTGCTCCTTCTCCTCTTCTTGCGCCTTCTCCACCTTCTGCTCTTTCTTCTTCTCCTGCTCCTTCTGCACTCCTGCTCCTTCTCCTCCTCCTGCTCCTTCTCCTCCTCCTGCTCCTTCTCCACCTCCTGCTCCTTCTCCACCTCCTGCTCCTTCTTCTCCTCCTGCTCATGCTCCTCCTCCTGCTTCTTCTCCAACTCCTTCACCTACTCCCCCTTCTGGTCCTTCTCCGCCTCCTGCTCCTTCTCGACCTATTGCTTCTTCTGGACCTCCTGTTCCTTCTCCTCCTCCTGCTCCGTCTCCACCTCCTTCTCCTCCTCCACCTCCTTCTCCTCCTCCTGCTCCTTGTCCACCTCCTGCTCCTTCTCTACCTCCTGCTCATTCTCCACCTCCTGCCCCTTCTCCTCATTTTCCGCCTTCTCCATCTCCTGCTCCTTCTCCTCCTCCTGCTCATACTCCTCCTCGCGCTGCTACTACTTCTCCTGCTCCTCCTCCACTCCTGCTCCTTTTCCACCTCCTGTTCCTCCTCCACCTTCTTCTCCTCCTCCTGCTACTTCTTCTTCTCCTGCTCCTTCTCCTCCTCCTGCTCCTTCTCCTGTTCCTTCTCCTCCTCCTGATCCTTCTCCACGTCCTTCTCCTCCTCCATCTCCTTCTCCTCCTCCTGCTCCTTGTCCACCTCCGGCTCCATGTTCGACCTCCTGCTCATTGTCCTCCTCCTGCTCCGTGTCCACCTCCATCTCCTTCTCCTCCTCCTGCTCCTTGTCCACCTCCTTCTCATTGTCCACCTCCTGCTCCTTCTCCACCTCCTGCTCCTTCTCCTCATCTTGCGCCTTCTCCACCTTCTGCTCCTTCTCCTCCTTCTGCTGCGAGTCCTCCTCCTGCTCCTTCTTCTTCTCCTGCTCCTTCTCCACTCCGGCTTCATCTCCACCTCCTGCTCCTTCTCCTTCTCCTGCTCCATCTCCACCTCCCGCTCCTCCTCCTCCTCTTCCTCCTGCTCCTTCTCCTCCTCCTGCTCCTTCTCTACCTCCTGCTCCTTGTCTCCCTCCTGCTCCTTCACCACCTCCTGCTCGTTCTCCACCTCCTGCTCCTTGTCTCCCTCCTGCTCCTTCTCCACCTCCTGCTTCTTCTCCTCCTCCTGCTTCTACTCCTCCTCCTGCTCCTTCTCCTCCTCCTGCTCCTTCTCCATCTCATGCTCCTACTCCTGCTCCTTCTCCTCCTCCTGCTCCTTCTCCACCTCCTGCTCCTTGTCTCCCTCCTGCTCCTTCTCCACCAACAGCTCCTTCGCCACTTCCATCTCCTTCTCGTCATCTTGCGCCTTCTCCTCCTCCTGCAACCTACTCCTCCTCCTGCTGTTCTTCTTCTCCTGCTCCTTCTGCACTCCTGCTCCTTCTGCACACCCTGCTCCTTCTCCTTCTCCTGCTCCTTCTCACTTCCTGCTCCATCTCCAGCTCCTGCTCCTTCTCCTCCTCCCCCTCCTGCTCCTTCTCCACCTACTGCTCCTTCTACCACTCCTGCTCCTTCATCCCCTCCTGCTGCTGCACGCCCTTCTGCTCCTTCTCCCCCTTCTGCTCCTTCTCCCCGTCCTGCTCAAACTCCTCCTCCTGCTCGTTGCCACCTCCTGCTCCTTCTCCACCTGCAGCTCAACCTCCATCTGCTCCTTCTCCTCCTCCTCCTGCTCCTTCAGCTCCTCCAGCTCACCCTCCTCGTCTTGCTCACCTTCCTGCTGATGGTCCTTCTCCACATAATGCTCCATCGCCAACTCCTGCTCAATCGCCTCCTCCTTCTTGTTCTCCACCCCTGCTCCTTCTCCACCTCCTCATCATTCTCTACCTCCTGCTCCTTCTCCACTTTTCCTCAATCTCCTCCTCCTGCTCCTTCTCCTCTTCCTTCTCCTTCTCCCGCTCCAGCTCCTACTCCCGCTTCTGCTCCTTCTCCCGCTTCTGCTCCTTCTCCCGCTTCAGCTCCTTCTCCCGCTTCTGCTCCTTCTCCATCTGCTGCGACTTCTCCTCCTGCGGCTTCTTCTCCTCCTGCTGCTACTTCTCCACCTCCTTCTCCTGCTCTTTCTCCACCTGCTGCTCCTTTTCCACTCCTGCTCAATCACCACCTCCTGCTCCTTCTTCTATAACTTCTCCTCCTCCTGCTCCATCTCCACCTCCTGCTCCTTCTCCACATCTTGCTCCTTCTCCACCTCCTGCTCCTTCTACTGCTCCTGCTCCTACTCCTCCTCCTGCTCCTTCTTCTTCTCCTGCTCCTTCTCCACTCCTGCTCCATCCCCACATCCTCCTCCTTCTCCACCTTCTGCTCCTTCTCCTCCTCCTGCTCCTTCTCCAATTCCTGCTCCTTCTCATCCTCCTCCTCCTCCTCATCCTCGTCCTCCAGCTTCTTCTCCAACTCCTTCTCCTACTACCCCTGCTGGTCCTTCTCCGCCTCCTGCTTCTTCTCCATCTATTGCTTCTTTTCCACCTCCTGTTCCTTCTCTTCCTCCTGCTCCTTCTCCACCTCCTCCTCCACCTCGTTCCCCTCCTCCTGCTACTTCTTCTACTCCTGCTCCTTCTCGTCCTCCTGCTCCTTCTCCTCCTCCTGCTCCATCTCCTCCTCCTGCTTCTTCTCCACCTCCTGTTCCTTCTCCTCCTCCTGATCCTTCTCCACGTCCTTCTCCTCCTCCATCTCCTTCTCCTCCTCCTGCTCCTTGTCCACCTCCGGCTCCATGTGCACCTCCTGCTCCTTGTCCACCTCCTGCTCTGTATCCACCTCCATCTCCTTCTCGTCCTCCTGCTCCTTGTCCACCTCCTGCTCATTGTACACCTCCTGCTCCTTGTCCACCTAGTGCTCTTTCTCGCCCTCCTGCTCCATCTCGTCCTCCAGCTCCTTCTCGCCCCACTGCTCCTTCTCGCCCTCCTGCTCCTACTCGCCCTCCTGGTCCTTCTATGCCTCCTTCTCCTCCTCCACCTCCTTCTCCTCCTCCTGTTCCTTGTCCACCTCCTGCTCCATGTCCACCTCCTGCTCCTTGTCCACCTCCTGCTCCTTGTCCAACTCCTGCTCCTTGTCCACCTCCTGCTCCTTCTCGACTCCTGCTCATTCACCACGTCCCGCTCCTTCTTCTCCTCCTTCTCCACCTCCTGCTCCATCTCAACCTCCCGCTCCTTCTCCTTCTCCTGCTCCTTCCCCACCTCCTTATCATTGTCCACCTCCTGCTCTGTGTCCATCTCCTGATCCTTGTACACCTCATGCTCCTTGTGCACCTACTGCTCCTTGTCCACATAGTGCTCCATCTCGCCTTCCTGCTCCTTCTCGTCCTCCAGCTCCTTCACGCCCTCCTGAGCCTTCCTGCCCTCCTGCTCCTTGTCCACCTCCTGCTCCTTCTCCATTTCTGCTCATTCACCACCTCCTGCTCCTTCTTCTCCTCCTTCTCCTCCACATGCTCCTTCTCCACCTCCTGCTCCTTCTCGACCTCCTCCTCCTTCTCCAGCTCCTGCTACATCTCCTTCTCCACGTCCTTCTCCTCCTCCATCTCCTTCTCCTCCTCCTGCTCCTTGTCCACCTACTTCTCCTTATCTACCTCCTGCTCCATGTCCACCTCCGTCTCCATATCCACCTCCTGCTCATTGTACACCTCCTGCTCCTTGTCCACCTAGTGCTCCATCTCGCCCTCCTGCTCCATCTCGTCCTCCAGCTCCTTCTCGCCCTCCTGCTCCTTCTCGCACTCCTGCTCCTTCTCGCCCACCTGCTCCTTCTCCACTTGCTGCTCCTTCTCCACCTCCTGCTCCTTCTCCACCTCCTGCTCCTTCTTCTCCTCCTGCTCCTGCTCCTCCTCCTGCTTCTTCTCCAAATCCTTCTCATACTCGCCCTCCTGGTCCTTTTCCGCCACCTGCTCGTTCTCCACCTGTTGCTTCTTCTCCTCCTCCTGTTCCTTGTCCACCTCTTGCTCCTTGTCCACCTCCTGCTCCTTCTCGCCCTCCTGCTACTTCCTGCCCTCCTGCTCCTTCTCCACCTCCTGCTCCTTCTCCATTCCTCCTCATTCACCAACTCCTGCTCCTTCTTCTCCTCCTTCTCCTCCTCCTGCTCCTTCTCCACCTCCTGCTCCTTGTCTTCCTCCTGCTCCTTTTATCCCGCCTGCTACTTCTCCACCTCCTGCTCCTTCTCCACCTCCTGCTCCATCTCCACCTCCTGCTCCTTCTCCTCTTCTTGCGCCTTCTCCACCTCCTGCTTTTTCTTCTTCTCCTGCTCCTTCTGCACTCCTGCTCCTTCTCCTCCTCCTGCTCCTTCTCCTCCTCCTGCTCCTTCTCCACCTCCTGCTCCTTCTCCACCTCCTGCTCCTTCTTCTCCTCCTGCTCCTGCTCCTCCTCCTGCTTCTTCTCAAACTCCTTCTGCTACTCCCCATCCTGGTCCTTCTCCGTCTCCTGGTCCTTCTCCACCTATTGCTTTTTCTCCACCTCCTGCTCCCTCTCCTCCTCCTGCTCCTTCTCCACCTCCTTCTCCTCCTCCACCTCCTTCTCCTCCTCCTGCTCATTGTCCACCTCCTGCTCTGTGTCCATCTCCTGATCCTTGTCCACCTCCTGCTCCTTGTGCACCTCCTGCTTCTTGTCCACCTAGTGCTCCTTCTCGCCCTCCTGCTCCTTCTCGTCCTCCAGCACCTTCACGCCCTCCAGCTCCTTCCTGCCCTCCTGCTCCTTCTCCACCTCCTGCTCCTTCTCCATTTCTGCTCATTCACCACCTCCTGCTCCTTCTTCTCCTCCTTCTCCTCTTCCTGCTCCTTCACCTGCTCCTTCTTCACCTCCAGCTCCATGTCTCCCTCCTGCTCCTTCTCCACCTATTGCTCCTTTTCCACCTCCTGCAACTTCTCCGTCTCCTGCTCCTCCTCCTTCTCCTCCACCTGCTTCTACTTCGCCTCCTGCTTCTTCTCCACCTATTGCTTCTTTTCCACCTCCTGTTCCTTCTCTTCCTCCTGCTCCTTCTCCACCTCCTTCTCCTCCTCCATCTCCTTCTCCTCCTCCTGCTCCTTCTCCACCTCCTGATTCTTGTCTTCCGCCTGCTCTTTTTCTCCCTCCTGCTCCTTCTCCTCCTCCTGCTCCTTCTCCACCTCCTTCTCCTCCTCCACCTCCTTCTCCTCCTCCTGCTCATTGTCCACCTCCTGCTCTGTGTCCATCTCCTGATCCTTGTCCACCTCCTGCTCCTTGTGCACCTCCGGCTCCTTGTCCACCTAGTGCTCCTTCTCGCCCTCCTGCTCCTTCTCGTCCTCCAGCTCCTTCACGCCCTCCTGCTCCTTCCTGCCCTCCTGCTCCTTCTCCACCTCCTGCTCCTTCTCCATTTCTGCTCATTCACCACCTCCTGCTCCTTCTTCTCCTCCTTCTCCTCCTCCTGCTCCTTCTTCACCTCCAGCTCCATGTCTCCCTCCTGCTCCTTCTCCACCTACTGCTCCTTTTCCACCTCCTGCACCTTCTGCGTCTCCTGCTCCTCCTCCTTCTCCTCCACCTGCTTCTACTTCGCCTCCTGCTTCTTCTCCACCTATTGCTTCTTTTCCACCTCCTGTTCCTTCTCTTCCTCCTGCTCCTTCTCCACCTCCTTCTCCTCCTCCATCTCCTTCTCCTCCTCCTGCCAGTTGTTGTTCTCCTGCTCCTTCTCCTCCTCCTGCTCCTTAGCCTCCTCCTGCTCCTTCTCCACCTCCTTCTCCTCCTCCATCTCCTTCTCCTCCTCCTGCTCCTTGTGCACCTCCTTCTCCTTATCTACCTCCTGCTCCTTGTCCACCTCCGTCTCCATGTCCACCTCCTGCTCATTATCCACCTCCTGCTCCGTATCCACCTGCTGATCCTTGTCCATCTCCTGCTCATTGTCCACCTCCTGCTCCTTGTCCACCTCCTGCTCCTTGTTCACCTACTGCTCCTTCTCGCCCTCCTGCTACTTCTTGCCCTCCTGCTCCTTCTCCACCTCCTGCTCCTTCTCCATTCCTGCTCATTCACCACCTCCTGCTCCTTCTTCTCCTCCTTCTCCTCCTCCTGCTCCTTCTCCACCTCCTGCTCCTTGTCTTCCTCCTGCTCCTTTTCTCCCTCCTGCTCCTTCTCCTCCTCGTGCTCCTTCTCCTCCTCCTTCTCCTTCTCCTCCTGCTCCTACTCCACCTCTTGCTCCTTCTCCACTCCTGCTCATTCACCAACTCCTGCTCCTTCTTCTCCTCCTGCTCCTCCTCCTGCTCCTTCTCCACCTCCTGCTCCTTGTCTTCCTCCTGCTCCTTTTCTCCCGCCTGCTACTTCTCCACTTCCTGCTCCTTTTCCACCTCCTGCTGCATCTCCACCTCCTGCTCCTTCTCGTCTTCTTGCGCCTTCTCCACCTCCTGCTGTTTCTTCTTCTCCTGCTCCTTCTGCACTCCTGCTCCTTCTCCTCCTCCTGCTCCTCCTCCTCCTCCTGCTCCTTTTCCACCTCCTGCTCCATCTAAACCTCCTGCTCCTTCTTCTCCTCCTGCTCATGCTCCTCCTCCAGCTTCTTCTCCAACTCCTTGTCCGACTCCCCCTTCTGCTCCTTCTCCTCCTCCTGCTCCTTCTCCAATTCCTGCTCCTTCTCATCCTCCTCCTCCTCCTCATCCTCGTCCTCCAGCTTCTTCTCCAACTCCTTCTCCTACTACCCCTGCTGGTCCTTCTCCGCCTCCTGCTTCTTCTCCATCTATTGCTTCTTTTCCACCTCCTGTTCCTTCTCTTCCTCCTGCTCCTTCTCCACCTCCTCCTCCACCTCGTTCCCCTCCTCCTGCTACTTCTTCTACTCCTGCTCCTTCTCGTCCTCCTGCTCCTTCTCCTCCTCCTGCTCCATCTCCTCCTCCTGCTTCTTCTCCACCTCCTGTTCCTTCTCCTCCTCCTGATCCTTCTCCACGTCCTTCTCCTCCTCCATCTCCTTCTCCTCCTCCTGCTCCTTGTCCACCTCCGGCTCCATGTGCACCTCCTGCTCCTTGTCCACCTCCTGCTCTGTATCCACCTCCATCTCCTTCTCGTCCTCCTGCTCCTTGTCCACCTCCTGCTCATTGTACACCTCCTGCTCCTTGTCCACCTAGTGCTCTTTCTCGCCCTCCTGCTCCATCTCGTCCTCCAGCTCCTTCTCGCCCCACTGCTCCTTCTCGCCCTCCTGCTCCTACTCGCCCTCCTGGTCCTTCTATGCCTCCTTCTCCTCCTCCACCTCCTTCTCCTCCTCCTGTTCCTTGTCCACCTCCTGCTCCATGTCCACCTCCTGCTCCTTGTCCACCTCCTGCTCCTTGTCCAACTCCTGCTCCTTGTCCACCTCCTGCTCCTTCTCGACTCCTGCTCATTCACCACGTCCCGCTCCTTCTTCTCCTCCTTCTCCACCTCCTGCTCCATCTCAACCTCCCGCTCCTTCTCCTTCTCCTGCTCCTTCCCCACCTCCTTATCATTGTCCACCTCCTGCTCTGTGTCCATCTCCTGATCCTTGTACACCTCATGCTCCTTGTGCACCTACTGCTCCTTGTCCACATAGTGCTCCATCTCGCCTTCCTGCTCCTTCTCGTCCTCCAGCTCCTTCACGCCCTCCTGAGCCTTCCTGCCCTCCTGCTCCTTGTCCACCTCCTGCTCCTTCTCCATTTCTGCTCATTCACCACCTCCTGCTCCTTCTTCTCCTCCTTCTCCTCCACATGCTCCTTCTCCACCTCCTGCTCCTTCTCGACCTCCTCCTCCTTCTCCAGCTCCTGCTACATCTCCTTCTCCACGTCCTTCTCCTCCTCCATCTCCTTCTCCTCCTCCTGCTCCTTGTCCACCTACTTCTCCTTATCTACCTCCTGCTCCATGTCCACCTCCGTCTCCATATCCACCTCCTGCTCATTGTACACCTCCTGCTCCTTGTCCACCTAGTGCTCCATCTCGCCCTCCTGCTCCATCTCGTCCTCCAGCTCCTTCTCGCCCTCCTGCTCCTTCTCGCACTCCTGCTCCTTCTCGCCCACCTGCTCCTTCTCCACTTGCTGCTCCTTCTCCACCTCCTGCTCCTTCTCCACCTCCTGCTCCTTCTTCTCCTCCTGCTCCTGCTCCTCCTCCTGCTTCTTCTCCAAATCCTTCTCATACTCGCCCTCCTGGTCCTTTTCCGCCACCTGCTCGTTCTCCACCTGTTGCTTCTTCTCCTCCTCCTGTTCCTTGTCCACCTCTTGCTCCTTGTCCACCTCCTGCTCCTTCTCGCCCTCCTGCTACTTCCTGCCCTCCTGCTCCTTCTCCACCTCCTGCTCCTTCTCCATTCCTCCTCATTCACCAACTCCTGCTCCTTCTTCTCCTCCTTCTCCTCCTCCTGCTCCTTCTCCACCTCCTGCTCCTTGTCTTCCTCCTGCTCCTTTTATCCCGCCTGCTACTTCTCCACCTCCTGCTCCTTCTCCACCTCCTGCTCCATCTCCACCTCCTGCTCCTTCTCCTCTTCTTGCGCCTTCTCCACCTCCTGCTTTTTCTTCTTCTCCTGCTCCTTCTGCACTCCTGCTCCTTCTCCTCCTCCTGCTCCTTCTCCTCCTCCTGCTCCTTCTCCACCTCCTGCTCCTTCTCCACCTCCTGCTCCTTCTTCTCCTCCTGCTCCTGCTCCTCCTCCTGCTTCTTCTCAAACTCCTTCTGCTACTCCCCATCCTGGTCCTTCTCCGTCTCCTGGTCCTTCTCCACCTATTGCTTTTTCTCCACCTCCTGCTCCCTCTCCTCCTCCTGCTCCTTCTCCACCTCCTTCTCCTCCTCCACCTCCTTCTCCTCCTCCTGCTCATTGTCCACCTCCTGCTCTGTGTCCATCTCCTGATCCTTGTCCACCTCCTGCTCCTTGTGCACCTCCTGCTTCTTGTCCACCTAGTGCTCCTTCTCGCCCTCCTGCTCCTTCTCGTCCTCCAGCACCTTCACGCCCTCCAGCTCCTTCCTGCCCTCCTGCTCCTTCTCCACCTCCTGCTCCTTCTCCATTTCTGCTCATTCACCACCTCCTGCTCCTTCTTCTCCTCCTTCTCCTCTTCCTGCTCCTTCACCTGCTCCTTCTTCACCTCCAGCTCCATGTCTCCCTCCTGCTCCTTCTCCACCTATTGCTCCTTTTCCACCTCCTGCAACTTCTCCGTCTCCTGCTCCTCCTCCTTCTCCTCCACCTGCTTCTACTTCGCCTCCTGCTTCTTCTCCACCTATTGCTTCTTTTCCACCTCCTGTTCCTTCTCTTCCTCCTGCTCCTTCTCCACCTCCTTCTCCTCCTCCATCTCCTTCTCCTCCTCCTGCTCCTTCTCCACCTCCTGATTCTTGTCTTCCGCCTGCTCTTTTTCTCCCTCCTGCTCCTTCTCCTCCTCCTGCTCCTTCTCCACCTCCTTCTCCTCCTCCACCTCCTTCTCCTCCTCCTGCTCATTGTCCACCTCCTGCTCTGTGTCCATCTCCTGATCCTTGTCCACCTCCTGCTCCTTGTGCACCTCCGGCTCCTTGTCCACCTAGTGCTCCTTCTCGCCCTCCTGCTCCTTCTCGTCCTCCAGCTCCTTCACGCCCTCCTGCTCCTTCCTGCCCTCCTGCTCCTTCTCCACCTCCTGCTCCTTCTCCATTTCTGCTCATTCACCACCTCCTGCTCCTTCTTCTCCTCCTTCTCCTCCTCCTGCTCCTTCTTCACCTCCAGCTCCATGTCTCCCTCCTGCTCCTTCTCCACCTACTGCTCCTTTTCCACCTCCTGCACCTTCTGCGTCTCCTGCTCCTCCTCCTTCTCCTCCACCTGCTTCTACTTCGCCTCCTGCTTCTTCTCCACCTATTGCTTCTTTTCCACCTCCTGTTCCTTCTCTTCCTCCTGCTCCTTCTCCACCTCCTTCTCCTCCTCCATCTCCTTCTCCTCCTCCTGCCAGTTGTTGTTCTCCTGCTCCTTCTCCTCCTCCTGCTCCTTAGCCTCCTCCTGCTCCTTCTCCACCTCCTTCTCCTCCTCCATCTCCTTCTCCTCCTCCTGCTCCTTGTGCACCTCCTTCTCCTTATCTACCTCCTGCTCCTTGTCCACCTCCGTCTCCATGTCCACCTCCTGCTCATTATCCACCTCCTGCTCCGTATCCACCTGCTGATCCTTGTCCATCTCCTGCTCATTGTCCACCTCCTGCTCCTTGTCCACCTCCTGCTCCTTGTTCACCTACTGCTCCTTCTCGCCCTCCTGCTACTTCTTGCCCTCCTGCTCCTTCTCCACCTCCTGCTCCTTCTCCATTCCTGCTCATTCACCACCTCCTGCTCCTTCTTCTCCTCCTTCTCCTCCTCCTGCTCCTTCTCCACCTCCTGCTCCTTGTCTTCCTCCTGCTCCTTTTCTCCCTCCTGCTCCTTCTCCTCCTCGTGCTCCTTCTCCTCCTCCTTCTCCTTCTCCTCCTGCTCCTACTCAACCTCTTGCTCCTTCTCCACTCCTGCTCATTCACCAACTCCTGCTCCTTCTTCTCCTCCTGCTCCTCCTCCTGCTCCTTCTCCACCTCCTGCTCCTTGTCTTCCTCCTGCTCCTTTTCTCCCGCCTGCTACTTCTCCACTTCCTGCTCCTTTTCCACCTCCTGCTGCATCTCCACCTCCTGCTCCTTCTCGTCTTCTTGCGCCTTCTCCACCTCCTGCTGTTTCTTCTTCTCCTGCTCCTTCTGCACTCCTGCTCCTTCTCCTCCTCCTGCTCCTCCTCCTCCTCCTGCTCCTTTTCCACCTCCTGCTCCATCTAAACCTCCTGCTCCTTCTTCTCCTCCTGCTCATGCTCCTCCTCCAGCTTCTTCTCCAACTCCTTGTCCGACTCCCCCTTCTGATCCTTCTCCGCCTCCTGCTCCTTCTCGACCGATTGCTTCTTCTCCACCTCCTGCTCCTTCTTCTCCTCCTGCTCCTGCTCCTCCTCCTGCTTCTTCTCAAACTCCTTCTGCTACTCCCCATCCTGGTCCTTCTCCGTCTCCTGGTCCTTCTCCACCTATTGCTTTTTCTCCACCTCCTGCTCCCTCTCCTCCTCCTGCTCCTTCTCCACCTCCTTCTCCTCCTCCACCTCCGTCTCCTCCTCCTGCTCATTGTCCACCTCCTGCTCTGTGTCCATCTCCTGATCCTTGTCCACCTCCTGCTCCTTGTGCACCTCCTGCTCCTTGTCCACCTAGTGCTCCTTCTCGCCCTCCTGCTCCTTCTCGTCCTCCAGCTCCTTCACGCCCTCCTGCTCCTTCCTGCCCTCCTGCTCCTTCTCCACCTCCTGCTCCTTCTCCATTTATGCTCATTCACCACCTCCTGCTCCTTCTTCTCCTCCTTCTCCTCCTCCTGCTCCTTCTTCACCTCCAGCTGCATGTCTCCCTCCTGCTCCTTCTCCACCTACTGCTCCTTTTCCACCTCCTGCACCTTCTGCGTCTCCTGCTCCTCCTCCTTCTCCTCCACCTGCTTCTACTTCGCCTCCTGCTTCTTCTCCACCTATTGCTTATTTTCCACCTCCTGTTCCTTCTCTTCCTCCTGCTCCTTCTCCACCTCCTTCTCCTCCTCCATCTCCTTCTCCTCCTCCTGCCAGTTGTTGTTCTCCTGCTCCTTCTCCTCCTCCTGCTCCTTAGCCTCCTCCTGCTCCTTCTCCTCCTCCTGCTTCTTCTCCACCTCCTGTTCCTTCTCCTCCTCCTGATCCTTCTCCACGACCTTCTCCTCCTCCATCTCCTTCTCCTCCTCCTGCTCGTTGTGCACCTCCTTCTCCTTATCTACCTCCTGCTCCTTGTCTACCTCCGTCTCCATGTCCACCTCCTGCTCATTATCCACCTCCTGCTCCGTATCCACCTCCTGATCCTTGTCCATCTCCTGCTCATTGTCCACCTCCTGCTCCTTGTCCACCTCCTGCTCCTTGTTCACCTCCTGCTCCTTCTCGCCCTCCTGCTACTTCTTGCCCTCCTGCTCCTTCTCCACCTCCTGCTCCTTCTCCATTCCTGCTCATTCACCACCTCCTGCTCCTTCTTCTCCTCCTTCTCCTCCTCCTGCTCCTTCTCCACCTCCTGCTCCTTGTCTTCCTCCTGCTCCTTTTCTCCCTCCTGCTCCTTCTCCTCCTCGTGCTCCTTCTCCTCCTCCTTCTCCTTCTCCTCCTGCTCCTACTCCACCTCTTGCTCCTTCTCCACTCCTGCTCATTCACCACCTCCTGCTCCTTCTTCTCCTCCTGCTCCTCCTCCTGCTCCTTCTCCACCTCCTGCTCCTTGTCTTCCTCCTGCTCCTTTTCTCCCGCCTGCTACTTCTCCACCTCCTGCTCCTTTTCCACCTCCTGCTGCATCTCCACCTCCTACTCCTTCTCCTCCACCTGCTTCTACTTCGCCTCCTGCTTCTTCTCCACCTATTGCTTCTTTTCCACCTCCTGTTCCTTCTCTTCCTCCTGCTCCTTCTCCACCTCCTTCTCCTCCTCCATATCCTTCTCGTCCTCCTGCTACTTGTTGTTCTCCTGCTCCTTCTCCTGCTCCTGCTCCTTAGCCTCCTCCTGCTCCTTCTCCTCCTCCTGCTTCTTCTCCACCTCCTGTTCCTTCTCCTCCTCCTGATCCTTCTCCACGACCTTCTCCTCCTCCATCTCCTTCTCCTCCTCCTGCTCCTTGTGCACCTCCTTCTCCTTATCTACCTCCTGCTCCTTGTCCACCTCCGTCTCCATGTCCACCTCCTGCTCATTATCCACCTCCTGCTCCGTATACACCTGCTGATCCTTGTCCATCTCCTGCTCATTGTCCACCTCCTGCTCCTTGTCCACCTCCTGCTCCTTGTTCACCTACTGCTCCTTCTCGCCCTCCTGCTACTTCTTGCCCTCCTGCTCCTTCTCCACCTCCTGCTCCTTCTCCATTCCTGCTCATTCACCACCTCCTGCTCCTTCTTCTCCTCCTTCTCCTCCTCCTGCTCCTTCTCCACCTCCTGCTCCTTGTCTTCCTCCTGCTCCTTTTCTCCCTCCTGCTCCTTCTCCTCCTCGTGCTCCTTCTCCTCCTCCTTCTCCTTCTCCTCCTGCTCCTACTCCACCTCTTGCTCCTTCTCCACTCCTGCTCATTCACCAACTCCTGCTCCTTCTTCTCCTCCTGCTCCTCCTCCTGCTCCTTCTCCACCTCCTGCTCCTTGTCTTCCTCCTGCTCCTTTTCTCCCGCCTGCTACTTCTCCACTTCCTGCTCCTTTTCCACCTCCTGCTGCATCTCCACCTCCTGCTCCTTCTCGTCTTCTTGCGCCTTCTCCACCTCCTGCTGTTTCTTCTTCTCCTGCTCCTTCTGCACTCCTGCTCCTTCTCCTCCTCCTGCTCCTCCTCCTCCTCCTGCTCCTTTTCCACCTCCTGCTCCATCTAAACCTCCTGCTCCTTCTTCTCCTCCTGCTCATGCTCCTCCTCCAGCTTCTTCTCCAACTCCTTGTCCGACTCCCCCTTCTGATCCTTCTCCGCCTCCTGCTCCTTCTCGACCGATTGCTCCTTGTCCACCTCCTGCTCCTTGTCCAACTCCTGCTCCTTGTCCACCTCCTGCTCCTTCTCGACTCCTGCTCATTCACCACGTCCCGCTCCTTCTTCTCCTCCTTCTCCACCTCCTGCTCCATCTCAACCTCCCGCTCCTTCTCCTTCTCCTGCTCCTTCCCCACCTCCTTATCATTGTCCACCTCCTGCTCTGTGTCCATCTCCTGATCCTTGTACACCTCCTGCTCCTTGTGCACCTACTGCTCCTTGTCCACATAGTGCTCCATCTCGCCTTCCTGCTCCTTCTCGTCCTCCAGCTCCTTCACGCCCTCCTGAGCCTTCCTGCCCTCCTGCTCCTTGTCCACCTCCTGCTCCTTCTCCATTTCTGCTCATTCACCACCTCCTGCTCCTTCTTCTCCTCCTTCTCCTCCACATGCTCCTTCTCCACCTCCTGCTCCTTCTCGACCTCCTCCTCCTTCTCCAGCTCCTGCTACATCTCCTTCTCCACGTCCTTCTCCTCCTCCATCTCCTTCTCCTCCTCCTGCTCCTTGTCCACCTACTTCTCCTTATCTACCTCCTGCTCCATGTCCACCTCCGTCTCCATATCCACCTCCTGCTCATTGTACACCTCCTGCTCCTTGTCCACCTAGTGCTCCATCTCGCCCTCCTGCTCCATCTCGTCCTCCAGCTCCTTCTCGCCCTCCTGCTCCTTCTCGCACTCCTGCTCCTTCTCGCCCACCTGCTCCTTCTCCACTTGCTGCTCCTTCTCCACCTCCTGCTCCTTCTCCACCTCCTGCTCCTTCTTCTCCTCCTGCTCCTGCTCCTCCTCCTGCTTCTTCTCCAAATCCTTCTCATACTCGCCCTCCTGGTCCTTTTCCGCCACCTGCTCGTTCTCCACCTGTTGCTTCTTCTCCTCCTCCTGTTCCTTGTCCACCTCTTGCTCCTTCTCCACCTCCTGCTCCTTGTCTTCCTCCTGCTCCTTTTCTCCCTCCTGCTCCTTCTCCTCCTCGTGCTCCTTCTCCTCCTCCTTCTCCTTCTCCTCCTGCTCCTACTCCACCTCTTGCTCCTTCTCCACTCCTGCTCATTCACCAACTCCTGCTCCTTCTTCTCCTCCTGCTCCTCCTCCTGCTCCTTCTCCACCTCCTGCTCCTTGTCTTCCTCCTGCTCCTTTTCTCCCGCCTGCTACTTCTCCACTTCCTGCTCCTTTTCCACCTCCTGCTGCATCTCCACCTCCTGCTCCTTCTCGTCTTCTTGCGCCTTCTCCACCTCCTGCTGTTTCTTCTTCTCCTGCTCCTTCTGCACTCCTGCTCCTTCTCCTCCTCCTGCTCCTCCTCCTCCTCCTGCTCCTTTTCCACCTCCTGCTCCATCTAAACCTCCTGCTCCTTCTTCTCCTCCTGCTCATGCTCCTCCTCCAGCTTCTTCTCCAACTCCTTGTCCGACTCCCCCTTCTGATCCTTCTCCGCCTCCTGCTCCTTCTCGACCGATTGCTCCTTGTCCACCTCCTGCTCCTTGTCCAACTCCTGCTCCTTGTCCACCTCCTGCTCCTTCTCGACTCCTGCTCATTCACCACGTCCCGCTCCTTCTTCTCCTCCTTCTCCACCTCCTGCTCCATCTCAACCTCCCGCTCCTTCTCCTTCTCCTGCTCCTTCCCCACCTCCTTATCATTGTCCACCTCCTGCTCTGTGTCCATCTCCTGATCCTTGTACACCTCCTGCTCCTTGTGCACCTACTGCTCCTTGTCCACATAGTGCTCCATCTCGCCTTCCTGCTCCTTCTCGTCCTCCAGCTCCTTCACGCCCTCCTGAGCCTTCCTGCCCTCCTGCTCCTTGTCCACCTCCTGCTCCTTCTCCATTTCTGCTCATTCACCACCTCCTGCTCCTTCTTCTCCTCCTTCTCCTCCACATGCTCCTTCTCCACCTCCTGCTCCTTCTCGACCTCCTCCTCCTTCTCCAGCTCCTGCTACATCTCCTTCTCCACGTCCTTCTCCTCCTCCATCTCCTTCTCCTCCTCCTGCTCCTTGTCCACCTACTTCTCCTTATCTACCTCCTGCTCCATGTCCACCTCCGTCTCCATATCCACCTCCTGCTCATTGTACACCTCCTGCTCCTTGTCCACCGAGTGCTCCATCTCGCCCTCCTGCTCCATCTCGTCCTCCAGCTCCTTCTCGCCCTCCTGCTCCTTCTCGCACTCCTGCTCCTTCTCGCCCACCTGCTCCTTCTCCACTTGCTGCTCCTTCTCCACCTCCTGCTCCTTCTCCACCTCCTGCTCCTTCTTCTCCTCCTGCTCCTGCTCCTCCTCCTGCTTCTTCTCCAAATCCTTCTCATACTCGCCCTCCTGGTCCTTTTCCGCCACCTGCTCGTTCTCCACCTGTTGCTTCTTCTCTTCCTCCTGTTCCTTGTCCACCTCTTGCTCCTTGTCCACCTCCTGCTCCTTCTCGCCCTCCTGCTACTTCCTGCCCTCCTGCTCCTTCTCCACCTCCTGCTCCTTCTCCTTTCCTCCTCATTCACCAACTCCTGCTCCTTCTTCTCCTCCTTCTCCTCCTCCTGCTCCTTCTCCACCTCCTGCTCCTTGTCTTCCTCCTGCTCCTTTTATCCCGCCTGCTACTTCTCCACCTCCTGCTCCTTCTCCACCTCCTGCTCCATCTCCACCTCCTGCTCCTTCTCCTCTTCTTGCGCCTTCTCCACCTCCTGCTTTTTCTTCTTCTCCTGCTCCTTCTGCACTCCTGCTCCTTCTCCTCCTCCTGCTCCTTCTCCTCCTCCTGCTCCTTCTCCACCTCCTGCTCCTTCTCCACCTCCTGCTCCTTCTTCTCCTCCTGCTCCTGCTCCTCCTCCTGCTTCTTCTCAAACTCCTTCTGCTACTCCCCATCCTGGTCCTTCTCCGTCTCCTGGTCCTTCTCCACCTATTGCTTTTTCTCCACCTCCTGCTCCCTCTCCTCCTCCTGCTCCTTCTCCACCTCCTTCTCCTCCTCCACCTCCTTCTCCTCCTCCTGCTCATTGTCCACCTCCTGCTCTGTGTCCATCTCCTGATCCTTGTCCACCTCCTGCTCCTTGTGCACCTCCTGCTCCTTGTCCAGCTAGTGCTCCTTCTCGCCCTCCTGCTCCTTCTCGTCCTCCAGCACCTTCACGCCCTCCAGCTCCTTCCTGCCCTCCTGCTCCTTCTCCACCTCCTGCTCCTTCTCCATTTCTGCTCATTCACCACCTCCTGCTCCTTCTTCTCCTCCTTCTCCTCTTCCTGCTCCTTCACCTGCTCCTTCTTCACCTCCAGCTCCATGTCTCCCTCCTGCTCCTTCTCCACCTATTGCTCCTTTTCCACCTCCTGCAACTTCTCCGTCTCCTGCTCCTCCTCCTTCTCCTCCACCTGCTTCTACTTCGCCTCCTGCTTCTTCTCCACCTATTGCTTCTTTTCCACCTCCTGTTCCTTCTCTTCCTCCTGCTCCTTCTCCACCTCCTTCTCCTCCTCCATCTCCTTCTCCTCCTCCTGCTCCTTCTCCACCTCCTGATTCTTGTCTTCCGCCTGCTCTTTTTCTCCCTCCTGCTCCTTCTCCTCCTCCTGCTCCTTCTCCACCTCCTTCTCCTCCTCCACCTCCTTCTCCTCCTCCTGCTCATTGTCCACCTCCTGCTCTGTGTCCATCTCCTGATCCTTGTCCACCTCCTGCTCCTTGTGCACCTCCGGCTCCTTGTCCACCTAGTGCTCCTTCTCGCCCTCCTGCTCCTTCTCGTCCTCCAGCTCCTTCACGCCCTCCTGCTCCTTCTCCACCTCCTGCTCCTTCTCCATTTCTGCTCATTCACCACCTCCTGCTCCTTCTTCTCCTCCTTCTCCTCCTCCTGCTCCTTCTTCACCTCCAGCTCCATGTCTCCCTCCTGCTCCTTCTCCACCTACTGCTCCTTTTCCACCTCCTGCACCTTCTGCGTCTCCTGCTCCTCCTCCTTCTCCTCCACCTGCTTCTACTTCGCCTCCTGCTTCTTCTCCACCTATTGCTTCTTTTCCACCTCCTGTTCCTTCTCTTCCTCCTGCTCCTTCTCCACCTCCTTCTCCTCCTCCATCTCCTTCTCCTCCTCCTGCCAGTTGTTGTTCTCCTGCTCCTACTCCTCCTCCTGCTCCTTAGCCTCCTCCTGCTCCTTCTCCACCTCCTTCTCCTCCTCCATCTCCTTCTCCTCCTCCTGCTCCTTGTGCACCTCCTTCTCCTTATCTACCTCCTGCTCCTTGTCCACCTCCGTCTCCATGTCCACCTCCTGCTCATTATCCACCTCCTGCTCCGTATCCACCTGCTGATCCTTGTCCATCTCCTGCTCATTGTCCACCTCCTGCTCCTTGTCCACCTCCTGCTCCTTGTTCACCTACTGCTCCTTCTCGCCCTCCTGCTACTTCTTGCCCTCCTGCTCCTTCTCCACCTCCTGCTCCTTCTCCATTCCTGCTCATTCACCACCTCCTGCTCCTTCTTCTCCTCCTTCTCCTCCTCCTGCTCCTTCTCCACCTCCTGCTCCTTGTCTTCCTCCTGCTCCTTTTCTCCCTCCTGCTCCTTCTCCTCCTCGTGCTCCTTCTCCTCCTCCTTCTCCTTCTCCTCCTGCTCCTACTCCACCTCTTGCTCCTTCTCCACTCCTGCTCATTCACCAACTCCTGCTCCTTCTTCTCCTCCTGCTCCTCCTCCTGCTCCTTCTCCACCTCCTGCTCCTTGTCTTCCTCCTGCTCCTTTTCTCCCGCCTGCTACTTCTCCACTTCCTGCTCCTTTTCCACCTCCTGCTGCATCTCCACCTCCTGCTCCTTCTCGTCTTCTTGCGCCTTCTCCACCTCCTGCTGTTTCTTCTTCTCCTGCTCCTTCTGCACTCCTGCTCCTTCTCCTCCTCCTGCTCCTCCTCCTCCTCCTGCTCCTTTTCCACCTCCTGCTCCATCGAAACCTCCTGCTCCTTCTTCTCCTCCTGCTCACGCTCCTCCTCCAGCTTCTTCTCCAACTCCTTGTCCGACTCCCCCTTCTGATCCTTCTCCGCCTCCTGCTCCTTCTCGACCGATTGCTTCTTCTCCACCTCCTGCTCCTTCTTCTCCTCCTGCTCCTGCTCCTCCTCCTGCTTCTTCTCAAACTCCTTCTGCTACTCCCCATCCTGGTCCTTCTCCGTCTCCTGGTCCTTCTCCACCTATTGCTTTTTCTCCACCTCCTGCTCCCTCTCCTCCTCCTGCTCCTTCTCCACCTCCTTCTCCTCCTCCACCTCCGTCTCCTCCTCCTGCTCATTGTCCACCTCCTGCTCTGTGTCCATCTCCTGATCCTTGTCCACCTCCTGCTCCTTGTGCACCTCCTGCTCCTTGTCCACCTAGTGCTCCTTCTCGCCCTCCTGCTCCTTCTCGTCCTCCAGCTCCTTCACGCCCTCCTGCTCCTTCCTGCCCTCCTGCTCCTTCTCCACCTCCTGCTCCTTCTCCATTTCTGCTCATTCACCACCTCCTGCTCCTTCTTCTCCTCCTTCTCCTCCTCCTGCTCCTTCTTCACCTCCAGCTCCATGTCTCCCTCCTGCTCCTTCTCCACCTACTGCTCCTTTTCCACCTCCTGCACCTTCTGCGTCTCCTGCTCCTCCTCCTTCTCCTCCACCTGCTTCTACTTCGCCTCCTGCTTCTTCTCCACCTATTGCTTCTTTTCCACCTCCTGTTCCTTCTCTTCCTCCTGCTCCTTCTCCACCTCCTTCTCCTCCTCCTGCTTCTTCTCCACCTCCTGTTCCTTCTCCTCCTCCTGATCCTTCTCCACGACCTTCTCCTCCTCCATCTCCTTCTCCTCCTCCTGCTCCTTGTCCACCTCCTTCTCCTTATCTACCTCCTGCTCCATGTCCACCTCCGTCTCCATATCCACCTCCTGCTCATTGTACACCTCCTGCTCCTTGTCCACCTAGTGCTCCATCTCGCCCTCCTGCTCCATCTCGTCCTCCAGCTCCTTCTCGCCCTCCTGCTCCTTCTCGCACTCCTGCTCCTTCTCGCCCACCTGCTCCTTCTCCACTTGCTGCTCCTTCTCCACCTCCTGCTCCTTCTCCACCTCCTGCTCCTTCTTCTCCTCCTGCTCCTGCTCCTCCTCCTGCTTCTTCTCCAAATCCTTCTCATACTCGCCCTCCTGGTCCTTTTCCGCCACCTGCTCGTTCTCCACCTGTTGCTTCTTCTCCTCCTCCTGTTCCTTGTCCACCTCTTGCTCCTTGTCCACCTCCTGCTCCTTCTCGCCCTCCTGCTACTTCCTGCCCTCCTGCTCCTTCTCCACCTCCTGCTCCTTCTCCATTCCTCCTCATTCACCAACTCCTGCTCCTTCTTCTCCTCCTTCTCCTCCTCCTGCTCCTTCTCCACCTCCTGCTCCTTGTCTTCCTCCTGCTCCTTTTATCCCGCCTGCTACTTCTCCACCTCCTGCTCCTTCTCCACCTCCTGCTCCATCTCCACCTCCTGCTCCTTCTCCTCTTCTTGCGCCTTCTCCACCTCCTGCTTTTTCTTCTTCTCCTGCTCCTTCTGCACTCCTGCTCCTTCTCCTCCTCCTGCTCCTTCTCCTCCTCCTGCTCCTTCTCCACCTCCTGCTCCTTCTCCACCTCCTGCTCCTTCTTCTCCTCCTGCTCCTGCTCCTCCTCCTGCTTCTTCTCAAACTCCTTCTGCTACTCCCCATCCTGGTCCTTCTCCGTCTCCTGGTCCTTCTCCACCTATTGCTTTTTCTCCACCTCCTGCTCCCTCTCCTCCTCCTGCTCCTTCTCCACCTCCTTCTCCTCCTCCACCTCCTTCTCCTCCTCCTGCTCATTGTCCAACTCCTGCTCTGTGTCCATCTCCTGATCCTTGTCCACCTCCTGCTCCTTGTGCACCTCCTGCTCCTTGTCCACCTAGTGCTCCTTCTCGCCCTCCTGCTCCTTCTCGTCCTCCAGCACCTTCACGCCCTCCAGCTCCTTCCTGCCCTCCTGCTCCTTCTCCACCTCCTGCTCCTTCTCCATTTCTGCTCATTCACCACCTCCTGCTCCTTCTTCTCCTCCTTCTCCTCCTCCTGCTCCTTCACCTGCTCCTTCTTCACCTCCAGCTCCATGTCTCCCTCCTGCTCCTTCTCCACCTATTGCTCCTTTTCCACCTCCTGCAACTTCTCCGTCTCCTGCTCCTCCTCCTTCTCCTCCACCTGCTTCTACTTCGCCTCCTGCTTCTTCTCCACCTATTGCTTCTTTTCCACCTCCTGTTCCTTCTCTTCCTCCTGCTCCTTCTCCACCTCCTTCTCCTCCTCCATCTCCTTCTCCTCCTCCTGCTCCTTCTCCACCTCCTGATTCTTGTCTTCCGCCTGCTCTTTTTCTCCCTCCTGCTCCTTCTCCTCCTCCTGCTCCTTCTCCACCTCCTTCTCCTCCTCCACCTCCTTCTCCTCCTCCTGCTCATTGTCCACCTCCTGCTCTGTGTCCATCTCCTGATCCTTGTCCACCTCCTGCTCCTTGTGCACCTCCGGCTCCTTGTCCACCTAGTGCTCCTTCTCGCCCTCCTGCTCCTTCTCGTCCTCCAGCTCCTTCACGCCCTCCTGCTCCTTCCTGCCCTCCTGCTCCTTCTCCACCTCCTGCTCCTTCTCCATTTCTGCTCATTCACCACCTCCTGTTCTTTCTTCTCCTCCTTCTCCTCCTCCTGCTCCTTCTTCACCTCCAGCTCCATGTCTCCCTCCTGCTCCTTGTCCACCTACTGCTCCTTTTCCACCTCCTGCACCTTCTGCGTCTCCTGCTCCTCCTCCTTCTCCTCCACCTGCTTCTACTTCGCCTCCTGCTTCTTCTCCACCTATTGCTTCTTTTCCACCTCCTGTTCCTTCTCTTCCTCCTGCTCCTTCTCCACCTCCTTCTCCTCCTCCATCTCCTTCTCCTCCTCCTGCCAGTTGTTGTTCTCCTGCTCCTTCTCCTCCTCCTGCTCCTTAGCCTCCTCCTGCTCCTTCTCCTCCTCCTGCTTCTTCTCCACCTCCTGTTCCTTCTCCTCCTCCTGATCCTTCTCCACGACCTTCTCCTCCTCCATCTCCTTCTCCTCCTCCTGCTCGTTGTGCACCTCCTTCTCCTTATCTACCTCCTGCTCCTTGTCCACCTCCGTCTCCATGTCCACCTCCTGCTCATTATCCACCTCCTGCTCCGTATCCACCTCCTGATCCTTGTCCATCTCCTGCTCATTGTCCACCTCCTGCTCCTTGTCCACCTCCTGCTCCTTGTTCACCTCCTGCTCCTTCTCGCCCTCCTGCTACTTCTTGCCCTCCTGCTCCTTCTCCACCTCCTGCTCCTTCTCCATTCCTGCTCATTCACCACCTCCTGCTCCTTCTTCTCCTCCTTCTCCTCCTCCTGCTCCTTCTCCACCTCCTGCTCCTTGTCTTCCTCCTGCTCCTTTTCTCCCTCCTGCTCCTTCTCCTCCTCGTGCTCCTTCTCCTCCTCCTTCTCCTTCTCCTCCTGCTCCTACTCCACCTCTTGCTCCTTCTCCACTCCTGCTCATTCACCACCTCCTGCTCCTTCTTCTCCTCCTGCTCCTCCTCCTGCTCCTTCTCCACCTCCTGCTCCTTGTCTTCCTCCTGCTCCTTTTCTCCCGCCTGCTACTTCTCCACCTCCTGCTCCTTTTCCACCTCCTGCTGCATCTCCACCTCCTACTCCTTCTCCTCCACCTGCTTCTACTTCGCCTCCTGCTTCTTCTCCACCTATTGCTTCTTTTCCACCTCCTGTTCCTTCTCTTCCTCCTGCTCCTTCTCCACCTCCTTCTCCTCCTCCATATCCTTCTCCTCCTCCTGCTACTTGTTGTTCTCCTGCTCCTTCTCCTGCTCCTGCTCCTTAGCCTCCTCCTGCTCCTTCTCCTCCTCCTGCTTCTTCTCCACCTCCTGCTCCTTCTCGTCTTCTTGCGCCTTCTCCACCTCCTGCTGTTTCTTCTTCTCCTGCTCCTTCTGCACTCCTGCTCCTTCTCCTCCTCCTGCTCCTCCTCCTCCTCCTGCTCCTTTTCCACCTCCTGCTCCATCTAAACCTCCTGCTCCTTCTTCTCCTCCTGCTCATGCTCCTCCTCCAGCTTCTTCTCCAACTCCTTGTCCGACTCCCCCTTCTGATCCTTCTCCGCCTCCTGCTCCTTCTCGACCGATTGCTTCTTCTCCACCTCCTGCTCCTTCTTCTCCTCCTGCTCCTGCTCCTCCTCCTGCTTCTTCTCAAACTCCTTCTGCTACTCCCCATCCTGGTCCTTCTCCGTCTCCTGGTCCTTCTCCACCTATTGCTTTTTCTCCACCTCCTGCTCCCTCTCCTCCTCCTGCTCCTTCTCCACCTCCTTCTCCTCCTCCACCTCCGTCTCCTCCTCCTGCTCATTGTCCACCTCCTGCTCTGTGTCCATCTCCTGATCCTTGTCCACCTCCTGCTCCTTGTGCACCTCCTGCTCCTTGTCCACCTAGTGCTCCTTCTCGCCCTCCTGCTCCTTCTCGTCCTCCAGCTCCTTCACGCCCTCCTGCTCCTTCCTGCCCTCCTGCTCCTTCTCCACCTCCTGCTCCTTCTCCATTTCTGCTCATTCACCACCTCCTGCTCCTTCTTCTCCTCCTTCTCCTCCTCCTGCTCCTTCTTCACCTCCAGCTCCATGTCTCCCTCCTGCTCCTTCTCCACCTACTGCTCCTTTTCCACCTCCTGCACCTTCTGCGTCTCCTGCTCCTCCTCCTTCTCCTCCACCTGCTTCTACTTCGCCTCCTGCTTCTTCTCCACCTATTGCTTCTTTTCCACCTCCTGTTCCTTCTCTTCCTCCTGCTCCTTCTCCACCTCCTTCTCCTCCTCCATCTCCTTCTCCTCCTCCTGCTACTTGTTGTTCTCCTGCTCCTTCTCCTCCTCCTGCTCCTTAGCCTCCTCCTGCTCCTTCTCCTCCTCCTGCTTCTTCTCCACCTCCTGTTCCTTCTCCTCCTCCTGATCCTTCTCCACGACCTTCTCCTCCTCCATCTCCTTCTCCTCCTCCTGCTCGTTGTGCACCTCCTTCTCCTTATCTACCTCCTGCTCCTTGTCCACCTCCGTCTCCATGTCCACCTCCTGCTCATTATACACCTCCTGCTCCGTATCCACCTCCTGATCCTTGTCCATCTCCTGCTCATTGTCCACCTCCTGCTCCTTGTCCACCTCCTGCTCCTTGTTCACCTCCTGCTCCTTCTCGCCCTCCTGCTACTTCTTGCCCTCCTGCTCCTTCTCCACCTCCTGCTCCTTCTCCATTCCTGCTCATTCACCACCTCCTGCTCCTTCTTCTCCTCCTTCTCCTCCTCCTGCTCCTTCTCCACCTCCTGCTCCTTGTCTTCCTCCTGCTCCTTTTCTCCCTCCTGCTCCTTCTCCTCCTCGTGCTCCTTCTCCTCCTCCTTCTCCTTCTCCTCCTGCTCCTACTCCACCTCTTGCTCCTTCTCCACTCCTGCTCATTCACCACCTCCTGCTCCTTCTTCTCCTCCTGCTCCTCCTCCTGCTCCTTCTCCACCTCCTGCTCCTTGTCTTCCTCCTGCTCTTTTTCTCCCGCCTGCTACTTCTCCGCCTCCTGCTCCTTTTCCACCTCCTGCTGCATCTCCACCTCCTGCTCCTTCTCCTCCACCTGCTTCTACTTCGCCTCCTGCTTCTTCTCCACCTATTGCTTCTTTTCCACCTCCTGTTCCTTCTCTTCCTCCTGCTCCTTCTCCACCTCCTTCTCCTCCTCCATCTCCTTCTCCTCCTCCTGCTACTTGTTGTTCTCCTGCTCCTTCTCCTGCTCCTGCTCCTTAGCCTCCTCCTGCTCCTTCTCCTCCTCCTGCTTCTACTCCACCTCCTGTTCCTTCTCCTCCTCCTGATCCTTCTCCACGACCTTCTCCTCCTCCATCTCCTTCTCCTCCTCCTGCTCCTTGTGCACCTCCTTCTCCTTATCTACCTCCTGCTCCTTGTCCACCTCCGTCTCCATGTCCACCTCCTGCTCATTATCCACCTCCTGCTCCGTATCCACCTCCTGATCCTTGTCCATCTCCTGCTCATTGTCCACCTCCTGCTCCTTGTCCACCTCCTGCTCCTTGTTCACCTCCTGCTCCTTCTCGCCCTCCTGCTACTTCTTGCCCTCCTGCTCCTTCTCCACCTCCTGCTCCTTCTCGATTCCTGCTCATTCACCACCTCCTGCTCCTTCTCCTCCTCCTTCTCCTTCTCCTGCTCCTTCTCCACCTCCTGCTCCTTGTCTTCCTCCTGCTCCTTTTCTCCCTCCTGCTCCTTCTCATCCTCGTGCTCCTTCTCCTCCTCCTTCTCCTTCTCCTCCTGCTCCTACTCCACCTCTTGCTCCTTCTCCACTCCTGCTCATTCACCACCTCCTGCTCCTTCTTCTCCTCCTGCTCCTCCTCCTGCTCCTTCTCCACCTCCTGCTCCTTGTCTTCCTCCTGCTCCTTTTCTCCCGCCTGCTACTTCTCCACTTCCTGCTCCTTTTCCACCTCCTGCTGCATCTCCACCTCCTGCTCCTTCTCGTCTTCTTGCGCCTTCTCCACCTCCTGCTGTTTCTTCTTCTTCTGCTCCTTCTGCACTCCTGCTCCTTCTCCTCCTCCTGCTCCTCCTCCTCCTCCTGCTCCTTTTCCACCTCCTGCTCCATCTAAACCTCCTGCTCCTTCTTCTCCTCCTGCTCATGCTCCTCCTCCAGCTTCTTCTCCAACTCCTTGTCCTACTCCCCCTTCTGATCCTTCTCCGCCTCCTGCTCCTTCTCGACCGATTGCTTCTTCTCCACCTCCTGTTCCTTCTACTCCTCCTGCTCCCTCTCCACCTCCTTCTCCGCCTCCATCTCCTTCTCCTCCACCTGCTCCTTGTCCACCTCCTGCTCCTTCTCCACCTCCTGCTCATTCTCCACCTCCTGCCCCTTCTCCTCATTTTCCTCCTTCTCCATCTCCTGCTCCTTCTCCTCCTCCTGCTCGTACACCTCCTCGCGCTGCTTCTACTCCTCCTGCTCCTCCTCCACTCCTGCTCCTTCTCCACCTCCTGCTCTTTCTCCTCATCTTGCACCTTCTCCACCTTCTGCTCCTTCTCCTCCTTCTGCTGCTTGTCCTCCTCCTGCTCCTTCTTCTTCTCCTGCTCCTTCTCCACTCCTGCTTCATCTCAACCTCCTGCTCCTCCTCTACTCCTGCTCCTTCTCCACCTCCTGCTCCTTCTCCTCATCTTGCGCCTTCTCCACCTTCTGCTCCTTCTCCTCCTTCTGCTGCTTGTCCTCCTCCTGCTCCTTCTTCTCCAGCTCCTTCTCCACTCCTGCTTCATCTCCACGTCCATCTCCTTCTCCTCCTCCTGCTCCTTGTCCACCTACTTCTCCTTATCGACGTCTTGCTCCATGTCCACCTCCGTCTCCATGTCCACCTCTTGCTCATTGTACACCTCCTGCTCCTTGTCTACCTGGTGCTCCATCTCGCCCTCCTACTCCATCTCGTCCTCCAGCTCCTTCTCGCCCTCCTGCTCCTTCTCGCCCTCCTGCTCCTTCTCGCCCACCTGCTCCTTCTCCACCTCCTGCTCCTTCTCCACCTCCTGCTCCTTCTTCTCCTCCTGCTCCTGCTCCTCCTCCTGCTTCTTCTCCAAATCCTTCTCATACTCGCCCTCCTGGTCCTTTCCCGCCACCTGCTCGTTCTCCACCTGTTGCTTCTTCTCCTCCTCCTGTTCCTTGTCCACCTCCTGCTCCTTGTCCACCTCCTGCTCCTTCTCGCCCTCCTGCTACTTCCTGCCCTCCTGCTCCTTCTCCACCTCCTGCTCCTTCTCCATTCCTCCTCATTCACCACCTCCTGCTCCTTCTTCTCCTCCTTCTCCTCCTCCTGCTCCTTCTCCACCTCCTGCTCCTTGTCTTCCTCCTGCTCCTTTTCTCCCGCCTGCTACTTCTCCACCTCCTGCTCCTTCTCCACCTCCTGCTCCACCTCCACCTCCTGCTCCTTCTCCTCTTCTTGCGCCTTCTCCACCTCCTGCTTTTTCTTCTTCTCCTGCTCCTTCTGCACTCCTGCTCCTTCTCCTCCTCCTGCTCCTTCTCCACCTGCTGCTCCTTCTCCACCTCCTGCTCCTTCTTCTCCTCCTGCTCCTGCTCCTCCTCCTGCTTCTTGTCAAACTCCTTCTGCTACTCCCCATCCTGGTCCTTCTCCGTCTCCTGGTCCTTCTCCACCTATTGCTTTTTCTCCACCTCCTGCTCCCTCTCCTCCTCCTGCTCATTCTCCACCTCCTTCTCCTCCTCCACCTCCTTCTCCTCCTCCTGCTCATTGTCCACCTCCTGCTCTGTGTCCATCTCCTGATCCTTGTCCACCTCCTGCTCCTTGTGCACCTCCTGCTCCTTGTCCACCTAGTGCTCCTTCTCGCCCTCCTGCTCCTTCTCGTCCTCCAGCTCCTTCACGCCCTCCAGCTCCTTCCTGCCCTCCTGCTCCTTCTCCACCTCCTGCTCCTTCTCCATTTCTGCTCATTCACCACCTCCGGCTCCTTCTTCTCCTCCTTCTCCTCCTCCTGCTCCTTCTCCACCTCCTGATTCTTGTCTTCCGCCTGCTCTTTTTCTCCCTCCTGCTCGTTCTCCACCTCCTGCTCCTTCTCCGCCTCCTGCTCGTCCTCCTGCTCCTTCACCTGCTCCTTCTTCACCTCCAGCTCCATGTCTCCCTCCTGCTCCTTCTCCACCTATTGCTCCTTTTCCACCTCCTGCAACTTCTCCGTCTCCTGCTCCTCCTCCTTCTCCTCCACCTGCTTCTACTTCGCCTCCTGCTTCTTCTCCACCTATTGCTTCTTTTCCACCTCCTGTTCCTTCTCTTCCTCCTGCTCCTTCTCCACCTGCTTCTCCTCCTCCATCCCCTTCTCCTCCTCCTGCTACTTCTTCTTCTCCTGCTCCTTCTCCTCCTCCTGCTTCTTAGCCTCCTCCTGCTCCTTCTCCTCCTCCTGCTTCTTCTCCACCTCCTGTTCCTTCTCCTCCTCCTGATCCTTCTCCACGACCTTCTCCTCCTCCATCTCCTTCTCCTCCTCCTGCTCCTTGTGCACCTCCTTCTCCTTATCTACCTCCTGCTCCTTGTCCACCTCCGTCTCCATGTCCACCTCCTGCTCATTATCCACCTCCTACTCCGTATCCACTTCCTGATCCTTGTCCACCTCCTGCTCATTGTCCACCTCCTGCTGCTTGTCCACCACCTGCTCCTTGTTCACCTCCTGCTCCTTCTGCACTCCTGCTCCTTCTCCTCCTCCTGCTCCTCATCCTCCTCCTGCTCCTTTTCCACCTCCTGCTCCATCTAAACCTCCTGCTCCTTCTTCTCCTCCTGCTCATGCTCCTCCTCCAGCTTCTTCTCCAACTCCTTGTCCTACTCCCCCTTCTGATCCTTCTCCGCCTCCTGCTCCTTCTCGACCGATTGCTTCTTCTCCACCTCCTGTTCCTTCTCCTCCTCCTGCTCCCTCTCCACCTCCTTCTCCTCCTCCATCTCCTTCTCCTCCACCTGCTCCTTGTCCACCTCCTGCTCCTTCTCCACCTCCTGCTCATTCTCCACCTCCTGCCCCTTCTCCTCATTTTCCGCCTTCTCCATCTCCTGCTCCTTCTCCTCCTCCTGCTCGGACACCTCCTCGCGCTGCTTCTACTTCTCCTGCTCCTCCTCCACTCCTGCTCCTTCTCCACCTCCTGCTCCTTCTCCTCATCTTGCGCCTTCTCCACCTTCTGCTCCTTCTGCTCCTTCTCCTCCTTCTGCTGCTAGTCCTCCTCCTGCTCCTTCTTCTTCTCCTGCTCCTTCTCCACTCCTGCTTCATCTCCACCTCCTGCTCTTTCTCCACCTCCTCATCATTCTCTACCTCCTGCTCCTTCTCCACTTTTGCTCAACCTCCTCCTGCTGCTCCATCTCCTCTTCATTCTCATTCTCCCGCTCCAGCTCCTACTCCCGCTTCTGCTCCTTCTCCCGCTTCTGCTCCTTCTCCCGCTTCTGCTCCTTCTCCACCTGCTGCTGCTTCTCCTCCTGCGGCTTCTTCTCCTCCTGCTGCTACTTCTCCACCTCCTTCTCCTGCTCTTTCTCCACCTGCTGCTCCTTTTCCACTCCTGCTCATTCACCACCTCCTGCTCCTTCTTCTATAACTTCTCCTCCTCCTGATCCATCTCCACCTCCTGCTCCTTCTCCACATCTTGCTCCTTCTCCACATCCTGCTCCTTCTACTCCTCCTGCTCCTACTCCTCCTCCTGCTCCTTCTTCTTCTCCTGCTCCTTCTCCACTCCCGCTCCATCCCCACATCCTGCTCCTTCTCCTCCTTCTGCTCCTTCTCCTCCTCCTGCTCCTTCTCCAATTCCTGCTCCTTCTCATCCTCCTCCTCCTCATCCACGTCCTCCAGCTTCTTCTCCAACTCCTTCTCCTAGTCCCCCTGCTGGTCCTTCTCTGCCTCCTGCTTCTTCTCCACCTATTGCTTCTTTTCCACCTCCTGTTCCTTCTGTTCCTCCTGCTCCTTCTCCACCTCCTCCTCCTCCTCCACCTCCTTCTCCTCCTCCTGCTCCTTGTCCACCACCTGATCATTGTACACCTCCTGCTCCTTGTCCACCTAGTGCTCCTTCTCGCTCTCCTGCTCCATCTCGTCCTCCAGCTCCTTCTGGCCCTACTGCTCCATCTCGCCCTCCTGCTCCTACTCGCCCTCCTGGTCCTTCTCCGCTTCCTGCTCGTTCTCCACCTGTTGCTTCTTCTCCACCTCCTGTTCCTTCTCCTCCTCCTGCTCCTTCTCCACCTCCTTCTCCTCCTCCTCCTCCTTCTCCTCCTCCTGTTCCTTGTCCACCTCCTGCTCCATGTCCACCTCCTGCTCCTTGTCCACCTCCTGCTCCTTGTCCAACTCCTGCTCCTTGTCCACCTCCTGCTCCTTCTCGACTCCTGCTCATTCACCACCTCCTGCTCCTTCTTCTCCTCCTTCTCCTCCTCCTGCACTTTGACTCCCTCCTGCTCCTTGTCTCCCTTCTGCTCCTTCTCCACCTCCTGCTGCTTCTCCACCTCCTGCTCTTTGACTCCCTCCTGCTCCTTGTCTCCCTTCTGCTCCTTCTCCACCTCCTGCTCCTTCTCCACCTCCTGCTCCATCTCCACCTCCCGCTCCTTCTCCTTCTCCTGCTCCTTCCCCACCTCCTGCTCTGTGTCCATCTCCTGATCCTTGTCCACCTCCTGCTCCTTGTGCACCTCCTGCTCCTTGTCCACATAGTGCTCCTTCTCGCCTTCCTGCTCCTTCTCGTCCTCCAGCTCATTCACACCCTCCATCTCCTTTCTGCCGTCCTGCTCCTTGTCCATTTCTGCTCATTCACCACCTCCTGCTCCTTCTTCTCCTCCTTCTCCTCCTCCTGCTCCTTCTCCATCTCCTGCTTCTGGTCTTCCTCCTGCTCCTTTTCTCCCTCCTGCTCCTTCTCCACCTCCTGCTTCATCTCGACCTCCTCCTCCTTCTCCACCTCCTGCTCCATCTCCTCAACTTGCGCCATCTCCACCTCCTGCTCCTTCTCCTCCTCCTGCTCCTTCTCCTCCTGTTCCTTCTTCTTCTCCTGCTCCTTCTCCACTCCTGCTCCTTCTCCTCCTCCTGCTCCTTTTCCTTCTCCTGCTCCTTCTCCGGCTCCTGCTCCTCCTCCTGCTCCTCCTCCTGCTGCTTGTACATCTCCTGCGCCTTGTCCACTCCTGCTCCTTCTCGACCTCCTGCTCCTTTTTCCACCTCCTGCTCGTTCATCGCCTCGTGCTCCTCCTCCTTCTCCTCCACCTGCTCCTTCTCCACCTCCTGCTCCATGTCTCCCTCCTGCTCCTTCTCCACCTACTGCTCCTTTTCCACCTCCTGCACCTTCTCCTCCTCCTGCTCCTCCTCCTTCTCCTCCACCTGCTCATTCTGCGCCTGCTGCTCCTTCTCCATCTATTGCTTCTTTTCCACCTCCTGTTCCTCCTCCACCTTCTTCTCCTCCTCCTGCTACTTCTCTTCTCCTGCTCCTTTTCCTCCTCCTGCTTCTTCTCCACCTCATGTTCCTTCTCCTCCTCCTGCTCTTTCTCCACCTCCTGCTCCTCCTCCACCTCCTTCTCCTCCTCCTTCTCAACTCCGGCTCCATCTCCACCTCCTGCTCCTTCTTCTCCTCCAGCTCCTTCTCCTCCTCCTGCTCCTTCTCCACCTCCTCTTCATTCTCCAACTCGTGCTCCTTCTCCACTTTTGCTCAACCTCCTCCTCCTGCTCCTTCTCAACTTCATGCTCCTTCGCCCGCCCCTGCTCCTACTCCCGCTTCTGCTCCTTCTCCCGCTCCTGCTCCGTCTCCTCTTGCTGCTACTGCTCCTCCTGCTGCTTCTTCTGCTCCTGCTTTTACTTCTTCACCTCTTTCTCCTGCTCCTTCTCCACCTCCTGCTCCATGTCTCCCTCCTGCTCCTTTTCTCCCGCCTGCTACTTCTCCACCTCCTGCTCCTTCTCCACCTCCTGCTCCATCTCCACCTCCTGCTCCTTCTCCTCTTCTTGCGCCTTCTCCACCTCCTGCTGTTTCTTCTTCTCCTGCTCCTTCTGAACTCCTGCTCCTTCTCCTCCTCCTTCTCCTTCTCCTCCTCCTGCTCCTTCTTCTCCTCCTGCTCATGCTCCTCCTCCAGCTTCTTCTCCAACTCCTTCTCCTACTCCCCCTTCTGGTCCTTCTCCGCCTCCTGCTCCTTCTCGACCGATTGCTTCTTCTCCACCTCCTGTTCCTTCTCCACCTCCTGCTCCGTCTCCACCTCCTTCTCCTCCACCTGCTCCTTGTCCACCTCCTGCTCCTTCTCCACCTCCTGCTCATTCTCCACCTCCTGCCCCTTCTCCTCATTTTCCGCCTTCTCCATCTCCTGCTCCTTCTCCTCCTCCTGCTCGGACACCTCCTCGCGCTGCTTCTACTTCTCCTGCTCCTCCTCCACTCCTGCTCCTTCTCCACCTCCTGCTCCTTCTCATCATCTTGCGCCTTCTCCACCTTCTGCTCCTTCTCCTCCTTCTGCTGCTAGTCCTCCTCCTGCTCCTTCTTCTTCTCCTGCTCCTTCTCCACTCCTGCTTCATCTCCACCTCCTGCTCCTTCTCCACCTCCTCATCATTCTCTACCTCCTGCTCCTTCTCTACTTTTGCTCAACCTCCTCCTCCTGCTCCATCTCCTCTTCATTCTCCTTCTCCCGCTCCAGCTCCTACTCCCGCTTCTGCTCCTTCTCCCGCTTCTGCTCCTTCTCCTTCTCCTGCTCTTTCTCCACCTGCTGCTCCTTTTCCACTCCTGCTCATTCACCACCTCCTGCTCCTTCTTCTATACCTTCTCCTCCTCCTGATCCATCTCCACCTCCTGCTCCTTCTCCACATCTTGCTCCTTCCCCACCTCCTGCTCCTTCTACTCCTCCTGCTCCTACTCCTCCTACTGCTCCTTCTTCTTCTCCTGCTCCTTCTCCACTCCGGCTCCATCCCCACATCCTGCTCCTTCTCCTCCTTCTGCTCCTTCTCCTCCTCCTGCTCCTTCTCCAATTCCTGCTCCTTCTCATCCTCCTCCTCCTCATCCTCGTCCTCCTGCTTCTTCTCCAACTCCTTCTCCTACTACCCCTGCTGGTCCTTCTCTGCCTCCTGCTTCTTCTCCACCTATTGCTTCTTTTCCACCTCCTGTTCCTTCTGTTCCTCCTGCTCCTTCTCCACCTCCTCCTCCTCCTCCACCTCCTTCTCCTCCTCCTGCTACTTCTTCTGCTCCTGCTCCTTCTCGTCCTCCTGCTCCTTCTCCTCCTCCTGCTCCATCTCCTCCTCCTGCTTCTTCTCCACCTCCTGTTCCTTCTCCTCCTCCTGATCCTTCTCCACGTCCTTCTCCGCCTCCATCTCCTTCTCCTCCTCCTGCTCCTTGTCCACCTCCGGCTCCATGTGCACCTCCTGCTCATTGTCCACCTCCTGCTCCGTGTCCACCTCCATTTCCTTCTCCTCCTCCTGCTCCTTGTCCACCTCCTGATCATTGTACACCTCCTGCTCCTTGTCCACCTAGTGCTCCTTCTCGCCCTCCTGCTCCTTCTTCTCCTCCTTCTCCTCCTCCTGCTCCTTCTCCACCTCCTGCTCTTTGACTCCCTCCTGCTACTTGTCTCCCTTCTGCTCCTTCTCCACCTCCTGCTCCTTCTCCACCTCCTGCTCCATCTCCACCTCCCGCTCCTTCTCCTTCTCCTGCTCCTTCCCCACCTCCTTATCATTGTCCACCTCCTGCTCTGTGTCCATCTCCTGATCCTTGTCCACCTCCTGCTCCTTGTGCACCTCCTGCTCCTTGTCCACATAGTGCTCCTTCTCGCCTTCCTGCTGCTTCTCGTCCTCCAGCTCCTTCACGCCCTCCTGCTCCTTCCTGCCCTCCTGCTCCTTGTCCATTTCTGCTCATTCACCACCTCCTGCTCCTTCTTCTCCTCCTTCTCCTCCTCCTGCTCCTTCTCCACCTCCTGCTTCTTGTCTTCCTCCTGCTCCTTTTCTCCTTCCTGCTCCTTCTCCACCTCCTGCTCCTTCTCGACCTCCTCCTCCTTCTCCACCTCCTGCTCCATCTCCTCATGTTGCGCCACCTCCACCTCCTGCTCCTTCTCCTCCTGTTCCTTCTTCTTCTCCTGCTTCTTCTCCACTCCTGCTCCTTCTCCTCCTCCTGCTCCTTTTCCTTCTCCTGCTCCTTCTCCGGCTCCTGCTCCTCCTCCTGCTCCTCCTCCTGCTGCTTGTACATCTCCTGCGCCTTGTCCACTCCTGCGCCTTCTCGCCCTCCTGCTCCTTCTCGCCATCCTGCTCCTTCGCGAGCTCCTGCTCCTTTTCCACCTCCTGCTCGTTCTCCGCCTCGTGCTCCTCCTCCTTCTCCTCCACCTGCTCCTTATCCACCTCCTGCTCCATGTCTCCCTCCTGCTCCTTCTCCACCTACTGTTCCTTTTCCACCTCCTGCACCTTCTCCGCCTCCTGCTCCTCCTCCTTCTCCTCCACCTGCTCCTTCTGCGCCTGCTGCTCCTTCTCCACCTATTGCTTCTTTTCCACCTCCTGTTCCTCCTCCACCTTCTTCTCCTCCTCCTGCTACTTCTTCTTCTCCTGCTCCTTCTCCTCCTCCTGCTCCTTCTCCTCCTCCTGCTCCTTCTCCTCCTCCTGCTTCTTCTCCACCTCATGTTCCTTCTCCTCCTCCTGCTCTTTCTCCACCTCCTGCTCCTCCTCCACCTCCTTCTCCTCCTCCTTCTCAACTCCGGCTCCATCTCCACCTCCTGCTCCTTCTTCTCCTCCAGCTCCTTCTCCTCCTCCTGCTCCTTCTCCACCTCCTCTTCATTCTCCAACTCGTGCTCCTTCTCCACTTTTGCTCAACCTCCTCCTCCTGCTCCTTCTCAACTTCATGCTCCTTCTCCCGCTCCTGCTCCTACTCCCGCTTCTGCTCCTTCTCCCGCTCCTGCTCCGTCTCCTCTTGGTGCTACTGCTCCTCCTGCTGCTTCTTCTGCTCCTGCTTTTACTTCTTCACCTCTTTCTCCTGCTCCTTCTCCACCTCCTGCTCCATGTCTCCCTCCTGCTCCTTTTCTCCCGCCTGCTACTTCTCCACCTCCTGCTCCTTCTCCACCTCCTGCTCCATCTCCACCTCCTGCTCCTTCTCCTCTTCTTGCGCCTTCTCCACCTCCTGCTGTTTCTTCTTCTCCTGCTCCTTCTGCACTCCTGCTCCTTCTCCTCCTCCTTCTCCTTCTCCTCCTCCTGCTCCTTCTTCTCCTCCTGCTCATGCTCCTCCTCCAGCTTCTTCTCCAACTCCTTCTCCTACTCCCCCTTCTGGTCCTTCTCCGCCTCCTGCTCCTTCTCGACCGATTGCTTCTTCTCCACCTCCTGTTCCTTCTCCACCTCCTGCTCCGTCTCCACCTCCTTCTCCTCCACCTGCTCCTTGTCCACCTCCTGCTCCTTCTCCACCTCCTGCTCATTCTCCACCTCCTGCCCCTTCTCCTCATTTTCCGCCTTCTCCATCTCCTGCTCCTTCTCCTCCTCCTGCTCGGACACCTCCTCGCGCTGCTTCTACTTCTCCTGCTCCTCCTCCACTCCTGCTCCTTCTCCACCTCCTGCTCCTTCTCCTCATCTTGCGCCTTCTCCACCTTCTGCTCCTTCTCCTCCTTCTGCTGCTGGTCCTCCTCCTGCTCCTTCTTCTTCTCCTGCTCCTTCTCCACTCCTGCTTCATCTCCACCTCCTGCTCCTTCTCCACCTCCTCATCATTCTCTACCTCCTGCTCCTTCTCTACTTTTGCTCAACCTCCTCCTCCTGCTCCATCTCCTCTTCATTCTCCTTCTCCCGCTCCAGCTCCTACTCCCGCTTCTGCTCCTTCTCCCGCTTCTGCTCCTTCTCCCGCTTCTGCTCCTTCTCCACCTGCTGCTGCTTCTCCTCCTGCAGCTTCTTCTCCTCCTGCTGCTACTTCTCCACCTCCTTCTCCTGCTCTTTCTCCACCTGCTGCTCCTTTTCCACTCCTGCTCATTCACCACCTCCTGCTCCTTCTTCTATACCTTCTCCTCCTCCTGATCCATCTCCACCTCCTGCTCCTTCTCCACATCTTGCTCCTTCCCCACCTCCTGCTCCTTCTACTCCTCCTGCTCCTACTCCTCCTACTGCTCCTTCTTCTTCTCCTGCTCCTTCTCCACTCCGGCTCCATCCCCACATCCTGCTCCTTCTCCTCCTTCTGCTCCTTCTCCTCCTCCTGCTCCTTCTCCAATTCCTGCTCCTTCTCATCCTCCTCCTCCTCATCCTCGTCCTCCTGCTTCTTCTCCAACTCCTTCTCCTACTACCCCTGCTGGTCCTTCTCTGCCTCCTGCTTCTTCTCCACCTATTGCTTCTTTTCCACCTCCTGTTCCTTCTGTTCCTCCTGCTCCTTCTCCACCTCCTCCTCCTCCTCCACCTCCTTATCCTCCTCCTGCTACTTCTTCTGCTCCTGCTCCTTCTCGTCCTCCTGCTCCTTCTTCTCGTCCTGCTCCATCTCCTCCTCCTGCTTCTATTCCACCTCCTGTTCCTTCTCCTCCTCCTGATCCTTCTCCACGTCCTTCTCCGCCTCCATCTCCTTCTCCTCCTCCTGCTCCTTGTCCACCTCCGGCTCCATGTGCACCTCCTGCTCATTGTCCACCTCCTGCTCCGTGTCCACCTCCATTTCCTTCTCCTCCTCCTGCTCCTTGTCCACCTCCTGATCATTGTACACCTCCTGCTCCTTGTCCACCTAGTGCTCCTTCTCGCCCTCCTGCTCCTTCTTCTCCTCCTTCTCCTCCTCCTGCTCCTTCTCCACCTCCTGCTCTTTGACTCCCTCCTGCTACTTGTCTCCCTTCTGCTCCTTCTCCACCTCCTGCTCCTTCTCCACCTCCTGCTCCATCTCCACCTCCCGCTCCTTCTCCTTCTCCTGCTCCTTCCCCACCTCCTTATCATTGTCCACCTCCTGCTCTGTGTCCATCTCCTGATCCTTGTCCACCTCCTGCT
This sequence comes from Heptranchias perlo, assembly GCF_035084215.1. NCBI lineage: Eukaryota > Metazoa > Chordata > Chondrichthyes > Hexanchiformes > Hexanchidae > Heptranchias > Heptranchias perlo. The sequence goes on from NW_027138472.1 coordinate 409,920, forward strand.
CCTTGTGCACCTCCTGCTCCTTGTCCACATAGTGCTCCTTCTCGCCTTCCTGCTGCTTCTCGTCCTCCAGCTCCTTCACGCCCTCCTGCTCCTTCCTGCCCTCCTGCTCCTTGTCCATTTCTGCTCATTCACCACCTCCTGCTCCTTCTTCTCCTCCTTCTCCTCCTCCTGCTCCTTCTCCACCTCCTGCTTCTTGTCTTCCTCCTGCTCCTTTTCTCCTTCCTGCTCCTTCTCCACCTCCTGCTCCTTCTCGACCTCCTCCTCCTTCTCCACCTCCTGCTCCATCTCCTCATGTTGCGCCACCTCCACCTCCTGCTCCTTCTCCTCCTGTTCCTTCTTCTTCTCCTGCTTCTTCTCCACTCCTGCTCCTTCTCCTCCTCCTGCTCCTTTTCCTTCTCCTGCTCCTTCTCCGGCTCCTGCTCCTCCTCCTGCTCCTCCTCCTGCTGCTTGTACATCTCCTGCGCCTTGTCCACTCCTGCGCCTTCTCGCCCTCCTGCTCCTTCTCGCCCTCCTGCTCCTTCGCGACCTCCTGCTCCTTTTCCACCTCCTGCTCGTTCTCCGCCTCGTGCTGCTCCTCCTTCTCCTCCACCTGCTCCTTATCCACCTCCTGCTCCATGTCTCCCTCCTGCTCCTTCTCCACCTACTGTTCCTTTTCCACCTCCTGCACCTTCTCCGCCTCCTGCTCCTCCTCCTTCTCCTCCACCTGCTCCTTCTGCGCCTGCTGCTCCTTCTCCACCTATTGCTTCTTTTCCACCTCCTGTTCCTCCTCCACCTTCTTCTCCTCCTCCTGCTACTTCTTCTTCTCCTGCTCCTTCTCCTCCTCCTGCTCCTTCTCCTCCTCCTGCTCCTTCTCCTCCTCCTGCTTCCTCACCTCCGTCTCCATGTCCACCTCCTGCTCATTATGCACCTCCTGCTCCGTATCCAACTCCTGATCCTTGTCCACCTCCTGCTCATTGTACACCTCCTGCTCCTTGTCCACCTAGTGCTCCATCTCGCCCTCCTGCTCCATCTCGTCCTCCAGCTCCTTCTCGCCCTCCTGCTCCTTCTCCACCTCCTGCTCCTTCTCCACCTCCTGCTCCTGCTCCTCCTCCTGCTTCTTCTCCACCTCCTGTTCCTTCTCCTCCTCCTGATCCTTCTCCACGACCTTCTCCTCCTCCATCTCCTTCTCCTCCTCCTGCTCATTGTCCACCTCCTGCTCCTTATCTACCTCCTGCTCCTTGTCCACCTCCGGCTCCATGTCCACCTCCTGCTCATTGTCCACCTCCTGCTCCGTGTCCACCTCCTGATCCTTGTCCACATCCTGCTCATTGTACACCTCCTGCTCCATGTCCACCTAGTGCTCCATCTCGCCCTCCTGCTCCATCTCGTCCTCCTGCTCCTTCTCGCCCTCCTGCTCCTTTTCTACCTCCTGCTCCTTCTGCACCTCCTGCTCATTCTCCACCTCCTGCTCCATCTCCTTCCCCTGCTCCTTCCCCACCTCCTGCTCCTTCTCTACCTCCTGCTCCTTCTCCTCCTCCTGTTCCTTCTCCTCCTCCTGATCCTTCTCCACGTCCTTCTCCTCCTCCATCTCCTTCTCCTCTTCCTGCTCATTGTCCACCTACTTCTCCTTATCTACCTCCTGCTCCTTGTCCACCTCCGTCTCCATGTCCACCTTCTGCTCATTATCCACCTCCTGCTCCGTATCCAACTCCTGATCCTTGTCCACCTCCTGCTCATTGTACACCTCCTGCTCCTTGTCCACCTCGTGCTCCATCTCGCCCTCCTGCTCCATCTCGTCCTCCAGCTCCTTCTCGCCCTCCTTCTCCTTCTCGCCCTCCTGCTCCATCTCGTCCTCCAGCTCCTTCTCGCCCTCCTGCTCCATCTCGCCCTCCTGCTCCTTCTCGCCCTCCTGCTCCTTCTCCACCTCCTGCTCCTTCTCCACCTCCTGCTCCTGCTCCTCCTCCTGCTTCTTCTCCACCTCCTGTTCCTTCTCCTCCTCCTGATCCTTCTCCACGACCTTCTCCTACTCCATCTCCTTCTCCTCCTCCTGCTCATTGTCCACCTCCTGCTCCTTATCTACCTCCTGCTCCTTGTCCACCTCCGGCTCCATGTCCACCTCCTGCTCATTGTCCACCTCCTGCTCCGTGTCCACCTCCTGATCCTTGTCCACATCCTGCTCATTGTACACCTCCTGCTCCATGTCCACCTAGTGCTCCATCTCGCCCTCCTGCTCCATCTCGTCCTCCTGCTCCTTCTCGCCCTCCTGCTCCTTTTCTACCTCCTGCTCCTTCTGCACCTCCTGCTCATTCTCCACCTCCTGCTCCATCTCCTTCCCCTGCTCCTTCCCCACCTCCTGCTCCTTCTCTACCTCCTGCTCCTTCTCCTCCTCCTGTTCCTTCTCCTCCTCCTGATCCTTCTCCACGTCCTTCTCCTCCTCCATCTCCTTCTCCTCTTCCTGCTCATTGTCCACCTACTTCTCCTTATCTACCTCCTGCTCCTTGTCCACCTCCGTCTCCATGTCCACCTTCTGCTCATTATCCACCTCCTGCTCCGTATCCAACTCCTGATCCTTGTCCACCTCCTGCTCATTGTACACCTCCTGCTCCTTGTCCACCTAGTGCTCCATCTCGCCCTCCTGCTCCATAGAATCATAGAATCATAGAAGTTACAACATGGAAACAGGCCCTTCGGCCCAACATGTCCATGACGCCCAGTTTATACCACTAAGCTAGTCCCAATTGCCTGCACTTGGCCCATATCCCTCTTTTCCCATCTTACCCATGTAACTGTCCAAATGCTTTTTAAAAGACAAAATTGTACCCGCCTCTACTACTGCCTCTGGCAGCTCGTTCCAGACACTCACCACCCTTTGATTGAAAAAAATTGCCCCTCTGGACCCTTTTGTATCTCTCCCCTCTCACCTTAAATCTATGCCCCCTCGTTATAGACTCCCCTACCTTTGGGAAAAGATTTTGACTATCTACCTTATGTATGCCCCTCATTATTTTATAGACTTATATAAGATCACCCCTTAACCTCCTACTCTCCAGGGAAAAAAGTCCCAGTCTGTCTAACCTCTCCCTGTAAGTCAAACCATCAAGTCCCGGTAGCATCCTAGTAAATCTTTTCTGCACTCTTTCTAGTTTAATAATATCCTTTCTATAATAGGGTGACCAGAACTGTACACAGTACTCCAAGTGTGGCCTCACCAATGCCCTGTACAACTTCAACAAGACATCCCAACTCCTGCATTCAATGTTCTGACCAATGAAACCAAGCATGCCGAATGCCTTCTTCAACACCCTATCCACCTGTGACTCCACTTTCAAGGAGCTATGAATCTGTACTCCCGGATCTCTTTGTTCTATAACTCTCCCCAACGCCCTACCATTAACGGAGTAGGTCCTGGCCCGATTCGATCTACCAAAATGCATCACCTCACATTTATCTAAATTAAACTCCATCTGCCATTCATCGGCCCACTGGACCGATTTATCAAGATCCCGTTGCAATCCTAGATAACCTTCTTCACTGTCGACAATGCCACCAATCTTGGTGTCATCTGCAAACTTACTAACCATGTCTCCTAAATTCTCATCCAAATCATTAATATAAATAACAAATAACAGCGGACCCAGCACCGATCCCTGAGGCACACCGCTGGACATAGGCATCCAGTTTGAAAAACAACCCTCGACAACCACCCTCTGTCTTCTGTCGTCAAGCCAATTTTGTATCCAATTGGCTACCTCACATTGGATCCCATGAGATTTAACCTTATGTAACAACCTACCATGCGGTACCTTGTCAAATGCTTTGCTGAAGTCCATGTAGACCACGTCTACTGCACAGCCCTCATCTATCTTCTTGGTCAGCCCTTCAAAAAACTCAATCAAATTCGTGAGACATGATTTTCCTCTCACAAAACCATGCTGACTGTTCCTAATTAGTCCCTGCCTCTCCAAATGCCTGTAGATCCTGTCCCTCAGAATACCCTCGAACAACTTACCCACTACAGATATCAGGCTCACCGGTCTGTAGTTCCCAGGCTTTTCCCTGCCGCCCTTCTTAAACAAAGGCACAACATTTGCTACCCTCCAATCTTCAGGCACCTCACCTGTAGCGGTGGATGATTCAAATATCTCTGCTAGGGGACCCGCAATTTCCTCCCTAACCTCGCATAACGTCCTGGGATACATTTCATCAGGTCCCGGAGATTTATCTACCTTGATGCGCGTTAAGACTTCCAGCACCTCCCTCTCTGTAATATGTACACTCCTCAAGACATCACTATTTATTTCCCCAAGTTCCCTAACATCCATGCCTTTCTCAACCGTAAATACCGATGTGAAATATTCATTCAGGATCTCACCCATCTCTTGTGGTTCCACACATAGATGACCTTGTTGATCCTTAAGAGGCCCTACTCTCTCCCTAGTTACCCTTTTGCCCTTTATGTATTTGTAGAAGCTCTTTGGATTCACCTTTGCCTGATCTGCCAAAGCAATCTCATGTCCCCTTTTTGCCCTCCTGATTTCTCTCTTAACTCTACTCCGGCAATCTCTATACTCTTCAAGGGATCCACTTGATCCCAGCTGCCTATGCATGTCATATGCCTCCTTCTTCTTTTTGACTGGTGCCTCAATCTCCCGAGTGATCCAAGGTTCCCTACTTCTACCAGCCTTGCCCTTCACTTTATGAGGAATGTGCTTACCCTGAACCCTGGTTAACACACTTTTGAAAGCCTCCCACTTACCAGACGTCCCTTTGCCTGCCAACAGACTCTCCCAATCAACTTTTGAAAGTTCCTGTCTAATAACATCAAAATTGGCCTTTCCCCAATTTAGAATTTTAACTTTTGGGCCAGACCTATCCTTCTCCATAGCTATCTTAAAACTAATGGAATTATGATCACTGGTCCCAAAGTGATCCCTCACTAACACTTCTGCCACCTGCCCTTCCTTATTTCCCAAGAGGAGGTCAAGTTTTGCCCCCTCTCTAGTCGGGCCATCCACATACTGAATGAGAAATTCCTCCTGAATACACTCAACAAATTTCTCTCCATCCAAGCCCCTGATGCTATGGCTGTCCCAGTCAATGTTGGGAAAGTTAAAGTCCCCTACTATTACCACCCTATTTTTCTTGCAGCTGTCTGTAATCTCCTTACATATTTGCTCCTCAATTTCCCGTTGACTATTTGGGGGTCTGTCGTACAATCCTATCAAAGTGATCTCTCCCTTCTTATTTTTCAGTTCTACCCATATAGACTCAGTGGGCGAACCCTCGGATATATCCCCTCTCACTACTGCCGTGATGTTCTCCCTAATCAAGAACGCAACTCCCCCTCCTCTCTTACCTCCTGCTCTATCTTTCCTATAGCATCTGTTCCCTGGAACATTGAGCTGCCAGTCCTGCCCCTCCCTGAGCCATGTTTCAGTAATAGTTATAACATCCCAGTCCCATGTACCCATCCATGCCCTGAGTTCATCTGCCTTGCCCATCAGACGTCTTGCATTGAAATAAATGCAGTTTAATCTAGACTTCCCTTGGTCTTTGCCCTGCTTTCTCAGACCATCTGTCCGGTCATGTTCTGTACACTCTCCCTTACTGCCTTTTGTTTCTGTCACCACTTTATTTCCCACTGACTTCCTGCATCGGTTCCCATTCCCCTGCCACATTAGTTTAAACCCTCCCCAACAGCACTGGCAAACACTCCCCCTAGGACATTGGTTCCAGTCCTGCCCAGATGCAGACCGTCCAATTTGGACTGGTCCCACCTCCCCCAGAACCGGTTCCAATGGCCCAGGAATTTGAATCCCTCCCTCTTGCACCATCTCTCAAGCCACGTATTCATCTTAGCTATCCTGTCATTCCTACTCTGACTAGCCCGTGGCACTGGTAGCAATCCTGAGATTACTACCTTTGAGGTCCTACTCTTTAGTTTAACTCCTAACTCCCTAAATTCAGCTTGGAGGACCTCATCCTGTTTTTTTACCGATATCGTTGGTGCCTATATGCACCACGACAACTAGCTGTTCACCCTCCCCCTCCAGAATGTCCTGCAGCCGCTCCGAGACATCCTTGACCCTTGCACCAGGGAGGCAACATACCATCCTGGAGTCTCGGTTGCGTCCGCAGAAACGCCTGTCTATTCCCCTTACAATTGAGTCCCCTATCACTATAGCTCTGCCACTCTTTTTCCTGCCCTCCAGTGCAGCAGAGCCAGCCACGGTGCCATGAACCTGGCCACTGCCACCTTCCCCTGGTGAGCTATCTCCCCCAACAGTATCCAAAACGGTATACCTGTTTTGGAGGGAGATGACCGCAGGGGACCCCTGCACTGCCTTCCTACTCTTCCTCTGTCTGTTGGTCACCCATTCACTATCTCGCTCAGTAATTTTTATCTGCGGTGTGACCAACTCACTGAACGTGCTATCCACGACTTTCTCAGCATCGCGGATGCTCCAAAGTGAGTCCATCCGCAGATCCAGAGCCGTCAAGCGGTCAAACAATAGATGCAGCTGGACACACTTCCATCTCGTCCTCCAGCTCCTTCTCGCCCTCCTGCTCCTTCTCGCCCTCCTGCTCCATCTCCACCTCCTGCTCCTTCTCCACCTCCTGCTCCTGCTCCTCCTCCTGGTTCTTCTCCACCTCCTGTTCCTTCTCCTCCTCGTGATCCTTCTCCACGACCTTCTCCTCCTCCATCTCCTTCTCCTCCTCCTGCTCTTTGTCCACCTCCTTCTCCTTATCTACCTCCTGCTCCTTGTCCACCTCCGTCTCCATGTCCACCTCCTGCTCATTATCCACCTCCTGCTCCGTATCCACCTCCTGATTCTTGTCCACCTCCTGCTCATTGTACACCTCCTGCTCCTTGTCCACCTAGTGCTCCATCTCGCCCTCCTGCTCCATCTCGTCCTCCAGCTCCTTCTCGCCCTCCTGCTCCTTCTCGCCCTCCTGCTCCTTCTCGCCCTCCTGCTCCTTCTCCACCTCCTGCTCCTTCTCCACCTCCTGCTCCTTCTTCTCCTCCTGCTCCTGCTCCTCCTCCTGCTTCTTCTCCAAATCCTTCTCATACTCGCCCTCCTGGTCCTTTTCCGCCACCTGCTCGTTCTCCACCTGTTGCTTCTTCTCCTCCTCCTGTTCCTTGTCCACCTCCTGCTCCTTGTCCACCTCCTGCTCCTTGTCCACCTCCTGCTCCTTCTCGCCCTCCTGCTACTTCCTGCCATCCTGCTCCTTCTCCACCTCCTGCTCCTTCTCCATTCCTGCTCATTCACCACCTCCTGCTCCTTCTTCTCCTCCTTCTCCTCCTCCTGCTCCTTCTCCACCTCCTGCTCCTTGTCTTCCTCCTGCTCATTTTCTCCCTCCTGCTCCTTCTCCTCCTCGTGCTCCTTCTCCTCCTCCTTCTCCTTCTCCTCCTCCTGCTCCTACTCCAGCACCTGCTCCTTCTCCTCTCCTGCTCATTCACCACCTCCTGCTCCTTCTTCTCCTCCTTCTCCTCCTCCTGCTCCTTCTCCACCTCCTGCTCCCACTCCCGCTTCTGCTCCTTCTCCCGCTCCTGCTCCGTCTCCTCTTGCTGCTACTTCTCCTCCTGCTGCTTCTTCTGCTCCTGCTGCTACTTCTTCACCTCTTTCTCCTGCTCCTTCTCCACCTCCTGCTCCATGTCTCCCTCCTGCTCCTTCTCCACCTACTGCTTCTTTTCCACCTCCTGTTCCTTCTCTTCCTCCTGCTCCTTCTCCACCTCCTTCTCCTCCTCCACCTCCTTCTCCTCCTCCTGCTACTTCTTCTTCTCCTGCTCCTTCTCCTACTCCTGCTCCTTCTCCTCCTCCTGCTCCTTCTCCTCCTCCTGCTTCTTCTCCACCTGCTGTTCCTTCTCCTCCTCCTGATCCTTCTCCACGTCCTTCTCCTCCTCCATCTCCTTCGCCTCCTCCTGCTCCTTGTCCACCTCCTGCTCCTTATCTACCTCCTGCTCCTTGTCCACCTCCGGCTCCATGTCGACCTCCTGCTCATTGTCCACCTCCTGCTCCGTGTCCACCTCCTGATCCTTGTCCACCTCCTGCTCATTGTACACCTCCTGCTCCTTGTCCACCGAGTGCTCCATCTCGCCCTCCTGCTCCATCTCTTCCTCCTGCTCCTTCTCGCCCTCCTGCTCCTTTTCCAGCTCCTGCTCCTTCTCCACCTCCTGCTCCTTCTCCTCCTCATGTTCCTTCTCCTCCTCCTGATCCTTCTCCACGTCCTGCTCCTCCTCCATCTCCTTCTCCTCCTCCTGCTTCTTGTCCACCTACTTCTCCTTATCTACCTCATGCTCCTTGTCCACCTCCGTCTCCATGTCCACCTCCTGCTCATTATCCACCTCCTGCTCCGTATCCAACTCCTGATCCTTGTCCACGTCCTGCTCATTGTACACCTCCTGCTCCTTGTCCACCTAGTGCTCCATCTCGCCCTCCTGCTCCTTCTCCACCTCCTGCTCCTTCTCCACCTCCTGCTCCTGCTCCTCCTCCTGCTTCTTCTCCACCTCCTGTTCCTTCTCCTCCTCCTGATCCTTCTCCACGACCTTCTCCTCCTCCATCTCCTTCGCCTCCTCCTTCTCCTTGTCCACCTCCTTCTCCTTATCTATCTCCTGCTCCTTGTCCACCTCCGTCTCCATGTCCACCTCCTGCTCATTATCCACCTCCTGCTCCGTATCCACCTCCTGATCCTTGTCCACCTCCTGCTCATTGTAAACCTCCCGCTCCTTGTCCACCTAGTGCTCCATCTCGCCCTCCTGCTCCATCTCGTCTTCCAGCTCCTTCTCGCCCTCCTGCTCCTTCTCGCCCTCCTGCTCCTTTTCCACCTCCTGCTCCTTCTCCACCTCCTGCTCCTTCTTCTCCTCCTGCTCCTGCTCCTCCTCCTGCTTCTTCTCCAAATCCTTCTCATACTCGCCCTCCTGGTCCTTTTCCGCCACCTGCTCGTTCTCCACCTGTTGCTTCTTCTCCTCCTCCTGTTCCTTGTCCACCTCCTGCTCCTTGTCCACCTCCTGCTCCTTGTCCACCTCCTGCTCCTTGTTCACCTCCTGCTCCTTCTCGCCCTCCTGCTACTTCCTGCCCTCCTGCTCCTTCTCCACCTCCTGCTCCTTCTCCATTCCTGCTCATTCACCACCTCCTGCTCCTTCTTCTCCTCCTTCTCCTCCTCGTGCTCCTTCTCCACCTCCTGCTCCTTGTCTTCCTCCTGCTCATTTTCTCCCTCCTGCTCCTTCTCCTCCTCGTGCTCCTTCTCCTCCTCCTTCTCCTTCTCCTTCTCCTGCTCCTACTCCACCTCCTGCGCCTTCTCCACTCCTGCTCATTCACCACCTCCAGCTCCTTCTTCTCCTCCTTCTCCTCCTCCTGCTCCTTCTCCACCTCCTGCTCCTTGTCTTCCTCCTGCTCCTTTTCTCCCGCCTGCTACTTCTCCACCTCCTGCTCCTTCTCCACCTCCTGCTCCATCTCCACCTCCTGCTCCTTCTCCTCTTCTTGCGCCTTCTCCAACTCCTGCTGTTTCTTCTTCTCCTGCTCCTTCTGCAATCCTGCTCCTTCTCCTCCTCCTGCTCCTTCTCCTTCTCCTGCTCCTTCTCCACCTTCTGCTCCTTCTCCACCTTCTGCTCCTTCTCCTCTCCTTGCGCCTTCTCCACCTCCTGCTGTTTCTACTTCTCCTGCTCCTCCTCCACTCCTGCTCCTCCTCCACCTCCTGCTCCTTCTCCTCATCTTGCGCCTTCTCCACCTTCTGCTCCTTCTCCTCCTTCTGCTGCTACTCCCCCTCCTGCTCCTTCTTCTTCTCCTCCTCCTTCTCCACTCCTGCTTCATCTCCACCTCCTGATCCTTCTCCTCCTCCTGCTCCATCTCCGCCTCCTGCTCCTCCTCGTCCTCTTCCTCCTGCTCCTTCTCCTCCACCTGCTCCTCCTCCACCTCCTGCTCCTTCTCCACTCCTGCTCATTCACCATCTCCTGCTCCTTCTTCTTCTCCTTCTCCTCCTCCTGCTCCTTCTCCATCTCCTGCTCCTTGTCTTCCTCCTGCTGATTTTCTCCCTCATGCTCCTTCTCCACCTCCTGCTCTTTCTCCACCTCCTGCTCCATCTCCAACTCCAGCTCCTTCTCCTTCCCCTGCTCCTTCCCCACCTCCCGCTCCTTCTCCACCTCCTGCTCCTTCTCCTCTTCTTGCGCCTTCTCCACCTCCTGCTCTTTCTTCTTCACCTGCTCCTTCAGCACTCCTGCTCCTTCTCCTCCTCCTGTTCCTTCTCCTCCTCCTGCTCCTTCTCCACCTCCTGCTCCTTCTCCACCTCCTTCTCCTGCTCCTCCTCCTGCTCCTACTCCACCTCCTGTTTCTTCTCCATTCCTGCTCATTCACCATCTCCTGCTCCTTCTTCTCCTCCTTCTCCTCCTCCTGCTCCTTCTCCACCTCCTGCTCCTTGTCTTCCTCCTGCTCCTTTTCTCCCGCCTGCTACTTCTCCACCTCCTGCTCCATCTCCACCTCCTGCTCCATCTCCACCTCCTGCTCCTTCTCCTCTTCTTGCGCCTTCTCCACCTCCTGCTGTTTCTTCTTCTCCTGCTCCTTCTGCACTCCTGCTCCTTCTCCTCCTCCTGCTCCTTCTCCTCCTCCTGCTCCTTCTTCTCCTCCTGCTCATGCTCATCCTCCAGCTTCTTCTCCAACTCCTTCTCCTACTCCCCCTTCCGGTCCGTCTCCGCCTCCTGCTCCTTCTCGACCGATTGCTTCTTCTCCACCTCCTGTTCCTTCTCCTCCTCCTGCTTCGTCTCCACCTCCTTCTCCTCCTCCATCTCCTTCTCCTCCACCTGCTCCTTGTCCACCTCCTGCTCCTTCTCCACCTCCTGCTCATTCTCCACCTCCTGCCCCTTCTCCTCATTTTCCGCCTTCTCCATCTCCTGCTCCTTCTCCTCCTCCTGCTCGGACACCTCCTCGCGCTGCTTCTACTTCTCCTGCTCCTCCTCCACTCCTGCTCCTTCTCCACCTCCTGCTCCTTCTCCTCATCTTGCGCCTTCTCCACCTTCTGCTCCTACTCCTCCTTCTGCTGCTAGTCCTCCTCCTGCTCCTTCTTCTTCTCCTGCTCCGTCTCCACTCCTGCTTCATTTCCACCTCCTGCTCCTTCTCCACCTCCTCATCATTCTCTACCTCCTGCTCCTTCTCCACTTTTGCTCAACCTCCTCCTCCTGCTCCATCTCCTCTTCATTCTCCTTCTCCGGCTCCAGCTCCGACTCCCGCTTCTGCTCCTTCTCCCGCTTCTGCTCCTTCTCCCGCTTCAGCTCCTTCTCCCGCTTCTGCTCCTTCTCCACCTGCTGCTACTTCTCCTCCTGCGGCTTCTTCTCCTCCTGCTGCTACTTCTCCACCTCCTTCTCCTGGTCTTTCTCCACCTGCTGCTCCTTTTCCTCTCCTGCTCATTCATCACCTCCTGCTCCTTCTTCTATAACTTCTCCTCCTCCTGCTCCATCTCCACCTCCTGCTCCTTCTCCACATCTTGCTCCTTCTCCACCTCCTGCTCCTACTACTCCTCCTGCTCCTACTCCTCCTCCTGCTCCTTCTTCTTCTCATGCTCCTTCTCCACTCCTGCTCCATCCTCACATCCTGCTCCTTCTCCTCCTTCTGCTCCTTCTACTCCTCCTGCTCCTTCTCCAATTGCTGCTCCTTCTCATCCTCCTCCTCCTCATCCTCGTCCTCCAGCTTCTTCTCCAACTCCTTCTCCTACTCCCCCTGCTGGTCCTTCTCCGCCTCCTGCTTCTTCTCCACCTATTGCTTCTTTTCCACCTCCTGTTCCTTCTCTTCCTCCTGCAGCTTCTCCACCTCCTCCTCGTCCTCCACCTCCTTCTCCTCCTCCTGCTAGTTCTTCTTCTCCTGCTCCTACTCCTCCTCCTGCTCCTTCTTCTTCTCCTGCTTCTTCTCCACCTCCTCCTCCTCCTCCACCTCCTTCTCCTCCTCCTGCTACTTCTTCTTCTCCTGCTCCTACTCCTCCTCCTGCTACTTCTCCTCCTCCTGCTCCTTGTCCACCTCCGGCTCCATGTCCACCTCCTGCTCATTGTCCACCTCCTGCTCCGTGTCCACCTCCATCTCCTTCTCCTCCTCCTGCTCCTTGTCCACCTCCTGATCATTGTACACCTCCTGCTCCTTGTCCACCTAGTGCTCCTTCTCGCCATCCTGCTCCATCTCGTCCTCCAGCTCCTTCTCGCCCTACTGCTCCTTATCGACCTCCTGCTCCTACTCGCCCTCCTGGTCCTTCTCTGCCTCCTGCTCGTTCTCCACCTGTTGCTTCTTCTCCACCTCCTGTTCCTTCTCCTCCTCCTGCTCCTTCTCCACATCATTCTCCTCCTCCTCCTCCTTCTCCTCCTCCTGTTCCATGTCCACCTCCTGCTCCATGTCCACCTCCTGCTCCTTGTCCACCTCCTGCTCCTTGTCCAACTCCTGCTCTTTGTCCACCTCCTGCTTCTTCTCGACTCCTGCTCATTCACCACCTCCTGCTCCTTCTTCTCCTCCTTCTCCTCCTCCTGCTCCTTCTCCACCTCCTGCTCTTTGACTCCCTCCTGCTCCTTGTCTCCCTTCTGCTCCTTCTCAACCTCCGGCTCCTTCTCCACCTCCTGCTCCATCTCCACCTCCCGCTCCTTCTCCTTCTCCTGCTCCTTCCCCACCTCCTTCTCATTGTCCACCTCCTGTTCTGAGTCCATCTCCTGATCCTTTTCCACCTCCTGCTCCTTGTGCACCTCCTGCTCCTTGTCCACATAGTGCTCCTTCTCGCCTTCCTGCTCCTTCTCGTCCTCCAGCTCCTTCACGCCCTCCAGCTCCTTCCTGCCCTCCTGCTCCTTTTCCACCTCCTGCACCTTCTCCGCCAACTGCTCCTCCTCCTTCTCCTCCACCTGCTCCTTCTCCGCCTGCTGCTCCTTCTCCACCTATTGCTTCTTTTCCACCTCCTGTTCCTCCTCCACCTTCTTCTCCTCCTCCTGCTACTTATTCTTCTCCTGCTCCTTCTCCTCCTCCTGCTCCTTCTCCTCCTCCTGCTCCTTCTCCTCCTCCTGCTCCTTCTCCACCTCCTCTTCAGTCTCCAACTCGTGCTCCTTCTCCACTTTTGCTCAACCTCCTCCTCCTGCTCCTTCTCAACTTCATGCTCCTTCTCCCGCTCCTGCTCCTACTCCCGCTTCTGCTCCTTCTCCCGCTCCTGCTCCGTCTACTCTTGCTGCTACTTCTCCTCATGCTGCTTCTTGTGCTCCTGCTGCTACTTCTTCACCTCTTTCTCCTGCTCCTTCTCCACCTCCTGCTCCATGTCTCCCTCCTGCTCCTTCTCCACCTACTGGTTCTTTTCCACCTCCTGTTCCTTCTCTTCCTCCTACTCCTTCTCCACCTCCTTCTCCTCCTCCACCTCCTTCTCCTGCTCCTGCTACTTCTTCTTCTCCTGCTCCTTCTCCTCCTCCTGCTCCTTCTCATCCTTCTGCTCCTTCTCCTCCTCCTGCTTCTACTCCACCTCCTGTTCCTTCTCCTCCTCCTGATCCTTCTCCACGTCCTTCTCCTCCTCCATCTCCTTCTCCTCCTCCTGCTCCTTGTCCACCACCTACTCCTTATCTACCTCCAGCTCCTTGTCCACCTCCGGCTCCATGTCCACCTCCTGCTCATTGTCCACCTCCTGCTCCGTGTCCACCTCCTGATCCTTGTCCACCTCCTGCGCATTGTACACCTCCTGCTCCTTGTCCACCTAGTGCTCCATCTCGCCCTCCTGCTCCATCTCGTCCTCCTGCTCCTTCTGCACCTCCTGCTCATTCTCCACCTCCTGCTCCATCTCCTTCCCCTGCTCCTTCCCCACCTCCTGCTCCTTCTCCACCTCCTGCTCCTTCTCCTCCTCCTGTTCCTTCACCTCCTCCTGATCCTTCTCCACGTCCTTCTCCTCCTCCATCTCCTTCTCCTCCTCATGCTCCTTGTCCACCTACTTCTACTTATCTACCTCCTGCTCCTTGTCCACCTCCGTCTCCATGTCCACCTCCTGCTCATTATCCACCTCCTGCTCCGTATCCAACTCCTGATCCTTGTCCACCTCCTGCTCATTGTACACCTCCTGCTCCTTGTCCACCTAGTGCTCCATCTCGCCCTCCTGCTCCATCTCGTCCTCCAGCTCCTTCTCGCCCCCCTGCTCCTTCTCCACCTCCTGCTCCTTCTCCACCTCCTGCTCCTGCTCCTCCTCCTGCTTCTTCTCCAAATCCTTCTCATACTCGCCCTCATGGTCCTTTTCCGCCACCTGCTCGTTCTCCACCTGTTGCTTCTTCTCCTCCTCCTGTTCCTTGTCCACCTCCTGCTCCTTGTCAACCTCCTGCTCCTTCTTCTCCTCCTTCTCCTCATCCTGCTCCTTCTCCACCTCCTGCTCCTTGTCTTCCTCCTACTCCTTGTCTCCCTCCTGCTCCTTCTCCTCCTCGTGCTCCTTCTCCTGCTTCTTCTCCTTCTCCTCTTCCTGCTCCTACTCCACCTCCTGCTCGTTCTCCACTTCTGCTCATTCACCACCTCCTGCTCCTTCTTCTCCTCCTTCTCCTCCTCCTGCTCCTTCTCCACCTCCTGCTCCATTTCTCCCGCCTGCTACTTCTCCACCTCCTGCTCCTTCTCCACCTCCTGCTCCATCTCCACCTCCTGCTCCTTCTCCTCTTCTTGCGCCTTCTCCACCTCCTGCTGTTTCTTCTTCTCCTGCTCCTTCTACACTCGTGCTCCTTCTCCTCCTCCTGCTCCTTCTCCTCCTCCTGCTCCTTCTCCACCTCCTGCTCCTTCTCCACCTCCTGCTCCTTCTTCTCCTCCTGCTCCTGCTCCTCCTCCTGCTTCTTCTCAAACTCCTTCTGCTACTCCCCCTCCTGGTCCTTCTCCGCCTCCTAGTTCTTCTCCTCCTATTGCTTTTTCTCCACCTCCTGTTCCCTCTCCACCTCCTGCTCCTTGTCCACCTCCTTCGCATTGTGCACCTCCTGCTCTGTGTCCATCTCATGATCCTTGTCCACCTCCTGCTCCTTGTGCACCTCCTGTTCCTTGTCCACCTAGTGCTCCTTCTCGCCCTCCTGCTCCTTCTAGTCCTCCAGCTCCTTCACGCCCTCCTGCTCCTTCCTGCCCTCCTGCTCCTTCTCCACCTCCTGCTCCTTCTCCATTTCTGCTCATTCACCACCTCCTGCTCCTTCTTCTCCTCCTTCTCCTCCTCCTGCTGCTTCTCCACCTCCTGGTTCTTGTCTTCCTCCTGCTCCGTTTCTCCCTCCTGCTCGTTCTCCACCTCCTGCTCCTTCTCCGCCTCCTGCTCGTCCTCCTGCTCCTCCACCTGCTCCTTCTTTACCTCCAGCTCCATGTCTCCCTCCTGCTCCTTCTCCACCTACTGCTCCTTTTTCACCTCCTGCACCTTCTCCGCCTATTGCTTCTTTTCCACCTCCTGTTCCCTCTCTTCCTCCTGCTCCTTCTCAACCTTCTTCTCCTCCTCCATCTCCTTCTCCTCCTCCTGCTACTTCTTCTTCTCCTGCTCCTTCTCCTCATCATGTGCCTTCTCCACCTCCTGCTCCTTCTCCTCCTCCTGCTCCTTCTCCTCCTCCTGCTCGATCTCCTCCTCCTTCTCCTTCTCCTCCTCCTGCTCCTTCTCCACCTCCTGCTCTTTCTCCACATCTGCTCATTCACCACCTCCTGCTCCTTCTCCACTCCTACTCATTCACCACCTCCTGCTCCTTCTTCTCCTCCTTCTCCTCCTGCTGCTCCTTCTCCACCTCCTGCTCCTTGTCTTCCTCCTGCTGATTTTCTCCCTCCTGCTCCTTCTCCACCTCCTGCTCTTTCTCCACCTCCTGCTCTATCTCCAACTCATGCTCCTTCTCCTTCCCCTGCTCCTTCCCCACCTCCTGCTCCTTCTCCACCTCCTGCTCCTTCTCCTCTTCTTGCGCCTTCTCCACCTCCTGCTCTTTCTTCTTCTCCTGCTCCTTCTTCACTCCTGCTCCTTCTCCTCCTCCTGCTCCTTCTCCTCCTCCTGCTCCTTCTGCACTCCTGCTCCTTCTCCTCCTCCTGCTCCTTCTCCTCCTACTGCTCCTTCGCCACCTCCTGCTCCATCTCCACCTCCTGCTCCTTCTCCTCTTCTTGCGCCTTCTCCATCTCCTGCTGTTTCTTCTTCTCCTGCTCCTTCTGCACTCCTCCTCCTTCTTTTCCTCCTGCTCCTTCTCGCCCTCCCGCTCCATCTACACCTCCTGCTCTTTCTTCTCCTCCTGCTACTGCTCCTCCTCCTGCTTCTTCTCCAAATCCTTCTCTTTCTCGCCCTCCTGGTCCTTTTCCGCCACCTGCTCGTTCTCCACCTGTTGCTTCTTCTCCTCCTCCTGTTCCTTGTCCACCTTCTGCTCCTTGTCCATCTCCTGCTCCTTGTCCACCTCCTGCTCCTTGTTCAGCTCCTGCTCCTTCTCGCCCTCCTGCTACTTCCTGCCCTCCTGCTCCTTCTCCACCACCTGCTCCTTCTCCATTCCTGCTCATTCACCGTCTCCTGCTCCTTCTTCTCCTCCTCCTGCTCCTTCTCCACCTCCTGCTCCTTGTCTTCCTCCTGATCCTTTTCTCCCTCCTGCTCCTTCTCCTCCTCCTTCTCCTTCTCCTCCTCCTGCTCCTACTCCACCTCCTGCTCCTTCTCCACTCCTGCTCATTCACCACCTCCTGCTCCTTCTCCTCCTTCTCCCCCTACTGCTCCTTTTCCACCTCCTGCTCCTTGTCTTCCTCCTGCTCCTTTTCTCCCGCCTGCTACTTCTCCACCTCCTGCTCCATCTCCACCTCCTGCTCCATCTGCACCTCCTGCTCCTTCTCCTCTTCTTGCGCCTTCTCCACCTCATGCAGTTTGTTCTTCTCCTGCTCCTTCTGCACTCCTGCTCCTTCTCCTCCTCCTGCTCCTTCTCCTCCTCCTGCTCCTTCTCCACCTCCTGCTCCTTCTCCTCCTCCTGCTCCTTCTTCTCCTCCTGCTCATGCTCCTCCTCCAGCTTCTTCTCCAACTCCTTCTCCTACTCCCCCTTCTGGTCCTTCTCCGCCTCCTGCTCCTTCTCGACCGATTGCTTCTTCTCCACCTCCTGTTCCTGCTCCTCCTCCTGCTCCATCTCCACCTCCTTCTCCTCCTCCACCTCCTTCTCCTCCACCTGCTCCTTGTCCACCTCCTGCTCCTTCTCCACCTCCTGCTCATTCTCCACCTCCTGCCCCTTCTCCTCATTTTCCGCCTTCTCCATCTCCTGCTCCTTCTCCTCCTCCTGCTCATACATCTCCTCGCGCTGCTTCTACTTCTCCTGCTCCTTCTCCACTCCTGCTTCATCTCCACCTCCTGCTCCTTCTCCTCCTCCTGCTCGATCTCCACCTCCTGCTCCTACTCCTCCTCTTCCTCCTGCTCCTTCTCCTCCTCCAGCTCCTTCTCCTCCTCCTTCTCCTTCTCCTCCTCCTGCTCCTTCTCCACCTCCTGCTCCTTCTCCACTCGTGCTCATTCACCACCTCCTGCTCCTTCTTCTCCTCCTTCTCCTCCTGCTGCTCCTTCTCCACCTCCTGCTCCTTGTCTTCCTGCTGCTGATTTTCTCCCTCCTGCTCCTTCTCCACCTCCTGCTCTTTCTCCACCTCCTGCTCTATCTCCAACTCCTGCTCCTTCTCCTCTTCTTGCGCCTTCTCCACCTCCTGCTCTTTCTTCTTCTCCTGTTCCTTCTGCACTCCTGCTCCTTCTCCTCCTCCTGCTCCTTCTCCTCCTCCTGCTCCTTCTGCACTCCTGCTCCTTCTCCTCCTCCTGCTCCTTCTCCTCCTCCTGCTCCTTCTGCACTCCTGCTCCTTCTCCTCCTCCTGCTCCTTCTCCTCCTCCTGCTCCTTCTGCACTCCTGCTCCTTCTCCTCCTCCTGCTCCTTCTCCTCCTACTGCTCCTTCGCCACCTCCTGCTCCATCTCCACCTCCTGCTCCTTCTGCACTCCTGCTCCTTCTCCTCCTCCTGCTCCTTCTCCTCTTCTTGCGCCTTCTCCACCTCCTGCTGTTTCTTCTTCTCCTGCTCCTTCTCCTGCTCCTTCCCCACCTCCTTCTCATTGTCCACCTCCTGCTCTGTGTCCATCTCCTGATCCTTGTCCACCTCCTGCTCCTTGTGCACCTCCTGCTCCTTGTCCACATAGTGCTCCTTCTCGCCTTCCTGCTCCTTCTCGTCCTCCAGCTCCTTCACGCCCTCCTGCTCCTTCCTGCCCTCCTACTCCTTGTCCACCTCCTGCTCCTTCTCCATTTCTGCTCATTCACCACCTCCTGCTCCTTCTTCTCCTCCTTCTCCTCCTCCTGCTCATTCTCCACCTCCTGCTTCTTGTCTTCCTCCTGCTCCTTTTCTCCCTCCTGCTCCTTCTCCACCTCCTGCTCCTTCTCGACCTCCTCCTCCTTCTCCACCTCCTGCTCCATCTCCTCATCTTGCGCCATCTCCACCTCCTGCTCCTTCTCCTCCTCCTTCTCCTTCTCCTCCTCCTGTTCCTTCTTCTTCTCCTGCTCCTTCTCCACTCCTGCTCCTTCTCCTCCTCCTGCTCCTTTTCCTTCTCCTGCTCCTTCTCCGGCTCCTCCTCCTCCTCCTGCTCCTCCTCCTGCTGCTTGTACATCTCCTGCGCCTTGTCCACTCCTGCGCCTTCTTGCCCTCCTGCTCCATCTCGCCCTCCTGCTCCTTCTCGACCTCCTGCTCCTTTTCCACCTCCTGCTCCTTCTCCGCCTCCTGCTCCTCCTCCTTCTCCTCCACCTGCTCCTTCTCCACCTCCTGCTCCATGTCTCCCTCCTGCTCCTTCTCCACCTACTGCTCCTTTTCCACCTCCTGCACCTTCTCCGCCAACTGCTCCTCCTCCTTCTCCTCCACCTGCTCCTTCTCCGCCTGCTGCTCCTTCTCCACCTATTGCTTCTTTTCCACCTCCTGTTCCTCCTCCACCTTCTTCTCCTCCTCCTGCTACTTATTCTTCTCCTGCTCCTTCTCCTCCTCCTGCTCCTTCTTCTCCTCCTGCTCCTGCTCCTCCTCCTGCTTCTTCTCAAACTCCTTCTGCTACTCCCCCTCCTGGTCCTTCTCCGCCTCCTAGTTCTTCTCCACCTATTGCTTTTTCTCCACCTCCTGTTCCCTCTCCACCTCCTGCTCCTTGTCCACCTCCTTCGCATTGTGCACCTCCTGCTCTGTGTCCATCTCCTGATCCTTGTCCACCTCCTGCTCCTTGTGCACCTCCTGCTCCTTGTCCACCTAGTGCTCCTTCTCGCCCTCCTGCTCCTTCTCGTCCTCCAGCTCCTTCACGCCCTCCTGCTCCTTCCTGCCCTCCTGCTCCTTCTCCACCTCCTGCTCCTTCTCCATTTCTGCTCATTCACCACCTCCTGCTCCTTCTTCTCCTCCTTCTCCTCCTCCTGCTGCTTCTCCACCTCCTGGTTCTTGTCTTCCTCCTGCTCCGTTTCTCCCTCCTGCTCGTTCTCCACCTCCTGCTCCTTCTCCGCCTCCTGCTCGTCCTCCTGCTCCTCCACCTGCACCTTCTTTACCTCCAGCTCCATGTCTCCCTCCTGCTCCTTCTCCACCTACTGCTCCTTTTTCACCTCCTGCACCTTCTCCGCCTATTGCTTCTTTTCCACCTCCTGTTCCCTCTCTTCCTCCTGCTCCTTCTCAACCTCCTTCTCCTCCTCCATCTCCTTCTCCTCCTCCTGCTACTTCTTCTTCTCCTGCTCCTTCTCCTCATCATGTGCCTTCTCCACCTTCTGCTCCTTCTCCTCCTTCTGCTGCTAGTCCTCATCCTGCTCCTTCTTCTTCTCCTGCTCCTTCTCCACTCCTGCTTCATCTCCACCTCCTGCTCCTTCTCCTCCTCCTGCTCCTTCTCCTCCTCCTGCTCCATCTCCTCCTCCTTCTCCTTCTCCTCCTCCTACTCCTTCTCCACCTCCTGCTCTTTCTCCACATCTGCTCATTCACCACCTCCTGCTCCTTCTCCACTCCTACTCATTCACCACCTCCTGCTCCTTCTTCTCCTCCTTCTCCTCCTGCTGCTCCTTCTCCACCTCCTGCTCCTTGTCTTCCTCCTGCTGATTTTCTCCCTCCTGCTCCTTCTCCACCTCCTGCTCTTTCTCCACCTCCTGCTCTATCTCCAACTCATGCTCCTTCTCCTTCCCCTGCTCCTTCCCCACCTCCTGCTCCTTCTCCACCTCCTGCTCCTTCTCCTCTTCTTGCGCCTTCTCCACCTCCTGCTCTTTCTTCTTCTCCTGCTCCTTCTTCACTCCTGCTCCTTCTCCTCCTCCTGCTCCTTCTCCTCCTCCTGCTCCTTCTGCACTCCTGCTCCTTCTCCTCCTCCTGCTCCTTCTCCTCCTACTGCTCCTTCGCCACCTCCTGCTCCATCTCCACCTCCTGCTCCTTCTCCTCTTCTTGCGCCTTCTCCACCTCCTGCTGTTTCTTCTTCTCCTGCTCCTTCTGCACTCCTCCTCCTTCTTTTCCTCCTGCTCCTTCTCGCCCTCCCGCTCCATCTACACCTCCTGCTCTTTCTTCTCCTCCTGCTACTGCTCCTCCTCCTGCTTCTTCTCCAAATCCTTCTCTTTCTCGCCCTCCTGGTCCTTTTCCGCCACCTGCTCGTTCTCCACCTGTTGCTTCTTCTCCTCCTCCTGTTCCTTGTCCACCTTCTGCTCCTTGTCCATCTCCTGCTCCTTGTCCACCTCCTGCTCCTTGTTCAGCTCCTGCTCCTTCTCGCCCTCCTGCTACTTCCTGCCCTCCTGCTCCTTCTCCACCACCTGCTCCTTCTCCATTCCTGCTCATTCACCGTCTCCTGCTCCTTCTTCTCCTCCTCCTGCTCCTTCTCCACCTCCTGCTCCTTGTCTTCCTCCTGATCCTTTTCTCCCTCCTGCTCCTTCTCCTCCTCCTTCTCCTTCTCCTCCTCCTGCTCCTACTCCACCTCCTGCTCCTTCTCCACTCCTGCTCATTCACCACCTCCTGCTCCTTCTCCTCCTTCTCCCCCTACTGCTCCTTTTCCACCTCCTGCTCCTTGTCTTCCTCCTGCTCCTTTTCTCCCGCCTGCTACTTCTCCACCTCCTGCTCCATCTCCACCTCCTGCTCCATCTGCACCTCCTGCTCCTTCTCCTCTTCTTGCGCCTTCTCCACCTCATGCAGTTTGTTCTTCTCCTGCTCCTTCTGCACTCCTGCTCCTTCTCCTCCACCTGCTCCTTCTCCTCCTCCTGCTCCTTCTCCACCTCCTGCTCCTTCTCCACCTCCTGCTCCTTCTTCTCCTCCTGCTCATGCTCCTCCTCCAGCTTCTTCTCCAACTCCTTCTCCTACTCCCCCTTCTGGTCCTTCTCCGCCTCCTGCTCCTTCTCGACCGATTGCTTCTTCTCCACCTCCTGTTCCTGCTCCTCCTCCTGCTCCGTCTCCACCTCCTTCTCCTCCTCCACCTCCTTCTCCTCCACCTGCTCCTTGTCCACCTCCTGCTCCTTCTCCACCTCCTGCTCATTCTCCACCTCCTGCCCCTTCTCCTCATTTTCCGCCTTCTCCATCTCCTGCTCCTTCTCCTCCTCCTGCTCATACATCTCCTCGCGCTGCTTCTACTTCTCCTGCTCCTTCTCCACTCCTGCTTCATCTCCACCTCCTGCTCCTTCTCCTCCTCCTGCTCGATCTCCACCTCCTGCTCCTACTCCTCCTCTTCCTCCTGCTCCTTCTCCTCCTCCTGCTCCTTCTCCTCCTCCTTCTCCTTCTCCTCCTCCTGCTCCTTCTCCACCTCCTGCTCCTTCTCCACTCGTGCTCATTCACCACCTCCTGCTCCTTCTTCTCCTCCTTCTCCTCCTGCTGCTCCTTCTCCACCTCCTGCTCCTTGTCTTCCTGCTGCTGATTTTCTCCCTCCTGCTCCTTCTCCACCTCCTGCTCTTTCTCCACCTCCTGCTCTATCTCCAACTCCTGCTCCTTCTCCTTCCCCTGCTCCTTCCCCACCTCCTGCTCCTTCTCCTCCTCCTGCTCCTTCTCCTCTTCTTGCGCCTTCTCCACCTCCTGCTCTTTCTTCTTCTCCTGTTCCTTCTGCACTCCTGCTCCTTCTCCTCCTCCTGCTCCTTCTCCTCCTCCTGCTCCTTCTCCTCCTCCTGCTCCTTCTGCACTCCTGCTCCTTCTCCTCCTGCTCCTTCTCCTCCTACTGCTCCTTCGCCACCTCCTGCTCCATCTCCACCTCCTGCTCCTTCTGCACTCCTGCTCCTTCTCCTCCTCCTGCTCCTTCTCCTCTTCTTGCGCCTTCTCCACCTCCTGCTGTTTCTTCTTCTCCTGCTCCTTCTCCTGCTCCTTCCCCACCTCCTTCTCATTGTCCACCTCCTGCTCTGTGTCCATCTCCTGATCCTTGTCCACCTCCTGCTCCTTGTGCACCTCCTGCTCCTTGTCCACATAGTGCTCCTACTCGCCTTCCTGCTCCTTCTCGTCCTCCAGCTCCTTCACGCCCTCCTGCTCCTTCCTGCCCTCCTACTCCTTGTCCACCTCCTGCTCCTTCTCCATTTCTGCTCATTCACCACCTCCTGCTCCTTCTTCTCCTCCTTCTCCTCCTCCTGCTCATTCTCCACCTCCTGCTTCTTGTCTTCCTCCTGCTCCTTTTCTCCCTCCTGCTCCTTCTCCACCTCCTGCTCCTTCTCGACCTCCTCCTCCTTCTCCACCTCCTGCTCCATCTCCTCATCTTGCGCCATCTCCACCTCCTGCTCCTTCTCCTCCTCCTTCTCCTTCTCCTCCTCCTGTTCCTTCTTCTTCTCCTGCTCCTTCTCCACTCCTGCTCCTTCTCCTCCTCCTGCTCCTTTTCCTTCTCCTGCTCCTTCTCCGGCTCCTCCTCCTCCTCCTGCTCCTCCTCCTGCTGCTTGTACATCTCCTGCGCCTTGTCCACTCCTGCGCCTTCTTGCCCTCCTGCTCCATCTCGCCCTCCTGCTCCTTCTCGACCTCCTGCTCCTTTTCCACCTCCTGCTCCTTCTCCGCCTCCTGCTCCTCCTCCTTCTCCTCCACCTGCTCCTTCTCCACCTCCTGCTCCATGTCTCCCTCCTGCTCCTTCTCCACCTACTGCTCCTTTTCCACCTCCTGCACCTTCTCCGCCAACTGCTCCTCCTCCTTCTCCTCCACCTGCTCCTTCTCCGCCTGCTGCTCCTTCTCCACCTATTGCTTCTTTTCCACCTCCTGTTCCTCCTCCACCTTCTTCTCCTCCTCCTGCTACTTATTCTTCTCCTGCTCCTTCTCCTCCTCCTGCTCCTTCTCCTCCTCCTGCTCCTTCTCCTCCTCCTGCTCCTTCTCCACCTCCTCTTCATTCTCCAACTCGTGCTCCTTCTCCACTTTTGCTCAACCTCCTCCTCCTGCTCCTTCTCAACTTCATGCTCCTTCTCCCGCTCCTGCTCCTACGCCCGCTTCTGCTCCTTCTCCCGCTCCTGCTCCGTCTCCTCTTACTGATACTTCTCCTCCTGCTGCTTCTTCTGCTCCTGCTGCTTCTTCTTCACCTCTTTCTCCTGCTCCTTCTCCACCTCCTGCTCCATGTCTCATTTCCTGCTCCTTCTCCACCTACTGCTTCTTTTCCACCTCCTGTTCCTTCTCTTCCTCCTACTCCTTCTCCACCTCCTTCTCCTCCTCCACCTACTTTTCCTCCTCCTGCTACTTCTTCTTCTCCTGCTCCTTCTCCTCCTCCTGCTCCTTCTCCTCCTCCTGCTCCTTCTCCTCTTCTTGCGCCTTCTCCACCTCCTGCTCTTTCTTCTTCTCCTGCTCCTTCTGCACTCCTGCTCCTTCTCCTCCTCCTGCTCCTTCTCCTCCTCCTGCTCCTTCTGCACTCCTGCTCCTTCTCCTCCTCCTGCTCCTTCTCCTCCTCCTGCTCCTTCTGCACTCCTGCTCCTTCTCCTCCTCCTACTCCTTATCTACCTCCTGCTCCTTGTCCACCTCCGGCTCCATGTCCACCTCCTGCTCATTGTACACCTCCTGCTCCATCTCCTTCCCCTGCTCCTTCCCCACCTCCTGCTCCTTCTCCACCTCCTGCTCCTTCTCCTCCTCCTGTTCCTTCTCCTCCTCCTGATCCTTCTCCACGTCCTTCTCCTCCTCCATCTCCTTCTCCTCCTCCTGCTCCTTGTCCACCTACTTCTCATTATCTACCTCCTGCTTCTTGTCCACCTCCGTCTCCATGTCCACCTCCTGCTCATTATCCACCTCCTGCTCCGTATCCAACTCCTGATCCTTGTCCACCTCCTGCTCATTGTACACCTCCTGCTCCTTGTCCACCTTGTGCTCCATCTCGCCCTCCTGCTCCATCTCGTCCTCCAGCTCCTTCTCGCCCTCCTGCTCCTTCTCGCCCTCCTGCTCCTTCTCGGCCTCCTGCTCCTTCTCCACCTCCTGCTCCTTCTCCACCTCCTGCTCCTGCTCCTCCTCCTGCTTCTTCTCCAAATCCTTCTCATACTCGCCCTCATGGTCCTTTTCCGCCACCTGCTCGTTCTCCACCTGTTGCTTCTTCTCCTCCTCCTGTTCCTTGTCCACCTCCTGCTCCTTGTCCATTCCTCCTCATTCACCACCTCCTGCTCCTTCTTCTCCTCCTTCTCCTCATCCTGCTCCTTCCCCACCTCCTGCTCCTTGTCTTCCTCCGACTCCTTTTCTCCCTCCTGCTCCTTCTCCTCCTCGTGCTCCTTCTCCTGCTCCTTCTCCTTCTCCTCTTCCTGCTCCTACTCCACCTCCTGCTCGTTCTCCACTCCTGCTCATTCACCACCTCCTGCTCCTTCTTCTCCTCCTTCTCCTCCTCCTGCTCCTTCTCCACCTCCTGCTCCTTTTCTCCCGCCTGCTACTTCTCCACCTCCTGCTCCTTCTCCACCTCCTGCTCCATCTCCACCTCCTGCTCCTTCTCCTCTTCTTGCGCCTTCTCCACCTCCTGCTGTTTCTTCTTCTCCTGCTCCTTCTGCACTCCTGCTCCTTCTCCTCCTCCTGCTCCTTCTCCTCCTCCTGCTCCTTCTCCTCATCATGTGCCTTCTCCACCTTCTGCTCCTTCTCCTCCTTCTGCTGCTAGTCCTCATCCTGCTCCTTCTTCTTCTCCTGCTCCTTCTCCACTCCTGCTTCATCTCCACCTCCTGCTCCTTCTCCTCCTCCTGCTCCTTCTCCTCCTCCTGCTCCATCTCCTCCTCCTTCTCCTTCTCCTCCTCCTACTCCTTCTCCACCTCCTGCTCTTTCTCCACATCTGCTCATTCACCACCTCCTGCTCCTTCTCCACTCCTACTCATTCACCACCTCCTGCTCCTTCTTCTCCTCCTTCTCCTCCTGCTGCTCCTTCTCCACCTCCTGCTCCTTGTCTTCCTCCTGCTGATTTTCTCCCTCCTGCTCCTTCTCCACCTCCTGCTCTTTCTCCACCTCCTGCTCTATCTCCAACTCATGCTCCTTCTCCTTCCCCTGCTCCTTCCCCACCTCCTGCTCCTTCTCCACCTCCTGCTCCTTCTCCTCTTCTTGCGCCTTCTCCACCTCCTGCTCTTTCTTCTTCTCCTGCTCCTTCTTCACTCCTGCTCCTTCTCCTCCTCCTGCTCCTTCTCCTCCTCCTGCTCCTTCTGCACTCCTGCTCCTTCTCCTCCTCCTGCTCCTTCTCCTCCTACTGCTCCTTCGCCACCTCCTGCTCCATCTCCACCTCCTGCTCCTTCTCCTCTTCTTGCGCCTTCTCCACCTCCTGCTGTTTCTTCTTCTCCTGCTTCTTCTGCACTCCTCCTCCTTCTTTTCCTCCTGCTCCTTCTCGCCCTCCCGCTCCATCTACACCTCCTGCTCTTTCTTCTCCTCCTGCTACTGCTCCTCCTCCTGCTTCTTCTCCAAATCCTTCTCTTTCTCGCCCTCCTGGTCCTTTTCCGCCACCTGCTCGTTCTCCACCTGTTGCTTCTTCTCCTCCTCCTGTTCCTTGTCCACCTTCTGCTCCTTGTCCATCTCCTGCTCCTTGTCCACCTCCTGCTCCTTGTTCAGCTCCTGCTCCTTCTCGCCCTCCTGCTACTTCCTGCCCTCCTGCTCCTTCTCCACCACCTGCTCCTTCTCCATTCCTGCTCATTCACCGTCTCCTGCTCCTTCTTCTCCTCCTCCTGCTCCTTCTCCACCTCCTGCTCCTTGTCTTCCTCCTGATCCTTTTCTCCCTCCTGCTCCTTCTCCTCCTCCTTCTCCTTCTCCTCCTCCTGCTCCTACTCCACCTCCTGCTCCTTCTCCACTCCTGCTCATTCACCACCTCCTGCTCCTTCTCCTCCTTCTCCCCCTACTGCTCCTTTTCCACCTCCTGCTCCTTGTCTTCCTCCTGCTCCTTTTCTCCCGCCTGCTACTTCTCCACCTCCTGCTCCATCTCCACCTCCTGCTCCATCTGCACCTCCTGCTCCTTCTCCTCTTCGTGCGCCTTCTCCACCTCATGCAGTTTGTTCTTCTCCTGCTCCTTCTGCACTCCTGCTCCTTCTCCTCCTCCTGCTCCTTCTCCTCCTCCTGCTCCTTCTCCACCTCCTGCTCCTTCTCCACCTCCTGCTCCTTCTTCTCCTCCTGCTCATGCTCCTCCTCCAGCTTCTTCTCCAACTCCTTCTCCTACTCCCCCTTCTGGTCCTTCTCCGCCTCCTGCTCCTTCTCGACCGATTGCTTCTTCTCCACCTCCTGTTCCTGCTCCTCCTCCTGCTCCGTCTCCACCTCCTTCTCCTCCTCCACCTCCTTCTCCTCCACCTGCTCCTTGTCCACCTCCTGCTCATTCTCCACCTCCTGCCCCTTCTCCTCATTTTCCGCCTTCTCCATCTCCTGCTCCTTCTCCTCCTCCTGCTCATACATCTCCTCGCGCTGCTTCTACTTCTCCTGCTCCTTCTCCACTCCTGCTTCATCTCCACCTCCTGCTCCTTCTCCTCCTCCTGCTCGATCTCCACCTCCTGCTCCTACTCCTCCTCTTCCTCCTGCTCCTTCTCCTCCTCCTGCTCCTTCTCCTCCTCCTTCTCCTTCTCCTCCTCCTGCTCCTTCTCCACCTCCTGGTTCTTGTCTTCCTCCTGCTCCGTTTCTCCCTCCTGCTCGTTCTCCACCTCCTGCTCCTTCTCCGCCTCCTGCTCGTCCTCCTGCTCCTCCACCTGCACCTTCTTTACCTCCAGCTCCATGTCTCCCTCCTGCTCCTTCTCCACCTACTGCTCCTTTTTCACCTCCTGCACCTTCTCCGCCTATTGCTTCTTTTCCACCTCCTGTTCCCTCTCTTCCTCCTGCTCCTTCTCAACCTCCTTCTCCTCCTCCATCTCCTTCTCCTCCTCCTGCTACTTCTTCTTCTCCTGCTCCTTCTCCTCATCATGTGCCTTCTCCACCTTCTGCTCCTTCTCCTCCTTCTGCTGCTAGTCCTCATCCTGCTCCTTCTTCTTCTCCTGCTCCTTCTCCACTCCTGCTTCATCTCCACCTCCTGCTCCTTCTCCTCCTCCTGCTCCTTCTCCTCCTCCTGCTCCATCTCCTCCTCCTTCTCCTTCTCCTCCTCCTACTCCTTCTCCACCTCCTGCTCTTTCTCCACATCTGCTCATTCACCACCTCCTGCTCCTTCTCCACTCCTACTCATTCACCACCTCCTGCTCCTTCTTCTCCTCCTTCTCCTCCTGCTGCTCCTTCTCCACCTCCTGCTCCTTGTCTTCCTCCTGCTGATTTTCTCCCTCCTGCTCCTTCTCCACCTCCTGCTCTTTCTCCACCTCCTGCTCTATCTCCAACTCATGCTCCTTCTCCTTCCCCTGCTCCTTCCCCACCTCCTGCTCCTTCTCCACCTCCTGCTCCTTCTCCTCTTCTTGCGCCTTCTCCACCTCCTGCTCTTTCTTCTTCTCCTGCTCCTTCTTCACTCCTGCTCCTTCTCCTCCTCCTGCTCCTTCTCCTCCTCCTGCTCCTTCTGCACTCCTGCTCCTTCTCCTCCTCCTGCTCCTTCTCCTCCTACTGCTCCTTCGCCACCTCCTGCTCCATCTCCACCTCCTGCTCCTTCTCCTCTTCTTGCGCCTTCTCCACCTCCTGCTGTTTCTTCTTCTCCTGCTCCTTCTGCACTCCTCCTCCTTCTTTTCCTCCTGCTCCTTCTCGCCCTCCCGCTCCATCTACACCTCCTGCTCTTTCTTCTCCTCCTGCTACTGCTCCTCCTCCTGCTTCTTCTCCAAATCCTTCTCTTTCTCGCCCTCCTGGTCCTTTTCCGCCACCTGCTCGTTCTCCACCTGTTGCTTCTTCTCCTCCTCCTGTTCCTTGTCCACCTTCTGCTCCTTGTCCATCTCCTGCTCCTTGTCCACCTCCTGCTCCTTGTTCAGCTCCTGCTCCTTCTCGCCCTCCTGCTACTTCCTGCCCTCCTGCTCCTTCTCCACCACCTGCTCCTTCTCCATTCCTGCTCATTCACCGTCTCCTGCTCCTTCTTCTCCTCCTCCTGCTCCTTCTCCACCTCCTGCTCCTTGTCTTCCTCCTGATCCTTTTCTCCCTCCTGCTCCTTCTCCTCCTCCTTCTCCTTCTCCTCCTCCTGCTCCTACTCCACCTCCTGCTCCTTCTCCACTCCTGCTCATTCACCACCTCCTGCTCCTTCTCCTCCTTCTCCCCCTACTGCTCCTTTTCCACCTCCTGCTCCTTGTCTTCCTCCTGCTCCTTTTCTCCCGCCTGCTACTTCTCCACCTCCTGCTCCATCTCCACCTCCTGCTCCATCTGCACCTCCTGCTCCTTCTCCTCTTCTTGCGCCTTCTCCACCTCATGCAGTTTGTTCTTCTCCTGCTCCTTCTGCACTCCTGCTCCTTCTCCTCCTCCTGCTCCTTCTCCTCCTCCTGCTCCTTCTCCACCTCCTGCTCCTTCTCCTCCTCCTGCTCCTTCTTCTCCTCCTGCTCATGCTCCTCCTCCAGCTTCTTCTCCAACTCCTTCTCCTACTCCCCCTTCTGGTCCTTCTCCGCCTCCTGCTCCTTCTCGACCGATTGCTTCTTCTCCACCTCCTGTTCCTGCTCCTCCTCCTGCTCCATCTCCACCTCCTTCTCCTCCTCCACCTCCTTCTCCTCCACCTGCTCCTTGTCCACCTCCTGCTCCTTCTCCACCTCCTGCTCATTCTCCACCTCCTGCCCCTTCTCCTCATTTTCCGCCTTCTCCATCTCCTGCTCCTTCTCCTCCTCCTGCTCATACATCTCCTCGCGCTGCTTCTACTTCTCCTGCTCCTTCTCCACTCCTGCTTCATCTCCACCTCCTGCTCCTTCTCCTCCTCCTGCTCGATCTCCACCTCCTGCTCCTACTCCTCCTCTTCCTCCTGCTCCTTCTCCTCCTCCAGCTCCTTCTCCTCCTCCTTCTCCTTCTCCTCCTCCTGCTCCTTCTCCACCTCCTGCTCCTTCTCCACTCGTGCTCATTCACCACCTCCTGCTCCTTCTTCTCCTCCTTCTCCTCCTGCTGCTCCTTCTCCACCTCCTGCTCCTTGTCTTCCTGCTGCTGATTTTCTCCCTCCTGCTCCTTCTCCACCTCCTGCTCTTTCTCCACCTCCTGCTCTATCTCCAACTCCTGCTCCTTCTCCTCTTCTTGCGCCTTCTCCACCTCCTGCTCTTTCTTCTTCTCCTGTTCCTTCTGCACTCCTGCTCCTTCTCCTCCTCCTGCTCCTTCTCCTCCTCCTGCTCCTTCTGCACTCCTGCTCCTTCTCCTCCTCCTGCTCCTTCTCCTCCTCCTGCTCCTTCTGCACTCCTGCTCCTTCTCCTCCTCCTGCTCCTTCTCCTCCTCCTGCTCCTTCTGCACTCCTGCTCCTTCTCCTCCTCCTGCTCCTTCTCCTCCTACTGCTCCTTCGCCACCTCCTGCTCCATCTCCACCTCCTGCTCCTTCTGCACTCCTGCTCCTTCTCCTCCTCCTGCTCCTTCTCCTCTTCTTGCGCCTTCTCCACCTCCTGCTGTTTCTTCTTCTCCTGCTCCTTCTCCTGCTCCTTCCCCACCTCCTTCTCATTGTCCACCTCCTGCTCTGTGTCCATCTCCTGATCCTTGTCCACCTCCTGCTCCTTGTGCACCTCCTGCTCCTTGTCCACATAGTGCTCCTTCTCGCCTTCCTGCTCCTTCTCGTCCTCCAGCTCCTTCACGCCCTCCTGCTCCTTCCTGCCCTCCTACTCCTTGTCCACCTCCTGCTCCTTCTCCATTTCTGCTCATTCACCACCTCCTGCTCCTTCTTCTCCTCCTTCTCCTCCTCCTGCTCATTCTCCACCTCCTGCTTCTTGTCTTCCTCCTGCTCCTTTTCTCCCTCCTGCTCCTTCTCCACCTCCTGCTCCTTCTCGACCTCCTCCTCCTTCTCCACCTCCTGCTCCATCTCCTCATCTTGCGCCATCTCCACCTCCTGCTCCTTCTCCTCCTCCTTCTCCTTCTCCTCCTCCTGTTCCTTCTTCTTCTCCTGCTCCTTCTCCACTCCTGCTCCTTCTCCTCCTCCTGCTCCTTTTCCTTCTCCTGCTCCTTCTCCGGCTCCTCCTCCTCCTCCTGCTCCTCCTCCTGCTGCTTGTACATCTCCTGCGCCTTGTCCACTCCTGCGCCTTCTTGCCCTCCTGCTCCATCTCGCCCTCCTGCTCCTTCTCGACCTCCTGCTCCTTTTCCACCTCCTGCTCCTTCTCCGCCTCCTGCTCCTCCTCCTTCTCCTCCACCTGCTCCTTCTCCACCTCCTGCTCCATGTCTCCCTCCTGCTCCTTCTCCACCTACTGCTCCTTTTCCACCTCCTGCACCTTCTCCGCCAACTGCTCCTCCTCCTTCTCCTCCACCTGCTCCTTCTCCGCCTGCTGCTCCTTCTCCACCTATTGCTTCTTTTCCACCTCCTGTTCCTCCTCCACCTTCTTCTCCTCCTCCTGCTACTTATTCTTCTCCTGCTCCTTCTCCTCCTCCTGCTCCTTCTTCTCCTCCTGCTCCTGCTCCTCCTCCTGCTTCTTCTCAAACTCCTTCTGCTACTCCCCCTCCTGGTCCTTCTCCGCCTCCTAGTTCTTCTCCACCTATTGCTTTTTCTCCACCTCCTGTTCCCTCTCCACCTCCTGCTCCTTGTCCACCTCCTTCGCATTGTGCACCTCCTGCTCTGTGTCCATCTCCTGATCCTTGTCCACCTCCTGCTCCTTGTGCACCTCCTGCTCCTTGTCCACCTAGTGCTCCTTCTCGCCCTCCTGCTCCTTCTCGTCCTCCAGCTCCTTCACGCCCTCCTGCTCCTTCCTGCCCTCCTGCTCCTTCTCCACCTCCTGCTCCTTCTCCATTTCTGCTCATTCACCACCTCCTGCTCCTTCTTCTCCTCCTTCTCCTCCTCCTGCTGCTTCTCCACCTCCTGGTTCTTGTCTTCCTCCTGCTCCGTTTCTCCCTCCTGCTCGTTCTCCACCTCCTGCTCCTTCTCCGCCTCCTGCTCGTCCTCCTGCTCCTCCACCTGCACCTTCTTTACCTCCAGCTCCATGTCTCCCTCCTGCTCCTTCTCCACCTACTGCTCCTTTTTCACCTCCTGCACCTTCTCCGCCTATTGCTTCTTTTCCACCTCCTGTTCCCTCTCTTCCTCCTGCTCCTTCTCAACCTCCTTCTCCTCCTCCATCTCCTTCTCCTCCTCCTGCTACTTCTTCTTCTCCTGCTCCTTCTCCTCATCATGTGCCTTCTCCACCTTCTGCTCCTTCTCCTCCTTCTGCTGCTAGTCCTCATCCTGCTCCTTCTTCTTCTCCTGCTCCTTCTCCACTCCTGCTTCATCTCCACCTCCTGCTCCTTCTCCTCCTCCTGCTCCTTCTCCTCCTCCTGCTCCATCTCCTCCTCCTTCTCCTTCTCCTCCTCCTACTCCTTCTCCACCTCCTGCTCTTTCTCCACATCTGCTCATTCACCACCTCCTGCTCCTTCTCCACTCCTACTCATTCACCACCTCCTGCTCCTTCTTCTCCTCCTTCTCCTCCTGCTGCTCCTTCTCCACCTCCTGCTCCTTGTCTTCCTCCTGCTGATTTTCTCCCTCCTGCTCCTTCTCCACCTCCTGCTCTTTCTCCACCTCCTGCTCTATCTCCAACTCATGCTCCTTCTCCTTCCCCTGCTCCTTCCCCACCTCCTGCTCCTTCTCCACCTCCTGCTCCTTCTCCTCTTCTTGCGCCTTCTCCACCTCCTGCTCTTTCTTCTTCTCCTGCTCCTTCTTCACTCCTGCTCCTTCTCCTCCTCCTGCTCCTTCTCCTCCTCCTGCTCCTTCTGCACTCCTGCTCCTTCTCCTCCTCCTGCTCCTTCTCCTCCTACTGCTCCTTCGCCACCTCCTGCTCCATCTCCACCTCCTGCTCCTTCTCCTCTTCTTGCGCCTTCTCCACCTCCTGCTGTTTCTTCTTCTCCTGCTCCTTCTGCACTCCTCCTCCTTCTTTTCCTCCTGCTCCTTCTCGCCCTCCCGCTCCATCTACACCTCCTGCTCTTTCTTCTCCTCCTGCTACTGCTCCTCCTCCTGCTTCTTCTCCAAATCCTTCTCTTTCTCGCCCTCCTGGTCCTTTTCCGCCACCTGCTCGTTCTCCACCTGTTGCTTCTTCTCCTCCTCCTGTTCCTTGTCCACCTTCTGCTCCTTGTCCATCTCCTGCTCCTTGTCCACCTCCTGCTCCTTGTTCAGCTCCTGCTCCTTCTCGCCCTCCTGCTACTTCCTGCCCTCCTGCTCCTTCTCCACCACCTGCTCCTTCTCCATTCCTGCTCATTCACCGTCTCCTGCTCCTTCTTCTCCTCCTCCTGCTCCTTCTCCACCTCCTGCTCCTTGTCTTCCTCCTGATCCTTTTCTCCCTCCTGCTCCTTCTCCTCCTCCTTCTCCTTCTCCTCCTCCTGCTCCTACTCCACCTCCTGCTCCTTCTCCACTCCTGCTCATTCACCACCTCCTGCTCCTTCTCCTCCTTCTCCCCCTACTGCTCCTTTTCCACCTCCTGCTCCTTGTCTTCCTCCTGCTCCTTTTCTCCCGCCTGCTACTTCTCCACCTCCTGCTCCATCTCCACCTCCTGCTCCATCTGCACCTCCTGCTCCTTCTCCTCTTCTTGCGCCTTCTCCACCTCATGCAGTTTGTTCTTCTCCTGCTCCTTCTGCACTCCTGCTCCTTCTCCTCCACCTGCTCCTTCTCCTCCTCCTGCTCCTTCTCCACCTCCTGCTCCTTCTCCACCTCCTGCTCCTTCTTCTCCTCCTGCTCATGCTCCTCCTCCAGCTTCTTCTCCAACTCCTTCTCCTACTCCCCCTTCTGGTCCTTCTCCGCCTCCTGCTCCTTCTCGACCGATTGCTTCTTCTCCACCTCCTGTTCCTGCTCCTCCTCCTGCTCCGTCTCCACCTCCTTCTCCTCCTCCACCTCCTTCTCCTCCACCTGCTCCTTGTCCACCTCCTGCTCCTTCTCCACCTCCTGCTCATTCTCCACCTCCTGCCCCTTCTCCTCATTTTCCGCCTTCTCCATCTCCTGCTCCTTCTCCTCCTCCTGCTCATACATCTCCTCGCGCTGCTTCTACTTCTCCTGCTCCTTCTCCACTCCTGCTTCATCTCCACCTCCTGCTCCTTCTCCTCCTCCTGCTCGATCTCCACCTCCTGCTCCTACTCCTCCTCTTCCTCCTGCTCCTTCTCCTCCTCCTGCTCCTTCTCCTCCTCCTTCTCCTTCTCCTCCTCCTGCTCCTTCTCCACCTCCTGCTCCTTCTCCACTCGTGCTCATTCACCACCTCCTGCTCCTTCTTCTCCTCCTTCTCCTCCTGCTGCTCCTTCTCCACCTCCTGCTCCTTGTCTTCCTGCTGCTGATTTTCTCCCTCCTGCTCCTTCTCCACCTCCTGCTCTTTCTCCACCTCCTGCTCTATCTCCAACTCCTGCTCCTTCTCCTTCCCCTGCTCCTTCCCCACCTCCTGCTCCTTCTCCTCCTCCTGCTCCTTCTCCTCTTCTTGCGCCTTCTCCACCTCCTGCTCTTTCTTCTTCTCCTGTTCCTTCTGCACTCCTGCTCCTTCTCCTCCTCCTGCTCCTTCTCCTCCTCCTGCTCCTTCTCCTCCTCCTGCTCCTTCTGCACTCCTGCTCCTTCTCCTCCTGCTCCTTCTCCTCCTACTGCTCCTTCGCCACCTCCTGCTCCATCTCCACCTCCTGCTCCTTCTGCACTCCTGCTCCTTCTCCTCCTCCTGCTCCTTCTCCTCTTCTTGCGCCTTCTCCACCTCCTGCTGTTTCTTCTTCTCCTGCTCCTTCTCCTGCTCCTTCCCCACCTCCTTCTCATTGTCCACCTCCTGCTCTGTGTCCATCTCCTGATCCTTGTCCACCTCCTGCTCCTTGTGCACCTCCTGCTCCTTGTCCACATAGTGCTCCTACTCGCCTTCCTGCTCCTTCTCGTCCTCCAGCTCCTTCACGCCCTCCTGCTCCTTCCTGCCCTCCTACTCCTTGTCCACCTCCTGCTCCTTCTCCATTTCTGCTCATTCACCACCTCCTGCTCCTTCTTCTCCTCCTTCTCCTCCTCCTGCTCATTCTCCACCTCCTGCTTCTTGTCTTCCTCCTGCTCCTTTTCTCCCTCCTGCTCCTTCTCCACCTCCTGCTCCTTCTCGACCTCCTCCTCCTTCTCCACCTCCTGCTCCATCTCCTCATCTTGCGCCATCTCCACCTCCTGCTCCTTCTCCTCCTCCTTCTCCTTCTCCTCCTCCTGTTCCTTCTTCTTCTCCTGCTCCTTCTCCACTCCTGCTCCTTCTCCTCCTCCTGCTCCTTTTCCTTCTCCTGCTCCTTCTCCGGCTCCTCCTCCTCCTCCTGCTCCTCCTCCTGCTGCTTGTACATCTCCTGCGCCTTGTCCACTCCTGCGCCTTCTTGCCCTCCTGCTCCATCTCGCCCTCCTGCTCCTTCTCGACCTCCTGCTCCTTTTCCACCTCCTGCTCCTTCTCCGCCTCCTGCTCCTCCTCCTTCTCCTCCACCTGCTCCTTCTCCACCTCCTGCTCCATGTCTCCCTCCTGCTCCTTCTCCACCTACTGCTCCTTTTCCACCTCCTGCACCTTCTCCGCCAACTGCTCCTCCTCCTTCTCCTCCACCTGCTCCTTCTCCGCCTGCTGCTCCTTCTCCACCTATTGCTTCTTTTCCACCTCCTGTTCCTCCTCCACCTTCTTCTCCTCCTCCTGCTACTTATTCTTCTCCTGCTCCTTCTCCTCCTCCTGCTCCTTCTCCTCCTCCTGCTCCTTCTCCTCCTCCTGCTCCTTCTCCACCTCCTCTTCATTCTCCAACTCGTGCTCCTTCTCCACTTTTGCTCAACCTCCTCCTCCTGCTCCTTCTCAACTTCATGCTCCTTCTCCCGCTCCTGCTCCTACGCCCGCTTCTGCTCCTTCTCCCGCTCCTGCTCCGTCTCCTCTTACTGATACTTCTCCTCCTCCTGCTCCTTCTGCACTCCTGCTCCTTC
Organism: Heptranchias perlo; assembly: GCF_035084215.1. NCBI lineage: Eukaryota > Metazoa > Chordata > Chondrichthyes > Hexanchiformes > Hexanchidae > Heptranchias > Heptranchias perlo. The sequence continues at coordinate 445,074 of NW_027138472.1, forward strand.
TCCTCCTCCTGCTCCTTCTCCTCCTACTGCTCCTTCGCCACCTCCTGCTCCATCTCCACCTCCTGCTCCTTCTGCACTCCTGCTCCTTCTCCTCCTCCTGCTCCTTCTCCTCTTCTTGCGCCTTCTCCACCTCCTGCTGTTTCTTCTTCTCCTGCTCCTTCTCCTGCTCCTTCCCCACCTCCTTCTCATTGTCCACCTCCTGCTCTGTGTCCATCTCCTGATCCTTGTCCACCTCCTGCTCCTTGTGCACCTCCTGCTCCTTGTCCACATAGTGCTCCTTCTCGCCTTCCTGCTCCTTCTCGTCCTCCAGCTCCTTCACGCCCTCCTGCTCCTTCCTGCCCTCCTACTCCTTGTCCACCTCCTGCTCCTTCTCCATTTCTGCTCATTCACCACCTCCTGCTCCTTCTTCTCCTCCTTCTCCTCCTCCTGCTCATTCTCCACCTCCTGCTTCTTGTCTTCCTCCTGCTCCTTTTCTCCCTCCTGCTCCTTCTCCACCTCCTGCTCCTTCTCGACCTCCTCCTCCTTCTCCACCTCCTGCTCCATCTCCTCATCTTGCGCCATCTCCACCTCCTGCTCCTTCTCCTCCTCCTTCTCCTTCTCCTCCTCCTGTTCCTTCTTCTTCTCCTGCTCCTTCTCCACTCCTGCTCCTTCTCCTCCTCCTGCTCCTTTTCCTTCTCCTGCTCCTTCTCCGGCTCCTCCTCCTCCTCCTGCTCCTCCTCCTGCTGCTTGTACATCTCCTGCGCCTTGTCCACTCCTGCGCCTTCTTGCCCTCCTGCTCCATCTCGCCCTCCTGCTCCTTCTCGACCTCCTGCTCCTTTTCCACCTCCTGCTCCTTCTCCGCCTCCTGCTCCTCCTCCTTCTCCTCCACCTGCTCCTTCTCCACCTCCTGCTCCATGTCTCCCTCCTGCTCCTTCTCCACCTACTGCTCCTTTTCCACCTCCTGCACCTTCTCCGCCAACTGCTCCTCCTCCTTCTCCTCCACCTGCTCCTTCTCCGCCTGCTGCTCCTTCTCCACCTATTGCTTCTTTTCCACCTCCTGTTCCTCCTCCACCTTCTTCTCCTCCTCCTGCTACTTATTCTTCTCCTGCTCCTTCTCCTCCTCCTGCTCCTTCTTCTCCTCCTGCTCCTGCTCCTCCTCCTGCTTCTTCTCAAACTCCTTCTGCTACTCCCCCTCCTGGTCCTTCTCCGCCTCCTAGTTCTTCTCCACCTATTGCTTTTTCTCCACCTCCTGTTCCCTCTCCACCTCCTGCTCCTTGTCCACCTCCTTCGCATTGTGCACCTCCTGCTCTGTGTCCATCTCCTGATCCTTGTCCACCTCCTGCTCCTTGTGCACCTCCTGCTCCTTGTCCACCTAGTGCTCCTTCTCGCCCTCCTGCTCCTTCTCGTCCTCCAGCTCCTTCACGCCCTCCTGCTCCTTCCTGCCCTCCTGCTCCTTCTCCACCTCCTGCTCCTTCTCCATTTCTGCTCATTCACCACCTCCTGCTCCTTCTTCTCCTCCTTCTCCTCCTCCTGCTGCTTCTCCACCTCCTGGTTCTTGTCTTCCTCCTGCTCCGTTTCTCCCTCCTGCTCGTTCTCCACCTCCTGCTCCTTCTCCGCCTCCTGCTCGTCCTCCTGCTCCTCCACCTGCACCTTCTTTACCTCCAGCTCCATGTCTCCCTCCTGCTCCTTCTCCACCTACTGCTCCTTTTTCACCTCCTGCACCTTCTCCGCCTATTGCTTCTTTTCCACCTCCTGTTCCCTCTCTTCCTCCTGCTCCTTCTCAACCTCCTTCTCCTCCTCCATCTCCTTCTCCTCCTCCTGCTACTTCTTCTTCTCCTGCTCCTTCTCCTCATCATGTGCCTTCTCCACCTTCTGCTCCTTCTCCTCCTTCTGCTGCTAGTCCTCATCCTGCTCCTTCTTCTTCTCCTGCTCCTTCTCCACTCCTGCTTCATCTCCACCTCCTGCTCCTTCTCCTCCTCCTGCTCCTTCTCCTCCTCCTGCTCCATCTCCTCCTCCTTCTCCTTCTCCTCCTCCTACTCCTTCTCCACCTCCTGCTCTTTCTCCACATCTGCTCATTCACCACCTCCTGCTCCTTCTCCACTCCTACTCATTCACCACCTCCTGCTCCTTCTTCTCCTCCTTCTCCTCCTGCTGCTCCTTCTCCACCTCCTGCTCCTTGTCTTCCTCCTGCTGATTTTCTCCCTCCTGCTCCTTCTCCACCTCCTGCTCTTTCTCCACCTCCTGCTCTATCTCCAACTCATGCTCCTTCTCCTTCCCCTGCTCCTTCCCCACCTCCTGCTCCTTCTCCACCTCCTGCTCCTTCTCCTCTTCTTGCGCCTTCTCCACCTCCTGCTCTTTCTTCTTCTCCTGCTCCTTCTTCACTCCTGCTCCTTCTCCTCCTCCTGCTCCTTCTCCTCCTCCTGCTCCTTCTGCACTCCTGCTCCTTCTCCTCCTCCTGCTCCTTCTCCTCCTACTGCTCCTTCGCCACCTCCTGCTCCATCTCCACCTCCTGCTCCTTCTCCTCTTCTTGCGCCTTCTCCACCTCCTGCTGTTTCTTCTTCTCCTGCTCCTTCTGCACTCCTCCTCCTTCTTTTCCTCCTGCTCCTTCTCGCCCTCCCGCTCCATCTACACCTCCTGCTCTTTCTTCTCCTCCTGCTACTGCTCCTCCTCCTGCTTCTTCTCCAAATCCTTCTCTTTCTCGCCCTCCTGGTCCTTTTCCGCCACCTGCTCGTTCTCCACCTGTTGCTTCTTCTCCTCCTCCTGTTCCTTGTCCACCTTCTGCTCCTTGTCCATCTCCTGCTCCTTGTCCACCTCCTGCTCCTTGTTCAGCTCCTGCTCCTTCTCGCCCTCCTGCTACTTCCTGCCCTCCTGCTCCTTCTCCACCACCTGCTCCTTCTCCATTCCTGCTCATTCACCGTCTCCTGCTCCTTCTTCTCCTCCTCCTGCTCCTTCTCCACCTCCTGCTCCTTGTCTTCCTCCTGATCCTTTTCTCCCTCCTGCTCCTTCTCCTCCTCCTTCTCCTTCTCCTCCTCCTGCTCCTACTCCACCTCCTGCTCCTTCTCCACTCCTGCTCATTCACCACCTCCTGCTCCTTCTCCTCCTTCTCCCCCTACTGCTCCTTTTCCACCTCCTGCTCCTTGTCTTCCTCCTGCTCCTTTTCTCCCGCCTGCTACTTCTCCACCTCCTGCTCCATCTCCACCTCCTGCTCCATCTGCACCTCCTGCTCCTTCTCCTCTTCTTGCGCCTTCTCCACCTCATGCAGTTTGTTCTTCTCCTGCTCCTTCTGCACTCCTGCTCCTTCTCCTCCACCTGCTCCTTCTCCTCCTCCTGCTCCTTCTCCACCTCCTGCTCCTTCTCCACCTCCTGCTCCTTCTTCTCCTCCTGCTCATGCTCCTCCTCCAGCTTCTTCTCCAACTCCTTCTCCTACTCCCCCTTCTGGTCCTTCTCCGCCTCCTGCTCCTTCTCGACCGATTGCTTCTTCTCCACCTCCTGTTCCTGCTCCTCCTCCTGCTCCGTCTCCACCTCCTTCTCCTCCTCCACCTCCTTCTCCTCCACCTGCTCCTTGTCCACCTCCTGCTCCTTCTCCACCTCCTGCTCATTCTCCACCTCCTGCCCCTTCTCCTCATTTTCCGCCTTCTCCATCTCCTGCTCCTTCTCCTCCTCCTGCTCATACATCTCCTCGCGCTGCTTCTACTTCTCCTGCTCCTTCTCCACTCCTGCTTCATCTCCACCTCCTGCTCCTTCTCCTCCTCCTGCTCGATCTCCACCTCCTGCTCCTACTCCTCCTCTTCCTCCTGCTCCTTCTCCTCCTCCTGCTCCTTCTCCTCCTCCTTCTCCTTCTCCTCCTCCTGCTCCTTCTCCACCTCCTGCTCCTTCTCCACTCGTGCTCATTCACCACCTCCTGCTCCTTCTTCTCCTCCTTCTCCTCCTGCTGCTCCTTCTCCACCTCCTGCTCCTTGTCTTCCTGCTGCTGATTTTCTCCCTCCTGCTCCTTCTCCACCTCCTGCTCTTTCTCCACCTCCTGCTCTATCTCCAACTCCTGCTCCTTCTCCTTCCCCTGCTCCTTCCCCACCTCCTGCTCCTTCTCCTCCTCCTGCTCCTTCTCCTCTTCTTGCGCCTTCTCCACCTCCTGCTCTTTCTTCTTCTCCTGTTCCTTCTGCACTCCTGCTCCTTCTCCTCCTCCTGCTCCTTCTCCTCCTCCTGCTCCTTCTCCTCCTCCTGCTCCTTCTGCACTCCTGCTCCTTCTCCTCCTGCTCCTTCTCCTCCTACTGCTCCTTCGCCACCTCCTGCTCCATCTCCACCTCCTGCTCCTTCTGCACTCCTGCTCCTTCTCCTCCTCCTGCTCCTTCTCCTCTTCTTGCGCCTTCTCCACCTCCTGCTGTTTCTTCTTCTCCTGCTCCTTCTCCTGCTCCTTCCCCACCTCCTTCTCATTGTCCACCTCCTGCTCTGTGTCCATCTCCTGATCCTTGTCCACCTCCTGCTCCTTGTGCACCTCCTGCTCCTTGTCCACATAGTGCTCCTACTCGCCTTCCTGCTCCTTCTCGTCCTCCAGCTCCTTCACGCCCTCCTGCTCCTTCCTGCCCTCCTACTCCTTGTCCACCTCCTGCTCCTTCTCCATTTCTGCTCATTCACCACCTCCTGCTCCTTCTTCTCCTCCTTCTCCTCCTCCTGCTCATTCTCCACCTCCTGCTTCTTGTCTTCCTCCTGCTCCTTTTCTCCCTCCTGCTCCTTCTCCACCTCCTGCTCCTTCTCGACCTCCTCCTCCTTCTCCACCTCCTGCTCCATCTCCTCATCTTGCGCCATCTCCACCTCCTGCTCCTTCTCCTCCTCCTTCTCCTTCTCCTCCTCCTGTTCCTTCTTCTTCTCCTGCTCCTTCTCCACTCCTGCTCCTTCTCCTCCTCCTGCTCCTTTTCCTTCTCCTGCTCCTTCTCCGGCTCCTCCTCCTCCTCCTGCTCCTCCTCCTGCTGCTTGTACATCTCCTGCGCCTTGTCCACTCCTGCGCCTTCTTGCCCTCCTGCTCCATCTCGCCCTCCTGCTCCTTCTCGACCTCCTGCTCCTTTTCCACCTCCTGCTCCTTCTCCGCCTCCTGCTCCTCCTCCTTCTCCTCCACCTGCTCCTTCTCCACCTCCTGCTCCATGTCTCCCTCCTGCTCCTTCTCCACCTACTGCTCCTTTTCCACCTCCTGCACCTTCTCCGCCAACTGCTCCTCCTCCTTCTCCTCCACCTGCTCCTTCTCCGCCTGCTGCTCCTTCTCCACCTATTGCTTCTTTTCCACCTCCTGTTCCTCCTCCACCTTCTTCTCCTCCTCCTGCTACTTATTCTTCTCCTGCTCCTTCTCCTCCTCCTGCTCCTTCTCCTCCTCCTGCTCCTTCTCCTCCTCCTGCTCCTTCTCCACCTCCTCTTCATTCTCCAACTCGTGCTCCTTCTCCACTTTTGCTCAACCTCCTCCTCCTGCTCCTTCTCAACTTCATGCTCCTTCTCCCGCTCCTGCTCCTACGCCCGCTTCTGCTCCTTCTCCCGCTCCTGCTCCGTCTCCTCTTACTGATACTTCTCCTCCTGCTGCTTCTTCTGCTCCTGCTGCTTCTTCTTCACCTCTTTCTCCTGCTCCTTCTCCACCTCCTGCTCCATGTCTCATTTCCTGCTCCTTCTCCACCTACTGCTTCTTTTCCACCTCCTGTTCCTTCTCTTCCTCCTACTCCTTCTCCACCTCCTTCTCCTCCTCCACCTACTTTTCCTCCTCCTGCTACTTCTTCTTCTCCTGCTCCTTCTCCTCCTCCTGCTCCTTCTCCTCCTCCTGCTCCTTCTCCTCTTCTTGCGCCTTCTCCACCTCCTGCTCTTTCTTCTTCTCCTGCTCCTTCTGCACTCCTGCTCCTTCTCCTCCTCCTGCTCCTTCTCCTCCTCCTGCTCCTTCTGCACTCCTGCTCCTTCTCCTCCTCCTGCTCCTTCTCCTCCTCCTGCTCCTTCTGCACTCCTGCTCCTTCTCCTCCTCCTACTCCTTATCTACCTCCTGCTCCTTGTCCACCTCCGGCTCCATGTCCACCTCCTGCTCATTGTACACCTCCTGCTCCATCTCCTTCCCCTGCTCCTTCCCCACCTCCTGCTCCTTCTCCACCTCCTGCTCCTTCTCCTCCTCCTGTTCCTTCTCCTCCTCCTGATCCTTCTCCACGTCCTTCTCCTCCTCCATCTCCTTCTCCTCCTCCTGCTCCTTGTCCACCTACTTCTCATTATCTACCTCCTGCTTCTTGTCCACCTCCGTCTCCATGTCCACCTCCTGCTCATTATCCACCTCCTGCTCCGTATCCAACTCCTGATCCTTGTCCACCTCCTGCTCATTGTACACCTCCTGCTCCTTGTCCACCTTGTGCTCCATCTCGCCCTCCTGCTCCATCTCGTCCTCCAGCTCCTTCTCGCCCTCCTGCTCCTTCTCGCCCTCCTGCTCCTTCTCGGCCTCCTGCTCCTTCTCCACCTCCTGCTCCTTCTCCACCTCCTGCTCCTGCTCCTCCTCCTGCTTCTTCTCCAAATCCTTCTCATACTCGCCCTCATGGTCCTTTTCCGCCACCTGCTCGTTCTCCACCTGTTGCTTCTTCTCCTCCTCCTGTTCCTTGTCCACCTCCTGCTCCTTGTCCATTCCTCCTCATTCACCACCTCCTGCTCCTTCTTCTCCTCCTTCTCCTCATCCTGCTCCTTCCCCACCTCCTGCTCCTTGTCTTCCTCCGACTCCTTTTCTCCCTCCTGCTCCTTCTCCTCCTCGTGCTCCTTCTCCTGCTCCTTCTCCTTCTCCTCTTCCTGCTCCTACTCCACCTCCTGCTCGTTCTCCACTCCTGCTCATTCACCACCTCCTGCTCCTTCTTCTCCTCCTTCTCCTCCTCCTGCTCCTTCTCCACCTCCTGCTCCTTTTCTCCCGCCTGCTACTTCTCCACCTCCTGCTCCTTCTCCACCTCCTGCTCCATCTCCACCTCCTGCTCCTTCTCCTCTTCTTGCGCCTTCTCCACCTCCTGCTGTTTCTTCTTCTCCTGCTCCTTCTGCACTCCTGCTCCTTCTCCTCCTCCTGCTCCTTCTCCTCCTCCTGCTCCTTCTCCTCATCATGTGCCTTCTCCACCTTCTGCTCCTTCTCCTCCTTCTGCTGCTAGTCCTCATCCTGCTCCTTCTTCTTCTCCTGCTCCTTCTCCACTCCTGCTTCATCTCCACCTCCTGCTCCTTCTCCTCCTCCTGCTCCTTCTCCTCCTCCTGCTCCATCTCCTCCTCCTTCTCCTTCTCCTCCTCCTACTCCTTCTCCACCTCCTGCTCTTTCTCCACATCTGCTCATTCACCACCTCCTGCTCCTTCTCCACTCCTACTCATTCACCACCTCCTGCTCCTTCTTCTCCTCCTTCTCCTCCTGCTGCTCCTTCTCCACCTCCTGCTCCTTGTCTTCCTCCTGCTGATTTTCTCCCTCCTGCTCCTTCTCCACCTCCTGCTCTTTCTCCACCTCCTGCTCTATCTCCAACTCATGCTCCTTCTCCTTCCCCTGCTCCTTCCCCACCTCCTGCTCCTTCTCCACCTCCTGCTCCTTCTCCTCTTCTTGCGCCTTCTCCACCTCCTGCTCTTTCTTCTTCTCCTGCTCCTTCTTCACTCCTGCTCCTTCTCCTCCTCCTGCTCCTTCTCCTCCTCCTGCTCCTTCTGCACTCCTGCTCCTTCTCCTCCTCCTGCTCCTTCTCCTCCTACTGCTCCTTCGCCACCTCCTGCTCCATCTCCACCTCCTGCTCCTTCTCCTCTTCTTGCGCCTTCTCCACCTCCTGCTGTTTCTTCTTCTCCTGCTTCTTCTGCACTCCTCCTCCTTCTTTTCCTCCTGCTCCTTCTCGCCCTCCCGCTCCATCTACACCTCCTGCTCTTTCTTCTCCTCCTGCTACTGCTCCTCCTCCTGCTTCTTCTCCAAATCCTTCTCTTTCTCGCCCTCCTGGTCCTTTTCCGCCACCTGCTCGTTCTCCACCTGTTGCTTCTTCTCCTCCTCCTGTTCCTTGTCCACCTTCTGCTCCTTGTCCATCTCCTGCTCCTTGTCCACCTCCTGCTCCTTGTTCAGCTCCTGCTCCTTCTCGCCCTCCTGCTACTTCCTGCCCTCCTGCTCCTTCTCCACCACCTGCTCCTTCTCCATTCCTGCTCATTCACCGTCTCCTGCTCCTTCTTCTCCTCCTCCTGCTCCTTCTCCACCTCCTGCTCCTTGTCTTCCTCCTGATCCTTTTCTCCCTCCTGCTCCTTCTCCTCCTCCTTCTCCTTCTCCTCCTCCTGCTCCTACTCCACCTCCTGCTCCTTCTCCACTCCTGCTCATTCACCACCTCCTGCTCCTTCTCCTCCTTCTCCCCCTACTGCTCCTTTTCCACCTCCTGCTCCTTGTCTTCCTCCTGCTCCTTTTCTCCCGCCTGCTACTTCTCCACCTCCTGCTCCATCTCCACCTCCTGCTCCATCTGCACCTCCTGCTCCTTCTCCTCTTCGTGCGCCTTCTCCACCTCATGCAGTTTGTTCTTCTCCTGCTCCTTCTGCACTCCTGCTCCTTCTCCTCCTCCTGCTCCTTCTCCTCCTCCTGCTCCTTCTCCACCTCCTGCTCCTTCTCCACCTCCTGCTCCTTCTTCTCCTCCTGCTCATGCTCCTCCTCCAGCTTCTTCTCCAACTCCTTCTCCTACTCCCCCTTCTGGTCCTTCTCCGCCTCCTGCTCCTTCTCGACCGATTGCTTCTTCTCCACCTCCTGTTCCTGCTCCTCCTCCTGCTCCGTCTCCACCTCCTTCTCCTCCTCCACCTCCTTCTCCTCCACCTGCTCCTTGTCCACCTCCTGCTCATTCTCCACCTCCTGCCCCTTCTCCTCATTTTCCGCCTTCTCCATCTCCTGCTCCTTCTCCTCCTCCTGCTCATACATCTCCTCGCGCTGCTTCTACTTCTCCTGCTCCTTCTCCACTCCTGCTTCATCTCCACCTCCTGCTCCTTCTCCTCCTCCTGCTCGATCTCCACCTCCTGCTCCTACTCCTCCTCTTCCTCCTGCTCCTTCTCCTCCTCCTGCTCCTTCTCCTCCTCCTTCTCCTTCTCCTCCTCCTGCTCCTTCTCCACCTCCTGCTCCTTCTCCACTCGTGCTCATTCACCACCTCCTGCTCCTTCTTCTCCTCCTTCTCCTCCTGCTGCTCCTTCTCCACCTCCTGCTCCTTGTCTTCCTGCTGCTGATTTTCTCCCTCCTGCTCCTTCTCCACCTCCTGCTCTTTCTCCACCTCCTGCTCTATCTCCAACTCCTGCTCCTTCTCCTTCCCCTGCTCCTTCCCCACCTCCTGCTCCTTCTCCTCCTCCTGCTCCTTCTCCTCTTCTTGCGCCTTCTCCACCTCCTGCTCTTTCTTCTTCTCCTGTTCCTTCTGCACTCCTGCTCCTTCTCCTCCTCCTGCTCCTTCTCCTCCTCCTGCTCCTTCTCCTCCTCCTGCTCCTTCTGCACTCCTGCTCCTTCTCCTCCTCCTGCTCCTTCTCCTCCTACTGCTCCTTCGCCACCTCCTGCTCCATCTCCACCTCCTGCTCCTTCTGCACTCCTGCTCCTTCTCCGCCTCCTGCTCCTCCTCCTTCTCCTCCACCTGCTCCTTCTCCACCTCCTGCTCCATGTCTCCCTCCTGCTCCTTCTCCACCTACTGCTCCTTTTCCACCTCCTGCACCTTCTCCGCCAACTGCTCCTCCTCCTTCTCCTCCACCTGCTCCTTCTCCGCCTGCTGCTCCTTCTCCACCTATTGCTTCTTTTCCACCTCCTGTTCCTCCTCCACCTTCTTCTCCTCCTCCTGCTACTTATTCTTCTCCTGCTTCTTCTCCTCCTCCTGCTCCTTCTCCTCCTCCTGCTCCTTCTCCTCCTCCTGCTCCTTCTCCACCTCCTCTTCATTCTCCAACTCGTGCTCCTTCTCCACTTTTGCTCAACCTCCTCCTCCTGCTCCTTCTCAACTTCATGCTCCTTCTCCCGCTCCTCCTCCTACGCCCGCTTCTGCTCCTTCTCCCGCTCCTGCTCCGTCTCCTCTTGCTGATACTTCTCCTCCTGCTGCTTCTTCTGCTCCTGCTGCTTCTTCTTCACCTCTTTCTCCTGCTCCTTCTCCACCTCCTGCTCCATGTCTCATTTCCTGCTCCTTCTCCACCTACTGCTTCTTTTCCACCTCCTGTTCCTTCTCTTCCTCCTACTCCTTCTCCAGCTCCTTCTCCTCCTCCACCTACTTTTCCTCCTCCTGCTACTTCTTCTTCTCCTGCTCCTTCTCCTCCTCCTGCTCCTTCTCCTCCTCCTGCTCCTTCTCCTCTTCTTGCGCCTTCTCCACCTCCTGCTCTTTCTTCTTCTCCTGCTCCTTCTGCACTCCTGCTCCTTCTCCTCCTCCTGCTCCTTCTCCTCCTCCTGCTCCTTCTGCACTCCTGCTCCTTCTCCTCCTCCTGCTCCTTCTCCTCCTCCTGCTCCTTCTGCACTCCTGCTCCTTCTCCTCCTCCTACTCCTTATCTACCTCCTGCTCCTTGTCCACCTCCGGCTCCATGTCCACCTCCTGCTCATTGTACACCTCCTGCTCCATCTCCTTCCCCTGCTCCTTCCCCACCTCCTGCTCCTTCTCCACCTCCTGCTCCTTCTCCTCCTCCTGTTCCTTCTCCTCCTCCTGATCCTTCTCCACGTCCTTCTCCTCCTCCATCTCCTTCTCCTCCTCCTGCTCCTTGTCCACCTACTTCTCATTATCTACCTCCTGCTTCTTGTCCACCTCCGTCTCCATGTCCACCTCCTGCTCATTATCCACCTCCTGCTCCGTATCCAACTCCTGATCCTTGTCCACCTCCTGCTCATTGTACACCTCCTGCTCCTTGTCCACCTTGTGCTCCATCTCGCCCTCCTGCTCCATCTCGTCCTCCAGCTCCTTCTCGCCCTCCTGCTCCTTCTCGCCCTCCTGCTCCTTCTCGGCCTCCTGCTCCTTCTCCACCTCCTGCTCCTTCTCCACCTCCTGCTCCTGCTCCTCCTCCTGCTTCTTCTCCAAATCCTTCTCATACTCGCCCTCATGGTCCTTTTCCGCCACCTGCTCGTTCTCCACCTGTTGCTTCTTCTCCTCCTCCTGTTCCTTGTCCACCTCCTGCTTCTTGTCCACCTCCTGCTCCTTCTCCACCTCCTGCTCCTTCTCCATTCCTCCTCATTCACCACCTCCTGCTCCTTCTTCTCCTCCTTCTCCTCATCCTGCTCCTTCCCCACCTCCTGCTCCTTGTCTTCCTCCTACTCCTTTTCTCCCTCCTGCTCCTTCTCCTCCTCGTGCTCCTTCTCCTGCTCCTTCTCCTTCTCCTCTTCCTGCTCCTACTCCACCTCCTGCTCGTTCTCCACTCCTGCTCATTCACCACCTCCTGCTCCTTCTTCTCCTCCTTCTCCTCCTCCTGCTCCTTCTCCACCTCCTGCTCCTTTTCTCCCGCCTGCTACTTCTCCACCTCCTGCTCCTTCTCCACCTCCTGCTCCATCTCCACCTCCTGCTCCTTCTCCTCTTCTTGCGCCTTCTCCACCTCCTGCTGTTTCTTCTTCTCCTGCTCCTTCTGCACTCCTGCTCCTTCTCCTCCTCCTGCTCCTTCTCCTCCTCCTGCTCCTTCTCCACCTCCTGCTCCTTCTCCACCTCCTGCTCCTTCTTCTTCCTCCTGCTCCTGCTCCTCCTCCTGCTTCTTCTCAAACTCCTTCTGCTACTCCCCCTCCTGGTCCTTCTCCGCCTCCTAGTTCTTCTCCACCTATTGCTTTTTCTCCACCTCCTGTTCCCTCTCCTCCTCCTGCTCCTTGTCCACCTCCTGCTCCTTGTCCACCTCCTTCGCATTGTGCACCTCCTGCTCTGTGTCCATCTCCTGATCATTGTCCACCTCCTGCTCCTTGTGCACCTCCTGCTCCTTGTCCACCTAGTGCTCCTTCTCGCCCTCCTGCTCCTTCTCGCCCTCCAGCTCCTTCACGCCCTCCTGCTCCTTCCTGCCCTCCTGCTCCTTGTCCACCTCCTGCTCCTTCTCCACCTCCTGCTCCTTCTCCATTCCTCCTCATTCACCACCTCCTGCTCCTTCTTCTCCTCCTTCTCCTCATCCTGCTCCTTCCCCACCTCCTGCTCCTTGTCTTCCTCCTACTCCTTTTCTCCCTCCTGCTCCTTCTCCTCCTCGTGCTCCTTCTCCTGCTCCTTCTCCTTCTCCTCTTCCTGCTCCTACTCCACCTCCTGCTCGTTCTCCACTCCTGCTCATTCACCACCTCCTGCTCCTTCTTCTCCTCCTTCTCCTCCTCCTGCTCCTTCTCCACCTCCTGCTCCTTTTCTCCCGCCTGCTACTTCTCCACCTCCTGCTCCTTCTCCACCTCCTGCTCCATCTCCACCTCCTGCTCCTTCTCCTCTTCTTGCGCCTTCTCCACCTCCTGCTGTTTCTTCTTCTCCTGCTCCTTCTGCACTCCTGCTCCTTCTCCTCCTCCTGCTCCTTCTCCTCCTCCTGCTCCTTCTCCACCTCCTGCTCCTTCTCCACCTCCTGCTCCTTCTTCTTCCTCCTGCTCCTGCTCCTCCTCCTGCTTCTTCTCAAACTCCTTCTGCTACTCCCCCTCCTGGTCCTTCTCCGCCTCCTAGTTCTTCTCCACCTATTGCTTTTTCTCCACCTCCTGTTCCCTCTCCTCCTCCTGCTCCTTGTCCACCTCCTGCTCCTTGTCCACCTCCTTCGCATTGTGCACCTCCTGCTCTGTGTCCATCTCCTGATCATTGTCCACCTCCTGCTCCTTGTGCACCTCCTGCTCCTTGTCCACCTAGTGCTCCTTCTCGCCCTCCTGCTCCTTCTCGCCCTCCAGCTCCTTCACGCCCTCCTGCTCCTTCCTGCCCTCCTGCTCCTTCTCCACCTCCTGCTCCTTCTCCATTTCTGCTCATTCACCACCTCCTGCTCCTTCTTCTCCTCCTTCTCCTCCTCCTGCTGCTTCTCCACCTCCTGGTTCTTGTCTTCCTCCTGCTCCGTTTCTCCCTCCTGCTCGTTCTCCACCTTCTGCTCCTTCTCCGCCTCCTGCTCGTCCTCCTGCTCCTCCACCTGCTCCTTCTTCACCTCCAGCTCCATGTCTCCCTCCTGCTCCTTCTCCACCTAATGCTCCTTTTCCACCTCATGCACCTTCTCCGCCTATTGCTTCTTTTCCACCTCCTGTTCCCTCTCTTCCTCCTGCTCCTTCTCAACCTCCTTCTCCTCCTCCATCTCCTTCTCCTCCTCCTGCTACATCTTCTTCTCCTGCTCCTTCTCCTCCTCCTCATCCTTCTCCTCCTCCTGCTCCTTCTTCTCCTCCTTCTCCTCCTCCTGCTCATTCTCCACCTCCTGCTTCTTGTCTTCCTCCTGCTCCTTTTCTCCCTCCTGCTCCTTCTCCACCTCCTGCTCCTTCTCGACCTCCTCCTCCTTCTCCACCTACTGCTCCATCTCCTCATCTTGCGCCATCTCCACCTCCTGCTCCTTCTCCTCCTCCTTCTCCTTCTCCACCTCCTGTTCCTTCTTCTTCTCCTGCTCCTTCTCCACTCCTGCTCCTTCTCCTCCTCCTGCTCCTTTTCCTTCTCCTGCTCCTTCTCCGGCTCCTCCTCCTCCTCCTGCTCCTCCTCCTGCTGCTTGTACATCTCCTGCGCCTTGTCCACTCCTGCGCCTTCTTGCCCTCCTGCTCCATCTCGCCCTCCTGCTCCTTCTCGACCTCCTGCTCCTTTTCCACCTCCTGCTCCTTCTCCGCCTCCTGCTCCTCCTCCTTCTCCTCCACCTGCTCCTTCTCCACCTCCTGCTCCATGTCTCCCTCCTGCTCCTTCTCCACCTACTGCTCCTTTTCCACCTCCTGCACCTTCTCCGCCAACTGCTCCTCCTCCTTCTCCTCCACCTGCTCCTTCTCCGCCTGCTGCTCCTTCTCCACCTATTGCTTCTTTTCCACCTCCTGTTCCTCCTCCACCTTCTTCTCCTCCTCCTGCTACTTATTCTTCTCCTGCTCCTTCTCCTCCTCCTGCTCCTTCTCCTCCTCCTGCTCCTTCTCCTCCTCCTGCTCCTTCTCCACCTCCTCTTCATTCTCCAACTCGTGCTCCTTCTCCACTTTTGCTCAACCTCCTCCTCCTGCTCCTTCTCAACTTCATGCTCCTTCTCCCGCTCCTGCTCCTACGCCCGCTTCTGCTCCTTCTCCCGCTCCTGCTCCGTCTCCTCTTGCTGATACTTCTCCTCCTGCTGCTTCTTCTGCTCCTGCTGCTTCTTCTTCACCTCTTTCTCCTGCTCCTTCTCCACCTCCTGCTCCATGTCTCATTTCCTGCTCCTTCTCCACCTACTGCTTCTTTTCCACCTCCTGTTCCTTCTCTTCCTCCTACTCCTTCTCCACCTCCTTCTCCTCCTCCACCTACTTTTCCTCCTCCTGCTACTTCTTCTTCTCCTGCTCCTTCTCCTCCTCCTGCTCCTTCTCCTCCTCCTGCTCCTTCTCCTCTTCTTGCGCCTTCTCCACCTCCTGCTCTTTCTTCTTCTCCTGCTCCTTCTGCACTCCTGCTCCTTCTCCTCCTCCTGCTCCTTCTGCACTCCTGCTCCTTCTCCTCCTCCTGCTCCTTCTCCTCCTCCTGCTCCTTCTGCACTCCTGCTCCTTCTCCTCCTCCTGCTCCTTCTCCTCCTCCTGCTCCTTCTGCACTCCTGCTCCTTCTCCTCCTCCTGCTCCTTCTCCTCCTCCTGCTCCTTCTGCACTCCTGCTCCTTCTCCTCCTCCTGCTCCTTCTCCTCCTCCTGGTCCTTCTGCACTCCTGCTCCTTCTCCTCCTCCATCTCCTTCTCCTCCTCCTGCTCCTTGTCCACCTCCGGCTCCATGTCCACCTCCTGCTCATTGTCCATCTCCTGCTCCGTGTCCACCTCCTGATCCTTGTCCACCTCCTGCTCATTGTACACCTCCTGCTCCATCTCCTTCCCCTGCTCCTTCCCCACCTCCTGCTCCTTCTCCACCTCCTGCTCCTTCTCCTCCTCCTGTTCCTTCTCCTCCTCCTGATCCTTCTCCACGTCCTTCTCCTCCTCCATCTCCTTCTCCTCCTCCTGCTCCTTGTCCACCTACTTCTCATTATCGACCTCCTGCTTCTTGTCCACCTCCGTCTCCATGTCCACCTCCTGCTCATTATCCACCTCCTGCTCCGTATCCAACTCCTGATCCTTGTCCACCTCCTGCTCATTGTACACCTCCTGCTCCTTGTCCACCTTGTGCTCCATCTCGCCCTCCTGCTCCTTCTCGCCCTCCTGCTCCTTCTCGGCCTCCTGCTCCTTCTCCACCTCCTGCTCCTTCTCCACCTCCTGCTCCTGCTCCTCCTCCTGCTTCTTCTCCAAATCCTTCTCATACTCGCCCTCATGGTCCTTTTCCGCCACCTGCTCGTTCTCCACCTGTTGCTTCTTCTCCTCCTCCTGTTCCTTGTCCACCTCCTGCTCCTTGTCCACCTCCTGCTCCTTCTCCACCTCCTGCTCCTTCTCCATTCCTCCTCATTCACCACCTCCTGCTCCTTCTTCTCCTCCTTCTCCTCATCCTGCTCCTTCTCCACCTCCTGCTCCTTGTCTTCCTCCTACTCCTTTTCTCCCTCCTGCTCCTTCTCCTCCTCGTGCTCCTTCTCCTGCTCCTTCTCCTTCTCCTCTTCCTGCTCCTACTCCACCTCCTGCTCGTTCTCCACTCCTGCTCATTCACCACCTCCTGCTCCTTCTTCTCCTCCTTCTCCTCCTCCTGCTCCTTCTCCACCTCCTGCTCCTTTTCTCCCGCCTGCTACTTCTCCACCTCCTGCTCCTTCTCCACCTCCTACTCCATCTCCACCTCCTGCTCCTTCTCCTCTTCTTGCGCCTTCTCCACCTCCTGCTGTTTCTTCTTCTCCTGCTCCTTCTGCACTCCTGCTCCTTCTCCTCCTCCTGCTCCTTCTCCTCCTCCTGCTCCTTCTCCACCTCCTGCTCCTTCTCCACCTCCTGCTCCTTCTTCTCCTCCTGCTCCTGCTCCTCCTCCTGCTTCTTCTCAAACTCCTTCTGCTACTCCCCCTCCTGGTCCTTCTCCGCCTCCTAGTTCTTCTCCACCTATTGCTTTTTCTCCACCTCCTGTTCCCTCTCCTCCTCCTGCTCCTTGTCCACCTCCTGCTCCTTGTCCACCTCCTTCGCATTGTTCACCTCCTGCTCTGTGTCCATCTCCTGATCCTTGTCCACCTCCTGCTCCTTGTGCACCTCCTGCTCCTTGTCCACCTAGTGCTCCTTCTCGCCCTCCTGCTCCTTCTCGTCCTCCAGCTCCTTCACGCCCTCCTGCTCCTTCCTGCCCTCCTGCTCCTTCTCCACCTCCTGCTCCTTCTCCATTTCTGCTCATTCACCACCTCCTGCTCCTTCTTCTCCTCCTTCTCCTCCTCCTGCTGCTTCTCCACCTCCTGGTTCTTGTCTTCCTCCTGCTCCGTTTCTCCCTCCTGCTCGTTCTCCACCTTCTGCTCCTTCTCCGCCTCCTGCTCGTCCTCCTGCTCCTCCACCTGCTCCTTCTTCACCTCCAGCTCCATGTCTCCCTCCTGCTCCTTCTCCACCTAATGCTCCTTTTCCACCTCATGCACCTTCTCCGCCTATTGCTTCTTTTCCACCTCCTGTTCCCTCTCTTCCTCCTGCTCCTTCTCAACCTCCTTCTCCTCCTCCATCTCCTTCTCCTCCTCCTGCTACTTCTTCTTCTCCTGCTCCTTCTCCTCCTCCTCATCCTTCTCCTCCTCCTGATCCTTCTCCTCCTCCTGCTTCTTCTCCACCTCCTGTTCCTTTTCCTCCTCCTGATCCTTCTCCACGACCTTCTCCTCCTCCATCTCCTTCTCCTCCTCCTGCTGCTTGTCCACCTCGTTCTCCTTATCTACCTCCTGCTCCTTGTCCACCTCCGTCTCCATGTCCACCTCCTGCTCATTATCCACCTCCTGTTCCGTATCCACTCCTGCTCCTTTTCCACCTAGTGCTCCATCTCGCCCTCCTGCTCCATCTCGTCCTCCAGCTCCTTCTCGCCCTCCTGCTCCTTCTCGCCCTCCTGCTCCTTCTCGCCCTCCTGCTCCATCTGCACCTCCTGCTCTTTCTTCTCCTCCTGCGACTGCACCTCTCCTGCTTCTTCTCCAAATCCTTCTCTTTCTCGCCCTCCTGGTCCTTTTCCGCCACCTGCTCGTTCTCCACCTGTTGCTTCTTCTCCTCCTACTGCTCCTTCGCCACCTCCTGCTCCATCTCCACCTCCTGCTCCTTCTACTCTTCTTGCGCCTTCTCCACCTCCTGCTGTTTCTTCTTCTCCTGCTCCTTCTGCACTCCTGCTCCTTCTTTTCCTCCTGCTCCTTCTCGCCCTCCTGCTCCATCTACACATCCTGCTCTTTCTTCTCCTCCTGCTGCTGCTCCTCCTCCTGCTTCTTCTCCAAATCCTTCTCTTTCTCGCCCTCCTGGTCCTTTTCCGCCACCTGCTCGTTCTCCACCTGTTGCTTCTTCTCCTCCTCCTGTTCCTTGTCCACCTCCTGCTCCTTGTCCATCTCCTGCTCCTTGTCCACCTCCTGCTCCTTGTTCAGCTCCTGCTCCTTCTCGCCCTCCTGCTACTTCCTGCCCTCCTGCTCCTTCTCCACCACCTGCTCCTTCTCCATTCCTGCTCATTCACCGTCTCCTGCTCCTTCTTCTCCTCCTCCTGCTCCTTCTCCACCTCCTGCTCCTTGTCTTCCTCCTGTTCCTTTTCTCCCTCCTGCTCCTTCTCCTCCTCCTTCTCCTTCTCCTCCTCCTGCTCCTACTCCACCTCCTGCTCCTTCTCCACTCCTGCTCATTCACCACCTCCTGCTCCTTCTCCTCCTTCTCCCCCTACTGCTCCTTTTCCACCTCCTGCTCCTTGTCTTCCTCCTGCTCCTTTTCTCCCGCCTGCTACTTCTCCACCTCCTGCTCCATCTCCACCTCCTGCTCCATCTGCACCTCCTGCTCCTTCTCCTCTTCTTGCGCCTTCTCCACCTCATGCAGTTTGTTCTTCTCCTGCTCCTTCTGCACTCCTGCTCCTTCTCCTCCTCCTGCTCCTTCTCCTCCTCTTGTTCCTTCTCCTCCTCCTGATCCTTCTCCACGTCCTTCTCCTCCTCCATCTCCTTCTCCTCCTCCTGCTCCTTGTCCACCTACTTCTCATTATCGACCTCCTGCTTCTTGTCCACCTCCGTCTCCATGTCCACCTCCTGCTCATTATCCACCTCCTGCTCCGTATCCAACTCCTGATCCTTGTCCACCTCCTGCTCATTGTACACCTCCTGCTCCTTGTCCACCTTGTGCTCCATCTCGCCCTCCTGCTCCTTCTCGCCCTCCTGCTCCTTCTCGGCCTCCTGCTCCTTCTCCACCTCCTGCTCCTTCTCCAACTCCTGCTCCTGCTCCTCCTCCTGCTTCTTCTCCAAATCCTTCTCATACTCGCCCTCATGGTCCTTTTCCGCCACCTGCTCGTTCTCCACCTGTTGCTTCTTCTCCTCCTCCTGTTCCTTGTCCACCTCCTGCTCCTTGTCCACCTCCTGCTCCTTCTCCACCTCCTGCTCCTTCTCCATTCCTCCTCATTCACCACCTCCTGCTCCTTCTTCTCCTCCTTCTCCTCATCCTGCTCCTTCTCCACCTCCTGCTCCTTGTCTTCCTCCTACTCCTTTTCTCCCTCCTGCTCCTTCTCCTCCTCGTGCTCCTTCTCCTGCTCCTTCTCCTTCTCCTCTTCCTGCTCCTACTCCACCTCCTGCTCGTTCTCCACTCCTGCTCATTCACCACCTCCTGCTCCTTCTTCTCCTCCTTCTCCTCCTCCTGCTCCTTCTCCACCTCCTGCTCCTTTTCTCCCGCCTGCTACTTCTCCACCTCCTGCTCCTTCTCCACCTCCTACTCCATCTCCACCTCCTGCTCCTTCTCCTCTTCTTGCGCCTTCTCCACCTCCTGCTGTTTCTTCTTCTCCTGCTCCTTCTGCACTCCTGCTCCTTCTCCTCCTCCTGCTCCTTCTCCTCCTCCTGCTCCTTCTCCACCTCCTGCTCCTTCTCCACCTCCTGCTCCTTCTTCTCCTCCTGCTCCTGCTCCTCCTCCTGCTTCTTCTCAAACTCCTTCTGCTACTCCCCCTCCTGGTCCTTCTCCGCCTCCTAGTTCTTCTCCACCTATTGCTTTTTCTCCACCTCCTGTTCCCTCTCCTCCTCCTGCTCCTTGTCCACCTCCTGCTCCTTGTCCACCTCCTTCGCATTGTTCACCTCCTGCTCTGTGTCCATCTCCTGATCCTTGTCCACCTCCTGCTCCTTGTGCACCTCCTGCTCCTTGTCCACCTAGTGCTCCTTCTCGCCCTCCTGCTCCTTCTCGTCCTCCAGCTCCTTCACGCCCTCCTGCTCCTTCCTGCCCTCCTGCTCCTTCTCCACCTCCTGCTCCTTCTCCATTTCTGCTCATTCACCACCTCCTGCTCCTTCTTCTCCTCCTTCTCCTCCTCCTGCTGCTTCTCCACCTCCTGGTTCTTGTCTTCCTCCTGCTCCGTTTCTCCCTCCTGCTCGTTCTCCACCTTCTGCTCCTTCTCCGCCTCCTGCTCGTCCTCCTGCTCCTCCACCTGCTCCTTCTTCACCTCCAGCTCCATGTCTCCCTCCTGCTCCTTCTCCACCTAATGCTCCTTTTCCACCTCATGCACCTTCTCCGCCTATTGCTTCTTTTCCACCTCCTGTTCCCTCTCTTCCTCCTGCTCCTTCTCAACCTCCTTCTCCTCCTCCATCTCCTTCTCCTCCTCCTGCTACTTCTTCTTCTCCTGCTCCTTCTCCTCCTCCTCATCCTTCTCCTCCTCCTGCTCCTTCTCCTCCTCCTGCTTCTTCTCCACCTCCTGTTCCTTTTCCTCCTCCTGATCCTTCTCCACGACCTTCTCCTCCTCCATCTCCTTCTCCTCCTCCTGCTGCTTGTCCACCTCCTTCTCCTTATCTACCTCCTGCTCCTTGTCCACCTCCGTCTCCATGTCCACCTCCTGCTCATTATCCACCTCCTGTTCCGTATCCACTCCTGCTCCTTTTCCACCTAGTGCTCCATCTCGCCCTCCTGCTCCATCTCGTCCTCCAGCTCCTTCTCGCCCTCCTGCTCCTTCTCGCCCTCCTGCTCCTTCTCGCCCTCCTGCTCCATCTGCACCTCCTGCTCTTTCTTCTCCTCCTGCGACTGCACCTCTCCTGCTTCTTCTCCAAATCCTTCTCTTTCTCGCCCTCCTGGTCCTTTTCCGCCACCTGCTCGTTCTCCACCTGTTGCTTCTTCTCCTCCTACTGCTCCTTCGCCACCTCCTGCTCCATCTCCACCTCCTGCTCCTTCTACTCTTCTTGCGCCTTCTCCACCTCCTGCTGTTTCTTCTTCTCCTGCTCCTTCTGCACTCCTGCTCCTTCTTTTCCTCCTGCTCCTTCTCGCCCTCCTGCTCCATCTACACATCCTGCTCTTTCTTCTCCTCCTGCTGCTGCTCCTCCTCCTGCTTCTTCTCCAAATCCTTCTCTTTCTCGCCCTCCTGGTCCTTTTCCGCCACCTGCTCGTTCTCCACCTGTTGCTTCTTCTCCTCCTCCTGTTCCTTGTCCACCTCCTGCTCCTTGTCCATCTCCTGCTCCTTGTCCACCTCCTGCTCCTTGTTCAGCTCCTGCTCCTTCTCGCCCTCCTGCTACTTCCTGCCCTCCTGCTCCTTCTCCACCACCTGCTCCTTCTCCATTCCTGCTCATTCACCGTCTCCTGCTCCTTCTTCTCCTCCTCCTGCTCCTTCTCCACCTCCTGCTCCTTGTCTTCCTCCTGTTCCTTTTCTCCCTCCTGCTCCTTCTCCTCCTCCTTCTCCTTCTCCTCCTCCTGCTCCTACTCCACCTCCTGCTCCTTCTCCACTCCTGCTCATTCACCACCTCCTGCTCCTTCTCCTCCTTCTCCCCCTACTGCTCCTTTTCCACCTCCTGCTCCTTGTCTTCCTCCTGCTCCTTTTCTCCCGCCTGCTACTTCTCCACCTCCTGCTCCATCTCCACCTCCTGCTCCATCTGCACCTCCTGCTCCTTCTCCTCTTCTTGCGCCTTCTCCACCTCATGCAGTTTGTTCTTCTCCTGCTCCTTCTGCACTCCTGCTCCTTCTCCTCCTCCTGCTCCTTCTCCTCCTCCTGCTCCTTCTCCACCTCCTGCTCCTTCTCCACCTCCTGCTCCTTCTTCTCCTCCTGCTCATGCTCCTCCTCCAGCTTCTTCTCCAACTCCTTCTCCTACTCCCCCTTCTGGTCCTTCTCCGCCTCCTGCTCCTTCTCGACCGATTGCTTCTTCTCCACCTCCTGTTCCTTCTCCTCCTCCTGCTCCGTCTCCACCTCCTTCTCCTCCTCCACCTCCTTCTCCTCCACCTGCTCCTTGTCCACCTCCTGCTCCTTCTCCACCTCCTGCTCATTCTCCACCTCCTGCCCCTTCTCCTCATTTTCCGCCTTCTCCATCTCCAGCTCCTTCTCCTCCTCCTGCTCATACATCGCCTCGCGCTGCTTCTACTTCTCCTGCTCCTTCTCCACTCCTGCTTCATCTCCACCTCCTGCTCCTTCTCCTCCTCCTGCTCGATCTCCACCTCCTGCTCCTCCTCCTCCTCTTCCTCCTGCTCCTTCTCCTCCTCCTGCTCCTTCTCCTCCTCCTTCTCCTTCTCCTCCTCCTGCTCCTTCTCCACCTCCTGCTCCTTCTCCACTCCTGCTCATTCACCACCTCCTGCTCCTTCTTCTCCTCCTTCTCCTGCTGCTCCTTCTCCACCTCCTGCTCCTTGTCTTCCTGCTGCTGATTTTCTCCCTCCTGCTCCTTCTCCACCTCCTGCTCTTTCTCCACCTCCTGCTCTATCTCCAACTCCTGCTCCTTCTCCTTCCCCTGCTCCTTCCCCACCTCCTGCTCCTTCTCCTCCTCCTGCTCCTTCTCCTCTTCTTGCGCCTTCTCCACCTCCTGCTCTTTCTTCTTCTCCTGCTCCTTCTGCACTCCTGCTCCTTCTCCTCCTCCTGCTCCTTCTCCTCCTCCTGCTCCTTCTGCACTCCTGCTCCTTCTCCTCCTCCTGCTCCTTCTCCTCCTCCTGCTCCTTCTGCACTCCTGCTCATTCTTCTCCTCCTGCTCATGCTCCTCCTCCAGCTTCTTCTCCAACTCCTTCTCCTACTCCCCCTTCTGGTCCTTCTCCGCCTCCTGCTCCTTCTCGACCAATTGCTTCATCTCCACCTCCTGCTCCTTTTCCTCATCTTGTGCCTTCTCCACCTTCTGCTCCTTCTCCTCCTTCTGCTGCTAGTCCTCCTCCTGCTCCTTCTTCTTCTCCTGCTACTTCTCCACTCCTGCTTCATCTCCACCTCCTGCTCCTTCTCCTCCTCCTGCTCCATCTCCACCTCCTGCTCCTCCTCCTCCTCTTCCTCCTGATCCTCCTCCTTCTCCTGCACCATCTCCTCCTCCTTCTCCTTCTCCTTCTCCTCCTCCTGCTCCTTCTCCACCTCCTGCTCCTTCTCCACTCCTGCTCATTCACCACCTCCTGCTCCGTCTTCTCCTCCTTCTCCTCCTCCTGCTCCTTCTCCACCTCCTGCTCCTTGTCTTCCTCCTGCTCCTTTTCTCCCTCCTGCTCCTTCTCCACCTCCTGCTCCTTCTCCTTCCCCTGCTCCTTCCCCACCCACTGCTCCTTCTCCACCTCCTGCTCCTTCCCCTCTTCTTGCGCCTTCTCCACCTCCTGCTCTTTCTTCTTCTCCTGCTCCTTCTGCACTCCTGCTCCTTCTCCTCCTCCTGCTCGTTCTCCTCCTCCTGCTCCTTCTCCACCTCCCGCTCCTTCTCCACCTCCTGCTCCTTCTTCTCCTCCTTCTCCTCCTGCTGCTCCTTCTCCACCTCCTGCTCCTTGTCTTCCTCCTGCTGATTTTCTCCCTCCTGCTCCTTCTCCACCTCCTGGTCTTTCTCCACCTCCTGCTCTATTTCCAACTCCTGCTCCTTCTCCTACCCCTGCTCCTTCCCCACCTCCTGCTCCTTCTCCACCTTCTGCTCCTTCTCCTCTTCTTGCGCCTTCTCCACCTCCTGCTCTTTCTTCTTCTCCTGCTCCTTCTGCACTCCTGCTCCTTCTCCTCCTCCTGCTCCTTCTCCTCCTCTTGCTCCTTCTGCACTCCTGCTCCTTCTCCTCCTCCTGCTCCTTCTGTTCCTACTGCTCCTTCGCCACCTCCTGCTCCATCTCCACCTCCTGCTCCTTCTCCTCTTCTTGCGCCTTCTCCACCTCCTGCTGTTTCTTCTTCTCCTGCTCCTTCTCCTGCTCCTTCCCCACCTCCTTCTCATTGTCCACCTCCTGCTCTGTGTCCATCTCCTGATCCTTGTCCACCTCCTGCTCCTTGTGCACCTCCTGCTCCTTGTCCACATAGTGCTCCTTCTCGCCTTCCTTCTCCTTCTCGTCCTCCAGCTCCTTCACGCCCTCCTGCTCCTTCCTGCCCTCCTGCTCCTTGTCCACCTCCTGCTCCTTCTCCATTTCTGCTCATTCACCACCTCCTGCTCCTTCTTCTCCTCCTTCTCCTCCTCCTGCTCATTCTCCACCTCCTGCTTCTTGACTTCCTCCTGCTCCTTTTCTCCCTCCTGCTCCTTCTCCACCTCCTGCTCCTTCTCGACCTCCTCCTCCTTCTCCACCTCCTGCTCCATCTCCTCATCTTGCGCCATCTCCACCTCCTGCTCCTTCTCCTCCTCCTGCTCCTTCTCCTCCTCCTGTTCCTTCTTCTTCTCCTGCTCCTTCTCCACTCCTGCTCCTTCTCCTCCTCCTGCTCCTTTTCCTTCTCCTGCTCCTTCTCCGGCTCCTCCTCCTCCTCCTGCTCCTCCTCCTGCTGCTTGTACATCTCCTGCGCCTTGTCCACTCCTGCGCCTTCTCGCCCTCCTGCTCCATCTCGCCCTCCTGCTCCTTCTCGACCTCCTGCTCCTTTTCCACCTCCTGCTCCTTCTCCGCCTCCTGCTCCTCCTCCTTCTCCTCCACCTGCTCCTTCTCCACCTCCTGCTCCATGTCTCCCTCCTGCTCCTTCTCCACCTACTGCTCCTTTTCCACCTCCTGCACCTTCTCCGCCAACTGCTCCTCCTCCTTCTCCTCCACCTGCTCCTTCTCCGCCTGCTGCTCCTTCTCCACCTATTGCTTCTTTTCCACCTCCTGTTCCTCCTCCACCTTCTTCTCCTCCTCCTGCTACTTATTCTTCTCCTGCTCCTTCTCCTCCTCCTGCTCCTTCTCCTCCTCCTGCTCCTTCTCCTCCTCCTGCTCCTTCTCCACCTCCTCTTCATTCTCCAACTCGTGCTCCTTCTCCACTTTTGCTCAACCTCCTCCTCCTGCTCCTTCTCAACTTTATGCTCCTTCTCCCGCTCCTGCTCCTACGCCCGCTTCTGCTCCTTCTCCCGCTCCTGCTCCGTCTCCTCTTGCTGATACTTCTCCTCCTGCTGCTTCTTCTGCTCCTGCTGCTACTTCTTCACCTCTTTCTCCTGCTCCTTCTCCACCTCCTGCTCCATGTCTCCCTCCTGCTCCTTCTCCACCTACTGCTTCTTTTCCACCTCCTGTTCCTTCTCTTCCTCCTACTCCTTCTCCACCTCCTTCTCCTCCTCCACCTACTTTTCCTCCTCCTGCTACTTCTTCTCCTCCTGCTCCTTCTCCTCCTCCTGCTCCTTCTCATCCTCCTGCTCCTTCTCCTCCTCCTGCTTCTACTCCACCTCCTGTTCCTTCTCCTCCTCCTGATCCTTCTCCACGTCCTTCTCCTCCTCCATCTCCTTCTCCTCCTCCTGCTCCTTGTCCACCTCCTACTCCTTATCTACCTCCTGCTCCTTGTCCATCTCCTGCTCCGTGTCCACCTCCTGATCCTTGTCCACCTCCTGCTCATTGTACACATCCTGCTCCTTGTCCACCTAGTGCTCCATTTCGCCCTCCTGCTCCATCTCGTCCTCCTGCTCCTTCTGCACCTCCTGCTCATTCTCCACCTCCTGCTCCATCTCCTTCCCCTGCTCCTTCCCCACCTCCTGCTCCTTCTCCACCTCCTGCTCCTTCTCCTCCTCCTGTTCCTTCTCCTCCTCCTGATCCTTCTCCACGTCCTTCTCCTCCTCCATCTCCTTCTCCTCCTCCTGCTCCTTGTCCACCTACTTCTCATTATCTACCTCCTGCTTCTTGTCCACCTCCGTCTCCATGTCCACCTCCTGCTCATTATCCACCTCCTGCTCCGTATCCAACTCCTGATCCTTGTCCACCTCCTGCTCATTGTACACCTCCTGCTCCTTGTCCACCTAGTGCTCCATCTCGACCTCCTGCTCCATCTCGTCCTCCAGCTCCTTCTCGCCCTCCTGCTCCTTCTCGCCCTCCTGCTCCTTCTCGGCCTCCTGCTCCTTCTCCACCTCCTGCTCCTTCTCCACCTCCTGCTCCTGCTCCTCCTCCTGCTTCTTCTCCAAATCCTTCTCATACTCGCCCTCATGGTCCTTTTCCGCCACCTGCTCGTTCTCCACCTGTTGCTTCTTCTCCTCCTCCTGTTCCTTGTCCACCTCCTGCTCCTTGTCCACCTCCTGCTCCTTCTCCACCTCCTGCTCCTTCTCCATTCCTCCTCATTCACCACCTCCTGCTCCTTCTTCTCCTCCTTCTCCTCATCCTGCTCCTTCTCCACCTCCTGCTCCTTGTCTTCCTCCTACTCCTTTTCTCCCTCCTGCTCCTTCTCCTCCTCGTGCTCCTTCTCCTGCTCCTTCTCCTTCTCCTCTTCCTGCTCCTACTCCACCTCCTGCTCGTTCTCCACTCCTGCTCATTCACCACCTCCTGCTCCTTCTTCTCCTCCTTCTCCTCCTCCTGCTCCTTCTCCACCTCCTGCTCCTTTTCTCCCGCCTGCTACTTCTCCACCTGCTGCTCCTTCTCCACCTCCTGCTCCATCTCCACCTCCTGCTCCTTCTCCTCTTCTTGCGCCTTCTCCACCTCCTGCTGTTTCTTCTTCTCCTGCTCCTTCTGCACTCCTGCTCCTTCTCCTCCTCCTGCTCCTTCTCCTCCTCCTGCTCCTTCTCCACCTCCTGCTCCTTCTCCACCTCCTGCTCCTTCTTCTCCTCCTGCTCCTGCTCCTCCTCCTGCTTCTTCTCAAACTCCTTCTGCTACTCGCCCTCCTGGTCCTTCTCCGCCTCCTAGTTCTTCTCCACCTATTGCTTTTTCTCCATCTCCTGTTCCCTCTCCTCCTCCTGCTCCTTGTCCACCTCCTGCTCCTTGTCCACCTCCTACGCATTGTGCACCTCCTGCTCTGTGTCCATCTCCTGATCCTTGTCCACCTCCTGCTCCTTGTGCACCTCCTGCTCCTTGTCCACCTAGTGCTCCTTCTCGCCCTCCTGCTGCTTCTCGTCCTCCAGCTCCTTCACGCCCTCCTGCTCCTTCCTGCCCTCCTGTTCCTTCTCCACCTCCTGCTCCTTCTCCATTTCTGCTCATTCACCACCTCCTGCTCCTTCTTCTCCTCCTTCTCCTCCTCCTGCTGCTTCTCCACCTCCTGGTTCTTGTCTTCCTCCTGCTCCGTTTCTCCCTCCTGCTCGTTCTCCACCTTCTGCTCCTTCTCCGCCTCCTGCTCGTCCTCCTGCTCCTCCACCTGCAGCTTCTTCACCTCCAGCTCCATGTCTCCCTCCTGCTCCTTCTCCACCTACTGCTCCTTTTCCACCTCATGCACCTTCTCCGCCTATTGCTTCTTTTCCACCTCCTGTTCCCTCTCTTCCTCCTGCTCCTTCTCAACCTCCTTCTCCTCCTCCATCTCCTTCTCCTCCTCCTGCTACTTCTTCTTCTCCTGCTCCTTCTCCTCCTCCTCATCCTTCTCCTCCTGCTGATCCTTCTCCTCCTCCTGCTTCTTCTCCACCTCCTGTTCCTTTTCCTCCTTCTGATCCTTCTCCACGACCTTCTCCTCCTCCATCTCCTTCTCCTCCTCCTGCTGCTTGTCCACCTCCTTCTCCTTATCTACCTCCTGCTCCATGTCCACCTCCTGCTCATTATCCACCTCCTGTTCCGTATCCACTCCTGCTCCTTTTCCACCTAGTGCTCCATCTCGCCCTCCTGCTCCATCTCGTCCTCCAGCTCCTTCTCGCCCTCCTGCTCCTTCTCGCCCTCCTGCTCCTTCTCGCCCTCCTGCTCCATCTACACCTCCTGCTCTTTCTTCTCCTCCTGCGACTGCACCTCCTCCTGCTTCTTCTCCAAATCCTTCTCTTTCTCGCCCTCCTGGTCCTTTTCCGCCACCTGCTCGTTCTCCACCTGTTGCTTCTTCTCCTCCTCCTGTTCCTTGTCCACTTCCTGCTCCTTGTCCATCTCCTGCTCCTTGTCCACCTCCTGCTCCTTGTTCACCTCCTGATCCTTCTCGCCCTCCTGCTACTTCCTGCCCTCCTGCTCCTTCTCCACCACCTGCTCCTTCTCCATTCCTGCTCATTCACCATCTCCTGCTCCTTCTTCTCCTCCTCCTGCTCCTTCTCCACCTCCTGCTCCTTGTCTTCCTCCTGTTCCTTTTCTCCCTCCTGCTCCTTCTCCTCCTCCTTCTCCTTCTCCTCCTCCTGCTCCTACTCCACCTCCTGCTCCTTCTCCACTCCTGCTCATTCACCACCTCCTGCTCCTTCTCCTCCTTCTCCCCCTCCTGCTCCTTTTCCACCTCCTGCTCCTTGTCTTCCTCCTGCTCCTTTTCTCCCGCCTGCTACTTCTCCACCTCCTGCTCCATCTCCACCTCCTGCTCCATCTGCACCTCCTGCTCCTTCTCCTCTTCCTGCGCCTTCTCCACCTCAGGCAGTTTGTTCTTCTCCTGCTCCTTCTGCACTCCTGCTCCTTCTCCTCCTCCTGCTCCTTCTCCTCCTCCTGCTCCTTCTCCACCTCCTGCTCCTTCTCCACCTCCTGCTCCTTCTTAACCTCCTGCTCATGCTCCTCCTCCAGCTTCTTCTCCAACTCCTTCTCCTAATCCCCCTTCTGGTCCTTCTCAGCCTCCTGCTCCTTCTCGACCGATTGCTGCTTCTCCACCTCCTGCTCCATCTCCACCTCCTGCTCCATCTGCACCTCCTGCTCCTTCTCCTCTTCTTGCGCCTTCTCCACCTCATGCAGTTTGTTCTTCTCCTGCTCCTTCTGCACTCCTGCTCCTTCTCCTCCTCCTGCTCCTTCTCCTCCTCCTGCTCCTTCTCCACCTCCTGCTCCTTCTCCACCTCCTGCTCCTTCTTCTCCTCCTGCTCATGCTCCTCCTCCACCTGCTCCTTGTCCACCTCCTGCTCCTTCTCCACCTCCTGCTCATTCTCCACCTCCTGCCCCTTCTCCTCATTTTCCGCCTTCTCCATCTCCTGCTCCTTCTCCTCCTCCTGCTCATACATCTCCTCGCGCTGCTTCTACTTCTCCTGCTCCTTCTCCACTCCTGCTTCATCTCCACCTCCTGCTCCTTCTCCTCCTTCTTCTCGATCTCCACTTCCTGCTCCTCCTCCTCCTCTTCCTCCTGCTCCTTCTCCTCCTCCTGCTCCTTCTCCTCCTCCTTCTCCTTCTCCTCCTCCTGCTCCTTCTCCACCTCCTGCTCCTTCTCCACTCCTGCTCATTCACCACCTCCTGCTCCTTCTTCTCCTCCTTCTCCTCCTGCTGCTCCTTTTCCAGCTCCTGCTCCTTCTCCACCTCCTGCTCCTTCTTAACCTCCTGCTCATGCTCCTCCTCCAGCTTCTTCTCCAACTCCTTCTCCTAATCCCCCTTCTGGTCCTTCTCCGCCTCCTGCTCCTTCTCGACCGATTGCTACTTCTCCACCTCCTGCTCCATCTCCACCTCCTGCTCCATCTGTACCTCCTGCTCCTTCTCCTCTTCTTGCGCCTTCTCCACCTCATGCAGTTTGTTCTTCTCCTGCTCCTTCTGCACTCCTGCTCCTTCTCCTCCTCCTGCTCCTTCTCCTGCTCCTTCTCCACCTCCTGCTCCTTCTCCACCTCCTGCTCCTTCTTCTCCTCCTGCTCATGCTCCTCCTCCACCTGCTCCTTGTCCACCTCCTGCTCCTTCTCCACCTCCTGCTCATTCTCCACCTCCTGCCCCTTCTCCTCATTTTCCGCCTTCTCCATCTCCTGCTCCTTCTCCTCCTCCTGCTCATACATCTCCTCGCGCTGCTTCTACTTCTCCTGCTCCTTCTCCACTCCTGCTTCATCTCCACCTCCTGCTCCTTCTC
This sequence comes from Heptranchias perlo, assembly GCF_035084215.1. Lineage (NCBI taxonomy): Eukaryota > Metazoa > Chordata > Chondrichthyes > Hexanchiformes > Hexanchidae > Heptranchias > Heptranchias perlo. Next base: position 474,065 of record NW_027138472.1, read on the forward strand.
CTCCTTCTTCTCGATCTCCACTTCCTGCTCCTCCTCCTCCTCTTCCTCCTGCTCCTTCTCCTCCTCCTGCTCCTTCTCCTCCTCCTTCTCCTTCTCCTCCTCCTGCTCCTTCTCCACCTCCTGCTCCTTCTCCACTCCTGCTCATTCACCACCTCCTGCTCCTTCTTCTCCTCCTTCTCCTCCTGCTGCTCCTTTTCCAGCTCCTGCTCCTTCTCCACCTCCTGCTCCTTCTTAACCTCCTGCTCATGCTCCTCCTCCAGCTTCTTCTCCAACTCCTTCTCCTAATCCCCCTTCTGGTCCTTCTCCGCCTCCTGCTCCTTCTCGACCGATTGCTACTTCTCCACCTCCTGCTCCATCTCCACCTCCTGCTCCATCTGTACCTCCTGCTCCTTCTCCTCTTCTTGCGCCTTCTCCACCTCATGCAGTTTGTTCTTCTCCTGCTCCTTCTGCACTCCTGCTCCTTCTCCTCCTCCTGCTCCTTCTCCTGCTCCTTCTCCACCTCCTGCTCCTTCTCCACCTCCTGCTCCTTCTTCTCCTCCTGCTCATGCTCCTCCTCCACCTGCTCCTTGTCCACCTCCTGCTCCTTCTCCACCTCCTGCTCATTCTCCACCTCCTGCCCCTTCTCCTCATTTTCCGCCTTCTCCATCTCCTGCTCCTTCTCCTCCTCCTGCTCATACATCTCCTCGCGCTGCTTCTACTTCTCCTGCTCCTTCTCCGCTCCTGCTTCATCTCCACCTCCTGCTCCTTCTCCTCCTTCTGCTCGATCTCCACTTCCTGCTCCTCCTCCTCCTCTTCCTCCTGCTCCTCCACCTCCTCCTGCTCCTTCTCCACCTCCTCCTTCTCCTCCTCCTGCTCCTTCTCCACCTCCTGCTCCTTCTCCACTCCTGCTCATTCACCACCTCCTGCTCCTTCTTCTCCTCCTTCTCCTCCTGCTGCTCCTTCTCCACCTCCTGCTCCTTGTCTTCCTGCTGCTGATTTTCTCCCTCCTGCTCCTTCTCCACCTCCTGCTCTTTCTCCACCTCCTGCTCTATCTCCAACTCCTGCTCCTTCTCCTTCCCCTGCTCCTTCCCTACCTCCTGCTCCTTCTCCTCCTCCTGCTCCTTCTCCTCTTCTTGCGCCTTCTCCACCTCCTGCTCTTTCTTCTTCTCCTGCTCCTTCTGCACTCCTGCTCCTTCTCCTCCTCCTGCTCCTTCTCCTCCTCCTGCTCCTTCTGCACTCCTGCTCCTTCTCCTCCTCCTGCTCCTTCTCCTCCTCCTGCTCCTTCTGCACTCCTGCTCATTCTTCTCCTCCTGCTCATGCTCCTCCTCCAGCTTCTTCTCCAACTCCTTCTCCTACTCCCCCTTCTGGTCCTTCTCCGCCTCCTGCTCCTTCTCGACCGATTGCTTCATCTCCACCTCCTGCTCCTTCTCCTCATCTTGTGCCTTCTCCACCTTCTGCTCCTTCTCCTCCTTCTGCTGCTAGTCCTCCTCCTGCTCCTTCTTCTTCTTCTGCTACTTCTCCACTCCTGCTTCATCTCCACCTCCTGCTCCTTCTCCTCCTCCTGCTCCATCTCCACCTCCTGCTCCTCCTCCTCCTCTTCCTCCTGATCCTCCTCCTTCTCCTGCACCATCTCCTCCTCCTTCTCCTTCTCCTCCTCCTGCTCCTTCTCCACCTCCTGCTCCTTCTCCACTCCTGCTCATTCACCACCTCCTGCTCATTCTTCTCCTCCTTCTCCTCCTCCTGCTCCTTCTCCACCTCCTGCTCCTTGTCTTCCTCATGCTCCTTTTCTCCCTCCTGCTCCTTCTCCACCTCCTGCTCCTTCTCCTTCCCCTGCTCCTTCCCCACCCACTGCTCCTTCTCCACCTCCTGCTCCTTCCCCTCTTCTTGAGCCTTCTCCACCTCCTGCTCTTTCTTCTTCTCCTGCTCCTTCTGCACTCCTGCTCCTTCTCCTCCTCCTGCTCGTTCTCCTCCTCCTGCTCCTTCTCCACCTCACGCTCCTTCTCCACCTCCTGCTCCTTCTTCTCCTCCTTCTCCTCCTGCTGCTCCTTCTCCACCTCCTGCTCCTTGTCTTCCTCCTGCTGATTTTCTCCCTCCTGCTCCTTCTCCACCTCCTGGTCTTTCTCCACCTCCTGCTCTATTTCGAACTCCTGCTCCTTCTCCTACCCCTGCTCCTTCCCTACCTCCTGCTCCTTCTCCACCTCCTGCTCCTTCTCCTCTTCTTGCGCCTTCTCCACCTCCTGCTCTTTCTTCTTCTCCTGCTCCTTCTGCACTCCTGCTCCTTCTCCTCCTCCTGCTCCTTCTCCTCCTCCTGCTCCTTCTGCACTCCTGCTCCTTCTCCTCCTACTGCTCCTTTGCCACCTCCTGCTCCATCTCCACCTCCTGCTCCTTCTCCTCTTCTTGCGCCTTCTCCACCTCCTGCTCCTTCTCCTGCTCCTTCCCCACCTCCTTCTCATTGTCCACCTCCTGCTCTGTGTCCATCTCCTGATCCTTGTCCACCTCCTGCTCCTTGTGCACCTCCTGCTCCTTGTCCACATAGTGCTCCTTCTCGCCTTCCTGCTCCTTCTCGTCCTCCAGCTCCTTCTCGCCTTCCTGCTCCTTCTCGTCCTCCAGCTCCTTCACGCCCTCCTGCTCCTTCCTGCCCTCCTGCTCCTTGTCCACCTCCTGCTCCTTCTCCATTTCTGCTCATTCACCACCTCCTGCTCCTTCTTCTCCTCCTTCTCCTCCTCCTGCTCATTCTCCACCTCCTGCTTCTTGTCTTCCTCCTGCCCCTTTTCTCCCTCCTGCTCCTTCTCCACCTCCTGCTCCTTCTCGACCTCCTCCTCCTTCTCCACCTCCTGCTCCATCTCCTCATCTTGCGCCATCTCCACCTCCTGCTCCTTCTCCTCCTCCTGCTCCTTCTCCTCCTCCTGTTCCTTCTTCTTCTCCTGCTCCTTCTCCACTCCTGCTCCTTCTCCTCCTCCTGCTCCTTTTCCTTCTCCTGCTCCTTCTCCGGCTCCTCCTCCTCCTCCTGCTCCTCCTCCTGCTGCTTGTACATCTCCTGCGCCTTGTCCACTCCTGCGCCTTCTCGCCCTCCTGCTCCATCTCGCCCTCCTGCTCCTTCTCGACCTCCTGCTCCTTTTCCACCTCCTGCTCCTTCTCCGCCTCCTGCTCCTCCTCCTTCTCCTCCACCTGCTCCTTCTCCACCTCCTGCTCCATGTCTCCCTCCTGCTCCTTCTCCACCTACTGCTCCTTTTCCACCTCCTGCACCTTCTCCGCCAACTGCTCCTCCTCCTTCTCCTCCACCTGCTCCTTCTCCGCCTGCTGCTCCTTCTCCACCTATTGCTTCTTTTCCACCTCCTGTTCCTCCTCCACCTTCTTCTCCTCCTCCTGCTACTTATTCTTCTCCTGCTCCTTCTCCTCCTCCTGCTCCTTCTCCTCCTCCTGCTCCTTCTCCTCCTCCTGCTCCTTCTCCACCTCCTCTTCATTCTCCAACTCGTGCTCCTTCTCCACTTTTGCTCAACCTCCTCCTCCTGCTCCTTCTCAACTTCGTGCTCCTTCTCCCGCTCCTGCTCCTACGCCCGCTTCTGCTCCTTCTCCCGCTCCTGCTCCGTCTCCTCTTGCTGATACTTCTCCTCCTGCTGCTTCTTCTGCTCCTGCTGCTACTTCTTCACCTCTTTCTCCTGCTCCTTCTCCACCTCCTGCTCCATGTCTCCCTCCTGCTCCTTCTCCACCTACTGCTTCTTTTCCACCTCCTGTTCCTTCTCTTCCTCCTACTCCTTCTCCACCTCCTTCTCCTCCTCCATCTACTTTTCCTCCTCCTGCTACTTCTTCTTCTCCTGCTCCTTCTCCTCCTCCTGCTCCTTCTCATCCTCCTGCTCCTTCTCCTCCTCCTGCTTCTACTCCGCCTCCTGTTCCTTCTCTTCCTCCTGATCCTTCTCCACGTCCTTCTCCTCCTCCATCTCCTTCTCCTCCTCCTGCTCCTTGTCCACCTCCTACTCCTTATCTACCTCCTGCTCCTTGTCCACCTCCGGCTCCATGTCCACCTCCTGCTCATTGTCCACCTCCTGCTCCGTGTCCACCTCCTGATCCTTGTCCACCTCCTGCTCATTGTACACCTCCTGCTCCTTGTCCACCTAGTGCTCCATCTCGCCCTCCTGCTCCATCTCGTCCTCCTGCTCCTTCTGCACCTCCTGCTCATTCTCCACCTCCTGCTCCATCTCCTTCCCCTGCTCCTTCCCCACCTCCTGCTCCTTCTCCATCTCCTGCTCCTTCTCCTCCTCCTGTTCCTTCTCCTCCTCCTGATCCTTCTCCACGTCCTTCTCCTCCTCCATATCCTTCTCCTCCTCCTGCTCCTTGTCCACCTACTTCTCATTATCTACCTCCTGCTTCTTGTCCACCTCCGTCTCCATGTCCACCTCCTGCTCATTATCCACCTCCTGCTCCGTATCCAACTCCTGATCCTTGTCCACCTCCTGCTCATTGTACACCTCCTGCTCCTTGTCCACCTTGTGCTCCATCTCGCCCTCCTGCTCCATCTCGTCCTCCAGCTCCTTCTCGCCCTCCTGCTCCTTCTCGCCCTCCTGCTCCTTCTCGGCCTCCTGCTCCTTCTCCACCTCCTGCTCCTTCTCCACCTCCTGCTCCTGCTCCTCCTCCTGCTTCTTCTCCAAATCCTTCTCATACTCGCCCTCATGGTCCTTTTCCGCCACCTGCTCGTTCTCCACCTGTTGCTTCTTCTCCTGCTCCTTCTCCTCCTCCTGCTCCTTCTCCTCCTCCTGCTCCTTCTCCACCTCCTGCTCCTTCTCCACCTCCTGCTCCTTCTTCTCCTCCTGCTCCTGCTCCTCCTCCTGCTTCTTCTCAAACTCCTTCTGCTACTCCCCCTCCTGGTCCTTCTCCGCCTCCCAGTTCGTCTCCACCTATTGCTTTTTCTCCACCTCCTGTTCCCTCTCCTCCTCCTGCTCCTTGTCCACCTCCTGCTCCTTGTCCACCTCCTTCGCATTGTGCACCTCCTGCTCTGTGTCCATCTCCTGATCCTTGTCCACCTCCTGCTCCTTGTGCACCTCCTGCTCCTTGTCCACCTAGTGCTCCTTCTCGCCCTCCTGCTCCTTCTCGTCCTCCAGCTCCTTCACGCCCTCCTGCTCCTTCCTGCCCTCCTGCTCCTTCTCCACCTCCTGCTCCTTCTCCATTTCTGCTCATTCACCACCTCCTGCTCCTTCTTCTCCTCCTTCTCCTCCTCCTGCTGCTTCTCCACCTCCTGGTTCTTGTCTTCCTCCTGCTCCGTTTCTCCCTCCTGCTCGTTCTCCACCTTCTGCTCCTTCTCCGCCTCCTGCTCGTCCTCCTGCTCCTCCACCTGCTCCTTCTTCACCTCCAGCTCCATATCTCCCTCCTGCTCCTTCTCCACCTACTGCTCCTTTTCCACCTCATGCACCTTCTCCGCCTATTGCTTCTTTTCCACCTCCTGTTCCCTCTCTTCCTCCTGCTCCTTCTCAACCTCCTTCTCCTCCTCCATCTCCTTCTCCTCCTCCTGCTACTTCTTCTTCTCCTGCTCCTTCTCCTCCTCCTGATCCTTCTCCTCCTCCTGCTCCTTCTCCTCCTCCTGCTTCTTCTCCACCTCCTGTTCCTTTTCCTCCTCCTGATCCTTCTCCACGACCTTCTCCTCCTCCATCTCCTTCTCCTCCTCCTGCTGCTTGTCCACCTCCTTCTCCTTATCTACCTCCTGCTCCTTGTCCACCTCCGTCTCCATGTCCACCTCCTGCTCATTATCCACCTCCTGTTCCGTATCCACTCCTGCTCCTTTTCCACCTAGTGCTCCATCTCGCCCTCCTGCTCCAGCCCGTCCTCCAGCTCCTTCTCGCCCTCCTGCTCCTTCTCGCCCTCCTGCTCCTTCTCGCCCTCCTGCTCCATCTACACCTCCTGCTCTTTCTTCTCCTCCTGCGACTGCACCTCCTCCTGCTTCTTCTCCAAATCCTTCTCTTTCTCGCCCTCCTGGTCCTTTTCCGCCACCTGCTCGTTCTCCACCTGTTGCTTCTTCTCCTCCTCCTGTTCCTTGTCCACCTCCTGCTCCTTGTCCATCTCCTGCTCCTTGTCCACCTCCTGCTCCTTGTCCACCTCCTTCGCATTGTGCACCTCCTGCTCTGTGTCCATCTCCTGATCCTTGTCCACCTCCTGCTCCTTGTGCACCTCCTGCTCCTTGTCCACCTCGTGCTCCTTCTCGCCCTCCTGCTCCTTCTCGTCCTCCAGCTCCTTCACGCCCTCCTGCTCCTTCCTGCCCTCCTGTTCCTTCTCCACCTCCTGCTCCTTCTCCATTTCTGCTCATTCACCACCTCCTGCTCCTTCTTCTCCTCCTTCTCCTCCTCCTGCTGCTTCTCCACCTCCTGGTTCTTGTCTTCCTCCTGCTCCGTTTCTCCCTCCTGCTCGTTCTCCACCTTCTGCTCCTACTCCGCCTCCTGCTCGTCCTCCTGCTCCTGCTCCTTGTCCACCTAGTGCTCCTTCTCGCCCTCCTGCTCCTTCTCGTCCTCCAGCTCCTTCACGCCCTCCTGCTACTTCCTGCCCTCCTGCTCCTTCTCCACCACCTGCTCCTTCTCCATTCCTGCTCATTCACCATCTCCTGCTCCTTCTTCTCCTCCTCCTGCTCCTTCTCCACCTCCTGCTCCTTGTCTTCCTCCTGTTCCTTTTCTCCCTCCTGCTCCTTCTCCTCCTCCTTCTCCTTCTCCTCCTCCTGCTCCTACTCCACCTCCTGCTCCTTCTCCACTCCTGCTCATTCACCACCTCCTGCTCCTTCTCCTCCTTCTCCCCCTCCTGCTCCTTTTCCACCTCCTGCTCCTTGTCTTCCTCCTGCTCCTTTTCTCCCGCCTGCTACTTCTCCACCACCTGCTCCTTCTCCACCTCCTGCTCCATTTGCACCTCCTGCTCCTTCTCCTCTTCCTGCGCCTTCTCCACCTCATGCAGTTTGTTCTTCTCCTGCTCCTTCTGCACTCCTGCTCCTTCTCCTCCTCCTGCTCCTTCTCCTCCTCCTGCTCCTTCTCCACCTCCTGCTCCTTCTCCACCTCCTGCTCCTTCTTAACCTCCTGCTCATGCTCCTCCTCCAGCTTCTTCTCCAACTCCTTCTCCTAATCCCCCTTCTGGTCCTTCTCCGCCTCCTGCTCCTGCTCGACCGATTGCTTCTTCTCCACCTCCTGCTCCATCTCCTCATCTTGTGCCTTCTCCACCTTCTGCTCCTTCTCCTCCTTCTGCTGCTAGTCCTCCTCCTGCTCCTTCTTCTTCTCCTGCTACTTCTCCACTCCTGCTTCATCTCCACCTCCTGCTCCTTCTCCTCCTCCTGCTCCATCTCCACCTCCTGCTCCTCCTCCTCCTCTTCCTCCTGATCCTTCTCCTCCTCCTGCTCCATCTCCTCCTCCTTCTCCTTCTCCTCCTCCTGCTCCTTCTCCACCTCCTGCTCCTTCTCCACTGCTGCTCATTCACCACCTCGTGCTCCTTCTTCTCCTCCTTCTCCTCCTCCTGCTCCTTCTACACCTCCTGCTCCTTGTCTTCCTCCTGCTCCTTTTCTCCCTCCTGCTCCTTCTCCACCTCCTGCTCCTTCTCCTTCCCCTGCTCCTTCCCCACCCACTGCTCCTTCTCCACCTCCTGCTCCGTCCCCTCTTCTTGCGCCTTCTCCACCTCCTGCTCTTTCTTCTTCTCCTGCTCCTTCTGCACTCCTGCTCCTTCTCCTCCTCCTGCTCGTTCTCCTCCTCCTGCTCCTTCTCCACCTCCCGCTCCTTCTCCACCTCCTGCTCCTTCTTCTCCTCCTTCTCCTCCTGCTGCTCCTTCTCCACCTCCTGCTCCTTGTCTTCCTCCTGCTGATTTTCTCCCTCCTGCTCCTTCTCCACCGCCTGCTCTTTCTCCACCTCCTGCTCTATTTCCAACTCCTGCTCCTTCTCCTACCTCTGCTCCTTCCCCACCTCCTGCTCCTTCTCCACCTTCTGCTCCTTCTCCTCTTCTTGCGCCTTCTCCACCTCCTGCTCTTTCTTCTTCTCCTGCTCCTTCTGCACTCCTGCTCCTTCTCCTCCTCCTGCTCCTTCTCCTCCTCCTGCTCCTTCTGCACTCCTGCTCCTTCTCCTCCTCCTGCTCCTTCTCCTCCTACTGCTCCTTCTCCACCTCCTGCTCCATCTCCCCCTCCTGCTCCTTCTCCTGTTCTTGCGCCTTCTCCACCTCCTGCTGTTTCTTCTTCTCCTGCTCCTTCTGCACTCCTGCTCCTTCTCCTCCTCCTTCTCCTTCTCCTCCTCCTGCTCCTTCTCCAACTCCTGCTCCTTCTCCACCTCCTGCTCCTTCTTCTCCTCCTGCTCATGCTCCTCCTCCAGCTTCTTCTCCAACTCCTTCTCCTGCTACCCCTTCTGGTCCTTCTCCGCCTCCTGCTCCTTCGCGACCGATTGCTTCTTGTCCACCTTCTGTGCCTTCTCCTCCTCCTGCTCCGTCTCCACCTCCTTCTCCTCCTCCACCTCCTTCTCCTCCACCTGCTCCTTGTCCACCTCCTGCTCCTTCTCCTCCTCCTGCTCCTTCTCCTCTTCTTGCGCCTTCTCCACCTCCTGCTGTTTCTTCTTCTCCTGCTCCTTCTGCACTCCTGCTCCTTCTCCTCCTCCTTCTCCTTCTCCTCCTCCTGCTCCTTCTCCACCTCCTGCTCCTTCTCCACCTCCTGCTCCTTCTTCTCCTCCTGCTCATGCTCCTCCTCCAGCTTCTTCTCCAACTCCTTCTCCTGCTACCCCTTCTGGTCCTTCTCCGCCTCCTGCTACTTCTCGACCGATTGCTTCTTCTCCACCTCCCGTGCCTTCTCCTCCTCCTGCTCCGTCTCCACCTCCTTCTCCTCCTCCAACCTCCTTCTCCTCCACCTGCTCCTTGTCCACCTCCTGCTCCTTCTCCTCCTCTTGCTCGTACACCTCCTCGCGCTGCTTCTACTTCTCCTGCTCCTCCTCCACTCCTGCTGCTTCTCCACCTCCTGCTCCTTCTCCTCATCATGTGCCTTCTCCACCTTCTGCTCGTTCTCCTCCTCCTGCTCCATCTCCTCCTCCTTCTCCTTCTCCTCCTCCTGCTCCTTCTCCACCTCCTGCTCCTTCTCCACTCCTGCTCATTCACCACCTCCTGCTCCTTCTCCACTCCTGCTCATTCACCACCTCCTGCTCCTTCTTCTCCTCCTTCTCCTCCTGCTGCTCCTTCTCCACCTCCTGCTCCTTGTCTTCCTCCTGCTGATTTTCTCCCTTCTGCTCCTTCTCCACCTCCTGCTCCTTCTCCTCTTCTTGCGCCTTCTCCACCTCCTGCTCTTTCTTCTTCTCCTGTTCCTTCTGCACTCCTGCTCCTTCTCCTCCTCCTGCTCCTTCTCCTCCTCCTGCTCCTTCTGCACTCCTGCTCCTGCTCCTCCTGCTCCTTCTCCTCCTACTGCTCCTTCGCCACCTCCTGCTCCATCTCCACCTCCTGCTCCTTCTCCTCTTCTTGCGCCTTCTCCACCTCCTGCTCTTTCTTCTCCTCCTGCTACTGCTCCTCCTCCTGCTTCATCTCCAAATCCTTCTCTTTCTCGCCCTCCTGGTCCTTTTCCGCCACCTGCTCGTTCTCCACCTGTTGCTTCTTCTCCTCCTCCTGTTCCTTGTCCACCTCCTGCTCCTTGTCCATCTCCTGCTCCTTGTCCACCTCCTGCTCCTTGTTCACCTCCTGCTCCTTCTCGCCCTCCTGCTACTTCCTGCCCTCCTGCTCCTTCTCCACCACCTGCTCCTTCTCCATTCCTGCTCATTCACCATCTCCTGCTACTTCTTCTCCTCCTCCTGCTCCTTCTCCACCTTCTGCTCCTTGTCTTCCTCCTGTTCCTTTTCTCCCTCCTGCTCCTTCTCCTCATTTTCCGCCTTCTCCATCTCCTGCTCCTTCTCCTCCTCCTGCTCATACAACTCCTCGCGCTGCTTCTACTTCTCCTGCTCCTACTCCACTCCTGATCCTTCTCCACCTCCTGCTCCTACTCCTCATCTTGCGCCTTCTCCACCTTCTGCTCCTTCTCCTCCTTCTGCTGCTAGTCCTCCTCCTGCTCCTTCTTCTTCTCCTGCTCCTTCTCCACTCCTGCTTCATCTCCACCTCCTGCTCCTTCTCCTCCTCCTGCTCCATCTCCACCTCCTGCTCCTCCTCTTCCTCCTGATCCTCCTCCTTCTCCTGCACCATCTCCTCCTCCTTCTCCTTCTCCTCCTCCTGCTCCTTCTCCACCTCCTGCTCCTTCTCCACTCCTGCTCATTCACCACCTCCTGCTCCTTCTTCTCCTCCTTCTCATCCTCCTGCTCCTTCTCCACCTCCTGCTCCTTGTCTTCCTCCTGCTCCTTTTCTCCCTCCTGCTCCTTCTCCACCTCCTGCTCCTTCTCCTTCCCCTGCTCCTTCCCCACCCACTGCTCCTTCTGCACCTCCTGCTCCTTCCCCTCTTCTTGCGCCTTCTCCACATCCTGCTCTTTCTTCTTCTCCTGCTCCTTCTGCACTCCTGCTCCTTCTCCTCCTCCTGCTCGTTCTCCTCCTTCTCCTTCTCCACCTCCCGCTCCTTCTCCACCTCCTGCTCCTTCTTCTCCTCCTTCTCCTCCTGCTGCTCCTACTCCACCTCCTGCTCCTTGTCTTCCTCCTGCTGATTTTCTCCCTCCTGCTCCTTCTCCACCTCCTGCTCTTTCTCCACCTCCTGCTCTATTTCCAACTCCTGCTCCTTCTCCTACCTCTGCTCCTTCCCCACCTCCTGCTCCTTCTCCACCTCCTGCTCGTTCTCCTCCTCCTGATCCTTCTCCACCTCCCGCTCCTTCTCCACCTCCTGCTCCTTCTTCTCCTCCTTCTCCTCCTGCTGCTCCTTCTCCACCTCCTGCTCCTTGTCTTCCTCCTGCTGATTTTCTCCCTCCTGCTCCTTCTCCACCTCCTGCTCTTTCTCCACCTCCTGCTCTATTTCCAACTCCTGCTCCTTCTCCTACCTCTGCTCCTTCCCCACCTCCTGCTCCTTCTCCACCTCCTGCTCCTTCTCCTCTTCTTGCGCCTTCTCCACCTCCTGCTCTTTCTTCTTCTCCTGCTCCTTCTGCACTCCTGCTCCTTCTCCCCCTCCTGCTCCTTCTCCTCCTCCTGCTCCTTCTGCACTCCTGCTCCTTCTCCTCCTCCTGCTCCTTCTCCTCCTACTGCTCCTTCTCCACCTCCTGCTCCATCTCCACCTCCTGCTCCTTCTCGTCTTCTTGCCCCTTCTCCACCTCCTGCTGTTTCTTCTTCTCCTGCTCCTTCTGCACTCCTGCTCCTTCTCCTCCTCCTTCTCCTTCTCCTCCTCCTGCTCCTTCTCCACCTCCTGCTCCTTCTCCACCTCCTGCTCCTTCTTCTCATCCTGCTCATGCTCCTCCTCCAGCTTCTTCTCCAACTCCTTCTCCTGCTACCCCTTCTGGTCCTTCTCCGCCTCCTGCTCCTTCTCGACCGATTGCTTCTTCTCCACCTCCTTTGCCTTCTCCTCCTCCTGCTCCGTCTCCACCTCCTTCTCCTCCTCCACCTCCTTCTCCTACACCTGCTCCTTGTCCACCTCCTGCTCCTTCTCCTCCTCCTGCTCGTACACCTCCTCGCGCTGCTTCTACTTCTCCTGCTCCTCCTCCACTCCTGCTGCTTCTCCACCTCCTGCTCCTTCTCCTCATCATGTGCCTTCTCCACCTTCTGCTCCTTCTCCTCCTTCTGCTGCGAGTCCTCCTCCTGCTCCTTCTTCTTCTCCTGCTCCTTCTCCACTCCTGCTTCATCTCCACCTCCTGCTCCTTCTCCTCCTCCTGCTCCTTCTCCTCCTCCTGCTCCATCTCCTCCTCCTTCTACTTCTCCTCCTCCTGCTCCTTCTCAACCTCCTGCTCCTTCTCCACTCCTGCTCATTCACCACCTCCTGCTCCTTCTCCACTCCTGCTCATTCATCACCTCCTGCTCCTTCTTCTCCTCCTTCTCCTCCTGCTGCTCCTTCTCCACCTCCTGCTCCTTGTCTTCCTCCTGCTGATTTTCTCCCTTCTGCTCCTTCTCCACCTCCTGCTCCTTCTCCTCTTCTTGCGCCTTCTCCCCCTCCTGCTCTTTCTTCTTCTCCTGCTCCTTCTGCACTCCTGCTCCTTCTCCTCCTCCTGCTCCTTCTCCTCCTCCTGCTCCTTCTGCACTCCTGCTCCTGCTCCTCCTGCTCCTTCTCCTCCTACTGCTCCTTCGCCACCTCCTGCTCCATCTCCACCTCCTGCTCTTTCTCCTCTTCTTGCGCCTTCTCCACCTCCTGCTGTTTCTTCTTCTCCTGCTCCTTCTGCACTCCTGCTCCTTCTTTTCCTCCTGCTCCTTCTCGCCCTCCTGCTCCATCTACACCTCCTGCTCTTTCTTCTCCTCCTGCTACTGCTCCTCCTCCTGCTTCTTCTACAAATCCTTCTCTTTCTCGCCCTCCTGGTCCTTTTCCGCCACCTGCTCGATTTCCACCTGTTGCTTCTTCTCCTCCTCCTGTCCCTTGTCCACCTCCTGCTCCTTGTCCATCTCCTGCTCCTTGTCCACCTCCTGCTCCTTGTTCACCTCCTGCTCCTTCTCGCCCTCCTGCTACTTCCTGCCCTCCTGCTCCTTCTCCACCACCTGCTCCTTCTCCATTCCTGCTCATTCATCATCTCCTGCTACTTCTTCTCCTCCTCCTGCTCCTTCTCCACCTTCTGCTCCTTGTCTTCCTCCTGTTCCTTTTTTCCCTCCTGCTCCTTCTCCTCCTCCTTCTCCTTCTCCTCCTCCTGCTCCTACTCCACCTCCTGCTCCTTCTCCACTCCTGCTCATTCACCACCTCCTGCTCCTTCTCCTCCTTCTCCCCCTCCTGCTCCTTTTCCACCTCCTGCTCCTTGTCTTCCTCCTGCTCCTTTTCTCCCGCCTGCTACTTCTCCACCTCCTGCTCCATCTCCACCTACTGCTCCATCTGCATCTCCTGCTCCTTCTCCTCTTCTTGCGCCTTCTCCACCTCATGCAGTTTGTTCTTCTCCTGCTCCTTCTGCACTCCTGCTCCTTCTCCTCCTCCTGCTCCTTCTCCACCTCCTGCTCCTTCTCCACCTCCTGCTCCTTCTTCTCCTCCTGCTCATGCTCCTCCTCCAGCTTCTTCTCCAACTCCTTCTCCTACTCCCCCTGCTGGTCCTTCTCCGCCTCCTGCTCCTTCTCGACCGATTGCTTCTTCTCCACCTCCTGTTCCTTCTCCTCCTCCTGCTCCGTCTCCAACTCCTTCTCCTCCTCCACCTGCTTCTCCTCCACCTGCTCCTTGTCCACCTCCTGCTCCTTCTCCACCTCCTGCTCATTCTCCACCTCCTGCCCCTTCTCCTCATTTTCCGCCTTCTCCATCTCCTGCTCCTTCTCCTCCTCCTGATCATACACCTCCTCGCGCTGCTTCTACTTCTCCTGCTCCTACTCCACTCCTGCTCCTTCTCCACCTCCTGCTCCTACTCCTCATCTTGCGCCTTCTCCACCTTCTGCTCCTTCTCCTCCTTCTGCTGCTAGTCCTCCTCCTGCTCCTTCTTCTTCTCCTGCTCCTTCTCCACTCCTGCTTCATCTCCACCTCCTGCTCCTTCTCCTCCTCCTGCTCCATCTCCACCTGCTGCTCCTCCTCCTCCTCTTCCTCCTGCTCCTTCTCCACTCCTGCTCATTCACCACCTCCTGCTCCTTCTTCTCCTCCTGCTGCTCCTTCTCCACCTCCTGCTCCTTGTCTTCCTGCTGCTGATTTTCTCCCTCCTGCTCCTTCTCCACCTCCTGCTCTTTCTCCACCTCCTGCTCCTTCTCCTTCCCCTGCTCCTTCCCCACCTCCTGCTCCTTCTGCTCCTCCTGCTCCTTCTCCTCTTCTTGCGCCTTCTCCACCTCCTGCTCTTTCTTCTTCTCCTGCTCCTTCTGCACTCCTGCTCCTTCTCCTCCTCCTGCTCCTTCTCCTGCTCCTGCTCCTTCTGCACTCCTGCTCCTTCTCCTCCTCCTGCTCCTTCTCCTCCTCCTGCTCCTTCTGCACTCCTTCTCATTCTTCTCCTCCTGCTCATGCTCCTCCTCCAGCTTCTTCTCCAACTCCTTCTCCTACTCCCCCTTCTGGTCCTTCTCCGCCTCCTGCTCCTTCTCGACCAATTGCTTCATCTCCACCTCCTGCTCTTTCTCCTCATCTTGTGCCTTATCCACCTTCTGCTCCTTCTCCTCCTTCTGCTGCTAGTCCTCCTCCTGCTCCTTCTTCTTCTCCTGCTACTTCTCCACTCCTGCTTCATCTCCACCTCCTGCTCCTTCTCCTCCTCCTGCTCCATCTCCACCTCCTACTCCTCCTCCTCCTCTTCCTCCTGATCCTCCTCCTCCTCCTGCACCATCTCCTCCTCCTTCTCCTTCTCCTCCTCCTGCTCCTTCTCCACCTCCTGCTCCTCCTCCTCCTCTTCCTCCTGATCCTCCTCCTTCTCCTGCACCATCTCCTCCTCCTGCTCCTTCTCCACCTCCTGCTCCTTCTCCACTCCTGCTCATTCACCACCTCCTGCTCCTTCTTCTCCTCCTCCTCCTCCTCCTCCTGCTCCTTCTCCACCTTCTGCTCCTTGTCTTCCTCCTGCTCCTTTTCTCCCTCCTGCTACTTCTCCACCTCCTGCTCCTTCTCCTTCCCCTGCTCCTTCCCCACCCACTGCCCCTTCTCCACCTCCTGCTCCTTCCCCTCTTCTTGCGCCTTCTCCACCTCCTGCTCTTTCTTCTTCTCCTGCTCCTTCTGCACTCCTGCTCCTTCTCCTCCTCCTGCTCGTTCTCCTCCTCCTGCTCCTTCTCCACCTCCTGCTCCTTCTCAACCTCCTGCTCCTTCTTCTCCTCCTTCTCCTCCTGCTGCTCCTTCTCCACCTCCTGATCTATTTCCAACTCCTGCTCCTTCTCCTACCTCTGCTCCTTCCCCACCTCCTGCTCCTGCTCCACCTCCTGCTCCTTCTCCTCTTCTTGCGCCTTCTCCACCTCCTGCTCTTTCTTCTTCTCCTGCTCCTTCTGCACTCCTGCTCCTTCTCCTCCTCCTGCTCCTTCTCCTCCTCCTGCTCCTTCTGCACTCCTGCTCCTTCTCCACCTCCTGCTCCTTCTCCTCCTGCTGCTCATTCTCCACCTCCTGCTCCATCTCCACCTCCTGCTCCTTCTCCTCTTCTTGCGCCTTCTCCACCTCCTGCTGTTTCTTCTTCTCCTGCTCCTTCTCCTGCTCCTTCCCCACCTCCTTCTCATTGTCCACCTCCTGCTCTGTGTCCATCTCCTGATCCTTCTCCACCCCCTGCTCCTTCTCCACCTCCTGCTCCTTCTTCTCCTCCTGCTCATGCTCCTCCTCCAGCTTCTTCTCCAACTCCTTCTCCTGCTACCCCTTCTGGTCCTTCTCCGCCTCCTGCTCCTTCTCGACCGATTGCTTCTTCTCCACCTCCTGTGCCTTCTCCTCCTCCTGCTCCGTCTCCACCTCCTTCTCCTCCTCCACCTCCTTCTCCTCCACCTGCTCCTTGTCCACCTCCTCCTCCTTCTCCACTCCTGCTCATTCACCACCTCCTGCTATTTCTTCTCCTCCTTCTCCTCCTGCTGCTCCTTCTCCACCTCCTGCTCTTTCTCCAACTCCTGCTCTATCTCCAACTCCTGCTCCTTCTCCTTCCCATGCTCCTTCCCCACCTCCTGCTCCTTCTCCTCCTCCTGCTCCTTCGCCTCTTCTTGCGCCTTCTCCACCTCCTGATCTTTCTTCTTCTCCTGCTCCTTCTGCACTCCTGCTCCTTCTCCTCCTCCTGCTCCTTCTCCTCCTCCTGCTCCTTCTCCTCCTCCTGCTCCTTCTGCATTCCTGCTCATTCTTCTCCTCCTGCTCATGCTCCTCCTCCAGCTTCTTCTCCAACTCCTTCTCCTACTCCCCCTTCTGGTCCTTCTCCGCCTCCTGCTCCTTCTCGACCGATTGCTTCATCTCCACCTCCTGCTCCTTCTCCTCATCTTGTGCCTTCTCCACCTTCTGCTCCTTCTCCTCCTTCTGCTGCTAGTACTCCTCCTGCTCCTTCTTCTTCTCCTGCTACTTCTCCACTCCTGCTTCATCTCCACCTCCTGCTCCTTCTCCTCCTCCTGCTCCATCTCCACCTCCTGCTCCTCCTCTTCCTCCTGATCCTCCTCCTTCTCCTGCACCATCTCCTCCTCCTTCTCCTTCACCTCCTCCTGCTCCTTCTCCACCTCCTGCTCCTTCTCCACTCCTGCTCATTCACCACCTCCTGCTCCTTCTTCTCCTCCTTCTCCACCTCCTGCTCCTTCTCCACCTCCTGCTCCTTGTCTTCCTCCTGCTCCTTTTCTCCCTCCTGCTCCTTCTCCACCTCCTGCTCCTTCTCCTTCCCCTGCTCCTTCCCCACCCACTGCTCCTTCTCCACCTCCTGCTCCTTCCCCTCTTCTTGCCCCTTCTCCACCTCCTGCTCTTTCTTCTTCTCCTGCTCCTTCTGGACTCCTGCTCCTTCTCTTCCTCCGGCTCGTTCTCCTCCTCCTGCTCCTTCTCCACCTCCCGCTCCTTCTCCACCTCCTGCTCCTTCTTCTCCTCCTTCTCCTCCTGCTGCTCCTTCTCCACCTCCTGCTCATTGTCTTCCTCCTGCTGATTTTCTCCCTCCTGCTCCTTCTCCACCTCTTGCTCTTTCTCCACCTCCTGCTCTATTTCCAACTCCTGCTCCTTCTCCGACCCCTGCTCCTTCCCCACCTCCTGCTCCTTCTCCACCTCCTGCTCCTTCTCCTCTTCTTGCGCCTTCTCCACCTCCTACTCTTTCTTCTTCTCCTGCTCCTTCTGCACTCCTGCTCCTTCTCCTCCTCCTGCTCCTTCTCCTCCTCCTGCTCCTTCTGCACTCCTGCTCCTTCTCCTCCTCCTGCTCCTTCTCTTCCTACTGCTCCTTCTCCACCTCCTGCTCCATCTCCACCTCCTGCTCCTTCTCCTCTTCTTGCGCCTTCTCCACCTCCTGCTGTTTCTTCTTCTCCTGCTCCTTCTGCACTCCTGCTCCTTCTCCTCCTCCTTCTCCTTCTCCTGCTCCTGCTCCTTCTCCACCTCCTGCTCCTTCTCCACCTCCTGCTCCTTCTTCTCCTCCTGCTCATGCTCCTCCTCCAGCTTCTCCTCCAACTCCTTCTCCTGCTACCCATTCTGGTCCTTCTCCGCCTCCTGCTCCTTCTCGACCGATTGCTTCTTCTCCACCTCCTGTGCCTTCTCCTCCTCCTGCTCCGTCTCCACCTCCTTCTCCTCCTCCACCTCCTTCTCCTCCACCTGCTCCTTGTCCACCTCCTGCTCCTTCTCCTCCTCCTGCTCGTACACTTCGTCGCGCTGCTTCTACTTCTCCAGCTCCTCCTCCACTCCTGCTGCTTCTCCACCTCCTGCTCCTTCTCCTCATCATGTGCCTTCTCCACCTTCTGCTCCTTCTCCTCCTTCTGCTGCTAGTCCTCCTCCTGCTCCTTCTTCTTCTCCTGCTCCTTCTCCACTCCTGCTTCATCTCCACCTCCTGCTCCTTCTCCTCCTCCTTCTCCTTCTCCTCCTCCTGCTCCTTCTCCACCTCCTGCTCCTTCTCCACTCCTGCTCATTCACCACCTCCTGCTCCTTCTCCACTCCTGCTCATTCACCACCTCCTGCTCTTTCTTCTCCTCCTTCTCCTCCTGCTGCTCCTTCTCCACCTCCTGCTCCTTGTCTTCCTCCTGCTGATTTTCTCCCTCCTGCTCTTTCTCCACCTCCTGCTCTTTCTCCACCTCCTACTCTATCTCCAACTCCTGCTCCTTCCCCTTCCCCTGCTCCTTCCCCACCTCCTGCTCCTTCTCCACCTCCTGCTCCTTCTCCTCTTCTTGCGCCTTCTCCACCTCCTGCTCTTTCTTCTTCTCCTGCTCCTTCTGCACTCCTGCTCCTTCTCCTCCTCCTGCTCCTTCTCCTCCTACTGCTCCTTCTCCACCTCCTGCTCCATCTCCACCTCCTGCTCCTTCTCCTCTTCTTGCGCCTTCTCCACCTCCTGCTGTTTCTTCTTCTCCTGCTCCTTCTGCACTCCTGCTCCTTCTTTTCCTCCTGCTCCTTCTCCACCTCCTGCTCCTTCTTCTCCTCCTGCTCATGCTCCTCCTCCAGCTTCTTCTCCAACTCCTTCTCCTACTCCCCCTTCTGGTCCTTCTCCGCCTCCTGCTCCTTCTCGACCGATTGCTTCTTCTCCACCTCCTGTTCATTCTCCTCCTCCTGCTCCGTCTCCACATCCTTCTCCTCCTCCACCTCCTTCTCCTCCTCCACCTCCTTCTCCTCCAACTGCTCCTTGTCCACCTCCTGCTCCTTATCCTCCTCCTGCTCGTACACCTCCTCGCGCTGCTTCTACTTCTCCTGCTCCTCCTCCACTCCTGCTGCTTCTCCACCTCCTGCTCCTTCTCCTCATCTTGGGCCTTCTCCACGTTCTGCTCCTTCTCCTCCTTCTTCTGCTAGTCCTCCTCCTGCTCCTTCTTCTTCTCCTGCTACTTCTCAACTCGCCAAGGCTTCTTCGACAGCACCTCCCAAACCCGCGACCTCTACCACCTGGAAGGACAAGGGCAGCAGGCGCATGGGAACAACACCACCTGCACGTTCCCCTCCAAGTCACACACCATCCCGACTTGGAAATATATCGCTGTTCCTTCATTGTCGCTGGGTCAAAATCCTGGAACTCCCTTCCTAACAGCATTGTGGGAGAACCGTCACCACACGGACTGCAGCGGTTCAAGAAGGCGGCTCACCACCACCTTCTCGAGGGCAATTAGGGATGGGCAATAAATGCCGGCCTTGCCTGCGACGCCCACATCCCGTGAACGAATAAAAAAAACAAAAAAAACTCCTGCTTCATCTCCACCTCCTGCTCCTTCTCCTCCTCCTGCTCCATCTCCACCTTCTGCTCCTCCTCCTCCTCTTCCTCCTGATCCTTCACCTCCTCCTGCTCCATCTCCACCTCCTTCCTCTTCTCCTCATCCTGCTCCTTCTCCACCTCCTGCTCCTTCTCCACTCCTGCTCATTCACCACCTCCTGCTTCTTCTTCTCCGCCTTCTCCTCCTCCTGCTCCTTCTCCACCTCCTGCTCCTTGTCTTCCTCCTGCTCCTTTTCTCACTCCTGCTCCTTCTCCACCTCCTGCTCCTTCTCCTTCCCCTGCTCCTTCCCCACCTACTGCTCCTTCTCCACCTCCTGCTCTTTCCCCTCTTCTTGCTCCTTCTCCACCTCCTGCTCTTTCTTCTTCTCCTGCTCCTTCTGCACTCCTGCTCCTTCTCCACCTCCCGCTCCTTCTCCACCTCCTGCTCCTTCTTCTCCTCCTTCTCCTCCTGCTGCTCCTTCTGGACCTCCTGCTCCTTGTCTTCCTCCTGCTGATTTTCTCCCTCCTGCTCCTTCTCCACCTCCTGCTCTTTCTCCACCTCCTGCTCTATCTCCTCCTCCTGCTCCTTCTCCAACTCCTGCTCCTTGTCTTCCTCCTGCTCCTTTTCTCCCTCCTGCTCCTTCTCCACCTCCTGCTCCTTCTCCTTCCCCTGCTCCTTCCCCACCTACTGCTCCTTCTCCACCTCCTGCTCCTTCCCCTCTTCTTGCGCCTTCTCCACCTCCTGCTCTTTCTTCTTCTCCTGCTCCTTCTGCACTCCTGCTCCTTCTCCTCCTCCTGCTCGTTCTCCTCCTCCTGCTCCTTCTCCACCTCCCGCTCCTTCTCCACCTCCTGCTCATTCTTCTCCTCCTGCTCATGCTCCTCCTCCAGCTTCTTCTCCAACTCCTTCTCCTACTCCCCCTTCTGGTCCTTCTCCGCCTCCTGCTCCTTCTCGACCGATTGCTTCTTCTCCACCTCCTGTTCCTTCTCCTCCTCCTTCTCCGTCTCCACCTCCTTCTCCTCCTCCACCTCCTTCTCCTCCACCTGCTCCTTGTCCACCTCCTGCTCCTTCTCCACCTCCTGCTCATTCTCCACCTCCTGCCCCTTCTCCTCATTTTCCGCCTTCTCCATCTCCTGCTCCTTCTCCTCCTCCTGCTCATACACCTCCTCGCGCTGCTTCTACTTCTCCTGCTCCTACTCCACTCCAGCTCCTTATCCACCTCCTGCTGCTTCTCCTCATCTTGCGCCTTCTCCACCTTCTGCTCCTTCTCCTCCTTCTGCTGCTCGTCCTCCTCCTGCTCCTTCTTCTTCTCCTGCTCCTTCTCCACTCCTGCTTCATCTCCACCTCCTGCTCCTTCTCCTCCTCCTGCTCCATCTCCACCTCCTGCTCCTCCTCCTCCTCTTCCTCCTGCTCCTTCTCCTCCTCCTGCTCCTTCTCCTCCTACTTCTCCTTCTCCTCCTCCTGCTCCTTCTCCACCTCCTGCTCCTTCTCCACTCCTGCTCATTCACCACCTCTTGCTCCTTCTTCTCCTCCTTCTCCTCCTGCTGCTCCTTCTCCACCTCCAGCTCCTTGTCTTCCTCCTGCTGATTTTCTCCCTCCTGCTCCTTCTCCACCTCCTGCTCCTTCTCCACCTCCTGCTCTATCTCCAACTCCTGCTCCTTCTCCTTCCCCTGCTCCTTCCCCACATCCTGCTCCTTCTCCACCTCCTGCTCCTTCTCCTCTTCTTGCGCCTTCTCCACCTCCTGCTCTTTCTTCTTCTCCTGCTCCTTCTGCACTCCTACTCCTTCTCCACCTCCTGCTCCTTCTGCACTCCTGCTCCTTCTCCTCCTCCTTCTCCTTCTCGTCCTCCTGATCCTTCTCCACCTCCTGCTCCTTCTCCACCTCCTGCTCCTTCTTCTCCTCCTGCTCATGCTCCTCCTCCAGCTTCTTCTCCAACTCCTTCTCCTACGCCCCCTTCTGGTCCGACTCCTCCTCCTGCTCCTTCTCCACCTCCTGCTCCTTGTCTTCCTCATGCTCCTTTTCTCCCTCCTGCTCCTTCTCCACCTCCTGCTCCTTCTCCTTCCCCTGCTCCTTCCCCACCTACTGCTCCTTCTCCACCTCCTGCTCCTTCCCCTCTTCTTGCGCCTTCTCCACCTCCTGCTCTTTCTTCTTCTCCTGCTCCTTCTGCACTCCTGCTCCTTCTCCTCCTCCTGCTCGTTCTCCTCCTCCTGCTCCTTCTCCACCTCCCGCTCCTTCTCCACCTCCTGCTCATTCTTCTCCTCCTGCTCATGCTCCTCCTCCAGCTTCTTCTCCAACTCCTTCTCCTACTCCGCCTTCTGGTCCTTCTCCGCCTCCTGCTCCTTCTCGACCGATTGCTTCTTCTCCACCTCCTGTTCCTTCTCCTCCTCCTGCTCCGTCTCCACCTCCTTCTCCTCCTCCACCTCCTTCTCCTCCACCTGCTCCTTGTCCACCTCCTGCTCCTTCTCCACCTCCTGCTCATTCCCCACCTCCTGCCCCTTCTCCTCTTTTTCCGCCTTCTCCTTCACCTGCTCCTTCTCCTCCTCCTGCTCATACACCTCCTCGCGCTGCTTCTACTTCTCCTGCTCCTACTCCACGACTGCTCCTTCTCCACCTCCTGCTCCTTCTCCTCATCTTGCTCCTTCTCCACCTCCTGCTCCTTCTTCTCCTCCTGCTTCTGCTCCTCCTCCTGCTTCTTCTTCAACTCATTCTCCTACTCGGCCTCCTGGTCCTTTTCCGCCACCTGATCGTTCTCCACCTGTTGCTTCTTCTCCTCCTCCTGTTCCTTGTCCACCTCCTGCTCCTTGTCCACCTCCTGCTCCTTGTCCACCTCCTGCTCCTTGTCCACATCCTGCTTCTTGTCCACCTCCTGCTCCTTCTCGCCCTCCTGCTACTTCCTGCCCTCCTGCTCCTTCTCCACCTCCTGCTCCTTCTCCACTCCTGCTCATTCACCACCTACTGCTCCTTCTTCTCCTCCTTCTCCTTCTCCTGCTCCTTCTCCACCTCCTGCTCCTTGTCTTCCTCCTGCTCCTTTTCTCCCTCATGCTCCTTCTCCTCCTCGTGCTCCTTCTCCTCCTCCTTCTCCTTCTCCTCCTCCTGCTCCTTCTCGACCTCCTGCTCCTTCTCCACCTCCTGCTCCTTCTCCACCTCCTGCTCCTTCTCCACCTCCTGCTCATTCTCCACCTCCTGCTCCTCCTCCTTTATCTCCTGCTCCTTCTCCACCTCCTGCTCATTTTCCATATCCAGCTCCACCTCCACATTCTGCTCCTTCTCCACCTCATGATCCTTCTCCAACTACTGGTCCTTCTCCTCCTCCTCCTTCTCCTCCAACTGTTCATTCTCCACCTCCTGCTCCTTCTCCACCTCCTGCTCCTTCTCCAACTCCTGCTCCTTCTCCACCGACTGCTCCTTCTCCACCTCCTGCTCCTTCTCCTCCTCCTGCTCCTACTCCACCCCCTGCGCCACCTCCTTGTGCTCCTTCTCCGCCTCCTGCTCCTTCTCCGCCTCCTGCTCCGCCTCCTGCTCCTTCTCCGCCTCCTGCTCCTTCTCCGCCTCCCGCTCCTTCTCCTTCTCCGCCTCCTGCTCCTTCTCCGCCTCCTGCTCATACCCCTCTTCCTGCACCTTCTCACCCTCCTGCTCCTGCTTTGCCTCCTGCTCCTTCGCCCCGTTCTGTTCCTTCGCCCCCTCCTGCTCCTTCTCCACCTATAGCTACTTCTCCACCTTCTGCTCCTACTCTACATCCTGCTCATTCTACCCATCCTGTTCCATCTCGTCGTCCAGCTCAACTTCCACCTTCTGCTCCTTCTCCACTTCTTGCTCCTTCTCCACCTCCTGCTCATTCTTCTCTTCCTGCTCCTTCTTCTCTTCATGCTCCTTCTCCTCCTCCTTATCCTTCTCCACCTCCTGCTCCTTCTCCACCTGCTGCTCTTTCTCCACCTCCTGGTCGTTCTCTACCTCCTGCTCCTTCTCCACCTCCTGCTCCTTCTCCACCTTCTGGTCCTTCTCCGCCTCCTGCTCCTTCTCTACCTCCTGCTCCTTCTCCACCTCCTGCTCCTTCTCCACCTCCTATTCCTACTCCACCTCCAGCTCCTTCTCCTCCTCCAGCTCCAACTCCCCGTCCTGCTCCATCTTCACCTCCAGCTCCTTCTCCAACTGAAGCTTTCTTCAACTCCTGTTCATTCTCCACTTCTTGCTCCTTCGACTCCTCCTCCTCCTTCTCCTCCAACTGGTCATTCCCCACCTCCTGCTCCTTCTCCACCTCCGGCTCCTTCTCCCTCACCTGCTGCTTCAACGCGTCCTGCTCCTTCGATGCATCCAGCTCCTTCTCTGCATCCTGCTCGTTCACCCCCACCTGCTCCTTCTCCTCCTCCTGCTTCTTCCCCTCCTCCTACTCCTTCTAGTCCTCCTGATCATTCGCCCCCTCTTGCTCTTGCTTTGCATCCCACTCCTTCTCCGCCTCCTGCTCATTCTCCCCCTCCCGCTCCATCTCTACCTCCTGCTCCTTTTCCCCGTCCTGCTCCTTCTCCACCTCCTGCTCACTCTCCCCATCCTGCTCACTCTCCCCCTCCTGCTCCTTGTCCTCGTCCCGCTCAACCTCCACCTCCTGCTCCTTCTCCACCTCCTGCTCCTTCTCCACCTCCTGCTCCTCCTCCTTTATCTCCTGCTCCTTCTCCTCGTCCCGCTCAACCTCCTCCTCCTGCTCCTTCTCCACCTCCTGCTCCTTCTCCACCTCCTGCTTCTTCTCCACCTCCTGCTCCTTTTCCACCTCCTGCTCCTTCTCCACCTCCTGCTCCTTCTCCACCTCCTGCTCCTTCTCCACCTCCTGCTCCTCCTCCTTTATCTCCTGCTCCTTCTCCACCTCCTGCTCATTTTCCATATCCAGCTCCACCTCCACATCCTGCTCCTTCTCCAACTCATGATCCTTCTCCAACTACTGCTCCTTCTCCTCCTCCTCCTTCTCCTCCAACTGTTCATTCTCCACCTCCTGCTCGTTCTCCACCTCCTGCTCCTTCTCCAACTCCTGCTCCTTCTCCACCGACTGCTCCATCTTCACCTCCAGCTGGACCTCCTCCTCCTGCTCCTTCTCCACTCCGCTCCATCTCCATCTCATGCTCCTTCTCCTCCTCCGCCTCCTGCTCCTTCTCCTCCACCTCCCCCTCCTGCTCCTTCTCCCCTCCAGCTCCTTCTCCCCCTCCTGGTCCTTCTCCCCTTCCTGCTCAAACTCCTCCTCCTCCTCCTTCTCCACCTCCTGCTCATTCTCAAACTGCTGCTCAACCTCCACCTGCTCGTTTTCCTCCTCATCCACCTGCTCCTTCAGCTCCTCCAGCTCTCCCTCCTCCTCTTGCTCAATCTCCTCCTCCTCCTTGTTCTCCACCCCTGCTCCTTCTCCACCTCCTGCTCCTTCTCCACCCCCTGCTCCACCTCCTTGTGCTCCTTCTCCGCCTCCTGCTCCTTCTCCGCCTCCTGCTCCTTCGCCCCGTTCTGTTCCTTCGCCCCCTCCTGCTCCTTCTCCACCTATCGCTCGGTCTCCACCTTCTTCTCCAACTCTACATCCTACTCATTCTACCCCTCCTGTTCCATCTCGTCGTCCAGCTCAACTTCCACCTTCTGCTCCTTCTCCACTTCTGCTCCATCTCCACCTCCTGCTCCTTCTTCTCTTCCTGCTCCTTCTTCTCTTCCTGCTCATTCTTCTCTCCCTGCTCCTTCTCCTCCTCCTGCTCCTTCTCCTCCTCCTGCTCCTTCTCCACCTCCTGCTCCTTCTCCACCCCCTGCTCCTTCTCCGCCTCCTGCTCCTTCTCCGCCTCCTGCTCCTTCTATGGCTCCCGCTCATCCTCCGCCGACTGCTCGTTCACACCCTCCTGATCATTCTCGCCGTCGAGCCCCTCCTCCACCTCCTGCTCCCTCTCCCTCAACTGCTCCTTCTCCGTCTCCTGCTTCTTCCCCTCCTCCTGATGCTTCTCGTCTTCCTGATCCTTCTCGTCTTCCTGATCCTTTTCGTCTTCCTGATCCTTCTCGTCTTCCTGCTCCTTCTCGTGCACCTGCTCATTCTCGTCCTCCTGCTCCTTCCGCAACTCCTGCTCAACCTCCTCCTGCTCCATCTCCTCCTCCTACTCAAGCTCCACCTCCTGCTCCTTCTCAGACTCCTGCTCAACCTCCTCCTGCTCCTTCTCCTCCTCCTCATCAACTTCCTCCTGATCCTTCGCCTTCTGATACTCAACCTCCTCCTCCTGCTCCGCCTCTCGCTCCTGTTCCTTCTCCCCCTCCTACATCTTCTCCCTCACCTGCACCTTCACCCCTCCTGCACCTTCTCACCTCCTGCACCTTCTCCTCCACCTGCTCCTTCTCCTCCACCTGCTCCTTCTCCACTTCATGCTCCTTCTCCCGCTCCTGCTCCAACTTCCGCTTCTGCTCCTTCTCCCGCTTCTGCTCCTTCTGCCGCATCTGCTCCTTCTCCTCCTGCCGCTTCTTCTCCTTCTGCTGCAACGTCTCCACCTCCTTCTCCTGCTCCTTCTCCACCTCCTGCTCCTTCTCCACTACTGCTCATTCACCACCTCCTGCTCCTTGTCTCCCTCCTCGTCCTTCTCCTCCTCCTGTTCCTTCTCCACGTCCTGCTCCTTCGCTCCCTCCTGCTCCTTCTCCACCTCCTGCTCCTTCTCCTCCTCGTGCTCCTTCCCCACCTCCTGCTCCTTCTCCACTTCCTGCTACTTCTCCTCCTCCTGCTTCTTCTCTCCTCCTGCTCCTTCTCCACCTCCTGCTCCTTCTCATCCTCCTCCTCCTGCTCCTTCTCCACCTTCTGCTCAACCTCCACCAACTGCTCCTCCTCCACCTGCTCCTCCTGCTCCATCTTCTCCTCCAGCTGAACCTTCTCCTCCTGCTCCTTCTCCACTCCGCTCCATCTCCACCTCCTGCTCCTTCTCCTCCTCCAGCTCCTGCTCCTTCTCCTTCACCCCCTCCTGCTCCTTCTCCACCTCCTGCTCCTTCTCCCCTCCTGCTCCTTCTCCCGCTCCTTCTCCCCTTCCTGCTCAAACTCCTCCTCCTGCTCCTTCTCCACCTCCTGCTGATTCTCAACCTGCTGCTCAACCTCCACCTGCTAGTTTTCCTCCTCATCCTCCTGCTCCTTCAGCTCCTCCAGCTCTCCCTCCTCCTCTTGCTCAATCTCCTCCTCCTCCTTGTTCTCCAGCCCTGCTCCTTCTCCATCTCCTCATCATTCTCCACCTCCTGCTCCTTCTCGGCTTTTGCTCAAACTCCTCCTCCTGCTCCTTCTCCACTTCATGCTCCTTCTCCCGCTCCTGCTCCTCCTCCTGCTTGTGCTCCTTCACCCGCTTCTGCTCCGTCTCCTCCTGCTGCTACTTCTCCATCTCCTTCTCCTGCTCCTTCTCCACCTCCTGCTCCTTCTCATCCTCCTCCTCCTGCTCCTTCTCCACCTTCTGCTCAACCTCCACCAACTGCTCCTCCTCCACCTGCTCCTCCTGCTCCATCTTCTCCTCCAGCTGAACCTTCTCCTCCTGCTCCTTCTCCACTCCGCTCCATCTCCACCTCCTGCTCCTTCTCCTCCTCCAGCTCCTGCTCCTTCTCCTTCACCCCCTCCTGCTCCTTCTCCACCTCCTGCTCCTTCTCCCCTCCTGCTCCTTCTCCCGCTCCTTCTCCCCTTCCTGCTCAAACTCCTCCTCCTGCTCCTTCTCCACCTCCTGCTGATTCTCAACCTGCTGCTCAACCTCCACCTGCTCGTTTTCCTCCTCATCCTCCTGCTCCTTCAGCTCCTCCAGCTCTCCCTCCTCCTCTTGCTCAATCTCCTCCTCCTCCTTGTTCTCCAGCCCTGCTCCTTCTCCATCTCCTCATCATTCTCCACCTCCTGCTCCTTCTCGGCTTTTGCTCAAACTCCTCCTCCTGCTGATCCTTCTCCACTTCATGCTCCTCCCGCTCCTGCTCCTACTCCTGCTTGTGCTCCTTCACCCGCTTCTGCTCCGTCTCCTCCTGCTGCTACTTCTCCTCCTGCTGCTTCTTCTGCTCCTGCTGCTACTTCTCCATCTCCTTCTCCAGCTCCTTCTCCTCCTCCTGCTGCTTGTCCACCTCCTGCTCCTTGTCCACCTCCTGCGCATTTTCGCCCTCGTGCTGCATCTCGCACACGTGCTGCTTCTCGACCTCCTGCTCCTTCTCGCCCTCCTGCTCCTTTTCCACCTCCTACTCCTTCTCCACACCTGCTCATTCACCAACTCCTGCTCCTTTTTCTCCTTCTTCTCCTCCTCCTGCTCCTTCTCCACATCCTGCTGCTTGTCTCCCTCCTCCTCCTTCTCTCCCTCCTTCTCCTTTTCCACCTCCTGCTCGTTCTCCTTCTCTTGCTCCTTCTCCACCTCCTGCTCCTTCTCCTCATCATGCGCCTTCTTCTTCTATTTCTTCGCCTCCTTTTGCTTCTACTACTCCTCCTGCTCCTTTTTCTTCTCCTGCTCCTCCTCCACTCCTGCTCCATCTCCACCTCCTGATCCTACTCCTCCTCCTGATCCTTCTCCTCCTCCTGATCATTCTCCACCTCCCGCACCTTCTCCACCTCCTGCTCCTTCTTCTACTCCTGCTTCTGCTCATCCTCCTGCTTCTTCTCCAACTCCTTCTCTCCTCCCCCTCCTGGTCCTTCTTCGCCTCCTGCTCCTTCTCGACCGATTGCTTCTTCTCCACATCCTATTCCTTCTCCTCCTCCTCCTTCTCCACCTCCTTCTCCTCCTCCTGCTCCTTGTCCATCTCCTGCTCCTTCTCCACCTCCCGCTCCTTCTCCTCATCTTGCGCCTTCTCCACCTCCTGCTCCTTCTCCACCGCCTGTTCCTTCTCCTCATCTTGCGCCTTCTCCACCTTCTGCTCATTCTCCTACTCCTGCTCCTCCTCCTGCTTCTGCTCCTTCACCCACTTCTGCTCCATCTCCTCCTGCTGTTACTTCTCCTCCTGCTGCATCTTCTGCTCCTGCTGCTACTTCTCCATCTCCTTCTCCTGCTCCTTCTCCACCTCATGCTCCTTCTCCCCTTCCTGCCCAAACTCCTCCTCCTGCTCCTTCTCCACCTCCTGCTCATTCTCAACCTGCTGCTCAACCTCCACCTGCTCGTTTTCCTCCTCCTCCTCCTGCTCCTTCAGCTTCTCCAGCTCTCCCTCCTCCTCTTGCTCAATCTCCTCCACCTCCTTGTTCTCCACCCATGCTCCTTCTCCACCTCCTGCTCCTTCTTCACCTTTTGCTCCTTCTCCTCCTCCTGCTCCTTCTCCAGCTCCTTCTCCTCCTCCTGCTGCTTGTCCACCTCCTGCTCCTTGTCCACCTCCTGCGCATTTTCGCCCTCCAGCTGCATCTCGCCTACATGCTGCTTCTCGACCTGCTGCTCCTTTTCGCCCTCCTGCTCCTTCTCCACCTCCTGCTCCTTCTCCACACCTGCACATTCACCACCTCCTGCTCCTTCTTCTCCTCCTTCTCTTCCTCCTGCTCCTTCTTCAACTCCTGCTCCTTCTCCTTCTCTTGCTCCTTCTGCACCTCCTGCTCCTTCTTCTCATCTTGCGCCTTCTCCTTCTACTTCTTCGCCTCCTTTTGCTTCTACTCCTCCTCCTGCTCATTTTTCTTCTCCTGATCCTTCTCCTCCTCCTGATCCTTCTCCTCCTCCTGATTCTTCTCCACCTCCTGCTCTTTCTCCACCTCCCGCACCTTCTCCTCCTCCTGCTCCATCGACTCCTTCTCCTGCTCATCCTCCTGCTTCTTCTCCGACTCCTTCTCTACTTCCCCTCCTGGTCCTTCTTCGCCTCCTGTTCCTTCTCGATCTATTGCTTCTTCTCCACATCCTGTTCCTTCTCCTCCTCCTCCTTCTCCACCTCCTTCTCCTCCTCCTCCTCCTTGTCCATCTGTTGCTCCTTCTCCACCTCCTGCTCCTTCTCCTCATCTTGCGCCTTCTCCACCTTCTGCTCATTCTCCTACTCCTGCTCCTACTCCTGCTTCTGCTCCTTCACCCGCTTCTGCTCCGTCTCCTCCTGCTGTTACTTCTCCTCCTGCTGCTTCTTCTGCTCCTGCTGCTGCTTCTCCATCTCCTTCTCCTGCTCCTTCTCCACCTCATGCTCCTTCTCCACTCCTGCTCATTCACAATCTCCTGTTCCTTCTTCTCCTCCTTCTCCTCCTGCTGCTCCTTCTCTACCTCCTGCTCCTTCTCCTCTTCTTGCTCCATCTCCACCTCCTGCTCCTGCTCCTCCTCCTGCTCCTTCTCCACCACCGGCTCTTTGACGCCCTCCTGCTCCTTATATCCCTCCTGCTCCTTCTCCACCTCCTGCTCCTTCTCCACCACCTGCTCCATCTCCACCTCCTGCTCCTTCTCCTTCCCCTGCTCCTTCCCCACCTCCTGCTCATTCTCCACCTCCTGCTCGTTCTTCTCCTCCTGCTCCTGCTCCTCCTGCTGCTTCTTCTCCAACTCCTTCTCCTACTCGCCCTCCTGGTCCTTTTCCGCCACCTGCTCGTTCTCCACCTGTTGCTTCTTCTCCTCCTTCTGTTCCTTGTCCACCTCCTGCTCCTTGTCCACCTCCTGCTCCTTGTCCACCTCCTGCTCCTTCTCCACCTCCTGCTCCTTCTCCAACTCCTACTCCTTCTCCACCTCCAGCTCCTTCTCCACTCCTGCTCCTTCTCCTCCTCCTGCACCTTTTCCTCCTCCTGATCCTTCTCCTCCTCCTGCTTCTTCTCCAACTCATTCACCTACTCCCACACCTGGTCCTTCTCCGCCTCCTGCTCCATCTCCACCGATTGCATCATCTCCACTTCCTGTTCCTCCTCCTCCTCCTGCTCCTTCTCCACCTAATATCCTCGTCCACGTCCTTCTCGCCCTCCTGCTCCTTCTCGCCCTCCTGCTTCTTCTCCCCCACATGCTCCTTCTCGTCCTCCTGCTCCTTCTCCACCTTCTGCTCCTTCTCCACTTTCTGCTCCTTCTCCACTCCTGCTCATTCACCACCTCCTGCTACTTCTTCTCCTCCTTCTCCTCCTCCTGCTCCTTCTCCACCTCCCGCTCCTTGTCTCCCTCCTGCTCCTTCTTCACCTCCTGCTCCTTCTCCAACTCATGCTGCTTCTCTACCTCCTGCTACTACTCCTCCTCCTGCTCCTGCTCCTCCTCCTGCTCCTTCTTCTTCTCCTGCTCCTTCTCCACTCCTGCTCCATCTCCACCTCCGACTTCTTCTCCTCCTCCTGCTCTGCTCCTCCACCTGCTCCTTCTCCACCTCCTGCTCCTTCTTCTCCTCCTGCTCCTGCCCCTCCTACTGCTTCTTCTCCAACTAATTCTCCCACTCCCACTCCTGGTCCTTCTCCGTCTCCTGCTCCTTCTCCACCTATTGCTTCTTCTACACCTCCTGTTCCTTCTCCTCATTATGCTCCTTCTCCACCTCCTTCTCCTCCTCTACCTCCTTCTCCTCCTCCTTCTCCTTGTGCACCTTCTGCTCCTTGTCCACCTCCTGCTCCTTGTCCAACTCCTGCCCCTTCTACTACCCCTTCTCCTCCTCATGGTCCTTTTCCACCTCCTGCTCCTTGTCTTCCTCCTGCTCCTTATCTCCCTCCTGCTCCTTCTCCACCTCCTGCTCCTTCTCCAACTCCTGCTACTTCCTGCCCTCCTGCTCCTTCTCCACCTCCTGGTAATTCCCCACTCCTGCTCATTCACCACCTCCTGCTCGTTTTTCGCCTCCTTCTCTTCCTTCTGCTCCTTTACCACCTCCTGTTCCTTGTCGTCCTCCTGCTCCGTGTCTCCCTCCTGCTCCTTCTCCTCCTCCTGCTCCGTCTCCACCTCCTGCTCGCTCTCAACCTCCTGCTCCTTGTCTTCCTCCTGCTCCTTGTCTCCCTCCTGCTCCTTCTCCTCCTCCTGCTCCGTCTCCACCTCCTGCTCGTTCTCAACCACCTGCTCCTTCTCCTTCTCCTGCTCCTTCTCCACCTCCTGCTCCTTCTCCACCTCCTGCTGCTTCTTATCTTTTTTTTTATTCGTTCACGGGATGTGGGCGTCGCTGGCGAGGCCAGCATTTATTGCCCATCCCTAATTGCCCTTGAGAATGTGGTGGTGAGCCGCCTTCTTGAACCGCTGCAGTCCGTGTGGTGACGGTTCTCCCACAGTGCTGTTAGGAAGGGAGTTCCTGGATTTTGACCCAGCGACAATGAAGGAACGGCGATAAATTTCCAAGTCGGGATGGTGTGTGACTTGGAGGGGAACGTGCAGGTGGTGTTGTTCCCATGTGCCTGCTGCTCTTGTCCTTCCAGGTGGTAGAGGTCGCGGGTTTGGGAGGTGCTGTCGGAGAAGCCTTGGCGAGTTGCTGCAGTGCATCCTGTGGATAGTGCACACTGCAGCCACGGTGCGCCGGTGGTGAAGGGAGTTAATGTTCAGGGTGGTGGATGGGGTGCCAATCAAGCGGGCTGCTTTATCTTGGATGGTGTCGAGCTTCTTGAGTGTTGTTGGAGTTGCACTCATCCAGGCAAGTGGGGAGTATTCCATCACACTCCTGACTTGTGCCTTGTAGATGGTGGAAAGGCTTTGGGGAGTCAGGAGGTGAGTCACTCGCCGCAGATTACCCAGCCTCTGACCTGCTCTAGTAGCCACAGTATTTATATGGCTGGTCCAGCTAAGTTTCTGGTCAATGGTGACCCCCAGGATGTTGATGGTGGGGGATTCGGCGATGGTAATGCCGTTGAATGTCAAGGGGAGGTGGTTAGACTCTCTCTTGTTGGAGATGGTCATTGCCTGGCACTTATCTGGCGCGAATGTTACTTGCCACTTGTGAGCCCAAGCCTGAATGTTGTCCAGGTCTTGCTGCATGCGGGCTCGGACTGCTTCATTATTTGAGGGGTTGCGAATGGAACTGAACACTGTGCAGTCATCAGCGAACATCCCCATTTCTGAACTTATGATGGAGGGAAGGTCATTGATGAAGCACCTGAAGATGGTTGGGCCTAGGACACTGCCCTGAGGAACTCCTGCAGCAATGTCCTGGGGCTGAGATGATTGGTCTCCAACAACCACTACCATCTTCCTTTGTGCTAGGTATGACTCCAGCCACTGGAGAGTTTTTCCCCTGATTCCCATTGACTTCAATTTTACTAGGGCTCCTTGGTGCCACACTCGGTCAAATGCTGCCTTGATGTCAAGGGCAGTCACTCTCACCTCACCTCTGGAATTCAGCTCTTTTGTCCATGTTTGGACCAACGCTGTAATGAGGTCTGGAGCCGAGTGGTCCTGGCGGAACCCAAACTGAGCATCGGTGAGCAGGTTATTGGTGAGTAAGTGTCGCTTGATAGCACTGTCGACGACACCTTCCATCACTTTGCTGATGATTGAGAGTAGACTGATGGGGCGGTAGTTGGCCGGATTGGATTTGTCCTGCTTTTTGTGGACAGGACAGACCTGGGCAATTTTCCACATTGTCGGGTAGATGCCAGTGTTGTAGCTGTACTGGAACAGCTTGGCAAGAGGCGCAGCTAGTTCTGGAGCACAAGTCTTCAGCACAACAGCTGGGATGTTGTCGGGGCCCATAGCCTTTGCTGTATCCAGTGCACTCAGCCGTTTCTTGATATCACGTGGAGTGAATCGAATTGGCTGAAGACTGGCTTCTGTGATGGTGGGGATATCGGGAGGAGGCCAAGATGGATCATCCACTCGGCACTTCTGGATGAAGATGGTTGCAAACGCTTCAGCCTTGTCTTTTGCACTCACGTGCTGTACTCCGCCATCATTGAGGATGGGGATGTTTGCAGAGCCTCCTCCTCCCGTTCGTTGTTTAATTGTCCACCACCATTCACGACTGGATGTGGCAGGACTGCAGAGCTTTGATCTGATCCATTGGTTGTGGATTCGCTTAGCTCTGTCGATAGCATGTTGCTTCCGCTGTTTAGCATGCATGCAGTCCTGAGTTGCAGCTTCACCAGGTTGGCACCTCATTTTTAGGTACGCCTGGTGCTGCTCCTGGCATGCTCTTCTACACTCCTCATTGAACCAGGGTTGATCCCCTGGCTTGTTGGAAATGGTAGAGTGAGGAATATGCCGGGCCATGAGGTTACAGATTGTGCTGGAATATAATTCTGCTGCTGCTGATGGCCCACAGCGCCTCATGGATGCCCAGTTTTGAGCTGCTAGATCCGTTCTGAATCTATCCCATTTAGCACGGTGGTAGTGCCACCTCCTGCTCCTTCTCCTCCTCCTGCTCCTACTCCTCCTCCTGCTCCTTCTCCACATCCAGGTCCTTCTCCACCTCCTGCTCCTTCTTCTCCTCCTGCTCCTGCTCCTCTTCCTGCTTCTTCTCCAACTCCTTCTCCTACTCCCCCTCCTGGCCCTTCTGCACATCCTGCTCCTTCTTCACCTATTGCTTCTTCTCCACCTCCTGTTCGTTCTCCTCCCCCTGCTCCTTCTCCACGTCCTTTTCCTCCTCCATCTCCTTCTCCACCTCCTGCTCCTTCTCCACCTCCTGCTCCTTCTCCTTCTCCTGCTCCTTCTCCACCTCCTTTTCCTTCTCGACCTCCTGCTCCTTCTCCTCATCTTGCGCCTTGTCAACCTCCTGCTCCTTCTCCTCCTCCTGATACTACTTCTCCTCCTGCTCCATCTTCTTCTCCTGCTCCTTCTCCACTCCTGCTCCTTCTTCTCCTCCTGCACCTTCTCCTCCTCCTGCTCCTTCTCCTCCTCCAGCTCCTTCTCCACCTCCTGTTCCTTGTCTCCCTCCCGCTCCTTCTCCACCTCCTGCTGCTCCTCCACCTCCTGCTTCGTTTCCTTCTCCTGCTCCTTCTCCACATCCTGCTCCTTCTTCTCCTCCTGCTCCTGCACCTCCTCCTGCTTCTTCTCTAACTCATTCTCCTACTCCCCCTCCTGGTCCTTCTCCGTCTCCTGCTCCTTCTCCAACTATTGCTTGTTCTCCACCTCCTGTTCCTTCTCCTCATTCTGCTCCTTCTCCACTTCCTTCTCCTCCTCCACCTCCTTCTCCTCCTCCTGCTCCTTGTCCACCTCCTGCTCCTTGTCCACCTCCTGCTCCTTGTCCACCTCCTGCTCCTTGTCCAACTCCTGCCCCTTCTTCTCCTCCATCTCCTCCTCATGATCCTTTTCCACCTCCTGCTCCTTGTCTTCCTCCTGCTCCTTGTCTCCCTCCTGCTCCTTCTCCACCTCCTGCTCCTTCTCGAACTCATTCACCTCCTACCACTCCTGGTCCTTCTCCGCCTCCTGCTCCTTCTCCACCGATTGCATCTTCTCCACTTCCTGTTCCTCCTCCTCCTCCTGCTCCTTCTCCACCGCCTTCTCCTCGTCCACGTCCTTCTCCTCCCCCTGCTCCTTGTCCACCTCCTGCTCCTTGTGCACCTCCTGCTCCGTGTCCACCTCCTGATCTTTTCCCACGTCCTGCTCCTTGTCCACCTCCTGCTCATTGTCCACCTCCTGCTCCATCTCGCCCGCCTGCTCCGTCTCGCCCTCCTGCTCCTTCTCGCCCTCCTGCTTCTTCTCCCCCTCATGCTCCTTCTCGACCTCCTGCTCCTTCTCCACCTCCAGCTCTTTCTCCACTTGCTGCTCCTTCTCCACTCCTGCTCATTCACCACCTCCTGCTCCTTCTTTTCCTCCTTCTCCTCCTCCTGCTCCTTCTTCACCTCCTGCTCCTTCTCCGCCTCCTACTGCTTCTCTACCTCCTGCTACTACTCCTCCTCCTGCTCCTGCTCCTCCTCCTACTCCTTGTTCTTCTCCTGCTCCTTCTCCATTCCTGCTCCTGATCCTCCTCCTGCTCCTTCTTCTTCTCCTGCTCCTTCTCCACTCCTGCTCCATCTCCACCTCAGAATTCTTCTCCTCCTCCTGCTCCTTCTCCTCATCCTGCTCCATCTCCACCTCCTGCTCCTTCTCCATCTCCTGCTCCTTCTCCTTCTCCTGTTCCTTCTTCTCCGCCTGCTCCTTCTCCACCTCCTGTTCCTTGTCTCCCTCCCGCTCCTTCTCCACCTCCTGCTGCTCCTCCACCTCCTGCTTCGTCTCCTTCTCCTGCTCCTTCTCCACATCCTGCTCCTTCTTCTCCTCCTGCTCCTGCACCTCCTCCTGCTTCTTCTCTAACTCATTCTCCTACACCCCCTCCTGGTCCTTCTCCGTCTCCTGCTCCTTCTCCAACTATTGCTTGTTCTCCACCTCCTGTTCCTTCTCCTCATTCTGCTCCTTCTCCACTTCCTTCTCCTCCTCCACCTCCTTCTCCTCCTCCTGCTCCTTGTCCACCTCCTGCTCCTTGTCCACCTCCTGCTCCTTGTCCAACTCCTGCCCCTTCTTCTCCTCCATCTCCTCCTCATGATCCTTTTCCACCTCCTGCTCCTTGTCTTCCTCCTGCTCCTTGTCTCCCTCCTGCTCCTTCTCCACCTCCTGCTCCTTCTCCAACTCCTGCTACTTCCTGCCCTCCTGCTCCTTCTCCAACTCCTGTTAATTCTCCACTCCTACTCATTCACCACCTCCTGCTCGTTCTTCTCCTCCTTCTCCTCCTCCTGCTCCGTTACCACCTCCTGCTCCTTGTCTTCCTCCTGCTCCGTGTCTCCCTCCTGCTCCTTCTCCTCCTCCTGCTCCTTCTACTTCTCCTGCTCCTTCTCCACCTCCTGCTCCTTCTCCACCTCCTGCTGCTTCTCATCTTGCGCCTTCTCCACATCCTGCTCCTTCTCCACCTCCTGCTCCTTGTCTTCCTGCTGCTCCTTGTCACCCTCCTGCTCCTTCTCCTCCTCCTTCTCCGTCTCCACCTCCCGATCGTTCTCAACCTCCTGCTCCTTCTCCTTCTCCTGCTCCTTCTCCACCTCCTGCTCCTTCTCCACATCCTGCTGCTTCTTATCTTGCGCCTTCTCCACCTTCTGCTCCCTTTCCTCCTCCTGCTCCTACTCCTCCTCCTGCTTCTTCATCTTCTCCTGCTCCTTCTCCACTCCTGCTCCTTCTCCTCCACCTGCTCCTTCTGCTCCTCCTGCTCCTTCTCCTCCTCCTGCTCCTTCTCCACATCCTGCTCCTTCTCCACCTCCTGCTCCTTCCTCTCCACCTGCTCCTGCTCCTCTTCCTGCTTTTTCTCCAACTGCTTCTCCTGGCCCTTCTGCGCATCCTGCTCCTTCTTCACCTATTGCTCCTTCTCCACCTCCTGTTCGTTCTCCTCCTCCTGCTCCTTCTCCACCTCCTTCTCCTCCTCCACCTCCTTCCTCCTCCTGCTCCTTGTCGACCTCCTGCTCCTTCTCCACCTCCTGCTCCTTCTCCACCTCCTGCCCTTTCTTCTCCTCCTGCTCCTGCTCCTCCTCCTGCTTCTTCTCCAACTCCTTCTCCTGCTCCTCCTCCTGGTCCGTCTCCGCCTCCTGCTCCTTCTCCACCTATTGCTTCTTCTCCTTCTCCTGTTCCTTCTCCTCCTCCTGCTCCTTCTCCACCTCCTTTTCCTCCTCCACCTCCTTCTCCACCTTCTGCTCCTGGTCCACCTCCTGCTCCTTCTCCACCTCCTTCTCCTCCACCTCCTTCTCCACCTCCTACTCCTGGTCCACCTCATGCTCCTTCTTCTTCTCCTTCTCCTTCTCCACTGCTGCTCCTTCTCCTCCTCCTGCTCCTACTCCTCCTCCTGCACCTTCACCTCCTTCTGCTCCGTCTCCACCTACTGTTCCTTCACCTCCTCCTGCTCCTTCCCCACCTCCTCCTTCTCCACGACCTCCTTCTCCTCCTTCTGCTCTTTGTCCAACTCTTGCTCCGTGTCCACCTCCTGCTCCTTGTCCACTTCCTGCTCCTTCTCCACCTCTTGCTCGTTCTCCACCTCCTGTCCTTCTCCACCTCCTGCTACTTCTCCACCTCCTGCTCCTTATCCTCATCTTGAGCCTTCTCCAACTCCTGCTTCTACTCCTCATCATGCTCCTACTGCTCCTCCTGCTCCTTCACCTCCTCCTACTCCTTCTCCTCCTCCTGCTCCACCTCCACCTCCTGCTCCTTCTCCTTCTCCCGCTCCTTCTCCTTCTCCTGCTATTCTTCTCCGCCTGCTCCTTCTTCTCCTCCTGCTCCTTCTCAATTTCTGCTCAATCTCCAGCTCCTGCTCCTTCTCCTCCTCGTCCTCCTCCTTCCCCTCGTGCTCCTTGTAACCTCCTGTTCCTTCACCCCCTCCTGCTCCTTCTCCCCCTCATGCTCCTTCTCCCCTTCCTGCTCCTTCTCCCCGTTCTTGTCAACCTCCTGCTCCTTGTCCACCTCCTGCTCCTTCTCGCCCTCCTGCTCCTTCCTGCCCTCCTGCTCCATCTCCACCTCCTGCTCCTTTTCCACTACAGCTCCTTCTCCACCTCCTGCTCCTTCTCCACCTGCTGCTCCTTCTCCACTCTCGCTCATTCCCCACCTCCTCCTCCTTCTTCTCCTCCTTCTCACCCTCCTGCTCCGTCTCGCCCTCCTGCTCCTTCTCGCTCTCCTGATCCTTGCCTCCCTGCTGCTCCTTCTCCTCCTCCTGCTCCGTCTCCACCTCCTGCTCGTTCTCAACGTCCTGCTCCTTCTCCTACTCCTGCTCCTGCTCCTCCTCCTGCTTCTTCTCCAACTCATTCTACTACTCCCCCTCCTGGTCCTTCTCCGTCTCCTGCTCCTTCTCCACCCATTGCTTCTTCTCCACCTCCCGTTGCTTCTCATTCTGCTCCTCCTCCACCTCCTTCTCCTCCTCCCCCTCCTTCTCCTCCTCCTGCTCCTTGTCCACCTCCTGCTCCTTGTCCACCTGAG
Organism: Heptranchias perlo; assembly: GCF_035084215.1. NCBI lineage: Eukaryota > Metazoa > Chordata > Chondrichthyes > Hexanchiformes > Hexanchidae > Heptranchias > Heptranchias perlo. The sequence continues at coordinate 511,450 of NW_027138472.1, forward strand.
CTCCTTTTCCACCTCCTGCTCCTTGTCCAACTCCTGCCCCTTCTTCACCTCCTTCTCCTCCTCATGGTCCTTTTCCACGTCCTGCTCCTTGTCTTCCTCCTGCTCCTAGTCTCCCTCCTGCTCCTTCTCCACCTCCTGCTCCTTCTCCAACTCCTGCTACTTCCTGCACTCCTGCTCCTTCTCCACCTCCTGCTCATTCGCCACTCCTGCTCATTCACCACCTCCTGCTCCTTCTTCTCCTCCTTCTCCTCCTCCTGCTCCTTCTCCACCTCCTGGTCTTTGTCTTCCTCCTGCTTCTTGACTCCCTCCTGCTCCTTCTTTTCGTGGTTCTTGTCAATTTTTGTTGGTTTTGATCTATTTAACTTATTTCAGTCAGCAAGATCTTCCTTCTTCAAAGCAAAAAGATTTTATGTTCAAATACAATAACTTTTCGTGGTTTTGTTGGTTTTCATCAAACAAACATATTTCAGCGAATGATAAGTTTTTTCTTTAATAGCGTAAGATTTTATCTTAAAATACAAGATCTTTTCGTGGTTCTTGTCAATTTTTGTTGGTATTCATCTGATGAACTTATTTCAGTCAGCTCGATCTTTCTTCTTTCATGCAAAAAGATTTTCTCTTCAAAGACAAGAACTTTTCGTGGTTTTGTTGGTTTTCAGCAAAAGAACATATTTCAGCGCGCAAGAAGTTTTTTCTTTAACAGCTTAAGATTTTGCCTTAAAATACAAGAACTTTTCGTGATTCTTGTCAATTTTTGTTGGTTTTCATCCAATGAACTTATTTCAGTCAACTAGATCTTTCTTCTTCAACGCAAAAAGATTTTATCTTCAAATACAAGAACTTTTCGAAGTTTTCTTGGTTTTCAACAAATGAACATATTTCAGTGAGCTGGAAGTTTTTTCTTTCAAAGCTCAAGATTTTATCTTAAAATACAAGAACTTTTCGTGGTTCTTGTCAATTTTTGTTGGTTTTCATCAAATGAACTTATTTCAGTCAGCTGGATCTTTCTTTAATGCAAAAACCTGTTTTCTTCAAATACAAGAACTTTTCGTGGTTTTGTTGGTTTTCAGCAAATGAACATATTTCAGCGAGCTGGAAGTTTTTTCTTTAATAGCTTAAGTTTTTATCTTAAAATACAAGAACTTTTCGTGGTTCTTGTCAATTATTGTTGGTTATGATCCAATGAACTTATTTCAGTCAGCTGGATCATTCTTCTTTAATGCAAAAAGATTTTATCTTCAAACACAAGAACTTTTCGTGGTTTTGTTGGTTTTCAGCAAATGAACATATTTCAGCGAGCTGGAAGTTTTTACTTTCATCGCTTCAGATTTTATCTTAAAATACAAGAACTTTTCGTGGTTCTTGTCAATTTTTGTTGGTTTTGATCCAATGAACTTATTTCAGTCAGCTAGATCTTTCTTCTTCAAAGCAAAAAGATTTTATCTTCAAATACAAGAACTTTTCGTGGTTTTGTTGTATTTCAGCAAATGGACATCTTTCAGCGAGCGAGAAGTTTTTTCTTTAATAGCTTAAGATTTTATCTTAAAATACAAGAACTTTTCGTGGTTCTTGTCAATTTTTGTTGGTTTTCATCTCACAATTTCAGTCAGCTGGATCTTTCTTCTTTGATGCAAAAAGATTTTATCTTCAAATACAAGAACTTTTCGTGGTTTTGTTGGTTTTCAGCAAATGAACATATTTCAGCGAGCTATAAGTTTTTTCTTTAATAGCTTAAGATTTTATCTTAAAATACAAGAACTTTTCGTGGTTCTTGTCAATTTTTGTTGGTTTTGATCCAATGAACTTATTTCAGTCAGCTGGATCTTTCTTCTTTAATGCAAAAAGATTTTATCTTCAAATACAAGAACTTTTCGTGGTTTTGTTGGTTTTCAGCAAATGAACATATTTCAGCGAGCTGGAAGTTTTTACTTTAATAGCTTAAGATTTTATCTTAAAATACAAGAACTTTTCGTGGTTCTTGTCAATTTTTGTTGGTTTTGATCCAATGAACTAATTTCAGTCAGCTAGATCTTTCTTCTTCAAAGCAAAAAGATTTTATCTTCAAATACAAGAACTTTTCGAGGTTTTGTTGTATTTCAGCAAATGGACATCTTTCAGCGAGCGAGAAGTTTTTTCTTTAATAGCTTAAGATTTAATCTTAAAATACAAGCACTTTTCATGGTTCTTGTCAATTTTTGTTGGTTTTCATCGAACAATTTCAGTCAGCTGGATCTTTCTTCTTTAATGCAAAAAGATTTTATCTTAAAATACAAGAACTTTTCGTGGTTCTTGTCAATTTTTGTTGGTTTTCATCTAATGAACTTATTTCAGTCAGCTAGTTCTTTTTTCTTTAATGCAAAAAGATTTTATCTTCAAATACAAGAACTTTTAGTGGTTTCGTTGAATTTCAGCAAATGAACATATTTCAGCGAGCTGTAAGTTTTTTCTTTAATAGCTTAAGATTTTATCTTACAATACAAGAACTTTTCGTGGTTCTTGTCAATTTTTGTTGGTTTTGATCTATTTAACTTATTTCAGTCAGCAAGATCTTCCTTCTTCAAAGCAAAAAGATTTTATCTTCAAATACAAGAACTTTTCGTTGTTCTGATCAATTTTTGTTGGTTTTGATCCAATGAACTTATTTCAGTCAGCTGGATCTTTCTTCAATGCAAAAAGATTTTATCTTCAAATACAAGAACTTTTCGTGGTTTTCTTGGTTTTCAGCAAATGAACATATTTCAGCGAGCTGGAAGTTTTTTCTTTAATAGCTCAAGATTTTATCTTAAAATACAACAACTTTTCGTTGTTCTGATCAATTTTTGTTGGTTTTCATCAAATGAACTTATTTCAGTCAGCTGGGTCTTTCTTCTTTCATGCAAAAACCTGTTTTCTTCAAATACAAGAACTTTTCGTGGTTTTGTTGGTTTTCAGCAAATGAACATATTTCAGCGAGCTGGAAGTTTTTTCTTTAATAGCTTAAGTTTTTATCTTAAAATACAAGAACTTTTCGTGGTTCTTGTCAATTTTTGTTGGTTTTGATCCAATGAACTTATTTCAGCCAGCTGGATCTTTCTTCTTTAATGCAAAAAGATTTTATCTTCAAATACAAGAACTTTTAGTGGTTTTGTTGGTTTTCAGCAAATGAACATATTTCAGCGAGCTGGAAGCTTTTACTTTAATAGCTTAAGATTTTATCTTAAAATACAAGAACTTTTCGTGGTTCTTGTCAATTTTTGTTGGTTTTCATCAAATGAACTTATTTCAGTCAGCTGGATCTTTCTTTAATGCAAAAAGATTTTATCTTCAAATACAAGAACTTTTCGTGGTTTTCTTGGTTTTCAGCAAATGAACATATTTCAGCGAGCTGGAAGTTTTTTCTTCAATAGCTCAAGATTTTATCTTAAAATACAAGAACTTTTCGTTGCTCTGATCAATTTTTGTTGGTTTTCATCAAATGAACTTATTTCAGTCAGCTGGATCTTTCTTCTTTCATGCAAAAACCTGTTTTCTTCAAATACAAGAACTTTTCGTGGTTTTGTTGGTTTTCAGCAAATGAACATATTTCAGCGAGCTGGAAGTTTTTTCTTTAATAGCTTAAGTTTTTATCTTAAAATACAAGAACTTTTCGTGGTTCTTGTCAATTTTTGTTGGTTATGATCCAATGAACTTATTTCAGTCAGCTGGATCATTCTTCTTTAATGCAAAAAGATTTTATCTTCAAATACAAGAACTTTTCGTGGTTTTGTTGGTTTTCAGCAAATGAACATATTTCAGCGAGCTGGAAGTTTTTACTTTCATCGCTTCAGATTTTATCTTAAAATACAAGAACTTTTCGTGGTTCTTGTCAATTTTTGTTGGTTTTGATCCAATGAACTTATTTCAGTCAGCTGGATCATTCTTCCTTAATGCAAAAAGATTTTATCTTCAAATACAAGAACTTTTCGTGGTTTTGTTGGTTTTCAGCAAATGAACATATTTCAGCGAGCTGGAAGTTTTTACTTTAATAGCTTAAGATTTTATCTTAAAATACAAGAACTTTTCGTGGTTCTTGTCAATTTTTGTTGGTTTTGATCCAATGAACTAATTTCAGTCAGCTAGATCTTTCTTCTTCAAAGCAAAAAGATTTTATCTTCAAATACAAGAACTTTTCGAGGTTTTGTTGTATTTCAGCAAATGGACATCTTTCAGCGAGCGAGAAGTTTTTTCTTTAATAGCTTAAGATTTAATCTTAAAATACAAGCACTTTTCATGGTTCTTGTCAATTTTTGTTGGTTTTCATCTAACAATTTCAGTCAGCTGGATCTTTCTTCTTTAATGCAAAAAGATTTTATCTTAAAATACAAGAACTTTTCGTGGTTCTTGTCAATTTTTGTTGGTTTTCATCTCATGAACTTATTTCAGTCAGCTAGTTCTTTTTTCTTTAATGCAAAAAGATTTTATCTTCAAATACAAGAACTTTTAGTGGTTTCGTTGAATTTCAGCAAATGAACATATTTCAGCGAGCTGTAAGTTTTTTCTTTAATAGCTTAAGATTTTATCTTACAATACAAGAACTTTTCGTGGTTCTTGTCAATTTTTGTTGGTTTTGATCTATTTAACTTATTTCAGTCAGCAAGATCTTCCTTCTTCAAAGCAAAAAGATTTTATCTTCAAATACAAGAACTTTTCGTTGTTCTGATCAATTTTTGTTGGTTTTGATCCAATGAACTTATTTCAGTCAGCTGGATCTTTCTTCTTTAATGCAAAAAGATTTTATCTTCAAATACAAGAACTTTTCGTGGTTTTCTTGGTTTTCAGCAAATGAACATATTTCAGCGAGCTCGAAGTTTTTTCTTTAATAGCTTAAGTTTTTATCTTAAAATACAAGAACTTTTCGTGGTTCTTGTCAATTTTTGTTGGTTTTGATCCAATGAACTTATTTCAGTCAGCTAGATCTTTCTTCTTCAAAGCAAAAAGATTTTAGCTTCAAATACAAGAACTTTTCGTGGTTTTGTTGGTTTTCAGCAAATGAACATATTTCAGCGAGCTATAAGTTTTTTCTTTAATAGCTTAAGATTTTATCTTAAAATGCAAGAACTTTTCGTGGTTGTTGTCAATTTTTGTTGGTTTTCATCGAATGCACTTATTTGAGTCAGCTGGATCTTTCTTCTTTCATGCAAAAAGATTTTATCCTCAAATACAAGTACTTTTCGTGGATTTGTTGGATTTCAGCAAATGAACATATTTCAGCGAGCTGGAAGTTTTTTCTTTAACAGCTGAAGATTTTATCTGAAAATACAAGAACTTTTCGTGGTTCTTGTCAATTTTTGTTGGTTTTAATCCAATGAACTTATTTCAGTCAGCTGGATCTTTCTTCTTCAATGCAAAAAGATTTTATCTTCAAATACAAGAACTTTTAGTGGTTTTGTTGGTTTTCAGCAAATGAACATATTTCAGCGAGCTGGAAGTTTTTTCTTTAATAGCTTAAGATTTTATCTTAAAATACAAGAACTTTTCGTGGTTCTTGTCAATTTTTGTTGGTTTTCATCCAATGAACTTATTTCAGTCAGCTAGATCTTTCTTCTTCAAAGCAAATAGATTTTATCTTCAAATACAAGAACTTTTCGTGGTTTTGTTGTATTTCAGCAAATGGACATCTTTCAGCGAGCGAGAAGTTTTTTCTTTAATAGCTTAAGATTTTATCTTAAAATACAAGAACTTTTCGTGGTTCTTGTCAATTTTTGTTGGTTTTGATCCAATGAACTTATTTCAGTCAGCTAGATCTTTCTTCTTCAAAGCAAATAGATTTTATCTTCAAATACAAGAACTTTTCGTGGTTTTGTTGTATTTCAGCAAATGGACATCTTTCAGCGAGCGAGAAGTTTTTTCTTTAATAGCTTAAGATTTTATCTTAAAATACAAGAACTTTTCATGGTGCTTGTCAATTTTTGTTGGTTTTGATCCAATGAACATATTTCAGGAAGCTAGATCTTCTTTAATGCAAAAAGATTTTATCTTCAAGTACATGAACTTTTCGTTGTTCTGGTCAATTTTTGTTGGTTTTCATCTGATGAACTTATTTCAGTCAGCGAGATCTTTCTTCTTCAAAGCAAAAAGATTTTATCTTCAAATACAAGAACTTTTCGTGGATTTTTTGGTTTTCAGCAAATGGACATATTTCAGAGAGCAAGAAGTTTTATCTTTGATAGCGTAAGATTTTATCTTAAAATACAAGAACTTTTCGCGTTTCTTGTCAATTTTTGTTGTTTTTCATCCAATGAACTTATTTCAGTCAGCTGGATCTTCTTTAATGCAAAAAGATTTTATCCTCAAATACAAGAACATTTCGTGGATTTGTTGGATTTCAGCAAATGAACATATTTCAGCGAGCTGGAAGTTTTTTCTTTAACAGCTGAAGATTTTATCTGAAAATACAAGAACTTTTCGTGGTTCTTGTCAATTTTTGTTGGTTTTAATCCAATGAACTTATTTCAGTCAGCTGGATCTTTCTTCTTTAATGCAAAAAGATTTTATCTTCAAATACAAGAACTTTTAGTGGTTTTGTTGGTTTTCAGCAAATGAACATATTTCAGCGAGCTGGAAGTTTTTACTTTAATAGCTTAAGATTTTATCTTAAAATACAAGAACTTTTCGTGGTTCTTGTCAATTTTTGTTGGTTTTGATCCAATGAACTTATTTCAGTCAGCTAGATCTTTCTTCTTCAAAGCAAATAGATTTTATCTTCAAATACAAGAACTTTTCGTGGTTTTGTTGTATTTCAGCAAATGGACATCTTTCAGCGAGCGAGAAGTTTTTTCTTTAATAGCTTAAGATTTTATCTTAAAATACAAGAACTTTTCGTGGTTCATGTCAATTTTTGTTGGTTTTCATCTAACAATTTCAGTCAGCTGGATCTTTCTTCTTTCATGCAAAAAGATTTTATCTTCAAATGCAAGTACTTTTCTTGGATTTGTTGGATTTCAGCAAATGAACATATTTCAGCGAGCTGGAAGTTTTTTCTTTAATAGCTGAAGATTTTATCTTCAAATACAAGAACTTTTCGTGGTTCTTGTCAATTTTTGTTGGTTTTGATCCAATGAACTTATTTCAGTCAGCGAGATCTTTCTTCTTCAAAGCAAATAGATTTTATCTTCAAATACAAGAACTTTTCGTGGTTTAGTTGTATTTCAGCAAATGGACATCTTTCAGCGAGCGAGAAGTTTTTTCTTTAATAGCTTAAGATTGTATCTTAAAATACAAGAACTTTTCGTGGTTCTTGTCAATTTTTGTTGGTTTTCATCCAATGAACTTATTTCAGTCAGCTAGATCTTTCTTCTTCAAAGCAAATAGATTTTATCTTCAAATACAAGAACTTTTCGTGGTTTTGTTGTATTTCAGCAAATGGACATATTTCAGCGAGCGAGAAGTTTTTTCTTTAATAGCTTCAGATTTTATCTTAAAATACAAGAACTTTTCGTGGTTCTTGTCAATTTTTGTTGGTTTTCATCTAACAATTTCAGTCAGCTGGATCTTTCTTCTTTAATGCAAAAAGATTTTATCTTCAAATACAAGAACTTTTCGTGGTTTTGTTGGTTTTCAGCAAATGAACATATTTCAGCGAGCGAGAAGTTTTTTCTTTAATAGCTTAAGATTTTATCTTAAAATACAAGAACTTTTCGTGGTTCTTGTCAATTTTTGTTGGTTTTGATCCAATGAACTTATTTCAGTCAGCTGGATCATTCTTCCTTAATGCAAAAAGATTTTATCTTCAAATACAAGAACTTTTCGTGGTTTTGTTGGTTTTCAGCAAATGAACATATTTCAGCGAGCTGGAAGTTTTTACTTCCATCGCTTCAGATTTTATCTTAAAATACAAGAACTTTTCGTGGTTCTTGTCAATTTTTGTTGGTTTTGATCCAATGAACTTATTTCAGTCAGCTAGATCTTTCTTCTTCAAAGCAAAAAGATTTTATCTTCAAATACAAGAACTTTTCGTGGTTTTGTTGTATTTCAGCAAATGGACATCTTTCAGCGAGCGAGAAGTTTTTATCTTTAATAGCTTAAGAATTTATCTTAAAATACAAGCACTTTTCGTGGTTCTTGTCAATTTTTGTTGGTTTTCATCTAACAATTTCAGTCAGCTGGATCTTTCTTCTTTCATGCAAAAAGATTTTATCTTCAAATACAAGTACTTTTCTTGGATTTGTTGGATTTCAGCAAATGAACATATTTCAGTGAGCTGGAAGTTTTTTCTTTAACAGCTTAAGATTTTATCATAAAATACAAGAACTTTTCGTGGTTATGTCAATTTTTGTTGGTTTTGATCGAATGAACTTATTTCAGCCAGCGAGATCTTTCTTCTTCAAAGCAAAGAGATTTTATCTTCAAATACAAGAACTTTTCGTGGTTTTGTTGTATTTCAGCAAATGGACATCTTTCAGCGAGTGAGAAGTTTTTTCTTTGATGGTTTAAGATTTTATCTTAAAATACAAGAACTTTTCGTGGTTCTTATCAATTTTTGTTGGTTTTAATCCAAAGAACTTATTTCAGTCAGCTGGATCTTTCTTCTTTAATGCAAAAAGATTTTATCTTCAAATACAAGAACTTTTAGTGGTTTTGTTGGTTTTCAGCAAATGAACATATTTCAGCGAGCTGGAAGTTTTTACTTTAATAGCTCAAGATTTTATCTTAAAATACAAGAACTTTTCGTGGTTCTTGTCAATTTTTGTTGGTTTTGATCCAATGAACTTATTTCAGTCAGCTAGATCTTTCTTCTTCAAAACAAATAGATTTTATCTTCAAATACAAGAACTTTTCGTGGTTTTGTTGTATTTCAGCAAATGGACATCTTTCAGCGAGCGAGAAGTTTTTTCTTTAATAGCTTAAGATTTTATCTTAAAATACAAGAACTTTTCGTGGTGCTTGTCAATTTTTGTTGGTTTTGATCCAATGAACATATTTCAGGAAGCTAGATCTTCTTTAATGCAAAAAGATTTTATCTTCAAGTACATGAACTTTTCGTTGTTCTGGTCAATTTTTGTTGGTTTTCATCTGATGAACTTATTTCAGTCAGCGAGATCTTTCTTCTTCAAAGCAAAAAGATTTTATCTTCAAATACAAGAACTTTTCGTGGATTTTTTGGTTTTCAGCAAATGGACATATTTCAGAGAGCAAGAAGTTTTATCTTTGATAGCGTAAGATTTTATCTTAAAATACAAGAACTTTTCGCGTTTCTTGTCAATTTTTGTTGTTTTTCATCCAATGAACTTATTTCAGTCAGCTGGATCTTCTTTAATGCAAAAAGATTTTATCCTCAAATACAAGAACATTTCGTGGATTTGTTGGATTTCAGCAAATGAACATATTTCAGCGAGCTGGAAGTTTTTTCTTTAATAGCTGAAGATTTTATCTGAAAATACAAGAACTTTTCGTGGTTCTTGTCAATTTTTGTTGGTTTTAATCCAATGAACTTATTTCAGTCAGCTGGATCTTTCTTCTTTAATGCAAAAAGATTTTATCTTCAAATACAAGAAGTTTTAGTGGTTTTGTTGGTTTTCAGCAAATGAACATATTTCAGCGAGCTGGAAGTTTTTACTTTAATAGCTTAAGATTTTATCTTAAAATACAAGAACTTTTCGTGGTTCTTGTCAATTTTTGTTGGTTTTGATCCAATGAACTTATTTCAGTCAGCTAGATCTTTCTTCTTCAAAGCAAATAGATTTTATCTTCAAATACAAGAACTTTTCGTGGTTTTGTTGTATTTCAGCAAATGGACATCTTTCAGCGAGCGAGAAGTTTTTTCTTTAATAGCTTAAGATTTTATCTTAAACTACAAGAACTTTTCGTGGTTCTTGTCAATTTTTGTTGGTTTTCATCCAATGAACTTATTTCTGTCAGCTAGATCTTTCTTCTTCAAAGCAAATAGATTTTATCTTCAAATACAAGAACTTTTCGTGGTTTTGTTGTATTTCAGCAAATGGACATATTTCAGCGAGCGAGAAGTTTTTTCTTTAATAGCTTAAGATTTTATCTTAAAATACAAGAACTTTTCGTGGTTCATGTCAATTTTTGTTGGTTTTCATCTAACAATTTCAGTCAGCTGGATCTTTCTTCTTTCATGCAAAAAGATTTTATCTTCAAATACAAGTACTTTTCTTGGATTTGTTGGATTTCAGCAAATGAACATATTTCAGCGAGCTGGAAGTTTTTTCTTTAATAGCTTAAGATTTTATCTTCAAATACAAGAACTTTTCGTGGTTCTTGTCAATTTTTGTTGGTTTTGATCCAATGAACTTATTTCAGTCAGCTAGATCTTTCTTCTTCAAAACAAATAGATTTTATCTTCAAATACAAGAACTTTTCGTGGTTTTGTTGTATTTCAGCAAATGGACATCTTTCAGCGAGCGAGAAGTTTTTTCTTTAATAGCTTAAGATTTTATCTTAAAATACAAGAACTTTTCGTGGTGCTTGTCAATTTTTGTTGGTTTTGATCCAATGAACATATTTCAGGAAGCTAGATCTTCTTTAATGCAAAAAGATTTTATCTTCAAGTACATGAACTTTTCGTTGTTCTGGTCAATTTTTGTTGGTTTTCATCTGATGAACTTATTTCAGTCAGCGAGATCTTTCTTCTTCAAAGCAAAAAGATTTTATCTTCAAATACAAGAACTTTTCGTGGATTTTTTGGTTTTCAGCAAATGGACATATTTCAGAGAGCAAGAAGTTTTATCTTTGATAGCGTAAGATTTTATCTTAAAATACAAGAACTTTTCGCGTTTCTTGTCAATTTTTGTTGTTTTTCATCCAATGAACTTATTTCAGTCAGCTGGATCTTCTTTAATGCAAAAAGATTTTATCCTCAAATACAAGAACATTTCGTGGATTTGTTGGATTTCAGCAAATGAACATATTTCAGCGAGCTGGAAGTTTTTTCTTTAATAGCTGAAGATTTTATCTGAAAATACAAGAACTTTTCGTGGTTCTTGTCAATTTTTGTTGGTTTTAATCCAATGAACTTATTTCAGTCAGCTGGATCTTTCTTCTTTAATGCAAAAAGATTTTATCTTCAAATACAAGAAGTTTTAGTGGTTTTGTTGGTTTTCAGCAAATGAACATATTTCAGCGAGCTGGAAGTTTTTACTTTAATAGCTTAAGATTTTATCTTAAAATACAAGAACTTTTCGTGGTTCTTGTCAATTTTTGTTGGTTTTGATCCAATGAACTTATTTCAGTCAGCTCGATCTTTCTTCTTCAAAGCAAATAGATTTTATCTTCAAATACAAGAACTTTTCGTGGTTTTGTTGTATTTCAGCAAATGGACATCTTTCAGCGAGCGAGAAGTTTTTTCTTTAATAGCTTAAGATTTTATCTTAAACTACAAGAACTTTTCGTGGTTCTTGTCAATTTTTGTTGGTTTTCATCCAATGAACTTATTTCAGTCAGCTAGATCTTTCTTCTTCAAAGCAAATAGATTTTATCTTCAAATACAAGAACTTTTCGTGGTTTTGTTGTATTTCAGCAAATGGACATATTTCAGCGAGCGAGAAGTTTTTTCTTTAATAGCTTAAGATTTTATCTTAAAATACAAGAACTTTTCGTGGTTCATGTCAATTTTTGTTGGTTTTCATCTAACAATTTCAGTCAGCTGGATCTTTCTTCTTTCATGCAAAAAGATTTTATCTTCAAATACAAGTACTTTTCTTGGATTTGTTGGATTTCAGCAAATGAACATATTTCAGCGAGCTGGAAGTTTTTTCTTTAATAGCTTAAGATTTTATCTTCAAATACAAGAACTTTTCGTGGTTCTTGTCAATTTTTGTTGGTTTTGATCCAATGAACTTATTTCAGTCAGCGAGATCTTTCTTCTTCAAAGCAAATAGATTTTATCTTCAAATACAAGAACTTTTCGTGGTTTTGTTGTATTTCAGCAAATGGACATCTTTCAGCGAGCGAGAAGTTTTTTCTTTAATAGCTTAAGATTTTATCTTAAAATACAAGAGCTTTTCGTGGTTCTTGTCAATTTTTGTTGGTTTTCATCCAATGAACTTATTTCAGTCAGCTAGATCTTTCTTCTTCAAAGCAAATAGATTTTATCTTCAAATACAAGAACTTTTCGTGGTTTTGTTGTATTTCAGCAAATGGACATATTTCAGCGAGCGAGAAGTTTTTTCTTTAATAGCTTAAGATTTTATCTTAAAATACAAGAACTTTTCGTGGTTCTTGTCAATTTTTGTTGGTTTTCATCTAACAATTTCAGTCAGCTGGATCTTTCTTCTTTAATGCAAAAAGATTTTATCTTCAAATACAAGAACTTTTCGTGGTTTTGTTGGTTTTCCGCAAATGAACATATTTCAGCGAGCGAGAAGTTTTTTCTTTAATAGCTTAAGATTTTATCTTAAAATACAAGAACTTTTCGTGGTTCTTGTCAATTTTTGTTGGTTTTGATCCAATGAACTGATTTCAGTCAGCTGGATCATTCTTCCTTAATGCAAAAAGATTTTATCTTCAAATACAAGAACTTTTCGTGGTTTTGTTGGTTTTCAGCAAATGAACATATTTCAGCGAGCTGGAAGTTTTTACTTCCATCGCTTCAGATTTTATCTTAAAATACAAGAACTTTTCGTGGTTCTTGTCAATTTTTGTTGGTTTTGATCCAATGAACTTATTTCAGTCAGCGAGATCTTTCTTCTTCAAAGCAAAAAGATTTTATCTTCAAATACAAGAACTTTTCGTGGTTTTGTTGTATTTCAGCAAATGGACATCTTTCAGCGAGCGAGAAGTTTTTATCTTTAATAGCTTAAGAATTTATCTTAAAATACAAGCACTTTTCGTGGTTCTTGTCAATTTTTGTTGGTTTTCATCTAACAATTTCAGTCAGCTGGATCTTTCTTCTTTCATGCAAAAAGATTTTATCTTCAAATACAAGAACTTTTCGTGGTTTTGTTGATTTTCAGCAAATGAACATATTTCAGTGAGCTGGAAGTTTTTTCTTTAACAGCTTAAGATTTTATCATAAAATACAAGAACTTTTCGTGGTTATGTCAATTTTTGTTGGTTTTGATCGAATGAACTTATTTCAGCCAGCGAGATCTTTCTTCTTCAAAGCAAAGAGATTTTATCTTCAAATACAAGAACTTTTCGTGGTTTTGTTGTATTTCAGCAAATGGACATCTTTCAGCGAGTGAGAAGTTTTTTCTTTGATGGTTTAAGATTTTATCTTAAAATACAAGAACTTTTCGTGGTTCTTATCAATTTTTGTTGGTTTTAATCCAATGAACTTATTTCAGTCAGCTGGATCTTTCTTCTTTAATGCAAAAAGATTTTATCTTCAAATACAAGAACTTTTAGTGGTTTTGTTGTATTTCAGCAAATGGACATCTTTCAGCGAGCGAGAAGTTTTTTCTTTAATAGCTTAAGATTTTATCTTAAAATACAAGAACTTTTCGTGGTGCTTGTCAATTTTTGTTGGTTTTGATCCAATGAACATATTTCAGGAAGCTAGATCTTCTTTAATGCAAAAAGATTTTATCTTCAAGTACATGAACTTTTCGTTGTTCTGGTCAATTTTTGTTGGTTTTCATCTGATGAACTTATTTCAGTCAGCGAGATCTTTCTTCTTCAAAGCAAAAAGATTTTATCTTCAAATACAAGAACTTTTCGTGGATTTTTTGGTTTTCAGCAAATGGACATATTTCAGAGAGCAAGAAGTTTTATCTTTGATAGCGTAAGATTTTATCTTAAAATACAAGAACTTTTCGCGTTTCTTGTCAATTTTTGTTGTTTTTCATCCAATGAACTTATTTCAGTCAGCTGGATCTTCTTTAATGCAAAAAGATTTTATCCTCAAATACAAGAACATTTCGTGGATTTGTTGGATTTCAGCAAATGAACATATTTCAGCGAGCTGGAAGTTTTTTCTTTAATAGCTGAAGATTTTATCTGAAAATACAAGAACTTTTCGTGGTTCTTGTCAATTTTTGTTGGTTTTAATCCAATGAACTTATTTCAGTCAGCTGGATCTTTCTTCTTTAATGCAAAAAGATTTTATCTTCAAATACAAGAAGTTTTAGTGGTTTTGTTGGTTTTCAGCAAATGAACATATTTCAGCGAGCTGGAAGTTTTTACTTTAATAGCTTAAGATTTTATCTTAAAATACAAGAACTTTTCGTGGTTCTTGTCAATTTTTGTTGGTTTTGATCCAATGAACTTATTTCAGTCAGCTCGATCTTTCTTCTTCAAAGCAAATAGATTTTATCTTCAAATACAAGAACTTTTCGTGGTTTTGTTGTATTTCAGCAAATGGACATCTTTCAGCGAGCGAGAAGTTTTTTCTTTAATAGCTTAAGATTTTATCTCAAAATACAAGAACTTTTCGTGGTTCTTGTCAATTTTTGTTGGTTTTCATCCAATGAACTTATTTCAGTCAGCTAGATCTTTCTTCTTCAAAGCAAATAGATTTTATCTTCAAATACAAGAACTTTTCGTGGTTTTGTTGTATTTCAGCAAATGGACATATTTCAGCGAGCGAGAAGTTTTTTCTTTAATAGCTTAAGATTTTATCTTAAAATACAAGAACTTTTCGTGGTTCATGTCAATTTTTGTTGGTTTTCATCTAACAATTTCAGTCAGCTGGATCTTTCTTCTTTCATGCAAAAAGATTTTATCTTCAAATACAAGTACTTTTCTTGGATTTGTTGGATTTCAGCAAATGAACATATTTCAGCGAGCTGGAAGTTTTTTCTTTAATAGCTTAAGATTTTATCTTCAAATACAAGAACTTTTCGTGGTTCTTGTCAATTTTTGTTGGTTTTGATCCAATGAACTTATTTCAGTCAGCGAGATCTTTCTTCTTCAAAGCAAATAGATTTTATCTTCAAATACAAGAACTTTTCGTGGTTTTGTTGTATTTCAGCAAATGGACATCTTTCAGCGAGCGAGAAGTTTTTTCTTTAATAGCTTAAGATTTTATCTTAAAATACAAGAGCTTTTCGTGGTTCTTGTCAATTTTTGTTGGTTTTCATCCAATGAACTTATTTCAGTCAGCTAGATCTTTCTTCTTCAAAGCAAATAGATTTTATCTTCAAATACAAGAACTTTTCGTGGTTTTGTTGTATTTCAGCAAATGGACATATTTCAGCGAGCGAGAAGTTTTTTCTTTAATAGCTTAAGATTTTATCTTAAAATACAAGAACTTTTCGTGGTTCTTGTCAATTTTTGTTGGTTTTCATCTAACAATTTCAGTCAGCTGGATCTTTCTTCTTTAATGCAAAAAGATTTTATCTTCAAATACAAGAACTTTTCGTGGTTTTGTTGGTTTTCCGCAAATGAACATATTTCAGCGAGCGAGAAGTTTTTTCTTTAATAGCTTAAGATTTTATCTTAAAATACAAGAACTTTTCGTGGTTCTTGTCAATTTTTGTTGGTTTTGATCCAATGAACTGATTTCAGTCAGCTGGATCATTCTTCCTTAATGCAAAAAGATTTTATCTTCAAATACAAGAACTTTTCGTGGTTTTGTTGGTTTTCAGCAAATGAACATATTTCAGCGAGCTGGAAGTTTTTACTTCCATCGCTTCAGATTTTATCTTAAAATACAAGAACTTTTCGTGGTTCTTGTCAATTTTTGTTGGTTTTGATCCAATGAACTTATTTCAGTCAGCTAGATCTTTCTTCTTCAAAGCAAAAAGATTTTATCTTCAAATACAAGAACTTTTCGTGGTTTTGTTGTATTTCAGCAAATGGACATCTTTCAGCGAGCGAGAAGTTTTTATCTTTAATAGCTTAAGAATTTATCTTAAAATACAAGCACTTTTCGTGGTTCTTGTCAATTTTTGTTGGTTTTCATCTAACAATTTCAGTCAGCTGGATCTTTCTTCTTTCATGCAAAAAGATTTTATCTTCAAATACAAGTACTTTTCTTGGATTTGTTGGATTTCAGCAAATGAACATATTTCAGTGAGCTGGAAGTTTTTTCTTTAACAGCTTAAGATTTTATCATAAAATACAAGAACTTTTCATGGTTATGTCAATTTTTGTTGGTTTTGATCGAATGAACTTATTTCAGCCAGCGAGATCTTTCTTCTTCAAAGCAAAGAGATTTTATCTTCAAATACAAGAACTTTTCGTGGTTTTGTTGTATTTCAGCAAATGGACATCTTTCAGCGAGTGAGAAGTTTTTTCTTTGATGGTTTAAGATTTTATCTTAAAATACAAGAACTTTTCGTGGTTCTTATCAATTTTTGTTGTTTTTAATCCAATGAACTTATTTCAGTCAGCTGGATCTTTCTTCTTTAATGCAAAAAGATTTTATCTTCAAATACAAGAACTTTTAGTGGTTTTGTTGGTTTTCAGCAAATGAACATATTTCAGCGAGCTGGAAGTTTTTACTTTAATAGCTCAAGATTTTATCTTAAAATACAAGAACTTTTCGTGGTTCTTGTCAATTTTTGTTGGTTTTGATCCAATGAACTTATTTCAGTCAGCTAGATCTTTCTTCTTCAAAGCAAATAGATTTTATCTTCAAATACAAGAACTTTTCGTGGTTTTGTTGTATTTCAGCAAATGGACATCTTTCAGCGAGCGAGAAGTTTTTTCTTTAATAGCTTAAGATTTTATCTTAAAATACAAGAACTTTTCGTGGTGCTTGTCAATTTTTGTTGGTTTTGATCCAATGAACATATTTCAGGAAGCTAGATCTTCTTTAATGCAAAAAGATTTTATCTTCAAGTACATGAACTTTTCGTTGTTCTGGTCAATTTTTGTTGGTTTTCATCTGATGAACTTATTTCAGTCAGCGAGATCTTTCTTCTTCAAAGCAAAAAGATTTTATCTTCAAATACAAGAACTTTTCGTGGATTTTTTGGTTTTCAGCAAATGGACATATTTCAGAGAGCAAGAAGTTTTATCTTTGATAGCGTAAGATTTTATCTTAAAATACAAGAACTTTTCATGGTTCTTATCAATTTTTGTTGGTTTTCATCTAATGAACTTATTTCAGTCAGCTTGTGCTTTCTTCTTTATGCAAAAAGGTCTTATCTTCAAATACAATAACTTTTCGTGGTTTTGTTGGATTTCAGCAAATGAACATATTTCAGCGAGCGAGAAGTTTTTTCTTTCACAGCTTAAGATTTTATCTTAAAATACAAGAACCTTTCGTGGTTCTGGTCAATTTTTGTTGGTTTTCATCCAATGAACTTATTTCAGTCAGCTGGATCTTTCTTCTTCAATGCCAAAAGATTTTATCTTCAAATACAAGAACTTTTCGTGGTTTTGTTGGTTTTCAGCAAATGAGCATATTTCAGCGAGCTGGAAGTTTTTTCTTTAATAGCTGAAGATTTTATCTGAAAATACAAGAACTTTTCGTGGTTCTTGTCAATTTTTGTTGGTTTTAATCCAATGAACTTATTTCAGTCAGCTGGATCTTTCTTCTTTAATGCAAAAAGATTTTTATCTTCAAATACAAGAACTTTTAGTGGTTTTGTTGGTTTTCAGCAAATGAACATATTTCAGCGAGCTGGAAGTTTTTACTTTAATAGCTTAAGATTTTATCTTAAAATACAAGAACTTTTCGTGGTTCTTGTCAATTTTTGTTGGTTTTGATCCAATGAACTTATTTCAGTCAGCTAGATCTTTCTTCTTCAAAGCAAATAGATTTTATCTTCAAATACAAGAACTTTTCGTGGTTTTGTTGTATTTCAGCAAATGGACATCTTTCAGCGAGCGAGAAGTTTTTTCTTTAATAGCTTAAGATTTTATCTTAAACTACAAGAACTTTTCGTGGTTCTTGTCAATTTTTGTTGGTTTTCATCCAATGAACTTATTTCAGTCAGCTAGATCTTTCTTCTTCAAAGCAAATAGATTTTATCTTCAAATACAAGAACTTTTCGTGGTTTTGTTGTATTTCAGCAAATGGACATATTTCAGCGAGCGAGAAGTTTTTTCTTTAATAGCTTAAGATTTTATCTTAAAATACAAGAACTTTTCGTGGTTCATGTCAATTTTTGTTGGTTTTCATCTAACAATTTCAGTCAGCTGGATCTTTCTTCTTTCATGCAAAAAGATTTTATCTTCAAATACAAGTACTTTTCTTGGATTTGTTGGATTTCAGCAAATGAACATATTTCAGCGAGCTGGAAGTTTTTTCTTTAACAGCTTAAGATTTTATCTTCAAATACAAGAACTTTTCGTGGTTCTTGTCAATTTTTGTTGGTTTTGATCCAATGAACTTATTTCAGTCAGCGAGATCTTTCTTCTTCAAAGCAAATAGATTTTATCTTCAAATACAAGAACTTTTCGTGGTTTTGTTGTATTTCAGCAAATGGACATCTTTCAGCGAGCGAGAAGTTTTTTCTTTAATAGCTTAAGATTTTATCTTAAAATACAAGAGCTTTTCGTGGTTCTTGTCAATTTTTGTTGGTTTTCATCCAATGAACTTATTTCAGTCAGCTAGATCTTTCTTCTTCAAAGCAAATAGATTTTATCTTCAAATACAAGAACTTTTCGTGGTTTTGTTGTATTTCAGCAAATGGACATATTTCAGCGAGCGAGAAGTTTTTTCTTTAATAGCTTAAGATTTTATCTTAAAATACAAGAACTTTTCGTGATTCTTGTCAATTTTTGTTGGTTTTCATCTAACAATTTCAGTCAGCTGGATCTTTCTTCTTTAATGCAAAAAGATTTTATCTTCAAATACAAGATCTTTTCGTGGTTTTGTTGGTTTTCCGCAAATGAACATATTTCAGCGAGCGAGAAGTTTTTTCTTTAATAGCTTAAGATTTTATCTTAAAATACAAGAACTTTTCGTGGTTCTTGTCAATTTTTGTTGGTTTTGATCCAATGAACTGATTTCAGTCAGCTGGATCATTCTTCCTTAATGCAAAAAGATTTTATCTTCAAATACAAGAACTTTTCGTGGTTTTGTTGGTTTTCAGCAAATGAACATATTTCAGCGAGCTGGAAGTTTTTACTTCCATCGCTTCAGATTTTATCTTAAAATACAAGAACTTTTCGTGGTTCTTGTCAATTTTTGTTGGTTTTGATCCAATGAACTTATTTCAGTCAGCTAGATCTTTCTTCTTCAAAGCAAAAAGATTTTATCTTCAAATACAAGAACTTTTCGTGGTTTTGTTGTATTTCAGCAAATGGACATCTTTCAGCGAGCGAGAAGTTTTTATCTTTAATAGCTTAAGAATTTATCTTAAAATACAAGCACTTTTCGTGGTTCTTGTCAATTTTTGTTGGTTTTCATCTAACAATTTCAGTCAGCTGGATCTTTCTTCTTTCATGCAAAAAGATTTTATCTTCAAATACAAGTACTTTTCTTGGATTTGTTGGATTTCAGCAAATGAACATATTTCAGTGAGCTGGAAGTTTTTTCTTTAACAGCTTAAGATTTTATCATAAAATACAAGAACTTTTAGTGGTTTTGTTGTATTTCAGCAAATGGACATCTTTCAGCGAGCGAGAAGTTTTTTCTTTAATAGCTTAAGATTTTATCTTAAAATACAAGAACTTTTCGTGGTGCTTGTCAATTTTTGTTGGTTTTGATCCAATGAACATATTTCAGGAAGCTAGATCTTCTTTAATGCAAAAAGATTTTATCTTCAAGTACATGAACTTTTCGTTGTTCTGGTCAATTTTTGTTGGTTTTCATCTGATGAACTTATTTCAGTCAGCGAGATCTTTCTTCTTCAAAGCAAAAAGATTTTATCTTCAAATACAAGAACTTTTCGTGGATTTTTTGGTTTTCAGCAAATGGACATATTTCAGAGAGCAAGAAGTTTTATCTTTGATAGCGTAAGATTTTATCTTAAAATACAAGAACTTTTCGCGTTTCTTGTCAATTTTTGTTGTTTTTCATCCAATGAACTTATTTCAGTCAGCTGGATCTTCTTTAATGCAAAAAGATTTTATCCTCAAATACAAGAACATTTCGTGGATTTGTTGGATTTCAGCAAATGAACATATTTCAGCGAGCTGGAAGTTTTTTCTTTAATAGCTGAAGATTTTATCTGAAAATACAAGAACTTTTCGTGGTTCTTGTCAATTTTTGTTGGTTTTAATCCAATGAACTTATTTCAGTCAGCTGGATCTTTCTTCTTTAATGCAAAAAGATTTTATCTTCAAATACAAGAAGTTTTAGTGGTTTTGTTGGTTTTCAGCAAATGAACATATTTCAGCGAGCTGGAAGTTTTTACTTTAATAGCTTAAGATTTTATCTTAAAATACAAGAACTTTTCGTGGTTCTTGTCAATTTTTGTTGGTTTTGATCCAATGAACTTATTTCAGTCAGCTAGATCTTTCTTCTTCAAAGCAAATAGATTTTATCTTCAAATACAAGAACTTTTCGTGGTATTGTTGTATTTCAGCAAATGGACATCTTTCAGCGAGCGAGAAGTTTTTTCTTTAATAGCTTAAGATTTTATCTTAAACTACAAGAACTTTTCGTGGTTCTTGTCAATTTTTGTTGGTTTTCATCCAATGAACTTATTTCAGTCAGCTAGATCTTTCTTCTTCAAAGCAAATAGATTTTATCTTCAAATACAAGAACTTTTCGTGGTTTTGTTGTATTTCAGCAAATGGACATATTTCAGCGAGCGAGAAGTTTTTTCTTTAATAGCTTAAGATTTTATCTTAAAATACAAGAACTTTTCGTGGTTCATGTCAATTTTTGTTGGTTTTCATCTAACAATTTCAGTCAGCTGGATCTTTCTTCTTTCATGCAAAAAGATTTTATCTTCAAATACAAGTACTTTTCTTGGATTTGTTGGATTTCAGCAAATGAACATATTTCAGCGAGCTGGAAGTTTTTTCTTTAATAGCTTAAGATTTTATCTTCAAATACAAGAACTTTTCGTGGTTCTTGTCAATTTTTGTTGGTTTTGATCCAATGAACTTATTTCAGTCAGCGAGATCTTTCTTCTTCAAAGCAAATAGATTTTATCTTCAAATACAAGAACTTTTCGTGGTTTTGTTGTATTTCAGCAAATGGACATCTTTCAGCGAGCGAGAAGTTTTTTCTTTAATAGCTTAAGATTTTATCTTAAAATACAAGAGCTTTTCGTGGTTCTTGTCAATTTTTGTTGGTTTTCATCCAATGAACTTATTTCAGTCAGCTAGATCTTTCTTCTTCAAAGCAAATAGATTTTATCTTCAAATACAAGAACTTTTCGTGGTTTTGTTGTATTTCAGCAAATGGACATATTTCAGCGAGCGAGAAGTTTTTTCTTTAATAGCTTAAGATTTTATCTTAAAATACAAGAACTTTTCGTGGTTCTTGTCAATTTTTGTTGGTTTTCATCTAACAATTTCAGTCAGCTGGATCTTTCTTCTTTAATGCAAAAAGATTTTATCTTCAAATACAAGAACTTTTCGTGGTTTTGTTGGTTTTCCGCAAATGAACATATTTCAGCGAGCGAGAAGTTTTTTCTTTAATAGCTTAAGATTTTATCTTAAAATACAAGAACTTTTCGTGGTTCTTGTCAATTTTTGTTGGTTTTGATCCAATGAACTGATTTCAGTCAGCTGGATCATTCTTCCTTAATGCAAAAAGATTTTATCTTCAAATACAAGAACTTTTCGTGGTTTTGTTGGTTTTCAGCAAATGAACATATTTCAGCGAGCTGGAAGTTTTTACTTCCATCGCTTCAGATTTTATCTTAAAATACAAGAACTTTTCGTGGTTCTTGTCAATTTTTGTTGGTTTTGATCCAATGAACTTATTTCAGTCAGCTAGATCTTTCTTCTTCAAAGCAAAAAGATTTTATCTTCAAATACAAGAACTTTTCGTGGTTTTGTTGTATTTCAGCAAATGGACATCTTTCAGCGAGCGAGAAGTTTTTATCTTTCATAGCTTAAGAATTTATCTTAAAATACAAGCACTTTTCGTGGTTCTTGTCAATTTTTGTTGGTTTTCATCTAACAATTTCAGTCAGCTGGATCTTTCTTCTTTCATGCAAAAAGATTTTATCTTCAAATACAAGTACTTTTCTTGGATTTGTTGGATTTCAGCAAATGAACATATTTCAGTGAGCTGGAAGTTTTTTCTTTAACAGCTTAAGATTTTATCATAAAATACAAGAACTTTTCGTGGTTATGTCAATTTTTGTTGGTTTTGATCGAATGAACTTATTTCAGCCAGCGAGATCTTTCTTCTTCAAAGCAAAGAGATTTTATCTTCAAATACAAGAACTTTTCGTGGTTTTGTTGTATTTCAGCAAATGGACATCTTTCAGCGAGTGAGAAGTTTTTTCTTTGATGGTTTAAGATTTTATCTTAAAATACAAGAACTTTTCGTGGTTCTTATCAATTTTTGTTGGTTTTAATCCAATGAACTTATTTCAGTCAGCTGGATCTTTCTTCTTTAATGCAAAAAGATTTTATCTTCAAATACAAGAACTTTTAGTGGTTTTGTTGGTTTTCAGCAAATGAACATATTTCAGCGAGCTGGAAGTTTTTACTTTAATAGCTCAAGATTTTATCTTAAAATACAAGAACTTTTCGTGGTTCTTGTCAATTTTTGTTGGTTTTGATCCAATGAACTTATTTCAGTCAGCTAGATCTTTCTTCTTCAAAGCAAATAGATTTTATCTTCAAATACAAGAACTTTTCGTGGTTTTGTTGTATTTCAGCAAATGGACATCTTTCAGCGAGCGAGAAGTTTTTTCTTTAATAGCTTAAGATTTTATCTTAAAATACAAGAACTTTTCGTGGTGCTTGTCAATTTTTGTTGGTTTTGATCCAATGAACATATTTCAGGAAGCTAGATCTTCTTTAATGCAAAAAGATTTTATCTTCAAGTACATGAACTTTTCGTTGTTCTGGTCAATTTTTGTTGGTTTTCATCTGATGAACTTATTTCAGTCAGCGAGATCTTTCTTCTTCAAAGCAAAAAGATTTTATCTTCAAATACAAGAACTTTTCGTGGATTTTTTGGTTTTCAGCAAATGGACATATTTCAGAGAGCAAGAAGTTTTATCTTTGATAGCGTAAGATTTTATCTTAAAATACAAGAACTTTTCGCGTTTCTTGTCAATTTTTGTTGTTTTTCATCCAATGAACTTATTTCAGTCAGCTGGATCTTCTTCAATGCAAAAAGATTTTATCCTCAAATACAAGAACATTTCGTGGTTTTGTTGGTTTTCAGCAAATGTACATATTTAAGCGAGCTGGAAGTTTTTTCTTCAATAGCTTAAGATTTTATCTTAAAATACAAGAACTTTTCATGGTTCTTATCAATTTTTGTTGGTTTTCATCTAATGAACTTATTTCAGTCAGCTTGTGCTTTCTTCTTTATGCAAAAAGGTCTTATCTTCAAATACAATAACTTTTCGTGGTTTTGTTGGATTTCAGCAAATGAACATATTTCAGCGAGCGAGAAGTTTTTTCTTTCACAGCTTAAGATTTTATCTTAAAATACAAGAACCTTTCGTGGTTCTGGTCAATTTTTGTTGGTTTTCATCCAATGAACTTATTTCAGTCAGCTGGATCTTTCTTCTTCAATGCCAAAAGATTTTATCTTCAAATACAAGAACTTTTCGTGTTTTTGTTGGTTTTCAGCAAATGAGCATATTTCAGCGAGCTGGAAGTTTTTTCTTCAATAGCTTAAGATTTTATCTTAAAATACAAGAACTTTTCGTGGTTCTTGTCAATTTTTGTTGGTTTTCATCCAATGAACTTATTTCAGTCAGCTAGATCTTTCTTCTTCAAAGCAAAAAGATTTTATCTTCAAACACAAGAACTTATCGTGGTTTTGTTGGTTTTCAGCAAATGAACATATTTCAGTGACCTGGAAGTTTTTTCATTAATAGCGTAAGATTTTATCTTAAAATACAAGACCTTATTGTGGTTCTTGTCAATTTTTGTTGGTTTCATTTGATGAACTTATTTCAGTCAGCTGGAGCTTTCTTCTTTAATGCAAAAAGGTTTTATCTTCAAATACAAGAACTTTTCGTGGTTTTGTTGGTTTTCAGCAAATGAACATATTTCAGCGAGCTGGAAGTTTTTTCTTTAATAGCTCAAGATTTTATCTTAAAATACAAGAACTTTTCGTGGTTCTTGTCAATTTTTGTTGGTTTTGATCGAATGAACTTATTTCAGCCAGCTAGATCTTTCTTCTTCAAAGCAAAGAGATTTTATCTTCAAATACAAGATCTTTTCGTGGTTTTGTTGTATTTCAGCAAATGGACATCTTTCAGCGAGTGAGAAGTTTTTTCTTTGATGGTTTAAGATTTTATCTTAAAATACAAGAACTTTTCGTGGTTCTTGTCAATTTTTGTTGGTTTTAATCCAATGAACTTATTTCAGTCAGCTGGATCTTTCTTCTTTAATGCAAAAAGATTTTATCTTCAAATACAAGAACTTTTAGTGGTTTGGTTGGTTTTCAGCAAATGGACATCTTTCAGCGAGCGAGAAGTTTTTTCTTTAATAGCTTAAGATTTTATCTTAAAATACAAGAACTTTTCGTGGTTCTTGTCAATTTTTGTTGGTTTTAATCCAATGAACTTGTTTCAGTCAGCTGGATCTTTCTTCTTTAATGCAAAAAGATTTTATCTTCAAATACAAGAACTTTTACTGGTTTTGTTGGTTTTCAGCAATTGAACATATTTCAGCGAGCTGGAAGTTTTTACTTCAATAGCTTAAGATTTTATCTTAAAATACAAGAACTTTTCGTGGTTCTTGTCAATTTTTGTTGGTTTTGATCCAATGAACTTATTTCAGTCAGCTAGATCTTTCTTCTTCAAAGCAAATAGATTTTATCTTCAAATACAAGAACTTTTCATGGTTTTGTTGTATTTCAGCAAATGGACATCTTTCAGCGAGCGAGACGTTTTTTCTTTAATAGCTTAAGATTTTATCTTAAAATACAAGAACTTTTCGTGGTTCTTGTCAATTTTTGTTGGTTTTCATCTCACAATTTCAGTCAGCTGGATCTTTCTTCTTTAATGCAAAAAGATTTTATCTTCAAATACAAGAACTTTTCGTGGTTTTGTTGGTTTTCAGCAAATGAACATATTTCAGCGAGCTGGAAGTTTTTTCTTTAACAGCTTAAGATTTTATCTTCAAATACAAGAAATTTTCGTGGTTCTTGTCAATTTTTGTTGGTTTTGATCCAATGAACATATTTCAGGAAGCTAGATCTTCTTTAAATCAAAAAGATTTTATCTTCAAGTACATGAACTTTTCGTTGTTCTGGTCAATTTTTGTTGGTTTTCATCTGATGAACTTATTTCAGTCAGCGAGATCTTTCTTCTTCAAAGCAAAAAGATTTTATCTTCAAACACAAGAACTTTTCGTGGATTTTTTGGTTTTCAGCAAATGGACATATTTCAGAGAGCAAGAAGTTTTATCTTTGATAGCGTAAGATTTTATCTTAAAATACAAAAACTTTTCGCGTTTCTTGTCAATTTTTGTTGTTTTTCATCCAATGAACTTATTTCAGTCAGCTGGATCTTCTTTCATGCAAAAAGATTTTATCCTCAAATACAAGAACATTTCGTGGTTTTGTTGGTTTTCAGCAAATGTACATATTTAAGCGAGCTGGAAGTTTTTTCTTCAATAGCTTCAGATTTTATCTTAAAATACAAGAACTTTTCGTGGTTCTTATCAATTTTTGTTGGTTTTCATCTAATGAACTTATTTCAGTCAGCTTGTGCTTTCTTCTTTGTGCAAAAAGATCTTATCTTCAAATACAATAACTTTTCGTGCTTTTGTTGGATTTCAGCAAATGAACATATTTCAGCGAGCGAGAAGTTTTTTCTTTCATAGCTTAAGATTTTATCTTAAAACACAAGAACCTTTTTGTGGTTCTTGTCAATTTTTGTTGGTTTTGATCGAATGAACTTATTTCAGCCAGCGAGATCTTTCTTCTTCAAAGCAAAGAGATTTTATCTTCAAATACAAGAACTTTTCGTGGTTTTGTTGTATTTCAGCAAATGGACATCTTTCAGCGAGTGAGAAGTTTTTTCTTTGATGGTTTAAGATTTTATCTTAAAATACAAGAACTTTTCGTGGTTCTTGTCAATTTTTGTTGGTTTTAATCCAATGAACTTATTTCAGTCAGCTGGATCTTTCTTCTTTAATGCAAAAAGATTTTATCTTCAAATACAAGAACTTTTAGTGGTTTTGTTGGTTTTCAGTAAATGAACATATTTCAGCGAGCTGGAAGTTTTTACTTTAATAGCTTAAGATTTTATCTTAAAATACAAGAACTTTTCGTGGTTCTTGTCAATTTTTGTTGGTTTTGATCCAATGAACTTATTTCAGTCAGCTAGATCTTTCTTCTTCAAAGCAAATAGATTTTATCTTCAAATACAAGAACTTTTCGTGGTTTTGTTGTATTTCAGCAAATGGACATCTTTCAGCGAGCGAGAAGTTTTTTCTTTAATAGCTTAAGATTTTATCTTAAAATACAAGAACTTTTCGTGGTTCTTGTCCATTTTTGTTGGTTGTCATCCAATGAACTTATTTCAGTCAGCTCGATCTTTCTTCTTCAAAGCAAATAGATTTTATCTTCAAATACAAGAACTTTTCGTGGTTTTGTTGTATTTCAGCAAATGGACATCTTTCAGCGAGCGAGAAGTTTTTTCTTTAATAGCTTAAGATTTTATCTTAAAATACAAGAACTTTTCGTGGTGCTTGTCAATTTTTGTTGGTTTTGATCCAATGAACATATTTCAGGAAGCTAGATCTTCTTTAATGCAAAAAGATTTTATCTTCAAGTACATGAACTTTTCGTTGTTCTGGTCAATTTTTGTTGGTTTTCATCTGATGAACTTATTTCAGTCAGCGAGATCTTTCTTCTTCAAAGCAAAAAGATTTTATCTTCAAATACAAGAACTTTTCGTGGATTTTTTGGTTTTCAGCAAATGGACATATTTCAGAGAGCAAGAAGTTTTATCTTTGATAGCGTAAGATTTTATCTTAAAATACAAGAACTTTTCGCGTTTCTTGTCAATTTTTGTTGTTTTTCATCCAATGAACTTATTTCAGTCAGCTGGATCTTCTTTAATGCAAAAAGATTTTATCCTCAAATACAAGAACATTTCGTGGTTTTGTTGGTTTTCAGCAAATGTACATATTTAAGCGAGCTGGAAGTTTTTTCTTCAATAGCTTAAGATTTTATCTTAAAATACAAGAACTTTTCGTGGTTCTTATCAATTTTTGTTGGTTTTCATCTAATGAACTTATTTCAGTCAGCTTGTGCTTTCTTCTTTGTGCAAAAAGGTCTTATCTTCAAATACAATAACTTTTCGTGCTTTTGTTGGTTTTCAGCAAATGAAGATATTTCAGCGAGCTGGAAGTTTTTTCTTCAATAGCTCAAGATTTTATCTGAAAATACAAGAACTTTTCGTGGTTTTGTTGGATTTCAGCAAATGAACATATTTCAGCGAACGAGAAGTTTTTTCTTTCACAGTTTAAGATTTTATCTTAAAATACAAGAACCTTTCGTGGTTCTGGTCAATTTTTGTTGGTTTTCATCCAATGAACTTATTTCAGTCAGCTGGATCTTTCTTCTTCAATGCCAAAAGATTTTATCTTCAAATACAAGAACTTTTCGTGGTTTTGTTGGTTTTCAGCAAATGAGCATATTTCAGCGAGCTGGAAGTTTTTTCTTCAATAGCTTAAGATTTTATCTTAAAATACAAGAACTTTTCGTGGTTCTTGTCAATTTTTGTTGGTTTTCATCCAATGAACTTATTTCAGTCAGCTAGATCTTTCTTCTTCAAAGCAAAAAGATTTTATCTTCAAACACAATTACTTATCGTGGTTTTGTTGGTTTTCAGCAAATGAACATATTTCAGTGACCTGGAAGTTTTTTCATTAATAGCGTAAGATTTTATCTTAAAATACAAGACCTTTTTGTGGTTCTTGTCAATTTTTGTTGGTTTCATTTGATGAACTTATTTCAGTCAGCTGGAGCTTTCTTCTATAATGCAAAAAGGTTTTATCTTCAAATACAAGAACTTTTCGTGGTTTTGTTGGTTTTCAGCAAATGAACATATTTCAGCGAGCTGGAAGTTTTTTCTTTAATAGCTCAAGATTTTATCTTAAAATACAAGAACTTTTCGTGGTTCTTGTCAATTTTTGTTGGTTTTGATCGAATGAACTTATTTCAGCCAGCTAGATCTTTCTTCTTCAAAGCAAAGAGATTTTATCTTCAAATACAAGAACTTTTCGTGGTTTTGTTGTATTTCAGCAAATGGACATCTTTCAGCGAGTGAGAAGTTTTTTCTTTGATGGTTTAAGATTTTATCTTAAAATACAAGAACTTTTCGTGGTTCTTGTCAATTTTTGTTGGTTTTAATCCAATGAACTTATTTCAGTCAGCTGGATCTTTCTTCTTTAATGCAAAAAGATTTTATCTTCAAATACAAGAACTTTTAGTGGTTTTGTTGGTTTTCAGCAAATGGACATCTTTCAGCGAGCGAGAAGTTTTTTCTTTAATAGCTTCAGATTTTATCTTAAAATACAAGAACTTTTCGTGGTTCTTGTCAATTTTTGTTGGTTTTAATCCAATGAACGTGTTTCAGTCAGCTGGATCTTTCTTCTTTAATGCAAAAAGATTTTATCTTCAAATACAAGAACTTTTACTGGTTTTGTTGGTTTTCAGCAATTGAACATATTTCAGCGAGCTGGAAGTTTTTACTTCAATAGCTTAAGATTTTATCTTAAAATACAAGAACTTTTCGTGGTTCTTGTCAATTTTTGTTGGTTTTGATCCAATGAACTTATTTCAGTCAGCTAGATCTTTCTTCTTCAAAGCAAATAGATTTTATCTTCAAATACAAGAACTTTTCATGGTTTTGTTGTATTTCAGCAAATGGACATCTTTCAGCGAGCGAGAAGTTTTTTCTTTAATAGCTTAAGATTTTATCTTAAAATACAAGAACTTTTCGTGGTTCTTGTCAATTTTTGTTGGTTTTCATCTAACAATTTCAGTCAGCTGGATCTTTCTTCTTTAATGCAAAAAGATTTTATCTTCAAATACAAGAACTTTTCGTGGTTTTGTTGGTTTTCAGCAAATGAACATATTTCAGCGAGCTGGAAGTTTTTTCTTTAACAGCTGAAGATTTTATCTTAAAATACAAGAAATTTTCGTGGTTCTTGTCAATTTTTGTTGGTTTTGATCCAATGAACATATTTCAGGAAGCTAGATCTTCTTTAATGCAAAAAGATTTTATCTTCAAGTACATGAACTTTTCGTTGTTCTGGTCAATTTTTGTTGGTTTTCATCTGATGAACTTATTTCAGTCAGCGAGATCTTTCTTCTTCAAAGCAAAAAGATTTTATCTTCAAACACAAGAACTTTTCGTGGATTTTTTGGTTTTCAGCAAATGGACATATTTCAGAGAGCAAGAAGTTTTATCTTTGATAGCGTAAGATTTTATCTTAAAATACAAAAACTTTTCGCGTTTCTTGTCAATTTTTGTTGTTTTTCATCCAATGAACTTATTTCAGTCAGCTGGATCTTCTTTCATGCAAAAAGATTTTATCCTCAAATACAAGAACATTTCGTGGTTTTGTTGGTTTTCAGCAAATGTACATACTTAAGCGAGCTGGAAGTTTTTTCTTCAATAGCTTAAGATTTTATCTTAAAATACAAGAACTTTTCGTGGTTCTTATCAATTTTTGTTGGTTTTCATCTAATGAACTTATTTCAGTCAGCTTGTGCTTTCTTCTTTGTGCAAAAAGGTCTTATCTTCAAATACAATAACTTTTCGTGCTTTTGTTGGTTTTCAGCAAATGAACATATTTCAGCGAGCTGGAAGTTTTTTCTTCAATAGCTCAAGATTTTATCTTAAAATACAAGAACCTTTTTGTGGTTCTTGTCAATTTTTGTTGGTTTTGATCGAATGAACTTATTTCAGCCAGCGAGATCTTTCTTCTTCAAAGCAAAGAGATTTTATCTTCAAATACAAGAACTTTTAGTGGTTTTGTTGTATTTCAGCAAATGGACATCTTTCAGCGAGTGAGAAGTTTTTTCTTTGATGGTTTAAGATTTTATCTTAAAATACAAGAACTTTTCGTCGTTCTTGTCAATTTTTGTTGGTTTTAATCCAATGAACTTATTTCAGTCAGCTGGATCTTTCTTCTTTAATGCAAAAAGATTTTATCTTCAAATACAAGAACTTTTAGTGGTTTTGTTGGTTTTCAGCAAATGAACATATTTCAGCGAGCTGGAAGTTTTTACTTTAATAGCTTAAGATTTTATCTTAAAATACAAGAACTTTTCGTGGTTCTTGTCAATTTTTGTTGGTTTTGATCCAATGAACTTATTTCAGTCAGCTCGATCTTTCTTCTTCAAAGCAAATAGATTTTATCTTCAAATACAAGAACTTTTCGTGGTTTTGTTGTATTTCAGCAAATGGACATATTTCAGCGAGCGAGAAGTTTTTTCTTTAATAGCTTAAGATTTTATCTTAAAATACAAGAACTTTTCGTGGTTCTTGTCAATTTTTGTTGGTTTTCATCTGACAATTTCAGTCAGCTGGATCTTTCTTCTTTAATGCAAAAAGATTTCATCTTCAAATACAAGAACATTTCGTGGTTTTGTTGGTTTTCAGCAAATGAGCATATTTCAGCGAGCTGGAAGTTTTTTCTTCAATAGCTTAAGATTTTATCTTAAAATACAAGAACTTTTCGTGGTTCTTGTCAATTTTTGTTGGTTTTCATCCAATGAACTTATTTCAGTCAGCTAGATCTTTCTTCTTCAAAGCAAAAAGATTTTATCTTCAAACACAAGAACTTTTCGTGGTTTTGTTGGTTTTCAGCAAATGAACATATTTCAGCGACCTGGAAGTTTTTTCATTAATAGCGTAAGATTTTATCTTAAAATACAAGACCTTTTTGTGGTTCTTGTCAATTTTTGTTGGTTTCATTTGATGAACTTATTTCAGTCAGCTGGAGCTTTCTTCTTTAATGCAAAAAGGTTTTATCTTCAAATACAAGAACATTTCGTGGTTTTGTTGGTTTTCAGCAAATGAACATATTTCAGCGAGCTGGAACTTTTTTCTTTAATAGCTCAAGATTTTATCTTAAAATACAAGAACTTTTCGTGGTTCTTGTCAATTTTTGTTGGTTTTGATCTAATGAACTTATTTCAGCCAGCTGGATCTTTCTTCTTCAAAGCAAAGAGATTTTATCTTCAAATACAAGAACTTTTCGTGGTTTTGTTGTATTTCAGCAAATGGACATCTTTCAGCGAGTGAGAAGTTTTTTCTTTGATGGTTTAAGATTTTATCTTAAAATACAAGAACTTTTCGTGGTTCTTGTCAATTTTTGTTGGTTTTAATCCAATGAACTTATTTCAGTCAGCTGGATCTTTCTTCTTTAATGCAAAAAGATTTTATCTTCAAATACAAGAACTTTTAGTGGTTTTGTTGGTTTTCAGCAAATGAACATATTTCAGCGAGCTGGAAGTTTTTACTTTAATAGCTTAAGATTTTATCTTAAAATACAAGAACTTTTCGTGGTTCTTGTCAATTTTTGTTGGTTTTGATCCAATGAACTTATTTCAGTCAGCTGGATCTTTCTTCTTCAAAGCAAATAGATTTTATCTTCAAATACAAGAACTTTTCGTGGTTTTGTTGTATTTCAGCAAATGGACATCTTTCAGCGAGCGAGAAGTTTTTTCTTTAATAGCTTAAGATTTTATCTTAAAATACAAGAACTTTTCGTGGTTCTTGTCAATTTTTGTTGGTTTTCATCCAATGAACTTATTTCAGTCAGCTCGATCTTTCTTCTTCAAAGCAAATAGATTTTATCTTCAAATACAAGAACTTTTCGTGGTTTTGTTGTATTTCAGCAAATGGACATATTTCAGCGAGCGAGAAGTTTTTTCTTTAATAGCTTAAGATTTTATCTTAAAATACAAGAACTTTTCGTGGTTCTTGTCAATTTTTGTTGGTTTTCATCTAACAATTTCAGTCAGCTGGATCTTTCTTCTTCAAAGCAAATAGATTTTATCTTCAAATACAAGAACTTTTCGTGGTTTTGTTGGTTTTCAGCAAATGAGCATATTTCAGCGAGCTGGAAGTTTTTTCTTCAATAGCTTAAGATTTTATCTTAAAATACAAGAACTTTTCATGGTTCTTGTCAATTTTTGTTGGTTTTCATCCAATGAACTTATTTCAGTCAGCGAGATCTTTCTTCTTCAAAGCAAAAAGATTTTATCTTCAAACACAAGAACTTTTCGTGGTTTTGTTGGTTTTCAGCAAATGAACATATTTCAGCGACCTGGAAGTTTTTTCATTAAAAGCGTAAGATTTTATCTTAAAATACAAGACCTTTTTGTGGTTCTTGTCAATTTTTGTTGGTTTCATTTGATGAACTTATTTCAGTCAGCTGGAGCTTTCTTCTTTAATGCAAAAAGGTTTTATCTTCAAATACAAGAACTTTTCGTGGTTTTGTTGGTTTTCAGCAAATGAACATATTTCAGCGAGCTGGAAGTTTTCTCTTTAATAGCTCAAGATTTTATCTTAAAATACAAGAACTTTTCGTGGTTCTTGTCAATTTTTGTTGGTTTTGATCAAATGAACTTATTTCAGCCAGCTAGATCTTTCTTCTTCAAAGCAAAGAGATTTTATCTTCAAATACAAGAACTTTTCGTGGTTTTGTTGGTTTTCAGCAAATGAGCATATTTCAGCGAGCTGGAAGTTTTTTCTTCAATAGCTTAAGATTTTATCTTAAAATACAAGAACTTTTCGTGGTTCTTGTCAATTTTTGTTGGTTTTCATCCAATGAACTTATTTCAGTCAGCTAGATCTTTCTTCTTCAAAGCAAAAAGATTTTATCTTCAAACACAAGAACTTTTCGTGGTTTTGTTGGTTTTCAGCAAATGAACATATTTCAGCGACCTGGAAGTTTTTTCATTAATAGCGTAAGATTTTATCTTAAAATACAAGACCTTTTTGTGGTTCTTGTCAATTTTTGTTGGTTTCATTTGATGAACTTATTTCAGTCAGCTGGATCTTTCTTCTTCAAAGCAAAGAGATTTTATCTTCAAATACAAGAACTTTTCGTGGTTTTGTTGTATTTCAGCAAATGGACATCTTTCAGCGAGTGAGAAGTTTTTTCTTTGATGGTTTAAGATTTTATCTTAAAATACAAGAACTTTTCGTGGTTCTTGTCAATTTTTGTTGGTTTTAATCCAATGAACTTATTTCAGTCAGCTGGATCTTTCTTCTTTAATGCAAAAAGATTTTATCTTCGAATACAAGAACTTTTAGTGGTTTTGTTGGTTTTCAGCAAATGAACATATTTCAGCGACCTGGAAGTTTTTTCATTAAAAGCGTAAGATTTTATCTTAAAATACAAGACCTTTTTGTGGTTCTTGTCAATTTTTGTTGGTTTCATTTGATGAACTTATTTCAGTCAGCTGGAGCTTTCTTCTTTAATGCAAAAAGGTTTTATCTTCAAATACAAGAACTTTTCGTGGTTTTGTTGGTTTTCAGCAAATGAACATATTTCAGCGAGCTGGAAGTTTTCTCTTTAATAGCTCAAGATTTTATCTTAAAATACAAGAACTTTTCGTGGTTCTTGTCAATTTTTGTTGGTTTTGATCAAATGAACTTATTTCAGCCAGCTAGATCTTTCTTCTTCAAAGCAAAGAGATTTTATCTTCAAATACAAGAACTTTTCGTGGTTTTGTTGGTTTTCAGCAAATGAGCATATTTCAGCGAGCTGGAAGTTTTTTCTTCAATAGCTTAAGATTTTATCTTAAAATACAAGAACTTTTCGTGGTTCTTGTCAATTTTTGTTGGTTTTCATCCAATGAACTTATTTCAGTCAGCTGGATCTTCTTTCATGCAAAAAGATTTTATCCTCAAATACAAGAACATTTCGTGGTTTTGTTGGTTTTCAGCAAATGTACATACTTAAGCGAGCTGGAAGTTTTTTCTTCAATAGCTTAAGATTTTATCTTAAAATACAAGAACTTTTCGTGGTTCTTATCAATTTTTGTTGGTTTTCATCTAATGAACTTATTTCAGTCAGCTTGTGCTTTCTTCTTTGTGCAAAAAGGTCTTATCTTCAAATACAATAACTTTTCGTGCTTTTGTTGGTTTTCAGCAAATGAACATATTTCAGCGAGCTGGAAGTTTTTTCTTCAATAGCTCAAGATTTTATCTTAAAATACAAGAACCTTTTTGTGGTTCTTGTCAATTTTTGTTGGTTTTGATCGAATGAACTTATTTCAGCCAGCGAGATCTTTCTTCTTCAAAGCAAAGAGATTTTATCTTCAAATACAAGAACTTTTAGTGGTTTTGTTGTATTTCAGCAAATGGACATCTTTCAGCGAGTGAGAAGTTTTTTCTTTGATGGTTTAAGATTTTATCTTAAAATACAAGAACTTTTCGTCGTTCTTGTCAATTTTTGTTGGTTTTAATCCAATGAACTTATTTCAGTCAGCTGGATCTTTCTTCTTTAATGCAAAAAGATTTTATCTTCAAATACAAGAACTTTTAGTGGTTTTGTTGGTTTTCAGCAAATGAACATATTTCAGCGAGCTGGAAGTTTTTACTTTAATAGCTTAAGATTTTATCTTAAAATACAAGAACTTTTCGTGGTTCTTGTCAATTTTTGTTGGTTTTGATCCAATGAACTTATTTCAGTCAGCTCGATCTTTCTTCTTCAAAGCAAATAGATTTTATCTTCAAATACAAGAACTTTTCGTGGTTTTGTTGTATTTCAGCAAATGGACATATTTCAGCGAGCGAGAAGTTTTTTCTTTAATAGCTTAAGATTTTATCTTAAAATACAAGAACTTTTCGTGGTTCTTGTCAATTTTTGTTGGTTTTCATCTGACAATTTCAGTCAGCTGGATCTTTCTTCTTTAATGCAAAAAGATTTCATCTTCAAATACAAGAACATTTCGTGGTTTTGTTGGTTTTCAGCAAATGAGCATATTTCAGCGAGCTGGAAGTTTTTTCTTCAATAGCTTAAGATTTTATCTTAAAATACAAGAACTTTTCGTGGTTCTTGTCAATTTTTGTTGGTTTTCATCCAATGAACTTATTTCAGTCAGCTAGATCTTTCTTCTTCAAAGCAAAAAGATTTTATCTTCAAACACAAGAACTTTTCGTGGTTTTGTTGGTTTTCAGCAAATGAACATATTTCAGCGACCTGGAAGTTTTTTCATTAATAGCGTAAGATTTTATCTTAAAATACAAGACCTTTTTGTGGTTCTTGTCAATTTTTGTTGGTTTCATTTGATGAACTTATTTCAGTCAGCTGGAGCTTTCTTCTTTAATGCAAAAAGGTTTTATCTTCAAATACAAGAACATTTCGTGGTTTTGTTGGTTTTCAGCAAATGAACATATTTCAGCGAGCTGGAACTTTTTTCTTTAATAGCTCAAGATTTTATCTTAAAATACAAGAACTTTTCGTGGTTCTTGTCAATTTTTGTTGGTTTTGATCTAATGAACTTATTTCAGCCAGCTGGATCTTTCTTCTTCAAAGCAAAGAGATTTTATCTTCAAATACAAGAACTTTTCGTGGTTTTGTTGTATTTCAGCAAATGGACATCTTTCAGCGAGTGAGAAGTTTTTTCTTTGATGGTTTAAGATTTTATCTTAAAATACAAGAACTTTTCGTGGTTCTTGTCAATTTTTGTTGGTTTTAATCCAATGAACTTATTTCAGTCAGCTGGATCTTTCTTCTTTAATGCAAAAAGATTTTATCTTCAAATACAAGAACTTTTAGTGGTTTTGTTGGTTTTCAGCAAATGAACATATTTCAGCGAGCTGGAAGTTTTTACTTTAATAGCTTAAGATTTTATCTTAAAATACAAGAACTTTTCGTGGTTCTTGTCAATTTTTGTTGGTTTTGATCCAATGAACTTATTTCAGTCAGCTGGATCTTTCTTCTTCAAAGCAAATAGATTTTATCTTCAAATACAAGAACTTTTCGTGGTTTTGTTGTATTTCAGCAAATGGACATCTTTCAGCGAGCGAGAAGTTTTTTCTTTAATAGCTTAAGATTTTATCTTAAAATACAAGAACTTTTCGTGGTTCTTGTCAATTTTTGTTGGTTTTCATCCAATGAACTTATTTCAGTCAGCTCGATCTTTCTTCTTCAAAGCAAATAGATTTTATCTTCAAATACAAGAACTTTTCGTGGTTTTGTTGTATTTCAGCAAATGGACATATTTCAGCGAGCGAGAAGTTTTTTCTTTAATAGCTTAAGATTTTATCTTAAAATACAAGAACTTTTCGTGGTTCTTGTCAATTTTTGTTGGTTTTCATCTAACAATTTCAGTCAGCTGGATCTTTCTTCTTCAAAGCAAATAGATTTTATCTTCAAATACAAGAACTTTTCGTGGTTTTGTTGGTTTTCAGCAAATGAGCATATTTCAGCGAGCTGGAAGTTTTTTCTTCAATAGCTTAAGATTTTATCTTAAAATACAAGAACTTTTCATGGTTCTTGTCAATTTTTGTTGGTTTTCATCCAATGAACTTATTTCAGTCAGCGAGATCTTTCTTCTTCAAAGCAAAAAGATTTTATCTTCAAACACAAGAACTTTTCGTGGTTTTGTTGGTTTTCAGCAAATGAACATATTTCAGCGACCTGGAAGTTTTTTCATTAAAAGCGTAAGATTTTATCTTAAAATACAAGACCTTTTTGTGGTTCTTGTCAATTTTTGTTGGTTTCATTTGATGAACTTATTTCAGTCAGCTGGAGCTTTCTTCTTTAATGCAAAAAGGTTTTATCTTCAAATACAAGAACTTTTCGTGGTTTTGTTGGTTTTCAGCAAATGAACATATTTCAGCGAGCTGGAAGTTTTCTCTTTAATAGCTCAAGATTTTATCTTAAAATACAAGAACTTTTCGTGGTTCTTGTCAATTTTTGTTGGTTTTGATCAAATGAACTTATTTCAGCCAGCTAGATCTTTCTTCTTCAAAGCAAAGAGATTTTATCTTCAAATACAAGAACTTTTCGTGGTTTTGTTGGTTTTCAGCAAATGAGCATATTTCAGCGAGCTGGAAGTTTTTTCTTCAATAGCTTAAGATTTTATCTTAAAATACAAGAACTTTTCGTGGTTCTTGTCAATTTTTGTTGGTTTTCATCCAATGAACTTATTTCAGTCAGCTAGATCTTTCTTCTTCAAAGCAAAAAGATTTTATCTTCAAACACAAGAACTTTTCGTGGTTTTGTTGGTTTTCAGCAAATGAACATATTTCAGCGACCTGGAAGTTTTTTCATTAATAGCGTAAGATTTTATCTTAAAATACAAGACCTTTTTGTGGTTCTTGTCAATTTTTGTTGGTTTCATTTGATGAACTTATTTCAGTCAGCTGGATCTTTCTTCTTCAAAGCAAAGAGATTTTATCTTCAAATACAAGAACTTTTCGTGGTTTTGTTGTATTTCAGCAAATGGACATCTTTCAGCGAGTGAGAAGTTTTTTCTTTGATGGTTTAAGATTTTATCTTAAAATACAAGAACTTTTCGTGGTTCTTGTCAATTTTTGTTGGTTTTAATCCAATGAACTTATTTCAGTCAGCTGGATCTTTCTTCTTTAATGCAAAAAGATTTTATCTTCGAATACAAGAACTTTTAGTGGTTTTGTTGGTTTTCAGCAAATGAACATATTTCAGCGAGCTGGAAGTTTTTACTTTAATAGCTTAAGATTTTATCTTAAAATACAAGAACTTTTCGTGGTTCTTGTCAATTTTTGTTGGTTTTGATCCAATGAACTTATTTCAGTCAGCGAGATCTTTCTTCTTCAAAGCAAATAGATTTTATCTTCAAATACAAGAACTTTTCGTGGTTTTGTTGTATTTCAGCAAATGGACATATTTCAGCAAGCGAGAAGTTTTTTCTTTAATAGCTTAAGATTTTATCTTAAAATACAAGAACTTTTCGTGGTTCTTGTCAATTTTTGTTGGTTTTCATCTAACAATTTCAGTCAGCTGGATCTTTCTTCTTTAATGCAAAAAGATTTTATCTTCAAATACAAGAACTTTTCGTGGTTTTGTTGGTTTTCAGCAAATGAACATATTTCAGCGAGCTGGAAGTTTTTTCTTTCATAGCTCAAGATTTTATCTTAAAATACAAGAACTTTTCGTGGTTCTTGTCAATTTTTGTTGGTTTTGATCTAATGAACTTATTTCAGCCAGCTAGATCTTTCTTCTTCAAAGCAAAGAGATTTTATCTTCAAATACAAGAACTTTTCGTGGTTTTGTTGTATTTCAGCAAATGGACATCTTTCAGCGAGTGAGAATTTTTTTCTTTGATGGTTTAAGATTTTATCTTAAAATACAAGAACTTTTCGTGGTTCTTGTCAATTTTTGTTGATTTTGATCCAATGAACTTATTTCAGTCAGCTGGATCTTTCTTCTTTAATGCAAAAAGATTTTATCTTCAAATACAAGAACTTTTAGTGGTTTTGTTGGTTTTCAGCAAATGAAGATATTTCAGCGAGCTGGAAGTTTTTACTTTAATAGCTTAAGATTTTATCTTAAAATACAAGAACTTTTCGTGGTTCTTGTCAATTTTTGTTGGTTTTGATCCAATGAACTTATTTCAGTCAGCTAGATCTTTCTTCTTCAAAGCAAATAGATTTTATCTTCAAATACAAGAACTTTTCGTGGTTTTGTTGTATTTCAGCAAATCGACATCTTTCAGCGAGCGAGAAGTTTTTTCTTTAATAGCTTAAGATTTTATCTTAAAATACAAGAACTTTTCGTGGTTCTTGTCAATTTTTGTTGGTTTTGATCCAATGAACTTATTTCAGTCTGCCAGATCTTTCTTCTTCAAAGCAAATAGATTTTATCTTCAAATACAAGAACTTTTCGTGGTTTTGTTGTATTTCAGCAAATGGACATATTTCAGCGAGCGAGAAGTTTTTTCTTTAATAGCGTCAGATTTTATCTTAAAATACAAGAACTTTTCGTGGTTCTTGTCAATTTTTGTTGGTTTTCATCTAACAATTTCAGTCAGCTGGATCTTTCTTCTTTAATGCAAAAAGATTTTATCTTCAAATACAAGAAGTTTTCGTGGTTTTGTTGGTTTTCAGCAAATGAACATATTTCAGCGAGCTGGAAGTTTTTACTTTCATCGCTTCAGATTTTATCTTAAAATACAAGAACTTTTCGTGGTTCTTGTCAATTTTTGTTGGTTTTGATCCAATGAACTTACTTCAGTCAGCTAGATCTTTCTTCTTCAAAGCAAAAAGATTTTATCTTCAAATACAAGAACTTTTCGTGGTTTTGTTGTATTTCAGCAAATGGACATCTTTCAGCGAGCGAGAAGTTTTTTCTTTAATAGCTTAAGAATTTATCTTAAAATACAAGAACTTTTCGTGGTTCTTGTCAATTTTTGTTGGTTTTGATCGAATGAACTTATTTCAGCCAGCTGGATCTTTCTTCTTCAAAGCAAAGAGATTTTATCTTCAAATACAAGAACTTTTCGTGGTTTTGTTGTATTTCAGCAAATGGACATCTTTCAGCGAGTGAGAAGTTTTTTCTTTGATGGTTTAAGATTTTATCTTAAAATACAAGAACTTTTCGTGGTTCTTGTCAATTTTTGTTGGTTTTAATCTAACAATTTCAGTCAGCTGGATCTTTCTTCTTTAATGCAAAAAGATTTCATCTTCAAATACAAGAACTTTTCGTGGTTTTGTTGGTTTTCAGCAAATGAACATATTTCAGCGAGCTGGAAGTTTTTTCTTTAATAGCTCAAGATTTTATCTTAAAATACAAGAACTTTTCGTGGTTCTTGTCAATTTTTGTTGGTTTTGATCTAATGAACTTATTTCAGCCAGCTAGATCTTTCTTCTTCAAAGCAAAGAGATTTTATCTTCAAATACAATAACTTTTCGTGGTTTTGTTGTATTTCAGCAAATGGACATCTTTCAGCGAGTGAGAATTTTTTTCTTTGATGGTTTAAGATTTTATCTTAAAATACAAGAACTTTTCGTGGTTCTTGTCAATTTTTGTTGGTTTTGATCCAATGAACTTATTTCAGTCAGCTGGATCTTTCTTCTTTAATGCAAAAAGATTTTATCTTCAAATACAAGAACTTTTAGTGGTTTTGTTGGTTTTCAGCAAATGAACATATTTCAGCGAGCTGGAAGTTTTTACTTTAATAGCTCAAGATTTTATCTTAAAATACAAGAACTTTTCGTGGTTCTTGTCAATTTTTGTTGGTTTTGATCCAATGAACTTATTTCAGTCAGCTAGATCTTTCTTCTTCAAAGCAAATAGATTTTATCTTCAAATACAAGAACTTTTCGTGGTTTTGTTGTATTTCAGCAAATGGACATCTTTCAGCGAGCGAGAAGTTTTTTCTTTAATAGCTTAAGATTTTATCTTAAAATACAAGAACTTTTCGTGGTTCTTGTCAATTTTTGTTGGTTTTGATCCAATGAACTTATTTCAGTCTGCTAGATCTTTCTTCTTCAAAGCAAATAGATTTTATCTTCAAATACAAGAACTTTTCGTGGTTTTGTTGTATTTCAGCAAATGGACATATTTCAGCGAGCGAGAAGTTTTTTCTTTAATAGCGTCAGATTTTATCTTAAAATACAAGAACTTTTCGTGGTTCTTGTCAATTTTTGTTGGTTTTCATCTAACAATTTCAGTCAGCTGGATCTTTCTTCTTTAATGCAAAAAGATTTTATCTTCAAATACAAGAACTTTTCGTGGTTTTGTTGGTTTTCAGCAAATGAACATATTTCAGCGAGCTGGAAGTTTTTACTTTCATCGCTTCAGATTTTATCTTAAAATACAAGAACTTTTCGTGGTTCTTGTCAATTTTTGTTGGTTTTGATCCAATGAACTTATTTCAGTCAGCTAGATCTTTCTTCTTCAAAGCAAAAAGATTTTATCTTCAAATACAAGAACTTTTCGTGGTTTTGGTGTATTTCAGCAAATGGACATCTTTCAGCGAGCGAGAAGTTTTTATCTTTAATAGCTTAAGAATTTATCTTAAAATACAAGCACTTTTCGTGGTTCTTGTCAATTTTTGTTGGTTTTCATCTCACAATTTCAGTCAGCTGGATCTTTCTTCTTTCATGCAAAAAGATTTTATCTTCAAATACAAGTACTTTTCTTGGATTTGTTGGATTTCAGCAAATGAACATATTTCAGCGAGCTGGAAGTTTTTTCTTTAACAGCTTAAGATTTTATCTTAAAATACAAGAACTTTTCGTGGTTATGTCAATTTTTGTTGGTTTTGATCCAATGAACTTATTTCAGCCAGCTAGATCTTTCTTCTTCAAAGCAAAGAGATTTTATCTTCAAATACAAGAACTTTTCGTGGTTTTGTTGTATTTCAGCAAATGGACATATTTCAGCGAGCGAGAAGTTTTTTCTTCAATAGCTTAAGATTTTATCTTAAAATACAAGAACTTTTCGTGGTTCTTGTCAATTTTTGTTCGTTTTCATCTAACAATTTCAGTCAGCTGGATCTTTCTTCTTTGATGCAAAAAGATTTTATCTTCAAATACAAGAACTTTTCGTGGTTTTGTTGGTTTTCAGCAAATGAACATATTTCAGCGAGCTGGAAGTTTTTACTTTCATCGCTTCAGATTTTATCTTAAAATACAAGAACTTTTCGTGGTTCTTGTCAATTTTTGTTGGTTTTGATCCAATGAACTTATTTCAGTCAGCTAGATCTTTCTTCTTCAAAGCAAAAAGATTTTATCTTCAAATACAAGAACTTTTCGTGGTTTTGTTGTATTTCAGCAAATGGACATCTTTCAGCGAGCGAGAAGTTTTTATCTTTAATAGCTTAAGAATTTATCTTAAAATACAAGCACTTTTCGTGGTTCTTGTCAATTTTTGTTGGTTTTCATCTAACAATTTCAGTCAGCTGGATCTTTCTTCTTTCATGCAAAAAGATTTTATCTTCAAATACAAGTACTTTTCTTGGATTTGTTGGATTTCAGCAAATGAACATATTTCAGCGAGCTGGAAGTTTTTTCTTTAACAGCTTAAGATTTTATCTTAAAATACAAGAACTTTTCGTGGTTATGTCAATTTTTGTTGGTTTTGATCCAATGAACTTATTTCAGCCAGCTAGATCTTTCTTCTTCAAAGCAAAGAGATTTTATCTTCAAATACAAGAACTTTTCGTGGTTTTGTTGTATTTCAGCAAATGGACATCTTTCAGCGAGTGAGAAGTTTTTTCTTTGATGGTTTAAGATTTTATCTTAAAATACAAGAACTTTTCGTGGTTCTTGTCAATTTTTGTTGGTTTTAATCCAATGAACTTATTTCAGTCAGCTGGATCTTTCTTCTTTAATGCAAAAAGATTTTATCTTCAAATACAAGAACTTTTAGTGGTTTTGTTGGTTTTCAGCAAATGAACATATTTCAGCGAGCTGGAAGTTTTTACTTTAATAGCTTAAGATTTTATCTTAAAATACAAGAACTTTTCGTGGTTCTTGTCAATTTTTGTTGGTTTTGATCCAATGAACTTATTTCAGTCAGCTAGATCTTTCTTCTTCAAAGCAAATAGATTTTATCTTCAATTACAAGAACTTTTCGTGGTTTTGTTGTATTTCAGCAAATGGACATCTTTCAGCGAGCGAGAAGTTTTTTCTTTAATAGCTTAAGATTTTATCTTAAAATACAAGAACTTTTCGTGGTTCTTGTCAATTTTTGTTGGTTTTAATCCAATGAACTTGTTTCAGTCAGCTGGATCTTTCTTCTTTGATGCAAAAAGATTTTATCTTCAAATACAAGAACTTTTAGTGGTTTTGTTGGTTTTCAGCAATTGAACATATTTCAGCGAGCTGGAAGTTTTTACTTGAATAGCTTAAGATTTTATCTTAAAATACAAGAACTTTTCGTGGTTCTTGTCAATTTTTGTTGGTTTTGATCCAATGAACTTATTTCAGTCAGCTAGATCTTTCTTCTTCAAAGCAAATAGATTTTATCTTCAAATACAAGAACTTTTCGTGGTTTTGTTGTATTTCAGCAAATGGACATCTTTCAGTGAGCGAGAAGTTTTTTCTTTAATAGCTTAAGATTTTATCTTAAAATACAAGACCTTTTCGTGGTTCTTGTCAATTTTTGTTGGTTTTCATCTAACAATTTCAGTCAGCTGGATCTTTCTTCTTTAATTCAAAAAGATTTTATCTTCAAATACAAGAACTTTTCGTGGTTTTGTTGGTTTTCAGCAAATGAACATATTTCAGCGAGCTGGAAGTTTTTTCTTTAACAGCTGAAGATTTTTTCTTAAAATACAAGAAATTTTCGTGGTTCTTGTCAATTTTTGTTGGTTTTGATCCAATGAACTTATTTCAGCCAGCTAGATCTTTCTTCTTCAAAGCAAATAGATTTTATCTTCAAATACAAGAACTTTTCGTGGTTTTGTTGTATTTCAGCAAATGGACATGTTTCAGCGAGTGAGAAGTTTTTTCTTTGATGGTTTAAGATTTTATCTTAAAATACAAGAACTTTTCGTGGTTCTTGTCAATTTTTGTTGGTTTTAATCCAATGAACTTATTTCAGTCAGCTGGATCTTTCTTCTTTAATGCAAAAAGATTTTATCTTCAAATACAAGAACTTTTAGTGGTTTTGTTGGTTTTCAGCAAATGAACATATTTCAGCGAGCTGGAAGTTTTTACTTTAATAGCTTAAGATTTTATCTTAAAATACAAGAACTTTTCGTGGTTCTTGTCAATTTTTGTTGGTTTTGATCCAATGAACTTATTTCAGTCAGCTAGATCTTTCTTCTTCAAAGCAAATAGATTTTATCTTCAAATACAAGAACTTTTCGTGGTTTTGTTGTATTTCAGCAAATGGACATCTTTCAGCGAGCGAGAAGTTTTTTCTTTAATAGCTTAAGATTTTATCTTAAAATACAAGAACATTTCGTGGTTCTTGTCAATTTTTGTTGGTTTTCATCTAACAATTTCAGTCAGCAGGATCTTTCTTCTTTAATGCAAAAAGATTTTATCTTCAAATACAAGAACTTTTCGTGGTTTTGTTGGTTTTAAGCAAATGAACATATTTCAGCGAGCTGGAAGTTTTTTCTTTAACAGCTGAAGATTTTATCTTAAAATACAAGAACTTTTCGTGGTTCTTGTCAATTTTTGTTGGTTTTGATCCAATGAACATATTTCAGGAAGCTAGATCTTCTTTAATGCAAAAAGATTTTATCTTCAAGTACATGAACTTTTCGTTGTTCTGGTCAATTTTCGTTGGTTTTCATCCGATGAACTTATTTCAGTCAGCGAGATCTTTCTTCTTCAAAGCAAAAAGATTTTATCTTCAAATACAAGAACTTTTCGTGGATTTTTTGGTTTTCAGCAAATGGACATATTTCAGAGAGCAAGAAGTTTTATGTTTGATAGCGTAAGATTTTATCTTAAAATACAAAAACTTTTCGCGTTTCTTGTCATTTTTTGTTGTTTTTCATCCAATGAACTTATTTCAGTCAGCTGGATCTTCTTTTATGCAAAAAGATTTTATCCTCAAATACAAGAACATTTCGTGGTTTTGTTGGTTTTCAGCAAATGTACATATTTAAGCGAGCTGGAAGTTTTTTCTTCAATAGCTTAAGATTTTATCTTAAAATACAAGAACTTTTCGTGGTTCTTATCAATTTTTGTTGGTTTTCATCTAATGAACTTATTTCAGTCAGCTTGTGCTTTCTTCTTTATGCAAAAAGGTCT
The DNA here is from genome assembly GCF_035084215.1 of Heptranchias perlo. Classification (NCBI taxonomy): domain Eukaryota; kingdom Metazoa; phylum Chordata; class Chondrichthyes; order Hexanchiformes; family Hexanchidae; genus Heptranchias; species Heptranchias perlo. The sequence continues at coordinate 556,053 of NW_027138472.1, forward strand.
TATCTTCAAATACAATAACTTTTCGTGCTTTTGTTGGTTTTCAGCAAATGAACATATTTCAGCGAGCTGGAAGTTTTTTCTTCAATAGCTCAAGATTTTATCTTAAAATACAAGAACTTTTCGTGGTTTTGTTGGATTTCAGCAAATGAACATATTTCAGCGAGCGAGAAGTTTTTTCTTTCATAGCTTAAGATTTTATCTTAAAATACAAGAACCTTTCGTGGTTCTGGTCAATTTTTGTTGGTTTTCATCCAATGAACTTATTTCAGTCAGCTGGATCTTTCTTCTTCAATGCCAAAAGATTTTATCTTCAAATACAAGAACTTTTCGTGGTTTTGTTGGTTTTCAGCAAATGAGCATATTTCAGCGAGCTGGAAGTTTTTTCTTCAATAGCTTAAGATTTTATCTTAAAATACAAGAACTTTTCGTGGTTCTTGTCAATTTTTGTTGGTTTTCATCCAATGAACATATTTCAGTCAGCTAGATCTTTCTTCTTCAAAGCAAAAAGATTTTATCTTCAAACACAAGAACTTTTCGTGGTTTTGTTGGTTTTCAGCAAATGAACATATTTCAGCGACCTGGAAGTTTTTTCATTAATAGCGTAAGATTTTATCTTAAAATACAAGACCTTTTTGTGGTTCTTGTCAATTTTTGTTGGTTTTCATTTGATGAACTTATTTCAGTTTGCTGGAGCTTTCTTCTTTAATGCAAAAAGGTTTTATCTTCAAATACAAGAACTTTTCGTGGTTTTGTTGGTTTTCAGCAAATGAACAGATTTCAGCGAGCTGGAAGTTTTTTCTTTAATAGCTCAAGATTTTATCTTAAAATACAAGAACTTTTCGTGGTTCTTGTCAATTTTTGTTGGTTTTGATCTGGTGAACTTATTTCAGTCAGCTAGATCTTTCTTCTTCAAAGCAAAAAGATTTTATCTTCAAATACAAGAACTTTTCGTGGTTTTGTTGTATTTCAGCAAATGAACATATTTCAGCGACCTGGAAGTTTTTTCTTTAATAGCTTAAGATTCTATCTTAAAATACAAGAACTTTTCGTGGTTCTTGTCAATTTTTGTTGGTTTTCATCTCACAATTTCAGTCAGCTGGATCTTTCTTCTTTAATTCAAAAAGATTTTATCTTCAAATACAAGAACTTTTCGTGGTTTTGTTGGTTTTCAGCAAATGAACATATTTCAGCGAGCTGGAAGTTTTTTCTTTAACAGCTGAAGATTTTTTCTTAAAATACAAGAAATTTTCGTGGTTCTTGTCAATTTTTGTTGGTTTTGATCCAATGAACTTATTTCAGTCAGCTAGATCTTTCTTCTTCAAAGCAAATAGATTTTATCTTCAAATACAAGAACTTTTCGTGGTTTTGTTGTATTTCAGCAAATGGACATCTTTCAGCGAGCGAGAAGTTTTTTCTTTAATAGCTTAAGATTTTATCTTAAAATACAAGAACTTTTCGTGGTTCTTGTCAATTTTTGTTGGTTTTCATCTAACAATTTCAGTCAGCAGGATCTTTCTTCTTTAATGCAAAAAGATTTTATCTTCAAATACAAGAACTTTTCGTGGTTTTGTTGGTTTTAAGCAAATGAACATATTTCAGCGAGCTGGAAGTTTTTTCTTCAATAGCTCAAGAATGTATCTTAAAATACAAGAACTTTTCGTGGTTTTGTTGGATTTCAGCAAATGAACATATTTCAGCGAGCGAGAAGTTTTTTCTTTCATAGCTTAAGATTTTATCTTAAAATACAAGAACCTTTCGTGGTTCTGGTCAATTTTTGTTGGTTTTCATCCAATGAACTTATTTCAGTCAGCTGGATCTTTCTTCTTCAATGCCAAAAGATTTTATCTTCAAATACAAGAACTTTTCGTGGTTTTGTTGGTTTTCAGCAAATGAGCATATTTCAGCGAGCTGGAAGTTTTTTCTTCAATAGCTTAAGATTTTATCTTAAAATACAAGAACTTTTCGTGGTTCTTGTCAATTTTTGTTGGTTTTCATCCAATGAACATATTTCAGTCAGCTAGATCTTTCTTCTTCAAAGCAAAAAGATTTTATCTTCAAACACAAGAACTTTTCGTGGTTTTGTTGGTTTTCAGCAAATGAACATATTTCAGCGACCTGGAAGTTTTTTCATTAATAGCGTAAGATTTTATCTTAAAATACAAGATCTTTTTGTGGTTCTTGTCAATTTTTGTTGGTTTTCATTTGATGAACTTATTTCAGTTTGCTGGAGCTTTCTTCTTTAATGCAAAAAGGTTTTATCTTCAAATACAAGAACTTTTCGTGGTTTTGTTGGTTTTCATCAAATGAACATATTTCAGCGAGCTGGAAGTTTTTTCTTTAATAGCTCAAGATTTTATCTTAAAATACAAGAACTTTTCGTGGTTCTTGTCAATTTTTGTTGGTTTTGATCTCGTGAACTTATTTCAGTCAGCTAGATCTTTCTTCTTCAAAGCAAAAAGATTTTATCTTCAAATACAAGAACTTTTCGTGGTTTTGTTGTATTTCAGCAAATGAACATATTTCAGCGACCTGGAAGTTTTTTCATTAATAGCGTAAGATTTTATCTTAAAATACAAGACCTTTTTGTGGTTCTTGTCAATTTTTGTTGGTTTTCATTTGATGAACTTATTTCAGTCAGCTGGAGCTTTCTTCTTTAATGCAAAAAGGTTTTATCTTCAAATACAAGAACTTTTAGTGGTTTTGTTGGTTTTCAGCAAATGAACATATTTCAGCGAGCTGGAAGTTTTTTCTTTAATAGCTCAAGATTTTATCTTAAAATACAAGAACTTTTCGTGGTTCTTGTCAATTTTTGTTGGTTTTGATCTAATGAACTTATTTCAGTCAGCTAGATCTTTCTTCTTCAAAGCAAATAGATTTTATCTTCAAATACAAGAACTTTTCGTGGTTTTGTTGTATTTCAGCAAATGGACATCTTTCAGCGAGCGAGAAGTTTTTTCTTTGATAGTTTAAGATTTTATCTTAAAATACAAGAACTTTTCGTGGTTCTTGTAAATTTTTGTTTTTTTCATCTAACAATTTCAGTTAGCTGGATCTTTCTTCTTTAATGCAAAAAGGTCTTATCTTCAAATACAAGAACTTTTCGTGGTTTTGTTGGTTTTCAGGAAATAAACATATTTCAGCGAGATGGAAGTTTTTTCTTCAATCGCTCAAGATTTTATCTTGAAACAAAAGAACTTTTCCTGGTTTTGTTGGATTTCAGCAAATGAACATATTTCAGCCAGCGAGAAGTTTTTTCTTTCATAGTTTCAGATTTTATCTTAAAATACAAGAACCTTTCGTGGTTCTGGTCAATTTTTGTTGGTTTTGATCCAATGAACTTATTTCAGTCAGCAGGATCTTTCTTCTTCAAAGCAACAAGATTTTATCTTCAAATACAAGAACTTTTCGTGGTTTTGTTGTATTTCAGCAAATCGACATCTTTCAGCGAGCGAGAAGTTTTTTCTTTAATAGCTTAAGATTTTATCTTAAAATACAAGAACTTTTCGTGCTTCGTGTCAATTTTTGTTGGTTTTGATCCAATGAACTTATTTCAGTCAGCTAGATCTTTCTTCTTCAAAGCAAAAAGATTTTATCTTCAATACAAGAACTTTTCGTTGTTTTGTTGTTTTTCAGCAAATGGACATATTTCAGCGAGCGAGAAGTTTTTTCTTTAATAGCTTAAGATTTTATCTTAAAATACAAGAACTTTTCGTGGTTCTTGTCAATTTTTGTTGGTTTTCATCTAACAATTTCAGTCAGCTGGATCTTTCTTCTTTAATGCAAAAAGATTTTATCTTCAAATACAAGAACTTTTCGTGGTTTTGTTGGTTTTCAGCAAATGAACATATTTCAGCGAGGCAGAAGTTTTTTCTTTAATAGCTTAAGATTTTATCTTAAAATACAAAAACCTTTCGTGGTTCTTGTCAATTTTTGTTGGTTTTGATCTATTTAACTTATTTCAGTCAGCAAGATCTTCCTTCTTCAAAGCAAAAAGATTTTATCTTCAAATACAATAACTTTTCGTGGTTTTGTTGGTTTTCAGCAAATGAACATATTTCAGCGAGCTGGAAGATGTTTCTTTAATAGCTCAAGATTTTATCTTAAAATACAACAACTTTTCGTTGTTCTGATCAATTTTTGTTGGTTTTCATCAAATGAACTTATTTCAGTCAGCTGGATCTTTCTTCTTTCATGCAAAAACCTGTTTTCTTCAAATACAAGAACTTTTCGTGGTTTTGTTGGTTTTCAGCAAATGAACATATTTCAGCGAGCTGGAAGTTTTTTCTTTAATAGCTCAAGATTTTATCTTGAAATACAAGAACTTTTCGTGGTTTTGTTGGATTTCAGCAAATGAACATATTTCAGCCAGCGAGAAGTTTTTTCTTTCATAGTTTCAGATTTTATCTTAAAATACAAGAAACTTTCGTGGTTCTTGTCAATTTTTGTTGGTTTTCATCTAACAATTTCAGTCAGCTGGATCTTTCTTCTTTAATGCAAAAAGATTTTATCTTCAAATACAAGAACTTTTCGTGGTTTTGTTGGTTTTCAGCAAATGAACATATTTCAGCGAGGCAGAAGTTTTTTCTTTAATAGCTTAAGATTTTATCTTAAAATACAAAAACTTTTCGTGGTTCTTGTCAATTTTTGTTGGTTTTGATCTATTTAACTTATTTCAGTCAGCAACATCTTCCTTCTTCAAAGCAAAAAGATATTATCTTCAAATACAATAACTTTTCGTGGTTTTGTTGGTTTTCAGCAAACAAACATATTTCAGCGAATGATAAGTTTTTTCTTTAATAGCGTAAGATTTTACCTTAAAATACAAGAACTTTTCGTGGTTCTTGTCAATTTTTGTTGGTTTTCATCCAATGAACTTATTTCAGTCAACTAGATCTTTCTTCTTCAAAGCAAAAAGATTTCATCTTCAAATACAAGAACTTTTCGTGGTTTTGTTGGTTTTCAGCAAATGAACATATTTCAGCGAGCTGGAAGTTTTTTCTTTAATAGCTCAAGATTTTATCTTAAAATGCAAGAACTTTTCGTGGTTCTTGTCAATTTTTGTTGGTTTTGATCCAATGAACTTATTTCAGTTAGCTGGATCTTTCTTCTTTCATGCAAAAACCTGTTTTCTTCACTTACAAGAACTTTTCGTGGTTTTGTTGGTTTTCAGCAAATGAACATATTTCAGCGAGCTGGAAGTTTTTTCTTTAATAGCTCAAGATTTTATCTTCAAATACAAGAACTTTTCGTGGTTCTTGTCAATTTTTGTTGGTTTTGATCCAATGAACTTATTTCAGTTAGCTGGATCTTTCTTTAATGCAAAAAGATTTTATCCTCAAATACAAGAACATTTCGTGGTTTTGTTGGTTTTCAGCAAATGAACATATTTAAGCGAGCTGGAAGTTTTTTCTTCAATAGCTTAAGATTTTATCTTAAAATACAAGACCTTTTTGTGGTTCTTGTCAATTTTTGTTGGTTTTCATTTGATGAACTTATTTCAGTCAGCTGGAGCTTTCTTCTTTAATGCAAAAAGGTTTTATCTTCAAATACAAGAACTTTTTGTGGTTTTGTTGGTTTTCAGCAAATGAACATATTTGAGCGAGCTGGAAGTTTTTTCATTAATAGCGTAAGATTTTATCTGAAAATACAAGACCTTTTTGTGGTTCTTGTCAATTTTTGTTGGTTTTCATTTGATGAACTTATTTCAGTCAGCTGGAGCTTTCTTCTTTAATGCAAAAAGGTTTTATCTTCAAATACAAGAACTTTTTGTGGTTTTGTTGGTTTTCAGCAAATGAACATATTTGAGCGAGCTGGAAGTTTTTTCTTTAATAGCTCAAGATTTTATCTTAAAATACAAGAACTTTTCGTGGTTCTTGTCAATTTTTGTTGCTTTTCATCTTATGAACTTATTTCAGTCAGCTGGATCTTTCTTCTTCAAAGCAAAAAGATTTTATCTTCAAATACAAGAACTTTTCGTGGTTTTGTTATATTTCAGCAAATGAACATATTTCAGCGACCTGGAAGTTTTTTCATTAATAGCGTAAGATTTTATCTTAAAATACAAGACCTTTTTGTGGTTCTTGTCAATTTTTGTTGGTTTTCATTTGATGAACTTATTTCAGTCAGCTGGAGCTTTCTTCTTTAATGCAAAAAGGTTTTATCTTCAAATACAAGAACTTTTAGTGGTTTTGTTGGTTTTCAGCAAATGAACATATTTCAGCGAGCTGGAAGTTTTTTCTTTAATAGCTCAAGATTTTATCTTAAAATACAAGAACTTTTCGTGGTTTTGTTGGATTTCAGCAAATGAACATATTTCAGCCAGCGAGAAGTTTTTTCTTTAATAGCGTAAGATTTTATCTTAAAATACAAGAACTTTTCGTGGTTCTTGTCAATTTTTGTTGGTTTTCATCTAACAATTTCAGTCAGCTGGATCTTTCTTCTTTAATGCAAAAAGATTTTATCTTCAAATACAAGAACTTTTCGTGGTTTTGTTGGTTTTCAGCAAATGAACATATTTCAGCGAGGCAGAAGTTTTTTCTTTAATAGCTTAAGATTTTATCTTAAAATACAAAAACTTTTCGTGGTTCTTGTCAATTTTTGTTGGTTTTGATCTATTTATCTTATTTCAGTCAGCAAGATCTTCCTTCTTCAAAGCAAAAAGATTTTATCTTCAAATACAATAACTTTTCGTGGTTTTGTTGGTTTTCAGCAAATGAACATAATTCAGCGAGCTGGAAGATGTTTCTTTAATAGCTCAAGATTTTATCTTAAAATACAACAACTTTTCGTTGTTCTGATCAATTTTTGTTGGTTTTCATCAAATGAACTTATTTCAGTCAGCTGGATCTTTCTTCTTTCATGCAAAAACCTGTTTTCTTCAAATACAAGAACTTTTCGTGGTTTTGTTGGTTTTCAGCAAATGAATATATTTCAGCGAGCTGGAAGTTTTTTCTTTAATAGCTCAAGATTTTATCTTGAAATACAAGAACTTTTCGTGGTTTTGTTGGATTTCAGCAAATGAACATATTTCAGCCAGCGAGAAGTTTTTTCTTTCATAGTTTCAGATTTTATCTTAAAATACAAGAACCTTTCGTGGTTCTGGTCAATTTTTGTTGGTTTTCATGCAATGAACTTATTTCAGTCAGCTGGATCTTTCTTCTTCAATGCAAAAAGATTTTATCTTCAAATACAAGAACTTTTCGTGGTTTTGTTGGTTTTCAGCAAATGAACATATTTCAGCGAGCTGGAAGTTTTTACTTTAATAGCTTAAGATTTTATCTTAAAATACAAGAACTTTTCGTGGTTCTTTTCAATTTTTGTTGGTTTTGATCCAATGAACTTATTTCAGTCAGCTAGATCTTTCTTCTTCAAAGCAAAAAGATTTTATCTTCAAATACAAGAACTTTTCGTGGTTTTGTTGTATTTCAGCAAATCGACATCCTTCAGCGAGCGAGAAGTTTTTTCTTTGATAGCGTAAGATTTTATCTTAAAATACAAGAACTTTTCGTGGTTCGTGTCAATTTTTGTTGGTTTTGATCCAATGAACTTATTTCAGTCAGCTCGATCTTTCTTCTTCAAAGCAAAAAGATTTTATCTTCAATACAAGAACTTTTCGTTGTTTTGTTGGTTTTCAGCAAATGAACATATTTCAGCGAGCTAGAAGTTTGTTCTTTAATAGCGTAAGATTTTATCTTAAAATACAAGAACTTTTCGTGGTTCTTGTCAATTTTTGTTGGTTTTCATCTAACAATTTCAGTCAGCTGGATCTTTCTTCTTTAATGCAAAAAGATTTTATCTTCAAATACAAGAACTTTTCGTGGTTTTTGTTGGTTTTCAGCAAATGAACATATTTCAGCGAGGCAGAAGTTTTTTCTTTAATAGCTTAAGATTTTATCTTAAAATACAAAAACTTTTCGTGGTTCTTGTCAATTTTTGTTGGTTTTGATCTGTTTAACTTATTTCAGTCAGCAAGATCTTCCTTCTTCAAAGCAAAAAGATTTTATCTTCAAATACAATAACTTTTCGTGGTTTTGTTGGTTTTCAGCAAACAAACATATTTCAGCGAATGATAAGTTTTTTCTTTAACAGCGTAAGATTTTATCTTAAAATACAAGAACTTTTCGTGGTTCTTGTCAATTTTTTTTGGTTTTCATCTTATGAACTTATTTCAGTCAGCTGGATCTTTCTTCTTGAAAGCAAAAAGATTTTATCTTCAAACACAAGAACTTTTCGTGGTTTTGTTGATTTTCAGCAAATGAACATATTTCAGTGAGCGAGAAGTTTTTTCTTTAATAGCGTCAGATTTTATCTCAAAATACAGGAACTTTTCGTGGTTCTTGTCAATTTTTTTTGGTTTTCATCTTATGAACATATTTCAGTCAGCTGGATCTTTCTTCCTCAAAGCAAAAAGATTTTATCTTCAAATACAAGAACTTTTAGTGGTTTTGTTGATTTTCAGCAAATGAACATATTTCAGCGAGGGTGAAGTTTTTTCTTTAAAAGCGTCAGATTTTATCTTAAAATACAAGAACTTTTCGTGGTTCTTGTCAATTTTTGTTGGTTTTCATCCAATAAACTTATTTCAGTCAGCGAGATCTTTCTTCTTCAAAGCAAAAAGATTTTATCTTCAAATACAAGAACTTTTCGTGGTTTTGTTGATTTTCAGCAAATGAACATATTTCAGCGAGCGAGAAGTTTTTTCTTTAATCGCGTCAGATTTTATCTTAAAATACAAGAACTTTTCGTGGTTCTTGTCAATTTTTGTTGGTTTTCATCCAATGAACTTATTTCAGTCAGCTGGATCTTTCTTCTTGAAAGCAAAAAGATTTTATCTTCAAATACAAGAACTTTTCGTGGTTTTGTTGATTTTCAGCAAATGAACATATTTCAGCGAGCTCGAAGTTTTTTCTTTAATAGCGTCAGATTTTATCTTAAAATACAAGATCTTTTCGTGGTTCTTGTCAATTTTTGTTAGTTTTCATCTTATGAACTTATTTCAGTCAGCTAGATCTTTCTTCTTCAAAGCAAAAAGATTTTATCTTCAAATACCAGAACTTTTCGTGGTTTTGTTGATTTTCAGCAAATGAACATATTTCAGCGTGGGAGAAGTTTTTTCTTTAATAGCGTCAGATTTTATCTTAAAAGACAAGAACTTTTCGTGGTTCTTGTCAATTTTTGTTGGTTTTCATCCAATAAACTTATTTCAGTCAGCTAGATCTTTCTTCTTGAAAGCAAAAAGATTTTATCTTCAAATACAAGACCTTTTCGTGGTTTTGTTGATTTTCAGCAAATGAACATATTTCAGCGAGCGAGAAGTTTTTTCTTCAATAGCGTAAGATTTTATCTTAAAATACAAGAACTTTTCGTGGTTCTTGTCAATTTTTGTTAGTTTTCATCAAATGAACTTATTTCAGTCAGCTAGATCTTTCTTCTTGAACGCAAAAAGATTTTATCTTCAAATACAAGAACTTTTCGTGGTTTTGTTGATTTTCAGCAAATGAACATATTTCAGCGAGGGAGAAGTTTTTTCTTTAATCGCGTCAGATTTTATCTTAAAATACAAGAACTTTTCGTTGTTCTTGTCAATTTTTGTTGGTTTTCATCCAATGAACTTATTTCAGTCAGCGAGATCTTCCTTCTTCAAAGCAAAAAGATTTTATCTTCAAATACAAGAACTTTTCGTGGTTTTGTTGATTTTCAGCAAATGAACATATTTCAGCGAGCGAGAAGTTTTTTCTTTAATAGCGTCAGATTTTATCTTAAAATACAAGAACTTTTCGTGGTTCTTGTCAATTTTTGTTGGTTTTCATCCAATGAACTTATTTCAGTCAGCTGGATCTTTCTTCTTGAAAGCAAAAAGATTTTATCTTCAAATACAAGAACTTTTCGTGGTTTTGTTGATTTTCAGCAAATGAACATATTTCAGCGAGCAAGAAGTTTTTTCTTCAATTGCGTAAGATTTTATCTTAAAATACAAGAACTTTTCGTGGTTCTTGTCAATTTTTGTTAGTTTTCATCCAATGAACTTGTTTCAGTCAGCGAGATCTTTCTTCTTCAAAGCAAAAAGATTTTATCTTCAAATACAAGAACTTTTCGTGGTTTTGTTGGTTTTCAGCAAATGAACATATTTCAGCGAGGCAGAAGTTTTTTCTTTAATAGCTTAAGATTTTATCTTAAAATACAAAAACTTTTCGTGGTTCTTGTCAATTTTTGTTGGTTTTGATCTATTTAACTTATTTCAGTCAGCAAGATCTTCCTTCTTCAAAGCAAAAAGATTTTATCTTCAAATACAATAACTTTTCGTGGTTTTGTTGGTTTTCAGCAAATGAACATAATTCAGCGAGCTGGAAGATGTTTCTTTAATAGCTCAAGATTTTATCTTAAAATACAACAACTTTTCGTTGTTCTGATCAATTTTTGTTGGATTTCATCAAATGAACTTATTTCAGTCAGCTGGATCTTTCTTCTTTCATGCAAAAACCTGTTTTCTTCAAATACAAGAACTTTTCGTGGTTTTGTTGGTTTTCAGCAAATGAATATATTTCAGCGAGCTGGAAGTTTTTTCTTTAATAGCTCAAGATTTTATCTTGAAATACAAGAACTTTTCGTGGTTTTGTTGGATTTCAGCAAATGAACATATTTCAGCCAGCGAGAAGTTTTTTCTTTCATAGTTTCAGATTTTATCTTAAAATACAAGAACCTTTCGTGGTTCTGGTCAATTTTTGTTGGTTTTCATGCAATGAACTTATTTCAGTCAGCTGGATCTTTCTTCAATGCAAAAAGATTTTATCTTCAAATACAAGAACTTTTCGTGGTTTTGTTGGTTTTCAGCAAATGAACATATTTCAGCGAGCTGGAAGTTTTTACTTTAACAGCTTAAGATTTTATCTTAAAATACAAGAACTTTTCGCGGTTCTTTTCAATTTTTGTTGGTTTTGATCCAATGAACTTATTTCAGTCAGCTAGATCTTTCTTCTTCAAAGCAAAAAGATTTTATCTTCAAATACAAGAACTTTTCGTGGTTTTGTTGTATTTCAGCAAATCGACATCCTTCAGCGAGCGAGAAGTTTTTTCTTTGATAGCGTAAGATTTTATCTTAAAATACAAGAACTTTTCGTGGTTCGTGTCAATTTTTGTTGGTTTTGATCCAATGAACTTATTTCAGTCAGCTAGATCTTTCTTCTTCAAAGCAAAAAGATTTTATCTTCAATACAAGAACTTTTCGTTGTTTTGTTGGTTTTCAGCAAATGAACATATTTCAGCGAGCTAGAAGTTTGTTCTTTAATAGCGTAAGATTTTATCTTAAAATACAAGAACTTTTCGTGGTTCTTGTCAATTTTTGTTGGTTTTCATCTCACAATTTCAGTCAGCTGGATCTTTCTTCTTTAATGCAAAAAGATTTTATCTTCAAATACAAGAACTTTTCGTGGTTTTTGTTGGTTTTCAGCAAATGAACATATTTCAGCGAGGCAGAAGTTTTTTCTTTAATAGCTTAAGATTTTATCTTAAAATACAAAAACTTTTCGTGGTTCTTGTCAATTTTTGTTGGTTTTGATCTATTTAACTTATTTCAGTCAGCAAGATCTTCCTTCTTCAAAGCAAAAAGATTTTATCTTCAAATACAATAACTTTTCGTGGTTTTGTTGGTTTTCAGCAAACAAACATATTTCAGCGAATGATAAGTTTTTTCTTTAATAGCGTCAGATTTTATCTCAAAATACAGGAACTTTTCGTGGTTCTTGTCAATTTTTTTTGGTTTTCATCTTATGAACATATTTCAGTCAGCTGGATCTTTCTTCCTCAAAGCAAAAAGATTTTATCTTCAAATACAAGAACTTTTAGTGGTTTTGTTGATTTTCAGCAAATGAACATATTTCAGCGAGGGTGAAATTTTTTCTTTAAAAGCGTCAGATTTTATCTTAAAATACAAGAACTTTTCGTGGTTCTTGTCAATTTTTGTTGGTTTTCATCCAATAAACTTATTTCAGTCAGCGAGATCTTTCTTCTTCAAAGCAAAAAGATTTTATCTTCAAATACAAGAACTTTTCGTGGTTTTGTTGATTTTCAGCAAATGAACATATTTCAGCGAGCGAGAAGTTTTTTCTTTAATCGCGTCAGATTTTATCTTAAAATACAAGAACTTTTCGTGGTTCTTGTCAATTTTTGTTGGTTTTCATCCAATGAACTTATTTCAGTCAGCTGGATCTTTCTTCTTGAAAGCAAAAAGATTTTATCTTCAAATACAAGAACTTTTCGTGGTTTTGTTGATTTTCAGCAAATGAACATATTTCAGCGAGCTCGAAGTTTTTTCTTTAATAGCGTCAGATTTTATCTTAAAATACAAGATCTTTTCGTGGTTCTTGTCAATTTTTGTTAGTTTTCATCTTATGAACTTATTTCAGTCAGCTAGATCTTTCTTCTTCAAAGCAAAAAGATTTTATCTTCAAATACCAGAACTTTTCGTGGTTTTGTTGATTTTCAGCAAATGAACATATTTCAGCGTGGGAGAAGTTTTTTCTTTAATAGCGTCAGATTTTATCTTAAAAGACAAGAACTTTTCGTGGTTCTTGTCAATTTTTGTTGGTTTTCATCCAATAAACTTATTTCAGTCAGCTAGATCTTTCTTCTTGAAAGCAAAAAGATTTTATCTTCAAATACAAGACCTTTTCGTGGTTTTGTTGATTTTCAGCAAATGAACATATTTCAGCGAGCGAGAAGTTTTTTCTTCAATAGCGTAAGATTTTATCTTAAAATACAAGAACTTTTCGTGGTTCTTGTCAATTTTTGTTAGTTTTCATCAAATGAACTTATTTCAGTCAGCTAGATCTTTCTTCTTGAACGCAAAAAGATTTTATCTTCAAATACAAGAACTTTTCGTGGTTTTGTTGATTTTCAGCAAATGAACATATTTCAGCGAGGGAGAAGTTTTTTCTTTAATCGCGTCAGATTTTATCTTAAAATACAAGAACTTTTCGTTGTTCTTGTCAATTTTTGTTGGTTTTCATCCAATGAACTTATTTCAGTCAGCGAGATCTTCCTTCTTCAAAGCAAAAAGATTTTATCTTCAAATACAAGAACTTTTCGTGGTTTTGTTGATTTTCAGCAAATGAACATATTTCAGCGAGCGAGAAGTTTTTTCTTTAATAGCGTCAGATTTTATCTTAAAATACAAGAACTTTTCGTGGTTCTTGTCAATTTTTGTTGGTTTTCATCCAATGAACTTATTTCAGTCAGCTGGATCTTTCTTCTTGAAAGCAAAAAGATTTTATCTTCAAATACAAGAACTTTTCGTGGTTGTGTTGATTTTCAGCAAATGAACATATTTCAGCGAGCAAGAAGTTTTTTCTTCAATTGCGTAAGATTTTATCTTAAAATACAAGAACTTTTCGTGGTTCTTGTCAATTTTTGTTAGTTTTCATCCAATGAACTTGTTTCAGTCAGCGAGATCTTTCTTCTTCAAAGCAAAAAGATTTTATCTTCAAATACAAGAACTTTTCGTGGTTTTGTTGGTTTTCAGCAAATGAACATATTTCAGCGAGGCAGAAGTTTTTTCTTTAATAGCTTAAGATTTTATCTTAAAATACAAAAACTTTTCGTGGTTCTTGTCAATTTTTGTTGGTTTTGATCTATTTAACTTATTTCAGTCAGCAAGATCTTCCTTCTTCAAAGCAAAAAGATTTTATCTTCAAATACAATAACTTTTCGTGGTTTTGTTGGTTTTCAGCAAATGAACATAATTCAGCGAGCTGGAAGATGTTTCTTTAATAGCTCAAGATTTTATCTTAAAATACAACAACTTTTCGTTGTTCTGATCAATTTTTGTTGGATTTCATCAAATGAACTTATTTCAGTCAGCTGGATCTTTCTTCTTTCATGCAAAAACCTGTTTTCTTCAAATACAAGAACTTTTCGTGGTTTTGTTGGTTTTCAGCAAATGAATATATTTCAGCGAGCTGGAAGTTTTTTCTTTAATAGCTCAAGATTTTATCTTGAAATACAAGAACTTTTCGTGGTTTTGTTGGATTTCAGCAAATGAACATATTTCAGCCAGCGAGAAGTTTTTTCTTTCATAGTTTCAGATTTTATCTTAAAATACAAGAACCTTTCGTGGTTCTGGTCAATTTTTGTTGGTTTTCATGCAATGAACTTATTTCAGTCAGCTGGATCTTTCTTCAATGCAAAAAGATTTTATCTTCAAATACAAGAACTTTTCGTGGTTTTGTTGGTTTTCAGCAAATGAACATATTTCAGCGAGCTGGAAGTTTTTACTTTAACAGCTTAAGATTTTATCTTAAAATACAAGAACTTTTCGTGGTTCTTTTCAATTTTTGTTGGTTTTGATCCAATGAACTTATTTCAGTCAGCTAGATCTTTCTTCTTCAAAGCAAAAAGATTTTATCTTCAAATACAAGAACTTTTCGTGGTTTTGTTGTATTTCAGCAAATCGACATCCTTCAGCGAGCGAGAAGTTTTTTCTTTGATAGCGTAAGATTTTATCTTAAAATACAAGAACTTTTCGTGGTTCGTGTCAATTTTTGTTGGTTTTGATCCAATGAACTTATTTCAGTCAGCTAGATCTTTCTTCTTCAAAGCAAAAAGATTTTATCTTCAATACAAGAACTTTTCGTTGTTTTGTTGGTTTTCAGCAAATGAACATATTTCAGCGAGCTAGAAGTTTGTTCTTTAATAGCGTAAGATTTTATCTTAAAATACAAGAACTTTTCGTGGTTCTTGTCAATTTTTGTTGGTTTTCATCTAACAATTTCAGTCAGCTGGATCTTTCTTCTTTAATGCAAAAAGATTTTATCTTCAAATACAAGAACTTTTCGTGGTTTTTGTTGGTTTTCAGCAAATGAACATATTTCAGCGAGGCAGAAGTTTTTTCTTTAATAGCTTAAGATTTTATCTTAAAATACAAAAACTTTTCGTGGTTCTTGTCAATTTTTGTTGGTTTTCATCTAACAATTTCAGTCAGCTGGATCTTTCTTCTTTAATTCAAAAAGATTTTATCTTCAAATACAAGAACTTTTCGTGGTTTTGTTGGTTTTCAGCAAATGAACATATTTGAGCGAGCTGGAAGTTTTTTCATTAATAGCGTAAGATTTTATCTGAAAATACAAGACCTTTTTGTGGTTCTTGTCAATTTTTGTTGGTTTTCATTTGATGAACTTATTTCAGTCAGCTGGAGCTTTCTTCTTTAATGCAAAAAGGTTTTATCTTCAAATACAAGAACTTTTTGTGGTTTTGTTGGTTTTCAGCAAATGAACATATTTGAGCGAGCTGGAAGTTTTTTCTTTAATAGCTCAAGATTTTATCTTAAAATACAAGAACTTTTCGTGGTTCTTGTCAATTTTTGTTGCTTTTCATCTTATGAACTTATTTCAGTCAGCTGGATCTTTCTTCTTCAAAGCAAAAAGATTTTATCTTCAAATACAAGAACTTTTCGTGGTTTTGTTATATTTCAGCAAATGAACATATTTCAGCGACCTGGAAGTTTTTTCATTAATAGCGTAAGATTTTATCTTAAAATACAAGACCTTTTTGTGGTTCTTGTCAATTTTTGTTGGTTTTCATTTGATGAACTTATTTCAGTCAGCTGGAGCTTTCTTCTTTAATGCAAAAAGGTTTTATCTTCAAATACAAGAACTTTTAGTGGTTTTGTTGGTTTTCAGCAAATGAACATATTTCAGCGAGCTGGAAGTTTTTTCTTTAATAGCTCAAGATTTTATCTTAAAATACAAGAACTTTTCGTGGTTTTGTTGGATTTCAGCAAATGAACATATTTCAGCCAGCGAGAAGTTTTTTCTTTAATAGCGTAAGATTTTATCTTAAAATACAAGAACTTTTCGTGGTTCTTGTCAATTTTTGTTGGTTTTCATCTAACAATTTCAGTCAGCTGGATCTTTCTTCTTTAATGCAAAAAGATTTTATCTTCAAATACAAGAACTTTTCGTGGTTTTGTTGGTTTTCAGCAAATGAACATATTTCAGCGAGGCAGAAGTTTTTTCTTTAATAGCTTAAGATTTTATCTTAAAATACAAAAACTTTTCGTGGTTCTTGTCAATTTTTGTTGGTTTTGATCTATTTATCTTATTTCAGTCAGCAAGATCTTCCTTCTTCAAAGCAAAAAGATTTTATCTTCAAATACAATAACTTTTCGTGGTTTTGTTGGTTTTCAGCAAATGAACATAATTCAGCGAGCTGGAAGATGTTTCTTTAATAGCTCAAGATTTTATCTTAAAATACAACAACTTTTCGTTGTTCTGATCAATTTTTGTTGGTTTTCATCAAATGAACTTATTTCAGTCAGCTGGATCTTTCTTCTTTCATGCAAAAACCTGTTTTCTTCAAATACAAGAACTTTTCGTGGTTTTGTTGGTTTTCAGCAAATGAATATATTTCAGCGAGCTGGAAGTTTTTTCTTTAATAGCTCAAGATTTTATCTTGAAATACAAGAACTTTTCGTGGTTTTGTTGGATTTCAGCAAATGAACATATTTCAGCCAGCGAGAAGTTTTTTCTTTCATAGTTTCAGATTTTATCTTAAAATACAAGAACCTTTCGTGGTTCTGGTCAATTTTTGTTGGTTTTCATGCAATGAACTTATTTCAGTCAGCTGGATCTTTCTTCTTCAATGCAAAAAGATTTTATCTTCAAATACAAGAACTTTTCGTGGTTTTGTTGGTTTTCAGCAAATGAACATATTTCAGCGAGCTGGAAGTTTTTACTTTAATAGCTTAAGATTTTATCTTAAAATACAAGAACTTTTCGTGGTTCTTTTCAATTTTTGTTGGTTTTGATCCAATGAACTTATTTCAGTCAGCTAGATCTTTCTTCTTCAAAGCAAAAAGATTTTATCTTCAAATACAAGAACTTTTCGTGGTTTTGTTGTATTTCAGCAAATCGACATCCTTCAGCGAGCGAGAAGTTTTTTCTTTGATAGCGTAAGATTTTATCTTAAAATACAAGAACTTTTCGTGGTTCGTGTCAATTTTTGTTGGTTTTGATCCAATGAACTTATTTCAGTCAGCTCGATCTTTCTTCTTCAAAGCAAAAAGATTTTATCTTCAATACAAGAACTTTTCGTTGTTTTGTTGGTTTTCAGCAAATGAACATATTTCAGCGAGCTAGAAGTTTGTTCTTTAATAGCGTAAGATTTTATCTTAAAATACAAGAACTTTTCGTGGTTCTTGTCAATTTTTGTTGGTTTTCATCTAACAATTTCAGTCAGCTGGATCTTTCTTCTTTAATGCAAAAAGATTTTATCTTCAAATACAAGAACTTTTCGTGGTTTTTGTTGGTTTTCAGCAAATGAACATATTTCAGCGAGGCAGAAGTTTTTTCTTTAATAGCTTAAGATTTTATCTTAAAATACAAAAACTTTTCGTGGTTCTTGTCAATTTTTGTTGGTTTTGATCTGTTTAACTTATTTCAGTCAGCAAGATCTTCCTTCTTCAAAGCAAAAAGATTTTATCTTCAAATACAATAACTTTTCGTGGTTTTGTTGGTTTTCAGCAAACAAACATATTTCAGCGAATGATAAGTTTTTTCTTTAACAGCGTAAGATTTTATCTTAAAATACAAGAACTTTTCGTGGTTCTTGTCAATTTTTTTTGGTTTTCATCTTATGAACTTATTTCAGTCAGCTGGATCTTTCTTCTTGAAAGCAAAAAGATTTTATCTTCAAACACAAGAACTTTTCGTGGTTTTGTTGATTTTCAGCAAATGAACATATTTCAGTGAGCGAGAAGTTTTTTCTTTAATAGCGTCAGATTTTATCTCAAAATACAGGAACTTTTCGTGGTTCTTGTCAATTTTTTTTGGTTTTCATCTTATGAACATATTTCAGTCAGCTGGATCTTTCTTCCTCAAAGCAAAAAGATTTTATCTTCAAATACAAGAACTTTTAGTGGTTTTGTTGATTTTCAGCAAATGAACATATTTCAGCGAGGGTGAAGTTTTTTCTTTAAAAGCGTCAGATTTTATCTTAAAATACAAGAACTTTTCGTGGTTCTTGTCAATTTTTGTTGGTTTTCATCCAATAAACTTATTTCAGTCAGCGAGATCTTTCTTCTTCAAAGCAAAAAGATTTTATCTTCAAATACAAGAACTTTTCGTGGTTTTGTTGATTTTCAGCAAATGAACATATTTCAGCGAGCGAGAAGTTTTTTCTTTAATCGCGTCAGATTTTATCTTAAAATACAAGAACTTTTCGTGGTTCTTGTCAATTTTTGTTGGTTTTCATCCAATGAACTTATTTCAGTCAGCTGGATCTTTCTTCTTGAAAGCAAAAAGATTTTATCTTCAAATACAAGAACTTTTCGTGGTTTTGTTGATTTTCAGCAAATGAACATATTTCAGCGAGCTCGAAGTTTTTTCTTTAATAGCGTCAGATTTTATCTTAAAATACAAGATCTTTTCGTGGTTCTTGTCAATTTTTGTTAGTTTTCATCTTATGAACTTATTTCAGTCAGCTAGATCTTTCTTCTTCAAAGCAAAAAGATTTTATCTTCAAATACCAGAACTTTTCGTGGTTTTGTTGATTTTCAGCAAATGAACATATTTCAGCGTGGGAGAAGTTTTTTCTTTAATAGCGTCAGATTTTATCTTAAAAGACAAGAACTTTTCGTGGTTCTTGTCAATTTTTGTTGGTTTTCATCCAATAAACTTATTTCAGTCAGCTAGATCTTTCTTCTTGAAAGCAAAAAGATTTTATCTTCAAATACAAGACCTTTTCGTGGTTTTGTTGATTTTCAGCAAATGAACATATTTCAGCGAGCGAGAAGTTTTTTCTTCAATAGCGTAAGATTTTATCTTAAAATACAAGAACTTTTCGTGGTTCTTGTCAATTTTTGTTAGTTTTCATCAAATGAACTTATTTCAGTCAGCTAGATCTTTCTTCTTGAACGCAAAAAGATTTTATCTTCAAATACAAGAACTTTTCGTGGTTTTGTTGATTTTCAGCAAATGAACATATTTCAGCGAGGGAGAAGTTTTTTCTTTAATCGCGTCAGATTTTATCTTAAAATACAAGAACTTTTCGTTGTTCTTGTCAATTTTTGTTGGTTTTCATCCAATGAACTTATTTCAGTCAGCGAGATCTTCCTTCTTCAAAGCAAAAAGATTTTATCTTCAAATACAAGAACTTTTCGTGGTTTTGTTGATTTTCAGCAAATGAACATATTTCAGCGAGCGAGAAGTTTTTTCTTTAATAGCGTCAGATTTTATCTTAAAATACAAGAACTTTTCGTGGTTCTTGTCAATTTTTGTTGGTTTTCATCCAATGAACTTATTTCAGTCAGCTGGATCTTTCTTCTTGAAAGCAAAAAGATTTTATCTTCAAATACAAGAACTTTTCGTGGTTTTGTTGATTTTCAGCAAATGAACATATTTCAGCGAGCAAGAAGTTTTTTCTTCAATTGCGTAAGATTTTATCTTAAAATACAAGAACTTTTCGTGGTTCTTGTCAATTTTTGTTAGTTTTCATCCAATGAACTTGTTTCAGTCAGCGAGATCTTTCTTCTTCAAAGCAAAAAGATTTTATCTTCAAATACAAGAACTTTTCGTGGTTTTGTTGGTTTTCAGCAAATGAACATATTTCAGCGAGGCAGAAGTTTTTTCTTTAATAGCTTAAGATTTTATCTTAAAATACAAAAACTTTTCGTGGTTCTTGTCAATTTTTGTTGGTTTTGATCTATTTAACTTATTTCAGTCAGCAAGATCTTCCTTCTTCAAAGCAAAAAGATTTTATCTTCAAATACAATAACTTTTCGTGGTTTTGTTGGTTTTCAGCAAATGAACATAATTCAGCGAGCTGGAAGATGTTTCTTTAATAGCTCAAGATTTTATCTTAAAATACAACAACTTTTCGTTGTTCTGATCAATTTTTGTTGGATTTCATCAAATGAACTTATTTCAGTCAGCTGGATCTTTCTTCTTTCATGCAAAAACCTGTTTTCTTCAAATACAAGAACTTTTCGTGGTTTTGTTGGTTTTCAGCAAATGAATATATTTCAGCGAGCTGGAAGTTTTTTCTTTAATAGCTCAAGATTTTATCTTGAAATACAAGAACTTTTCGTGGTTTTGTTGGATTTCAGCAAATGAACATATTTCAGCCAGCGAGAAGTTTTTTCTTTCATAGTTTCAGATTTTATCTTAAAATACAAGAACCTTTCGTGGTTCTGGTCAATTTTTGTTGGTTTTCATGCAATGAACTTATTTCAGTCAGCTGGATCTTTCTTCAATGCAAAAAGATTTTATCTTCAAATACAAGAACTTTTCGTGGTTTTGTTGGTTTTCAGCAAATGAACATATTTCAGCGAGCTGGAAGTTTTTACTTTAACAGCTTAAGATTTTATCTTAAAATACAAGAACTTTTCGCGGTTCTTTTCAATTTTTGTTGGTTTTGATCCAATGAACTTATTTCAGTCAGCTAGATCTTTCTTCTTCAAAGCAAAAAGATTTTATCTTCAAATACAAGAACTTTTCGTGGTTTTGTTGTATTTCAGCAAATCGACATCCTTCAGCGAGCGAGAAGTTTTTTCTTTGATAGCGTAAGATTTTATCTTAAAATACAAGAACTTTTCGTGGTTCGTGTCAATTTTTGTTGGTTTTGATCCAATGAACTTATTTCAGTCAGCTAGATCTTTCTTCTTCAAAGCAAAAAGATTTTATCTTCAATACAAGAACTTTTCGTTGTTTTGTTGGTTTTCAGCAAATGAACATATTTCAGCGAGCTAGAAGTTTGTTCTTTAATAGCGTAAGATTTTATCTTAAAATACAAGAACTTTTCGTGGTTCTTGTCAATTTTTGTTGGTTTTCATCTCACAATTTCAGTCAGCTGGATCTTTCTTCTTTAATGCAAAAAGATTTTATCTTCAAATACAAGAACTTTTCGTGGTTTTTGTTGGTTTTCAGCAAATGAACATATTTCAGCGAGGCAGAAGTTTTTTCTTTAATAGCTTAAGATTTTATCTTAAAATACAAAAACTTTTCGTGGTTCTTGTCAATTTTTGTTGGTTTTGATCTATTTAACTTATTTCAGTCAGCAAGATCTTCCTTCTTCAAAGCAAAAAGATTTTATCTTCAAATACAATAACTTTTCGTGGTTTTGTTGGTTTTCAGCAAACAAACATATTTCAGCGAATGATAAGTTTTTTCTTTAATAGCGTCAGATTTTATCTCAAAATACAGGAACTTTTCGTGGTTCTTGTCAATTTTTTTTGGTTTTCATCTTATGAACATATTTCAGTCAGCTGGATCTTTCTTCCTCAAAGCAAAAAGATTTTATCTTCAAATACAAGAACTTTTAGTGGTTTTGTTGATTTTCAGCAAATGAACATATTTCAGCGAGGGTGAAATTTTTTCTTTAAAAGCGTCAGATTTTATCTTAAAATACAAGAACTTTTCGTGGTTCTTGTCAATTTTTGTTGGTTTTCATCCAATAAACTTATTTCAGTCAGCGAGATCTTTCTTCTTCAAAGCAAAAAGATTTTATCTTCAAATACAAGAACTTTTCGTGGTTTTGTTGATTTTCAGCAAATGAACATATTTCAGCGAGCGAGAAGTTTTTTCTTTAATCGCGTCAGATTTTATCTTAAAATACAAGAACTTTTCGTGGTTCTTGTCAATTTTTGTTGGTTTTCATCCAATGAACTTATTTCAGTCAGCTGGATCTTTCTTCTTGAAAGCAAAAAGATTTTATCTTCAAATACAAGAACTTTTCGTGGTTTTGTTGATTTTCAGCAAATGAACATATTTCAGCGAGCTCGAAGTTTTTTCTTTAATAGCGTCAGATTTTATCTTAAAATACAAGATCTTTTCGTGGTTCTTGTCAATTTTTGTTAGTTTTCATCTTATGAACTTATTTCAGTCAGCTAGATCTTTCTTCTTCAAAGCAAAAAGATTTTATCTTCAAATACCAGAACTTTTCGTGGTTTTGTTGATTTTCAGCAAATGAACATATTTCAGCGTGGGAGAAGTTTTTTCTTTAATAGCGTCAGATTTTATCTTAAAAGACAAGAACTTTTCGTGGTTCTTGTCAATTTTTGTTGGTTTTCATCCAATAAACTTATTTCAGTCAGCTAGATCTTTCTTCTTGAAAGCAAAAAGATTTTATCTTCAAATACAAGACCTTTTCGTGGTTTTGTTGATTTTCAGCAAATGAACATATTTCAGCGAGCGAGAAGTTTTTTCTTCAATAGCGTAAGATTTTATCTTAAAATACAAGAACTTTTCGTGGTTCTTGTCAATTTTTGTTAGTTTTCATCAAATGAACTTATTTCAGTCAGCTAGATCTTTCTTCTTGAACGCAAAAAGATTTTATCTTCAAATACAAGAACTTTTCGTGGTTTTGTTGATTTTCAGCAAATGAACATATTTCAGCGAGGGAGAAGTTTTTTCTTTAATCGCGTCAGATTTTATCTTAAAATACAAGAACTTTTCGTTGTTCTTGTCAATTTTTGTTGGTTTTCATCCAATGAACTTATTTCAGTCAGCGAGATCTTCCTTCTTCAAAGCAAAAAGATTTTATCTTCAAATACAAGAACTTTTCGTGGTTTTGTTGATTTTCAGCAAATGAACATATTTCAGCGAGCGAGAAGTTTTTTCTTTAATAGCGTCAGATTTTATCTTAAAATACAAGAACTTTTCGTGGTTCTTGTCAATTTTTGTTGGTTTTCATCCAATGAACTTATTTCAGTCAGCTGGATCTTTCTTCTTGAAAGCAAAAAGATTTTATCTTCAAATACAAGAACTTTTCGTGGTTTTGTTGATTTTCAGCAAATGAACATATTTCAGCGAGCAAGAAGTTTTTTCTTCAATTGCGTAAGATTTTATCTTAAAATACAAGAACTTTTCGTGGTTCTTGTCAATTTTTGTTAGTTTTCATCCAATGAACTTGTTTCAGTCAGCGAGATCTTTCTTCTTCAAAGCAAAAAGATTTTATCTTCAAATACAAGAACTTTTCGTGGTTTTGTTGGTTTTCAGCAAATGAACATATTTCAGCGAGGCAGAAGTTTTTTCTTTAATAGCTTAAGATTTTATCTTAAAATACAAAAACTTTTCGTGGTTCTTGTCAATTTTTGTTGGTTTTGATCTATTTAACTTATTTCAGTCAGCAAGATCTTCCTTCTTCAAAGCAAAAAGATTTTATCTTCAAATACAATAACTTTTCGTGGTTTTGTTGGTTTTCAGCAAATGAACATAATTCAGCGAGCTGGAAGATGTTTCTTTAATAGCTCAAGATTTTATCTTAAAATACAACAACTTTTCGTTGTTCTGATCAATTTTTGTTGGATTTCATCAAATGAACTTATTTCAGTCAGCTGGATCTTTCTTCTTTCATGCAAAAACCTGTTTTCTTCAAATACAAGAACTTTTCGTGGTTTTGTTGGTTTTCAGCAAATGAATATATTTCAGCGAGCTGGAAGTTTTTTCTTTAATAGCTCAAGATTTTATCTTGAAATACAAGAACTTTTCGTGGTTTTGTTGGATTTCAGCAAATGAACATATTTCAGCCAGCGAGAAGTTTTTTCTTTCATAGTTTCAGATTTTATCTTAAAATACAAGAACCTTTCGTGGTTCTGGTCAATTTTTGTTGGTTTTCATGCAATGAACTTATTTCAGTCAGCTGGATCTTTCTTCAATGCAAAAAGATTTTATCTTCAAATACAAGAACTTTTCGTGGTTTTGTTGGTTTTCAGCAAATGAACATATTTCAGCGAGCTGGAAGTTTTTACTTTAACAGCTTAAGATTTTATCTTAAAATACAAGAACTTTTCGTGGTTCTTTTCAATTTTTGTTGGTTTTGATCCAATGAACTTATTTCAGTCAGCTAGATCTTTCTTCTTCAAAGCAAAAAGATTTTATCTTCAAATACAAGAACTTTTCGTGGTTTTGTTGTATTTCAGCAAATCGACATCCTTCAGCGAGCGAGAAGTTTTTTCTTTGATAGCGTAAGATTTTATCTTAAAATACAAGAACTTTTCGTGGTTCGTGTCAATTTTTGTTGGTTTTGATCCAATGAACTTATTTCAGTCAGCTAGATCTTTCTTCTTCAAAGCAAAAAGATTTTATCTTCAATACAAGAACTTTTCGTTGTTTTGT
Source organism: Heptranchias perlo (assembly GCF_035084215.1). NCBI lineage: Eukaryota > Metazoa > Chordata > Chondrichthyes > Hexanchiformes > Hexanchidae > Heptranchias > Heptranchias perlo. The sequence goes on from NW_027138472.1 coordinate 580,157, forward strand.
TGGTTTTCAGCAAATGAACATATTTCAGCGAGCTAGAAGTTTGTTCTTTAATAGCGTAAGATTTTATCTTAAAATACAAGAACTTTTCGTGGTTCTTGTCAATTTTTGTTGGTTTTCATCTAACAATTTCAGTCAGCTGGATCTTTCTTCTTTAATGCAAAAAGATTTTATCTTCAAATACAAGAACTTTTCGTGGTTTTTGTTGGTTTTCAGCAAATGAACATATTTCAGCGAGGCAGAAGTTTTTTCTTTAATAGCTTAAGATTTTATCTTAAAATACAAAAACTTTTCGTGGTTCTTGTCAATTTTTGTTGGTTTTGATCTATTTAACTTATTTCAGTCAGCAAGATCTTCCTTCTTCAAAGCAAAAAGATTTTATCTTCAAATACAATAACTTTTCGTGGTTTTGTTGGTTTTCAGCAAACAAACATATTTCAGCGAATGATAAGTTTTTTCTTTAATAGCGTCAGATTTTATCTCAAAATACAGGAACTTTTCGTGGTTCTTGTCAATTTTTTTTGGTTTTCATCTTATGAACATATTTCAGTCAGCTGGATCTTTCTTCCTCAAAGCAAAAAGATTTTATCTTCAAATACAAGAACTTTTAGTGGTTTTGTTGATTTTCAGCAAATGAACATATTTCAGCGAGGGTGAAATTTTTTCTTTAAAAGCGTCAGATTTTATCTTAAAATACAAGAACTTTTCGTGGTTCTTGTCAATTTTTGTTGGTTTTCATCCAATAAACTTATTTCAGTCAGCGAGATCTTTCTTCTTCAAAGCAAAAAGATTTTATCTTCAAATACAAGAACTTTTCGTGGTTTTGTTGATTTTCAGCAAATGAACATATTTCAGCGAGCGAGAAGTTTTTTCTTTCATCGCGTCAGATTTTATCTTAAAATACAAGAACTTTTCGTGGTTCTTGTCAATTTTTGTTGGTTTTCATCCAATGAACTTATTTCAGTCAGCTGGATCTTTCTTCTTGAAAGCAAAAAGATTTTATCTTCAAATACAAGAACTTTTCGTGGTTTTGTTGATTTTCAGCAAATGAACATATTTCAGCGAGCTCGAAGTTTTTTCTTTAATAGCGTCAGATTTTATCTTAAAATACAAGATCTTTTCGTGGTTCTTGTCAATTTTTGTTAGTTTTCATCTTATGAACTTATTTCAGTCAGCTGGATCTTTCTTCTTCAAAGCAAAAAGATTTTATCTTCAAATACCAGAACTTTTCGTGGTTTTGTTGATTTTCAGCAAATGAACATATTTCAGCGTGGGAGAAGTTTTTTCTTTAATAGCGTCAGATTTTATCTTAAAAGACAAGAACTTTTCGTGGTTCTTGTCAATTTTTGTTGGTTTTCATCCAATGAACTTATTTCAGTCAGCTAGATCTTTCTTCTTGAAAGCAAAAAGATTTTATCTTCAAATACAAGACCTTTTCGTGGTTTTGTTGATTTTCAGCAAATGAACATATTTCAGCGAGCAAGAAGTTTTTTCTTCAATAGCGTAAGATTTTATCTTAAAATACAAGAACTTTTCGTGGTTCTTGTCAATTTTTGTTAGTTTTCATCCAATGAACTTATTTCAGTCAGCGAGATCTTTCTTCTTCAAAGCAAAAAGATTTTATCTTCAAATACAAGACCTTTTCGTTGTTTTGTTGGTTTTCAGCAAATGAACATATTTCAGCGAGCTGGAAGTTTTTACTTTAATAGCTTAAGATTTTATCTTAAAATACAAGAACTTTTCGTGGTTCTTTTCAATTTTTGTTGGTTTTGATCCAATGAACTTATTTCAGTCAGCTAGATCTTTCTTCTTCAAAGCAAAAAGATTTTATCTTCAAATACAAGAACTTTTCGTGGTTTTGTTGTATTTCAGCAAATCGACATCCTTCAGCGAGCGAGAAGTTTTTTCTTTGATAGCGTAAGACTTTATCTTAAAATACAAGAACTTTTCGTGGTTCGTGTCAATTTTTGTTGGTTTTGATCCAATGAACTTATTTCAGTCAGCTAGATCTTTCTTCTTCAAAGCAAAAAGATTTTATCTTCAATACAAGAACTTTTCGTTGTTTTGTTGGTTTTCAGCAAATGAACATATTTCAGCGAGCTAGAAGTTTGTTCTTTAATAGCGTAAGATTTTATCTTAAAATACAAGAACTTTTCGTGGTTCTTGTCAATTTTTGTTGGTTTTCATCTAACAATTTCAGTCAGCTGGATCTTTCTTCTTTAATGCAAAAAGATTTTATCTTCAAATACAAGAACTTTTCGTGGTTTTTGTTGGTTTTCAGCAAATGAACATATTTCAGCGAGGCAGAAGTTTTTTCTTTAATAGCTTAAGATTTTATCTTAAAATACAAAAACTTTTCGAGGTTCTTGTCAATTTTTGTTGGTTTTGATCTATTTAACTTATTTCAGTCAGCAAGATCTTCCTTCTTCAAAGCAAAAAGATTTCATCTTCAAATACAATAACTTTTCGTGGTTTTGTTGGTTTTCAGCAAACAAACATATTTCAGCGAATGATAAGTTTTTTCTTTAATAGCGTAAGATTTCATCTTAAAATACAAGAACTTTTCGTGGTTCTTGTCAATTTTTGTTGGTTTTCATCTTATGAACTTATTTCAGTCAGCTGGATCTTTCTTCTTGAAAGCAAAAAGATTTTTTCTTCAAACACAAGAACTTTTCGTGGTTTTGTTGATTTTCAGCAAATGAACATATTTCAGTGAGCGAGAAGTTTTTTCTTTAATAGCGTCAGATTTTATCTCAAAATACAGGAACTTTTCGTGGTTCTTGTCAATTTTTTTTGGTTTTCATCTTATGAACATATTTCAGTCAGCTGGATCTTTCTTCCTCAAAGCAAAAAGATTTTATCTTCAAATACAAGAACTTTTAGTGGTTTTGTTGATTTTCAGCAAATGAACATATTTCAGCGAGGGTGAAGTTTTTTCTTTAAAAGCGTCAGATTTTATCTTAAAATACAAGAACTTTTCGTGGTTCTTGTCAATTTTTGTTGGTTTTCATCCAATAAACTTATTTCAGTCAGCGAGATCTTTCTTCTTCAAAGCAAAAAGATTTTATCTTCAAATACAAGAACTTTTCGTGGTTTTGTTGATTTTCAGCAAATGAACATATTTCAGCGAGCGAGAAGTTTTTTCTTTAATCGCGTCAGATTTTATCTTAAAATACAAGAACTTTTCGTGGTTCTTGTCAATTTTTGTTGGTTTTCATCCAATGAACTTATTTCAGTCAGCTGGATCTTTCTTCTTGAAAGCAAAAAGATTTTATCTTCAAATACAAGAACTTTTCGTGGTTTTGTTGATTTTCAGCAAATGAACATATTTCAGCGAGCTCGAAGTTTTTTCTTTAATAGCGTCAGATTTTATCTTAAAATACAAGATCTTTTCGTGGTTCTTGTCAATTTTTGTTAGTTTTCATCTTATGAACTTATTTCAGTCAGCTAGATCTTTCTTCTTCAAAGCAAAAAGATTTTATCTTCAAATACCAGAACTTTTCGTGGTTTTGTTGATTTTCAGCAAATGAACATATTTCAGCGTGGGAGAAGTTTTTTCTTTAATAGCGTCAGATTTTATCTTAAAAGACAAGAACTTTTCGTGGTTCTTGTCAATTTTTGTTGGTTTTCATCCAATGAACTTATTTCAGTCAGCTAGATCTTTCTTCTTGAAAGCAAAAAGATTTTATCTTCAAATACAAGACCTTTTCGTGGTTTTGTTGATTTTCAGCAAATGAACATATTTCAGCGAGCAAGAAGTTTTTTCTTCAATAGCGTAAGATTTTATCTTAAAATACAAGAACTTTTCGTGGTTCTTGTCAATTTTTGTTAGTTTTCATCCAATGAACTTATTTCAGTCAGCTAGATCTTTCTTCTTCAAAGCAAAAAGATTTTATCTTCAAATACAAGAACTTTTCGTGGTTTTGTTGATTTTCAGCAAATGAACATATTTCAGCGAGCTAGAAGTTTTTTCTTCAACAGCGTAAGGTTTTATCTTAAAATACAAGAACTTTTCGTGGTTCTTGTCAATTTTTGTTAGTTTTCATCCAATGAACTTATTTCAGTCAGCCAGATCGTTCTTCTTCAAAGCAAAAAGATTTTATCTTCAAATACAAGAACTTTTCGTGGTTTTGTTGATTTTCAGCAAATGAACATATTTCAGTGAGCGAGAAGTTTTTTCTTTAATTGCTTCAGATTTTATCTTATAATACAAGAACTTTTCGTGGTTCTTGTCAATTTTTGTTGGTTTTCATCCAATAAACTTATTTCAGTCCGCTAGATCTTTCTTCTTCAAAGCAAAAAGATTTTATCTTCAAATACAAGAACTTTTCGTGGTTTTCTTGATTTTCAGCAAATGAACATATTTCAGCGAGTTAGAAGTTTTTTCTTTAATAGCGTCAGATTTTATCTTAAAATACAAGAACTTTTCGTGGTTCTTGTCAATTTTTGTTGGTTTTCATCCAATGAACTTATTTCAGTCAGCTGGATCTTTCTTCTTGAAAGCAAAAAGATTTTATCTTCAAATACAAGAACTTTTGGTGGTTTTGTTGATTTTCAGCAAATGAACATATTTCAGCGAGCAAGAAGTTTTTTCTTCAATAGCGTAAGATTTTATCTTAAAATACAAGAACTTTTCGTGGTTCTTGTCAATTTTTGTTAGTTTTCATCTTATGAACTTATTTCAGTCAGCGAGATCTTTCTTCTTCAAAGCAAAAAGATTTTATCTTCAAATACAAGAACTTTTCGTGGTTTTGTTGATTTTCAGCAAATGAACATATTTCAGCGAGGGAGAAGTTTTTTCTTTAATAGCGTCAGATTTTATCTCAAAATACAAGAACTTTTCGTGGTTCTTGTCAATTTTTGTTGGTTTTCATCTTATGAACTTATTTCAGTCAGCTAGATCTTTCTTCCTCAAAGCAAAAAGATTTTATCTTCAAATACAAGAACTTTTAGTGGTTTTGTTGATTTTCAGCAAATGAACATATTTCAGCGAGGGAGAAGTTTTTTCTTTAAAAACGTCAGATTTTATCTTAAAATACAAGAACTTTTCGTGGTTCTTGTCAATTTTTGTTGGTTTTCATCCAATAAACTTATTTCAGTCAGCGAGATCTTTCTTCTTCAAAGCAAAAAGATTTTATCTTCAAATACAAGAACTTTTCGTGGTTTTGTTGATTTTCAGCAAATGAACACATTTCAGCGAGCGAGAAGTTTTTTCTTTAATCGCGTCAGATTTTATCTTAAAATACAAGAACTTTTCGTGGTTCTTGTCAATTTTTGTTGGTTTTCATCCAATGAACTTATTTCAGTCAGCTGGATCTTTCTTCTTGAAAGCAAAAAGATTTTATCTTCAAATACAAGAACTTTTCGTGGTTTTGTTGATTTTCAGCAAATGAACATATTTCAGCGAGCTCGAAGTTTTTTCTTCAATAGCGTAAGATTTTATCTTAAAATACAAGAACTTTTCGTGGTTCTTGTCAATTTTTGTTAGTTTTCATCTTATGAACTTATTTCAGTCAGCTAGATCTTTCTTCTTCAAAGCAAAAAGATTTTATCTTCAAATACCAGAACTTTTCGTGGTTTTGTTGATTTTCAGCAAATGAACATATTTCAGCGTGGGAGAAGTTTTTTCTTTAATAGCGTCAGATTTTATCTTAAAAGACAAGAACTTTTCGTGGTTCTTGTCAATTTTTGTTGGTTTTCATCCAATGAACTTATTTCAGTCAGCGAGATCTTTCTTCTTCAAAGCAAAAAGATTTTATCTTCAAATACAAGAACTTTTCGTGGTTTTGTTGATTTTCAGCAAATGAACATATTTCAGTGAGCGAGAAGTTTTTTCTTTAATCGCTTCAGATTTTATCTTATAATACAAGAACTTTTCGTGGTTCTTGTCAATTTTTGTTGGTTTTCATCCAATAAACTTATTTCGGTCCGCCAGATCTTTCTTCTTGAAAGCAAAAAGATTTTATCTTCAAATACAAGAACTTTTCGTGGTTTTGTTGATTTTCAGCAAATGAACATATTTCAGCGAGCGAGAAGTTTTTTCTTCAATAGCGTAAGATTTTATCTTAAAATACAAGAACTTTTCGTGGTTCTTGTCAATTTTTGTTAGTTTTCATCAAATGAACTTATTTCAGTCAGCTAGATCTTTCTTCTTGAACGCAAAAAGATTTTATCTTCAAATACAAGAACTTTTCGTGGTTTTGTTGATTTTCAGCAAATGAACATATTTCAGCGAGGGAGAAGTTTTTTCTTTAATCGCGTCAGATTTTATCTTAAAATACAAGAACTTTTCGTGGTTCTTGTCAATTTTTGTTGGTTTTCATCCAATGAACTTATTTCAGTCAGCTGGATCTTCCTTCTTGAAAGCAAAAAGATTTTATCTTCAAATACAAGAACTTTTCGTGGTTTTGTTGATTTTCAGCAAATGAACATATTTCAGCGAGCAAGAAGTTTTTTCTTCAATAGCGTAAGATTTTATCTTAAAATACAAGAACTTTTCGTGGTTCTTGTCAATTTTTGTTAGTTTTCCTCTTATGAACTTATTTCAGTCAGCGAGATCATTCTTCTTCAAAGCAAAAAGATTTTATCTTCAAATACAAGAACTTTTCGTGGTTTTGTTGATTTTCAGCAAATGAACATATTTCAGCGAGGGAAAAGTTTTTTCTTTAATAGCGTCAGATTTTATCTTAAAATACAAGAAGTTTTCGTGGTTCTTGTCAATTTTTGTTGGTTTTCATCCAATAAACTTATTTCAGTCAGCTAGATCTTTCTTCTTGAAAGCAAAAAGATTTTATCTTCAAATACAAGACCTTTTCGTGGTTTTGTTGATTTTCAGCAAATGAACATATTTCAGCGAGCAAGAAGTTTTTTCTTCAATAGCGTAAGATTTTATCTTAAAATACAAGAACTTTTCGTGGTTCTTGTCAATTTTTGTTCGTTTTCATCCAATGAACTTATTTCAGTCAGCGAGATCTTTCTTCTTCAAAGCAAAAAGATTTTATCTTCAAATACAAGAACTTTTCGTGGTTTTGTTGATTTTCAGCAAATGAACATATTTCAGTGAGCGAGAAGTTTTTTCTTTAATCGCTTCAGATTTTATCTTATAATACAAGAACTTTTCGTGGTTCTTGTCAATTTTTGTTGGTTTTCATCCAATAAACTTATTTCGGTCCGCTAGATCTTTCTTCTTGAAAGCAAAAAGATTTTATCTTCAAATACAAGAACTTTTCGTGGTTTTGTTGATTTTCAGCAAATGAACATATTTCAGCGAGCGAGAAGTTTTTTCTTTAATAGCGTCAGATTTTATCTTAAAATACAAGAACTTTTCGTGGTTCTTGTCAATTTTTGTTGGTTTTTATCCAATGAACTTATTTCAGTCAGCTGGATCTTTCTTCTTGAAAGCAAAAAGATTTTATCTTCAAATACAAGAACTTTTCGTGGTTTTGTTGATTTTCAGCAAATGAACATATTTCAGCGAGCAAGAAGTTTTTTCTTCAATAGCGTAAGATTTTATCTTAAAATACAAGAACTTTTCGTGGTTCTTGTCAATTTTTGTTAGTTTTCATCCAATGAACTTGTTTCAGTCAGCGAGATCTTTCTTCTTCAAAGCAAAAAGATTTTATCTTCAAATACAAGAACTTTTCGTGGTTTTGTTGATTTTCAGCAAATGAACATATTTCAGCGTGGGAGAAGTTTTTTCTTTAATAGCGTCAGATTTTATCTTAAAAGACAAGAACTTTTCGTGGTTCTTGTCAATTTTTGTTGGTTTTCATCCAATGAACTTATTTCAGTCAGCTAGATCTTTCTTCTTGAAAGCAAAAAGATTTTATCTTCAAATACAAGACCTTTTCGTGGTTTTGTTGATTTTCAGCAAATGAACATATTTCAGCGAGCAAGAAGTTTTTTCTTCAATAGCGTAAGATTTTATCTTAAAATACAAGAACTTTTCGTGGTTCTTGTCAATTTTTGTTCGTTTTCATCCAATGAACTTATTTCAGTCAGCGAGATCTTTCTTCTTCAAAGCAAAAAGATTTTATCTTCAAATACAAGAACTTTTCGTGGTTTTGTTGATTTTCAGCAAATGAACATATTTCAGTGAGCGAGAAGTTTTTTCTTTAATCGCTTCAGATTTTATCTTATAATACAAGAACTTTTCGTGGTTCTTGTCAATTTTTGTTGGTTTTCATCCAATAAACTTATTTCGGTCCGCTAGATCTTTCTTCTTGAAAGCAAAAAGATTTTATCTTCAAATACAAGAACTTTTCGTGGTTTTGTTGATTTTCAGCAAATGAACATATTTCAGCGAGCGAGAAGTTTTTTCTTTAATAGCGTCAGATTTTATCTTAAAATACAAGAACTTTTCGTGGTTCTTGTCAATTTTTGTTGGTTTTTATCCAATGAACTTATTTCAGTCAGCTGGATCTTTCTTCTTGAAAGCAAAAAGATTTTATCTTCAAATACAAGAACTTTTCGTGGTTTTGTTGATTTTCAGCAAATGAACATATTTCAGCGAGCAAGAAGTTTTTTCTTCAATAGCGTAAGATTTTATCTTAAAATACAAGAACTTTTCGTGGTTCTTGTCAATTTTTGTTAGTTTTCATCCAATGAACTTGTTTCAGTCAGCGAGATCTTTCTTCTTCAAAGCAAAAAGATTTTATCTTCAAATACAAGAACTTTTCGTGGTTTTGTTGATTTTCAGCAAATGAACATATTTCAGCGAGCAAGAAGTTTTTTCTTCAATAGCGTAAGATTTTATCTTAAAATACAAGAACTTTTCGTGGTTCTTGTCAATTTTTGTTAGTTTTCATCTTATGAACTTATTTCAGTCAGCGAGATCTTTCTTCTTCAAAGCAAAAAGATTTTATCTTCAAATACAAGAACTTTTCGTGGTTTTGTTGATTTTCAGCAAATGAACATATTTCAGCGAGCGAGAAGTTTTTTCTTTAATCGCGTCAGATTTTATCTTAAAATACAAGAACTTTTCATGGTTCTTGTCAATTTTTGTTGGTTTTCATCCAATGAACTTATTTCAGTCAGCTGGATCTTTCTTCTTGAAAGCAAAAAGATTTTATCTTCTAATACAAGAACTTTTCGTGGTTTTGTTGATTTTCAGCAAATGAACATATTTCAGCGAGCTCGAAGTTTTTTCTTCAATAGCGTAAGATTTTATCTTAAAATACAAGAACTTTTCGTGGTTCTTGTCAATTTTTGTTAGTTTTCATCTTATGAACTTATTTCAGTCAGCTAGATCTTTCTTCTTCAAAGCAAAAAGATTTTATCTTCAAATACCAGAACTTTTCGTGGTTTTGTTGATTTTCAGCAAATGAACATATTTCAGCGTGGGAGAAGTTTTTTCTTTAATAGCGTCAGATTTTATCTTAAAAGACAAGAACTTTTCGTGGTTCTTGTCAATTTTTGTTGATTTTCATCCAATGAACTTATTTCAGTCAGCGAGATCTTTCTTCTTCAAAGCAAAAAGATTTTATCTTCAAATACAAGAACTTTTCGTGGTTTTGTTGATTTTCAGCAAATGAACATATTTCAGTGAGCGAGAAGTTTTTTCTTCAATAGCGTAAGATTTTATCTTAAAATACAAGAACTTTTCGTGGTTCTTGTCAATTTTTGTTAGTTTTCATCAAATGAACTTATTTCAGTCAGCTGGATCTTTCTTCTTGAACGCAAAAAGATTTTATCTTCAAATACAAGAACTTTTCGTGGTTTTGTTGATTTTCAGCAAATGAACATATTTGAGCGAGGGAGAAGTTTTTTCTTTAATCGCGTCAGATTTTATCTTAAAATACAAGAACTTTTTGTGGTTCTTGTCAATTTTTGTTGCTTTTCATCTTATGAACTTATTTCAGTCAGCTGGATCTTTCTTCTTGAAAGCAAAAAGATTTTATCTTCAAATACAAGAACTTTTCGTGGTTTTGTTGATTTTCAGCAAATGAACATATTTCAGCGAGCTGGAAATTTTTTCTTCAATAGCGTAAGATTTTATCTTAAAATACAAGAACTTTTCGTGGTTCTTGTCAATTTTTGTTAGTTTTCATCTTATGAACTTATTTCAGTCAGCTAGATCTTTCTTCTTCAAAGCAAAAAGATTTTATCTTCAAATACAAGAACTTTTCGTGGTTTTGTTGATTTTCAGCAAATGAACATATTTCAGTGAGGGACAAGTTTTTTCTTTAATAGCGTCAGATTTTATCTTAAAATACAAGAACTTTTCGTGGTTCTTGTCAATTTTTGTTGGTTTTCATCCAATGAACTTATTTCAGTCAGCTGGATCTTTCTTCTTGAAAGCAAAAAGATTTTATCTTCAAATACAAGAACTTTTCGTGGTTTTGTTGATTTTCAGCAAATGAACATATTTCAGCGAGCAAGAAGTTTTTTCTTCAATAGCGTAAGATTTTATCTTAAAATACAAGAACTTTTCGTGGTTCTTGTCAATTTTTGTTAGTTTTCATCTTATGAACTTATTTCAGTCAGCGAGATCTTTCTTCTTCAAAGCAAAAAGATTTTATCTTCAAATACAAGAACTTTTCGTGGTTTTGTTGATTTTCAGCAAATGAACATATTTCAGCGAGCGAGAAGTTTTTTCTTTAATCGCGTCAGATTTTATCTTAAAATACAAGAACTTTTCATGGTTCTTGTCAATTTTTGTTGGTTTTCATCCAATGAACTTATTTCAGTCAGCTGGATCTTTCTTCTTGAAAGCAAAAAGATTTTATCTTCTAATACAAGAACTTTTCGTGGTTTTGTTGATTTTCAGCAAATGAACATATTTCAGCGAGCTCGAAGTTTTTTCTTCAATAGCGTAAGATTTTATCTTAAAATACAAGAACTTTTCGTGGTTCTTGTCAATTTTTGTTAGTTTTCATCTTATGAACTTATTTCAGTCAGCTAGATCTTTCTTCTTCAAAGCAAAAAGATTTTATCTTCAAATACCAGAACTTTTCGTGGTTTTGTTGATTTTCAGCAAATGAACATATTTCAGCGTGGGAGAAGTTTTTTCTTTAATAGCGTCAGATTTTATCTTAAAAGACAAGAACTTTTCGTGGTTCTTGTCAATTTTTGTTGATTTTCATCCAATGAACTTATTTCAGTCAGCGAGATCTTTCTTCTTCAAAGCAAAAAGATTTTATCTTCAAATACAAGAACTTTTCGTGGTTTTGTTGATTTTCAGCAAATGAACATATTTCAGTGAGCGAGAAGTTTTTTCTTCAATAGCGTAAGATTTTATCTTAAAATACAAGAACTTTTCGTGGTTCTTGTCAATTTTTGTTAGTTTTCATCAAATGAACTTATTTCAGTCAGCTGGATCTTTCTTCTTGAACGCAAAAAGATTTTATCTTCAAATACAAGAACTTTTCGTGGTTTTGTTGATTTTCAGCAAATGAACATATTTGAGCGAGGGAGAAGTTTTTTCTTTAATCGCGTCAGATTTTATCTTAAAATACAAGAACTTTTTGTGGTTCTTGTCAATTTTTGTTGCTTTTCATCTTATGAACTTATTTCAGTCAGCTGGATCTTTCTTCTTGAAAGCAAAAAGATTTTATCTTCAAATACAAGAACTTTTCGTGGTTTTGTTGATTTTCAGCAAATGAACATATTTCAGCGAGCTGGAAATTTTTTCTTCAATAGCGTAAGATTTTATCTTAAAATACAAGAACTTTTCGTGGTTCTTGTCAATTTTTGTTAGTTTTCATCTTATGAACTTATTTCAGTCAGCTAGATCTTTCTTCTTCAAAGCAAAAAGATTTTATCTTCAAATACAAGAACTTTTCGTGGTTTTGTTGATTTTCAGCAAATGAACATATTTCAGTGAGGGACAAGTTTTTTCTTTAATAGCGTCAGATTTTATCTTAAAATACAAGAACTTTTCGTGGTTCTTGTCAATTTTTGTTGGTTTTCATCCAATGAACTTATTTCAGTCAGCTGGATCTTTCTTCTTGAAAGCAAAAAGATTTTATCTTCAAATACAAGAACTTTTCGTGGTTTTGTTGATTTTCAGCAAATGAACATATTTCAGCGAGCAAGAAGTTTTTTCTTCAATAGCGTAAGATTTTATCTTAAAATACAAGAACTTTTCGTGGTTCTTGTCAATTTTTGTTAGTTTTCATCTTATGAACTTATTTCAGTCAGCGAGATCTTTCTTCTTCAAAGCAAAAAGATTTTATCTTCAAATACAAGAACTTTTCGTGGTTTTGTTGATTTTCAGCAAATGAACATATTTCAGCGAGGGAGAAGTTTTTTCTTTAATAGCGTCAGATTTTATCTCAAAATACAAGAACTTTTCGTGGTTCTTGTCAATTTTTGTTGGTTTTCATCTTATGAACTTATTTCAGTCAGCTAGATCTTTCTTCCTCAAAGCAAAAAGATTTTATCTTCAAATACAAGAACTTTTAGTGGTTTTGTTGATTTTCAGCAAATGAACATATTTCAGCGAGGGAGAAGTTTTTTCTTTAAAAACGTCAGATTTTATCTTAAAATACAAGAACTTTTCGTGGTTCTTGTCAATTTTTGTTGGTTTTCATCCAATAAACTTATTTCAGTCAGCGAGATCTTTCTTCTTCAAAGCAAAAAGATTTTATCTTCAAATACAAGAACTTTTCGTGGTTTTGTTGATTTTCAGCAAATGAACATATTTCAGCGAGCGAGAAGTTTTTTCTTTAATCGCGTCAGATTTTATCTTAAAATACAAGAACTTTTCGTGGTTCTTGTCAATTTTTGTTGGTTTTCATCCAATGAACTTATTTCAGTCAGCTGGATCTTTCTTCTTGAAAGCAAAAAGATTTTATCTTCAAATACAAGAACTTTTCGTGGTTTTGTTGATTTTCAGCAAATGAACATATTTCAGCGAGCTCGAAGTTTTTTCTTCAATAGCGTAAGATTTTATCTTAAAATACAAGAACTTTTCGTGGTTCTTGTCAATTTTTGTTAGTTTTCATCTTATGAACTTATTTCAGTCAGCTAGATCTTTCTTCTTCAAAGCAAAAAGATTTTATCTTCAAATACCAGAACTTTTCGTGGTTTTGTTGATTTTCAGCAAATGAACATATTTCAGCGTGGGAGAAGTTTTTTCTTTAATAGCGTCAGATTTTATCTTAAAAGACAAGAACTTTTCGTGGTTCTTGTCAATTTTTGTTGGTTTTCATCCAATGAACTTATTTCAGTCAGCGAGATCTTTCTTCTTCAAAGCAAAAAGATTTTATCTTCAAATACAAGAACTTTTCGTGGTTTTGTTGATTTTCAGCAAATGAACATATTTCAGTGAGCGAGAAGTTTTTTCTTTAATCGCTTCAGATTTTATCTTATAATACAAGAACTTTTCGTGGTTCTTGTCAATTTTTGTTGGTTTTCATCCAATAAACTTATTTCGGTCCGCTAGATCTTTCTTCTTGAAAGCAAAAAGATTTTATCTTCAAATACAAGAACTTTTCGTGGTTTTGTTGATTTTCAGCAAATGAACATATTTCAGTGAGCGAGAAGTTTTTTCTTTAATCGCGTCAGATTTTATCTTAAAATACAAGAACTTTTCGTGGTTCTTGTCAATTTTTGTTAGTTTTCATCCAATGAACTTATTTCAGTCAGCGAGATCTTTCTTCTTCAAAGCAAAAAGATTTTATCTTCAAATACAAGAACTTTTCGTGGTTTTGTTGATTTTCAGCAAATGAACATATTTCAGTGAGCGAGAAGTTTTTTCTTTAATCGCTTCAGATTTTATCTTATAATACAAGAACTTTTCGTGGTTCTTGTCAATTTTTGTTGGTTTTCATCCAATAAACTTATTTCGGTCCGCGAGATCTTTCTTCTTGAAAGCAAAAAGATTTTATCTTCAAATACAAGAACTTTTCGTGGTTTTGTTGATTTTCAGCAAATGAACATATTTCAGCGAGCGAGAAGTTTTTTCTTTAATAGCGTCAGATTTTATCTTAAAATACAAGAACTTTTCGTGGTTCTTGTCAATTTTTGTTGGTTTTCATCCAATGAACTTATTTCAGTCAGCTGGATCTTTCTTCTTGAAAGCAAAAAGATTTTATCTTCAAATACAAGAACTTTTCGTGGTTTTGTTGATTTTCAGCAAATGAACATATTTCAGCGAGCAAGAAGTTTTTTCTTCAATAGCGTAAGATTTTATCTTAAAATACAAGAACTTTTCGTGGTTCTTGTCAATTTTTGTTAGTTTTCATCCAATGAACTTGTTTCAGTCAGCGAGATCTTTCTTCTTCAAAGCAAAAAGATTTTATCTTCAAATACAAGAACTTTTCGTGGTTTTGTTGATTTTCAGCAAATGAACATATTTCAGCGTGGGAGAAGTTTTTTCTTTAATAGCGTCAGATTTTATCTTAAAAGACAAGAACTTTTCGTGGTTCTTGTCAATTTTTGTTGGTTTTCATCCAATGAACTTATTTCAGTCAGCTAGATCTTTCTTCTTGAAAGCAAAAAGATTTTATCTTCAAATACAAGACCTTTTCGTGGTTTTGTTGATTTTCAGCAAATGAACATATTTCAGCGAGCAAGAAGTTTTTTCTTCAATAGCGTAAGATTTTATCTTAAAATACAAGAACTTTTCGTGGTTCTTGTCAATTTTTGTTCGTTTTCATCCAATGAACTTATTTCAGTCAGCGAGATCTTTCTTCTTCAAAGCAAAAAGATTTTATCTTCAAATACAAGAACTTTTCGTGGTTTTGTTGATTTTCAGCAAATGAACATATTTCAGTGAGCGAGAAGTTTTTTCTTTAATCGCTTCAGATTTTATCTTATAATACAAGAACTTTTCGTGGTTCTTGTCAATTTTTGTTGGTTTTCATCCAATAAACTTATTTCGGTCCGCTAGATCTTTCTTCTTGAAAGCAAAAAGATTTTATCTTCAAATACAAGAACTTTTCGTGGTTTTGTTGATTTTCAGCAAATGAACATATTTCAGCGAGCGAGAAGTTTTTTCTTTAATAGCGTCAGATTTTATCTTAAAATACAAGAACTTTTCGTGGTTCTTGTCAATTTTTGTTGGTTTTTATCCAATGAACTTATTTCAGTCAGCTGGATCTTTCTTCTTGAAAGCAAAAAGATTTTATCTTCAAATACAAGAACTTTTCGTGGTTTTGTTGATTTTCAGCAAATGAACATATTTCAGCGAGCAAGAAGTTTTTTCTTCAATAGCGTAAGATTTTATCTTAAAATACAAGAACTTTTCGTGGTTCTTGTCAATTTTTGTTAGTTTTCATCCAATGAACTTGTTTCAGTCAGCGAGATCTTTCTTCTTCAAAGCAAAAAGATTTTATCTTCAAATACAAGAACTTTTCGTGGTTTTGTTGATTTTCAGCAAATGAACATATTTCAGCGAGCAAGAAGTTTTTTCTTCAATAGCGTAAGATTTTATCTTAAAATACAAGAACTTTTCGTGGTTCTTGTCAATTTTTGTTAGTTTTCATCTTATGAACTTATTTCAGTCAGCGAGATCTTTCTTCTTCAAAGCAAAAAGATTTTATCTTCAAATACAAGAACTTTTCGTGGTTTTGTTGATTTTCAGCAAATGAACATATTTCAGCGAGCGAGAAGTTTTTTCTTTAATCGCGTCAGATTTTATCTTAAAATACAAGAACTTTTCATGGTTCTTGTCAATTTTTGTTGGTTTTCATCCAATGAACTTATTTCAGTCAGCTGGATCTTTCTTCTTGAAAGCAAAAAGATTTTATCTTCTAATACAAGAACTTTTCGTGGTTTTGTTGATTTTCAGCAAATGAACATATTTCAGCGAGCTCGAAGTTTTTTCTTCAATAGCGTAAGATTTTATCTTAAAATACAAGAACTTTTCGTGGTTCTTGTCAATTTTTGTTAGTTTTCATCTTATGAACTTATTTCAGTCAGCTAGATCTTTCTTCTTCAAAGCAAAAAGATTTTATCTTCAAATACCAGAACTTTTCGTGGTTTTGTTGATTTTCAGCAAATGAACATATTTCAGCGTGGGAGAAGTTTTTTCTTTAATAGCGTCAGATTTTATCTTAAAAGACAAGAACTTTTCGTGGTTCTTGTCAATTTTTGTTGATTTTCATCCAATGAACTTATTTCAGTCAGCGAGATCTTTCTTCTTCAAAGCAAAAAGATTTTATCTTCAAATACAAGAACTTTTCGTGGTTTTGTTGATTTTCAGCAAATGAACATATTTCAGTGAGCGAGAAGTTTTTTCTTCAATAGCGTAAGATTTTATCTTAAAATACAAGAACTTTTCGTGGTTCTTGTCAATTTTTGTTAGTTTTCATCAAATGAACTTATTTCAGTCAGCTGGATCTTTCTTCTTGAACGCAAAAAGATTTTATCTTCAAATACAAGAACTTTTCGTGGTTTTGTTGATTTTCAGCAAATGAACATATTTGAGCGAGGGAGAAGTTTTTTCTTTAATCGCGTCAGATTTTATCTTAAAATACAAGAACTTTTTGTGGTTCTTGTCAATTTTTGTTGCTTTTCATCTTATGAACTTATTTCAGTCAGCTGGATCTTTCTTCTTGAAAGCAAAAAGATTTTATCTTCAAATACAAGAACTTTTCGTGGTTTTGTTGATTTTCAGCAAATGAACATATTTCAGCGAGCTGGAAATTTTTTCTTCAATAGCGTAAGATTTTATCTTAAAATACAAGAACTTTTCGTGGTTCTTGTCAATTTTTGTTAGTTTTCATCTTATGAACTTATTTCAGTCAGCTAGATCTTTCTTCTTCAAAGCAAAAAGATTTTATCTTCAAATACAAGAACTTTTCGTGGTTTTGTTGATTTTCAGCAAATGAACATATTTCAGTGAGGGACAAGTTTTTTCTTTAATAGCGTCAGATTTTATCTTAAAATACAAGAACTTTTCGTGGTTCTTGTCAATTTTTGTTGGTTTTCATCCAATGAACTTATTTCAGTCAGCTGGATCTTTCTTCTTGAAAGCAAAAAGATTTTATCTTCAAATACAAGAACTTTTCGTGGTTTTGTTGATTTTCAGCAAATGAACATATTTCAGCGAGCAAGAAGTTTTTTCTTCAATAGCGTAAGATTTTATCTTAAAATACAAGAACTTTTCGTGGTTCTTGTCAATTTTTGTTAGTTTTCATCTTATGAACTTATTTCAGTCAGCGAGATCTTTCTTCTTCAAAGCAAAAAGATTTTATCTTCAAATACAAGAACTTTTCGTGGTTTTGTTGATTTTCAGCAAATGAACATATTTCAGCGAGGGAGAAGTTTTTTCTTTAATAGCGTCAGATTTTATCTCAAAATACAAGAACTTTTCGTGGTTCTTGTCAATTTTTGTTGGTTTTCATCTTATGAACTTATTTCAGTCAGCTAGATCTTTCTTCCTCAAAGCAAAAAGATTTTATCTTCAAATACAAGAACTTTTAGTGGTTTTGTTGATTTTCAGCAAATGAACATATTTCAGCGAGGGAGAAGTTTTTTCTTTAAAAACGTCAGATTTTATCTTAAAATACAAGAACTTTTCGTGGTTCTTGTCAATTTTTGTTGGTTTTCATCCAATAAACTTATTTCAGTCAGCGAGATCTTTCTTCTTCAAAGCAAAAAGATTTTATCTTCAAATACAAGAACTTTTCGTGGTTTTGTTGATTTTCAGCAAATGAACATATTTCAGCGAGCGAGAAGTTTTTTCTTTAATCGCGTCAGATTTTATCTTAAAATACAAGAACTTTTCGTGGTTCTTGTCAATTTTTGTTGGTTTTCATCCAATGAACTTATTTCAGTCAGCTGGATCTTTCTTCTTGAAAGCAAAAAGATTTTATCTTCAAATACAAGAACTTTTCGTGGTTTTGTTGATTTTCAGCAAATGAACATATTTCAGCGAGCTCGAAGTTTTTTCTTCAATAGCGTAAGATTTTATCTTAAAATACAAGAACTTTTCGTGGTTCTTGTCAATTTTTGTTAGTTTTCATCTTATGAACTTATTTCAGTCAGCTAGATCTTTCTTCTTCAAAGCAAAAAGATTTTATCTTCAAATACCAGAACTTTTCGTGGTTTTGTTGATTTTCAGCAAATGAACATATTTCAGCGTGGGAGAAGTTTTTTCTTTAATAGCGTCAGATTTTATCTTAAAAGACAAGAACTTTTCGTGGTTCTTGTCAATTTTTGTTGGTTTTCATCCAATGAACTTATTTCAGTCAGCGAGATCTTTCTTCTTCAAAGCAAAAAGATTTTATCTTCAAATACAAGAACTTTTCGTGGTTTTGTTGATTTTCAGCAAATGAACATATTTCAGTGAGCGAGAAGTTTTTTCTTTAATCGCTTCAGATTTTATCTTATAATACAAGAACTTTTCGTGGTTCTTGTCAATTTTTGTTGGTTTTCATCCAATAAACTTATTTCGGTCCGCTAGATCTTTCTTCTTGAAAGCAAAAAGATTTTATCTTCAAATACAAGAACTTTTCGTGGTTTTGTTGATTTTCAGCAAATGAACATATTTCAGTGAGCGAGAAGTTTTTTCTTTAATCGCGTCAGATTTTATCTTAAAATACAAGAACTTTTCGTGGTTCTTGTCAATTTTTGTTAGTTTTCATCCAATGAACTTATTTCAGTCAGCGAGATCTTTCTTCTTCAAAGCAAAAAGATTTTATCTTCAAATACAAGAACTTTTCGTGGTTTTGTTGATTTTCAGCAAATGAACATATTTCAGTGAGCGAGAAGTTTTTTCTTTAATCGCTTCAGATTTTATCTTATAATACAAGAACTTTTCGTGGTTCTTGTCAATTTTTGTTGGTTTTCATCCAATAAACTTATTTCGGTCCGCGAGATCTTTCTTCTTGAAAGCAAAAAGATTTTATCTTCAAATACAAGAACTTTTCGTGGTTTTGTTGATTTTCAGCAAATGAACATATTTCAGCGAGCGAGAAGTTTTTTCTTTAATAGCGTCAGATTTTATCTTAAAATACAAGAACTTTTCGTGGTTCTTGTCAATTTTTGTTGGTTTTCATCCAATGAACTTATTTCAGTCAGCTGGATCTTTCTTCTTGAAAGCAAAAAGATTTTATCTTCAAATACAAGAACTTTTCGTGGTTTTGTTGATTTTCAGCAAATGAACATATTTCAGCGAGCAAGAAGTTTTTTCTTCAATAGCGTAAGATTTTATCTTAAAATACAAGAACTTTTCGTGGTTCTTGTCAATTTTTGTTAGTTTTCATCCAATGAACTTGTTTCAGTCAGCGAGATCTTTCTTCTTCAAAGCAAAAAGATTTTATCTTCAAATACAAGAACTTTTCGTGGTTTTGTTGATTTTCAGCAAATGAACATATTTCAGCGAGCAAGAAGTTTTTTCTTGAATCGCGTCAGATTTTATCTTAAAATACAAGAACTTTTCGTGGTTCTTGTCAATTTTTGTTGGTTTTCATCCAATGAACTTATTTCAGTCAGCTGGATCTTTCTTCTTGAAAGCAAAAAGATTTTATCTTCAAATACAAGAACTTTTCGTGGTTTTGTTGATTTTCAGCAAATGAACATATTTCAGCGAGCAAGAAGTTTTTTCTTCAATAGCGTAAGATTTTATCTTAAAATACAAGAACTTTTCGTGGTTCTTGTCAATTTTTGTTAGTTTTCATCTTATGAACTTATTTCAGTCAGCGAGATCTTTCTTCTTCAAAGCAAAAAGATTTTATCTTCAAATACAAGAACTTTTCGTGGTTTTGTTGATTTTCAGCAAATGAACATATTTCAGCGAGGGAGAAGTTTTTTCTTTAATAGCGTCAGATTTTATCTCAAAATACAAGAACTTTTCGTGGTTCTTGTCAATTTTTGTTGGTTTTCATCTTATGAACTTATTTCAGTCAGCTAGATCTTTCTTCCTCAAAGCAAAAAGATTTTATCTTCAAATACAAGAACTTTTAGTGGTTTTGTTGATTTTCAGCAAATGAACATATTTCAGCGAGGGAGAAGTTTTTTCTTTAAAAACGTCAGATTTTATCTTAAAATACAAGAACTTTTCGTGGTTCTTGTCAATTTTTGTTGGTTTTCATCCAATAAACTTATTTCAGTCAGCGAGATCTTTCTTCTTCAAAGCAAAAAGATTTTATCTTCAAATACAAGAACTTTTCGTGGTTTTGTTGATTTTCAGCAAATGAACATATTTCAGCGAGCGAGAAGTTTTTTCTTTAATCGCGTCAGATTTTATCTTAAAATACAAGAACTTTTCGTGGTTCTTGTCAATTTTTGTTGGTTTTCATCCAATGAACTTATTTCAGTCAGCTGGATCTTTCTTCTTGAAAGCAAAAAGATTTTATCTTCAAATACAAGAACTTTTCGTGGTTTTGTTGATTTTCAGCAAATGAACATATTTCAGCGAGCTCGAAGTTTTTTCTTCAATAGCGTAAGATTTTATCTTAAAATACAAGAACTTTTCGTGGTTCTTGTCAATTTTTGTTAGTTTTCATCTTATGAACTTATTTCAGTCAGCTAGATCTTTCTTCTTCAAAGCAAAAAGATTTTATCTTCAAATACAAGAACTTTTCGTGGTTTTGTTGATTTTCAGCAAATGAACATATTTCAGTGAGCGAGAAGTTTTTTCTTTAATCGCTTCAGATTTTATCTTATAATACAAGAACTTTTCGTGGTTCTTGTCAATTTTTGTTAGTTTTCATCTTATGAACTTATTTCAGTCAGCTAGATCTTTCTTCTTCAAAGCAAAAAGATTTTATCTTCAAATACCAGAACTTTTCGTGGTTTTGTTGATTTTCAGCAAATGAACATATTTCAGCGTGGGAGAAGTTTTTTCTTTAATAGCGTCAGATTTTATCTTAAAAGACAAGAACTTTTCGTGGTTCTTGTCAATTTTTGTTGGTTTTCATCCAATGAACTTATTTCAGTCAGCGAGATCTTTCTTCTTCAAAGCAAAAAGATTTTATCTTCAAATACAAGAACTTTTCGTGGTTTTGTTGATTTTCAGCAAATGAACATATTTCAGTGAGCGAGAAGTTTTTTCTTCAATAGCGTAAGATTTTATCTTAAAATACAAGAACTTTTCGTGGTTCTTGTCAATTTTTGTTAGTTTTCATCAAATGAACTTATTTCAGTCAGCTGGATCTTTCTTCTTGAACGCAAAAAGATTTTATCTTCAAATACAAGAACTTTTCGTGGTTTTGTTGATTTTCAGCAAATGAACATATTTGAGCGAGGGAGAAGTTTTTTCTTTAATCGCGTCAGATTTTATCTTAAAATACAAGAACTTTTTGTGGTTCTTGTCAATTTTTGTTGCTTTTCATCTTATGAACTTATTTCAGTCAGCTGGATCTTTCTTCTTGAAAGCAAAAAGATTTTATCTTCAAATACAAGAACTTTTCGTGGTTTTGTTGATTTTCAGCAAATGAACATATTTCAGCGAGCTGGAAATTTTTTCTTCAATAGCGTAAGATTTTATCTTAAAATACAAGAACTTTTCGTGGTTCTTGTCAATTTTTGTTAGTTTTCATCTTATGAACTTATTTCAGTCAGCTAGATCTTTCTTCTTCAAAGCAAAAAGATTTTATCTTCAAATACAAGAACTTTTCGTGGTTTTGTTGATTTTCAGCAAATGAACATATTTCAGTGAGGGACAAGTTTTTTCTTTAATAGCGTCAGATTTTATCTTAAAATACAAGAACTTTTCGTGGTTCTTGTCAATTTTTGTTGGTTTTCATCCAATGAACTTATTTCAGTCAGCTGGATCTTTCTTCTTGAAAGCAAAAAGATTTTATCTTCAAATACAAGAACTTTTCGTGGTTTTGTTGATTTTCAGCAAATGAACATATTTCAGCGAGCAAGAAGTTTTTTCTTCAATAGCGTAAGATTTTATCTTAAAATACAAGAACTTTTCGTGGTTCTTGTCAATTTTTGTTAGTTTTCATCTTATGAACTTATTTCAGTCAGCGAGATCTTTCTTCTTCAAAGCAAAAAGATTTTATCTTCAAATACAAGAACTTTTCGTGGTTTTGTTGATTTTCAGCAAATGAACATATTTCAGCGAGGGAGAAGTTTTTTCTTTAATAGCGTCAGATTTTATCTCAAAATACAAGAACTTTTCGTGGTTCTTGTCAATTTTTGTTGGTTTTCATCTTATGAACTTATTTCAGTCAGCTAGATCTTTCTTCCTCAAAGCAAAAAGATTTTATCTTCAAATACAAGAACTTTTAGTGGTTTTGTTGATTTTCAGCAAATGAACATATTTCAGCGAGGGAGAAGTTTTTTCTTTAAAAACGTCAGATTTTATCTTAAAATACAAGAACTTTTCGTGGTTCTTGTCAATTTTTGTTGGTTTTCATCCAATAAACTTATTTCAGTCAGCGAGATCTTTCTTCTTCAAAGCAAAAAGATTTTATCTTCAAATACAAGAACTTTTCGTGGTTTTGTTGATTTTCAGCAAATGAACATATTTCAGCGAGCGAGAAGTTTTTTCTTTAATCGCGTCAGATTTTATCTTAAAATACAAGAACTTTTCGTGGTTCTTGTCAATTTTTGTTGGTTTTCATCCAATGAACTTATTTCAGTCAGCTGGATCTTTCTTCTTGAAAGCAAAAAGATTTTATCTTCAAATACAAGAACTTTTCGTGGTTTTGTTGATTTTCAGCAAATGAACATATTTCAGCGAGCTCGAAGTTTTTTCTTCAATAGCGTAAGATTTTATCTTAAAATACAAGAACTTTTCGTGGTTCTTGTCAATTTTTGTTAGTTTTCATCTTATGAACTTATTTCAGTCAGCTAGATCTTTCTTCTTCAAAGCAAAAAGATTTTATCTTCAAATACCAGAACTTTTCGTGGTTTTGTTGATTTTCAGCAAATGAACATATTTCAGCGTGGGAGAAGTTTTTTCTTTAATAGCGTCAGATTTTATCTTAAAAGACAAGAACTTTTCGTGGTTCTTGTCAATTTTTGTTGGTTTTCATCCAATGAACTTATTTCAGTCAGCGAGATCTTTCTTCTTCAAAGCAAAAAGATTTTATCTTCAAATACAAGAACTTTTCGTGGTTTTGTTGATTTTCAGCAAATGAACATATTTCAGTGAGCGAGAAGTTTTTTCTTTAATCGCTTCAGATTTTATCTTATAATACAAGAACTTTTCGTGGTTCTTGTCAATTTTTGTTGGTTTTCATCCAATAAACTTATTTCGGTCCGCTAGATCTTTCTTCTTGAAAGCAAAAAGATTTTATCTTCAAATACAAGAACTTTTCGTGGTTTTGTTGATTTTCAGCAAATGAACATATTTCAGTGAGCGAGAAGTTTTTTCTTTAATCGCGTCAGATTTTATCTTAAAATACAAGAACTTTTCGTGGTTCTTGTCAATTTTTGTTAGTTTTCATCCAATGAACTTATTTCAGTCAGCGAGATCTTTCTTCTTCAAAGCAAAAAGATTTTATCTTCAAATACAAGAACTTTTCGTGGTTTTGTTGATTTTCAGCAAATGAACATATTTCAGTGAGCGAGAAGTTTTTTCTTTAATCGCTTCAGATTTTATCTTATAATACAAGAACTTTTCGTGGTTCTTGTCAATTTTTGTTGGTTTTCATCTTATGAACTTATTTCAGTCAGCTAGATCTTTCTTCTTCAAAGCAAAAAGATTTTATCTTCAAATACCAGAACTTTTCGTGGTTTTGTTGATTTTCAGCAAATGAACATATTTCAGCGTGGGAGAAGTTTTTTCTTTAATAGCGTCAGATTTTATCTTAAAAGACAAGAACTTTTCGTGGTTCTTGTCAATTTTTGTTGGTTTTCATCCAATGAACTTATTTCAGTCAGCGAGATCTTTCTTCTTCAAAGCAAAAAGATTTTATCTTCAAATACAAGAACTTTTCGTGGTTTTGTTGATTTTCAGCAAATGAACATATTTCAGTGAGCGAGAAGTTTTTTCTTCAATAGCGTAAGATTTTATCTTAAAATACAAGAACTTTTCGTGGTTCTTGTCAATTTTTGTTAGTTTTCATCAAATGAACTTATTTCAGTCAGCTGGATCTTTCTTCTTGAACGCAAAAAGATTTTATCTTCAAATACAAGAACTTTTCGTGGTTTTGTTGATTTTCAGCAAATGAACATATTTGAGCGAGGGAGAAGTTTTTTCTTTAATCGCGTCAGATTTTATCTTAAAATACAAGAACTTTTTGTGGTTCTTGTCAATTTTTGTTGCTTTTCATCTTATGAACTTATTTCAGTCAGCTGGATCTTTCTTCTTGAAAGCAAAAAGATTTTATCTTCAAATACAAGAACTTTTCGTGGTTTTGTTGATTTTCAGCAAATGAACATATTTCAGCGAGCTGGAAATTTTTTCTTCAATAGCGTAAGATTTTATCTTAAAATACAAGAACTTTTCGTGGTTCTTGTCAATTTTTGTTAGTTTTCATCTTATGAACTTATTTCAGTCAGCTAGATCTTTCTTCTTCAAAGCAAAAAGATTTTATCTTCAAATACAAGAACTTTTCGTGGTTTTGTTGATTTTCAGCAAATGAACATATTTCAGTGAGGGACAAGTTTTTTCTTTAATAGCGTCAGATTTTATCTTAAAATACAAGAACTTTTCGTGGTTCTTGTCAATTTTTGTTGGTTTTCATCCAATAAACTTATTTCAGTCAGCGAGATCTTTCTTCTTCAAAGCAAAAAGATTTTATCTTCAAATACAAGAACTTTTCGTGGTTTTGTTGATTTTCAGCAAATGAACATATTTCAGCGAGCGAGAAGTTTTTTCTTTAATCGCGTCAGATTTTATCTTAAAATACAAGAACTTTTCGTGGTTCTTGTCAATTTTTGTTGGTTTTCATCCAATGAACTTATTTCAGTCAGCTGGATCTTTCTTCTTGAAAGCAAAAAGATTTTATCTTCAAATACAAGAACTTTTCGTGGTTTTGTTGATTTTCAGCAAATGAACATATTTCAGCGAGCTCGAAGTTTTTTCTTCAATAGCGTAAGATTTTATCTTAAAATACAAGAACTTTTCGTGGTTCTTGTCAATTTTTGTTAGTTTTCATCTTATGAACTTATTTCAGTCAGCTAGATCTTTCTTCTTCAAAGCAAAAAGATTTTATCTTCAAATACCAGAACTTTTCGTGGTTTTGTTGATTTTCAGCAAATGAACATATTTCAGCGTGGGAGAAGTTTTTTCTTTAATAGCGTCAGATTTTATCTTAAAAGACAAGAACTTTTCGTGGTTCTTGTCAATTTTTGTTGGTTTTCATCCAATGAACTTATTTCAGTCAGCGAGATCTTTCTTCTTCAAAGCAAAAAGATTTTATCTTCAAATACAAGAACTTTTCGTGGTTTTGTTGATTTTCAGCAAATGAACATATTTCAGTGAGCGAGAAGTTTTTTCTTTAATCGCTTCAGATTTTATCTTATAATACAAGAACTTTTCGTGGTTCTTGTCAATTTTTGTTGGTTTTCATCCAATAAACTTATTTCGGTCCGCTAGATCTTTCTTCTTGAAAGCAAAAAGATTTTATCTTCAAATACAAGAACTTTTCGTGGTTTTGTTGATTTTCAGCAAATGAACATATTTCAGTGAGCGAGAAGTTTTTTCTTTAATCGCGTCAGATTTTATCTTAAAATACAAGAACTTTTCGTGGTTCTTGTCAATTTTTGTTAGTTTTCATCCAATGAACTTATTTCAGTCAGCGAGATCTTTCTTCTTCAAAGCAAAAAGATTTTATCTTCAAATACAAGAACTTTTCGTGGTTTTGTTGATTTTCAGCAAATGAACATATTTCAGTGAGCGAGAAGTTTTTTCTTTAATCGCTTCAGATTTTATCTTATAATACAAGAACTTTTCGTGGTTCTTGTCAATTTTTGTTGGTTTTCATCCAATAAACTTATTTCGGTCCGCGAGATCTTTCTTCTTGAAAGCAAAAAGATTTTATCTTCAAATACAAGAACTTTTCGTGGTTTTGTTGATTTTCAGCAAATGAACATATTTCAGCGAGCGAGAAGTTTTTTCTTTAATAGCGTCAGATTTTATCTTAAAATACAAGAACTTTTCGTGGTTCTTGTCAATTTTTGTTGGTTTTCATCCAATGAACTTATTTCAGTCAGCTGGATCTTTCTTCTTGAAAGCAAAAAGATTTTATCTTCAAATACAAGAACTTTTCGTGGTTTTGTTGATTTTCAGCAAATGAACATATTTCAGCGAGCAAGAAGTTTTTTCTTCAATAGCGTAAGATTTTATCTTAAAATACAAGAACTTTTCGTGGTTCTTGTCAATTTTTGTTAGTTTTCATCCAATGAACTTGTTTCAGTCAGCGAGATCTTTCTTCTTCAAAGCAAAAAGATTTTATCTTCAAATACAAGAACTTTTCGTGGTTTTGTTGATTTTCAGCAAATGAACATATTTCAGCGAGCAAGAAGTTTTTTCTTGAATCGCGTCAGATTTTATCTTAAAATACAAGAACTTTTCGTGGTTCTTGTCAATTTTTGTTAGTTTTCATCTTATGAACTTATTTCAGTCAGCGAGATCTTTCTTCTTCAAAGCAAAAAGATTTTATCTTCAAATACAAGAACTTTTCGTGGTTTTGTTGATTTTCAGCAAATGAACATATTTCAGCGAGGGAGAAGTTTTTTCTTTAATAGCGTCAGATTTTATCTCAAAATACAAGAACTTTTCGTGGTTCTTGTCAATTTTTGTTGGTTTTCATCTTATGAACTTATTTCAGTCAGCGAGATCTTTCTTCCTCAAAGCAAAAAGATTTTATCTTCAAATACAAGAACTTTTAGTGGTTTTGTTGATTTTCAGCAAATGAACATATTTCAGCGAGGGAGAAGTTTTTTCTTTAAAAACGTCAGATTTTATCTTAAAATACAAGAACTTTTCGTGGTTCTTGTCAATTTTTGTTGGTTTTCATCCAATAAACTTATTTCAGTCAGCGAGATCTTTCTTCTTCAAAGCAAAAAGATTTTATCTTCAAATACAAGAACTTTTCGTGGTTTTGTTGATTTTCAGCAAATGAACATATTTCAGCGAGCGAGAAGTTTTTTCTTTAATCGCGTCAGATTTTATCTTAAAATACAAGAACTTTTCGTGGTTCTTGTCAATTTTTGTTGGTTTTCATCCAATGAACTTATTTCAGTCAGCTGGATCTTTCTTCTTGAAAGCAAAAAGATTTTATCTTCAAATACAAGAACTTTTCGTGGTTTTGTTGATTTTCAGCAAATGAACATATTTCAGCGAGCTCGAAGTTTTTTCTTCAATAGCGTAAGATTTTATCTTAAAATACAAGAACTTTTCGTGGTTCTTGTCAATTTTTGTTAGTTTTCATCTTATGAACTTATTTCAGTCAGCTAGATCTTTCTTCTTCAAAGCAAAAAGATTTTATCTTCAAATACCAGAACTTTTCGTGGTTTTGTTGATTTTCAGCAAATGAACATATTTCAGCGTGGGAGAAGTTTTTTCTTTAATAGCGTCAGATTTTATCTTAAAAGACAAGAACTTTTCGTGGTTCTTGTCAATTTTTGTTGGTTTTCATCCAATGAACTTATTTCAGTCAGCGAGATCTTTCTTCTTCAAAGCAAAAAGATTTTATCTTCAAATACAAGAACTTTTCGTGGTTTTGTTGATTTTCAGCAAATGAACATATTTCAGTGAGCGAGAAGTTTTTTCTTTAATCGCTTCAGATTTTATCTTATAATACAAGAACTTTTCGTGGTTCTTGTCAATTTTTGTTGGTTTTCATCCAATAAACTTATTTCGGTCCGCTAGATCTTTCTTCTTGAAAGCAAAAAGATTTTATCTTCAAATACAAGAACTTTTCGTGGTTTTGTTGATTTTCAGCAAATGAACATATTTCAGCGAGCGAGAAGTTTTTTCTTCAATAGCGTAAGATTTTATCTTAAAATACAAGAACTTTTCGTGGTTCTTGTCAATTTTTGTTAGTTTTCATCAAATGAACTTATTTCAGTCAGCTAGATCTTTCTTCTTGAACGCAAAAAGATTTTATCTTCAAATACAAGAACTTTTCGTGGTTTTGTTGATTTTCAGCAAATGAACATATTTCAGCGAGGGAGAAGTTTTTTCTTTAATCGCGTCAGATTTTATCTTAAAATACAAGAACTTTTTGTGGTTCTTGTCAATTTTTGTTGCTTTTCATCTTATGAACTTATTTCAGTCAGCTGGATCTTTCTTCTTGAAAGCAAAAAGATTTTATCTTCAAATACAAGAACTTTTCGTGGTTTTGTTGATTTTCAGCAAATGAACATATTTCAGCGAGCGAGAAATTTTTTCTTCAATAGCGTAAGATTTTATCTTAAAATACAAGAACTTTTCGTGGTTCTTGTCAATTTTTGTTAGTTTTCATCTTATGAACTTATTTCAGTCAGCTAGATCTTTCTTCTTCAAAGCAAAAAGATTTTATCTTCAAATACAAGAACTTTTCGTGGTTTTGTTGATTTTCAGCAAATGAACATATTTCAGTGAGGGACAAGTTTTTTCTTTAATAGCGTCAGATTTTATCTTAAAATACAAGAAGTTTTCGTGGTTCTTGTCAATTTTTGTTGGTTTTCATCCAATGAACTTATTTCAGTCAGCTGGATCTTTCTTCTTGAAAGCAAAAAGATTTTATCTTCAAATACAAGAACTTTTCGTGGTTTTGTTGATTTTCAGCAAATGAACATATTTCAGCGAGCAAGAAGTTTTTTCTTCAATAGCGTAAGATTTTATCTTAAAATACAAGAACTTTTCGTGGTTCTTGTCAATTTTTGTTAGTTTTCATCTTATGAACTTATTTCAGTCAGCGAGATCTTTCTTCTTCAAAGCAAAAAGATTTTATCTTCAAATACAAGAACTTTTCGTGGTTTTGTTGATTTTCAGCAAATGAACATATTTCAGCGAGGGAGAAGTTTTTTCTTTAATAGCGTCAGATTTTATCTCAAAATACAAGAACTTTTCGTGGTTCTTGTCAATTTTTGTTGGTTTTCATCTTATGAACTTATTTCAGTCAGCTAGATCTTTCTTCCTCAAAGCAAAAAGATTTTATCTTCAAATACAAGAGCTTTTAGTGGTTTTGTTGATTTTCAGCAAATGAACATATTTCAGCGAGGGAGAAGTTTTTTCTTTAAAAACGTCAGATTTTATCTTAAAATACAAGAACTTTTCGTGGTTCTTGTCAATTTTTGTTGGTTTTCATCCAATAAACTTATTTCAGTCAGCGAGATCTTTCTTCTTCAAAGCAAAAAGATTTTATCTTCAAATACAAGAACTTTTCGTGGTTTTGTTGATTTTCAGCAAATGAACATATTTCAGCGAGCGAGAAGTTTTTTCTTTAATCGCGTCAGATTTTATCTTAAAATACAAGAACTTTTCGTGGTTCTTGTCAATTTTTGTTGGTTTTCATCCAATGAACTTATTTCAGTCAGCTGGATCTTTCTTCTTGAAAGCAAAAAGATTTTATCTTCAAATACAAGAACTTTTCGTGGTTTTGTTGATTTTCAGCAAATGAACATATTTCAGCGAGCTCGAAGTTTTTTCTTCAATAGCGTATGATTTTATCTTAAAATACAAGAACTTTTCGTGGTTCTTGTCAATTTTTGTTAGTTTTCATCTTATGAACTTATTTCAGTCAGCTAGATCTTTCTTCTTCAAAGCAAAAAGATTTTATCTTCAAATACCAGAACTTTTCGTGGTTTTGTTGATTTTCAGCAAATGAACATATTTCAGCGTGGGAGAAGTTTTTTCTTTAATAGCGTCAGATTTTATCTTAAAAGACAAGAACTTTTCGTGGTTCTTGTCAATTTTTGTTAGTTTTCATCAAATGAACTTATTTCAGTCAGCTAGATCTTTCTTCTTGAAAGCAAAAAGATTTTATCTTCAAATACAAGAACTTTTCGTGGTTTTGTTGATTTTCAGCAAATGAACATATTTCAGCGAGCGAGAAGTTTTTTCTTCAATAGCGTAAGATTTTATCTTAAAATACAAGAACTTTTCGTGGTTCTTGTCAATTTTTGTTAGTTTTCATCAAATGAACTTATTTCAGTCAGCTAGATCTTTCTTCTTGAACGCAAAAAGATTTTATCTTCAAATACAAGAACTTTTCGTGGTTTTGTTGATTTTCAGCAAATGAACATATTTCAGCGAGGGAGAAGTTTTTTCTTTAATCGCGTCAGATTTTATCTTAAAATACAAGAACTTTTTGTTGTTCTTGTCAATTTTTGTTGGTTTTCATCCAATGAACTTATTTCAGTCAGCGAGATCTTCCTTCTTCAAAGCAAAAAGATTTTATCTTCAAATACAAGAACTTTTCGTGGTTTTGTTGATTTTCAGCAAATGAACATATTTCAGTGAGCGAGAAGTTTTTTCTTGAATCGCGTCAGATTTTATCTTAAAATACAAGAACTTTTCGTGGTTCTTGTCAATTTTTGTTGGTTTTCATCCAATGAACTTATTTCAGTCAGCTGGATCTTCCTTCTTGAAAGCAAAAAGATTTTATCTTCAAATACAAGAACTTTTCGTGGTTTTGTTGATTTTCAGCAAATGAACATATTTCAGCGAGCAAGAAGTTTTTTCTTCAATAGCGTAAGATTTTATCTTAAAATACAAGAACTTTTCGTGGTTCTTGTCAATTTTTGTTAGTTTTCCTCTTATGAACTTATTTCAGTCAGCGAGATCATTCTTCTTCAAAGCAAAAAGATTTTATCTTCAAATACAAGAACTTTTCGTGGTTTTGTTGATTTTCAGCAAATGAACATATTTCAGCGAGGGAAAAGTTTTTTCTTTAATAGCGTCAGATTTTATCTTAAAATACAAGAAGTTTTCGTGGTTCTTGTCAATTTTTGTTGGTTTTCATCCAATAAACTTATTTCAGTCAGCTAGATCTTTCTTCTTGAAAGCAAAAAGATTTTATCTTCAAATACAAGAACTTTTCGTGGTTTTGTTGATTTTCAGCAAATGAACATATTTCAGCGAGCTCGAAGTTTTTTCTTTAATAGCGTCAGATTTTATCTTAAAATACAAGATCTTTTTGTGGTTCTTGTCAATTTTTGTTCGTTTTCATCTTATGAACTTATTTCAGTCAGCTAGATCTTTCTTCTTCAAAGCAAAAAGATTTTATCTTCAAATACCAGAACTTTTCGTGGTTTTGTTGATTTTCAGCAAATGAACATATTTCAGCGTGGGAGAAGTTTTTTCTTTAATAGCGTCAGATTTTATCTTAAAAGACAAGAACTTTTCGTGGTTCTTGTCAATTTTTGTTGGTTTTCATCCAATGAACTTATTTCAGT
This sequence comes from Heptranchias perlo, assembly GCF_035084215.1. NCBI lineage: Eukaryota > Metazoa > Chordata > Chondrichthyes > Hexanchiformes > Hexanchidae > Heptranchias > Heptranchias perlo. The sequence goes on from NW_027138472.1 coordinate 611,336, forward strand.
CAGCTAGATCTTTCTTCTTGAAAGCAAAAAGATTTTATCTTCAAATACAAGAACTTTTCGTGGTTTTGTTGATTTTCAGCAAATGAACATATTTCAGCGAGCAAGAAGTTTTTTCTTCAATAGCGTAAGATTTTATCTTAAAATACAAGAACTTTTCGTGGTTCTTGTCAATTTTTGTTAGTTTTCATCTTATGAACTTATTTCAGTCAGCGAGATCTTTCTTCTTCAAAGCAAAAAGATTTTATCTTCAAATACAAGAACTTTTCGTGGTTTTGTTGATTTTCAGTAAATGAACATATTTCAGCGAGGGAGAAGTTTTTTCTTTAATAGCGTCAGATTTTATCTCAAAATACAAGAACTTTTCGTGGTTCTTGTCAATTTTTGTTGGTTTTCATCTTATGAACTTATTTCAGTCAGCTAGATCTTTCTTCCTCAAAGCAAAAAGATTTTATCTTCAAATACAAGAACTTTTAGTGGTTTTGTTGATTTTCAGCAAATGAACATATTTCAGCGAGGGAGAAGTTTTTTCTTTAAAAACGTCAGATTTTATCTTAAAATACAAGAACTTTTCGTGGTTCTTGTCAATTTTTGTTGGTTTTCATCCAATAAACCTATTTCAGTCAGCGAGATCTTTCTTCTTCAAAGCAAAAAGATTTTATCTTCAAATACAAGAACTTTTCGTGGTTTTGTTGATTTTCAGCAAATGAACATATTTCAGCGAGCGAGAAGTTTTTTCTTTAATCGCGTCAGATTTTATCTTAAAATACAAGAACTTTTCGTGGTTCTTGTCAATTTTTGTTGGTTTTCATCCAATGAACTTATTTCAGTCAGCTGGATCTTTCTTCTTGAAAGCAAAAAGATTTTATCTTCAAATACAAGAACTTTTCGTGGTTTTGTTGATTTTCAGCAAATGAACATATTTCAGCGAGCGAGAAGTTTTTTCTTCAATAGCGTAAGATTTTATCTTAAAATACAAGAACTTTTCGTGGTTCTTGTCAATTTTTGTTAGTTTTCATCAAATGAACTTATTTCAGTCAGCTAGATCTTTCTTCTTGAACGCAAAAAGATTTTATCTTCAAATACAAGAACTTTTCGTGGTTTTGTTGATTTTCAGCAAATGAACATATTTCAGCGAGGGAGAAGTTTTTTCTTTAATCGCGTCAGATTTTATCTTAAAATACAAGAACTTTTTGTTGTTCTTGTCAATTTTTGTTGGTTTTCATCCAATGAACTTATTTCAGTCAGCGAGATCTTCCTTCTTCAAAGCAAAAAGATTTTATCTTCAAATACAAGAACTTTTCGTGGTTTTGTTGATTTTCAGCAAATGAACATATTTCAGTGAGCGAGAAGTTTTTTCTTGAATCGCGTCAGATTTTATCTTAAAATACAAGAACTTTTCGTGGTTCTTGTCAATTTTTGTTGGTTTTCATCCAATGAACTTATTTCAGTCAGCTGGATCTTCCTTCTTGAAAGCAAAAAGATTTTATCTTCAAATACAAGAACTTTTCGTGGTTTTGTTGATTTTCAGCAAATGAACATATTTCAGCGAGCAAGAAGTTTTTTCTTCAATAGCGTAAGATTTTATCTTAAAATACAAGAACTTTTCGTGGTTCTTGTCAATTTTTGTTAGTTTTCCTCTTATGAACTTATTTCAGTCAGCGAGATCATTCTTCTTCAAAGCAAAAAGATTTTATCTTCAAATACAAGAACTTTTCGTGGTTTTGTTGATTTTCAGCAAATGAACATATTTCAGCGAGGGAAAAGTTTTTTCTTTAATAGCGTCAGATTTTATCTTAAAATACAAGAAGTTTTCGTGGTTCTTGTCAATTTTTGTTGGTTTTCATCCAATAAACTTATTTCAGTCAGCTAGATCTTTCTTCTTCAAAGCAAAAAGATTTTATCTTCAAATACAAGAACTTTTCATGGTTTTGTTGATTTTCAGCAAATGAACATATTTCAGCGAGCTCGAAGTTTTTTCTTTAATAGCGTCAGATTTTATCTTAAAATACAAGATCTTTTTGTGGTTCTTGTCAATTTTTGTTCGTTTTCATCTTATGAACTTATTTCAGTCAGCTAGATCTTTCTTCTTCAAAGCAAAAAGATTTTATCTTCAAATACCAGAACTTTTCGTGGTTTTGTTGATTTTCAGCAAATGAACATATTTCAGCGTGGGAGAAGTTTTTTCTTTAATAGCGTCAGATTTTATCTTAAAAGACAAGAACTTTTCGTGGTTCTTGTCAATTTTTGTTGGTTTTCATCCAATGAACTTATTTCAGTCAGCTAGATCTTTCTTCTTGAAAGCAAAAAGATTTTATCTTCAAATACAAGAACTTTTCGTGGTTTTGTTGATTTTCAGCAAATGAACATATTTCAGCGAGCAAGAAGTTTTTTCTTCAATAGCGTAAGATTTTATCTTAAAATACAAGAACTTTTCGTGGTTCTTGTCAATTTTTGTTAGTTTTCATCCAATGAACTTATTTCAGTCAGCGAGATCTTTCTTCTTCAAAGCAAAAAGATTTTATCTTCAAATACAAGAACTTTTCGTGGTTTTGTTGATTTTCAGCAAATGAACATATTTCAGTGAGCGAGAAGTTTTTTCTTTAATCGCTTCAGATTTTATCTTATAATACAAGAACTTTTCGTGGTTCTTGTCAATTTTTGTTGGTTTTCATCCAATAAACTTATTTCGGTCCGCTAGATCTTTCTTCTTGAAAGCAAAAAGATTTTATCTTCAAATACAAGAACTTTTCGTGGTTTTGTTGATTTTCAGCAAATGAACATATTTCAGCGAGGGAGAAGTTTTTTCTTTAATCGCGTCAGATTTTATCTTAAAATACAAGAACTTTTCGTTGTTCTTGTCAATTTTTGTTGGTTTTCATCCAATGAACTTATTTCAGTCAGCGAGATCTTCCTTCTTCAAAGCAAAAAGATTTTATCTTCAAATACAAGAACTTTTCGTGGTTTTGTTGATTTTCAGCAAATGAACATATTTCAGCGAGCGAGAAGTTTTTTCTTTAATAGCGTCAGATTTTATCTTAAAATACAAGAACTTTTCGTGGTTCTTGTCAATTTTTGTTGGTTTTCATCCAATGAACTTATTTCAGTCAGCTGGATCTTTCTTCTTGAAAGCAAAAAGATTTTATCTTCAAATACAAGAACTTTTCGTGGTTTTGTTGATTTTCAGCAAATGAACATATTTCAGCGAGCGACAAGTTTTTTCTTTAATCGCGTCAGATTTTATCTTAAAATACAAGAACTTTTCGTGGTTCTTGTCAATTTTTGTTAGTTTTCATCTTATGAACTTATTTCAGTCAGCTAGATCTTTCTTCTTCAAAGCAAAAAGATTTTATCTTCAAATACCAGAACTTTTCGTGGTTTTGTTGATTTTCAGCAAATGAACATATTTCAGCGTGGGAGAAGTTTTTTTCTTTAATAGCGTCAGATTTTATCTTAAAATACAAGAACTTTTCGTGGTTTTGTTGATTTTCAGCAAATGAACATATTTCAGCGAGCGAGAAGTTTTTTCTTTAATCCCGTCAGATTTTATCTTAAAATACAAGAACTTTTCGTGGTTCTTGTCAATTTTTGTTGGTTTTCATCCAATGAACTTATTTCAGTCAGCTGGATCTTTCTTCTTGAAAGCAAAAAGATTTTATCTTCAAATACAAGAACTTTTCGTGGTTTTGTTGATTTTCAGCAAATGAACATATTTCAGCGAGCTCGAAGTTTTTTCTTTAATAGCGTCAGATTTTATCTTAAAATACAAGATCTTTTCGTGGTTCTTGTCAATTTTTGTTAGTTTTCATCTTATGAACTTATTTCAGTCAGCTAGATCTTTCTTCTTCAAAGCAAAAAGATTTTATCTTCAAATACCAGAACTTTTCGTGGTTTTGTTGATTTTCAGCAAATGAACATATTTCAGCGTGGGAGAAGTTTTTTCTTTAATAGCGTCAGATTTTATCTTAAAAGACAAGAACTTTTCGTGGTTCTTGTCAATTTTTGTTGGTTTTCATCCAATGAACTTATTTCAGTCAGCTAGATCTTTCTTCTTGAAAGCAAAAAGATTTTATCTTCAAATACAAGACCTTTTCGTGGTTTTGTTGATTTTCAGCAAATGAACACATTTCAGCGAGCAAGAAGTTTTTTCTTCAATAGCGTAAGATTTTATCTTAAAATACAAGAACTTTTCGTGGTTCTTGTCAATTTTTGTTAGTTTTCATCAAATGAACTTATTTCAGTCAGCTAGATCTTTCTTCTTGAACGCAAAAAGATTTTATCTTCAAATACAAGAACTTTTCGTGGTTTTGTTGATTTTCAGCAAATGAACATATTTCAGCGAGGGAGAAGTTTTTTCTTTAATCGCGTCAGATTTTATCTTAAAATACAAGAACTTTTCGTTGTTCTTGTCAATTTTTGTTGGTTTTCATCCAATGAACTTATTTCAGTCAGCGAGATCTTCCTTCTTCAAAGCAAAAAGATTTTATCTTCAAATACAAGAACTTTTCGTGGTTTTGTTGATTTTCAGCAAATGAACATATTTCAGCGAGCGAGAAGTTTTTTCTTTCATAGCGTCAGATTTTATCTTAAAATACAAGAACTTTTCGTGGTTCTTGTCAATTTTTGTTGGTTTTCATCCAATGAACTTATTTCAGTCAGCTGGATCTTTCTTCTTGAAAGCAAAAAGATTTTATCTTCAAATACAAGAACTTTTCGTGGTTTTGTTGATTTTCAGCAAATGAACATATTTCAGCGAGCAAGAAGTTTTTTCTTCAATAGCGTAAGATTTTATCTTAAAATACAAGAACTTTTCGTGGTTCTTGTCAATTTTTGTTAGTTTTCATCCAATGAACTTGTTTCAGTCAGCGAGATCTTTCTTCTTCAAAGCAAAAAGATTTTATCTTCAAATACAAGAACTTTTCGTGGTTTTGTTGATTTTCAGCAAATGAACATATTTCAGCGAGGGAGAAGTTTTTTCTTTAATAGCGTCAGATTTCATCTTAAAATACAAGAACTTTTCGTGATTCTTGTCAATTTTTGTTGGTTTTTATCCAATAAACTGATTTCAGTCAGCTAGATCTTTCTTCTTCAAAGCAAAAAGATTTTATCTTCAAATACAAGAACTTTTCGTGGTTTTGTTGATTTTCAGCAAATGAACATATTTCAGTGAGCGACAAGTTTTTTCTTTTATCGCGTCAGATTTTATCTTAAAATACAAGAACTTTTCGTGGTTCTTGTCAATTTTTGTTGGTTTTCATCCAATAAACTTATTTCAGTCAGCTAGATCTTTCTTCTTCAAAGCAAAAAGATTTTATCTTCAAATAAAAGAACTTTTCGTGGTTTTGTTGATTTTCAGCAAATGAACATGTTTCAGTGACCGAGAAGTTTTTTCTTTAATAGCGTCAGATTTTATCTTAAAATACAAGAACTTTTCGTGGTTCTTGTCAATTTTTGTTGGTTTTCATCCAATGAACTTATTTCAGTCAGCTAGATCTTTCTTCTTCAAAGCAAAAAGATTTTATCTTCAAATACAAGAATTTTTCGTGGTTTTGTTGATTTTCAGCAAACGAACATATTTCAGCGAGCTAGAAGTTTTTTCTTCAACATCGTAAGGTTTTATCTTAAAATACAAGAACTTTTCGTGGTTCTTGTCAATTTTTGTTGGTTTTCATCCAATGAACTTATTTCAGTCAGCGAGATCATTCTTCTTCAAAGCAAAAAGATTTTATCTTCAAATACAAGAACTTTTCGTGGTTTTGTTGATTTTCAGCAAATGAACATATTTCAGCGAGGGAAAAGTTTTTTCTTTAATAGCGTCAGATTTTATCTTAAAATACAAGAAGTTTTCGTGGTTCTTGTCAATTTTTGTTGGTTTTCATCCAATAAACTTATTTCAGTCAGCTAGATCTTTCTTCTTGAAAGCAAAAAGATTTTATCTTCAAATACAAGAACTTTTCGTGGTTTTGTTGATTTTCAGCAAATGAACATGTTTCAGTGACCGAGAAGTTTTTTCTTTAATCGCTTCAGATTTTATCTTATAATACAAGAACTTTTCGTGGTTCTTGTCAATTTTTGTTGGTTTTCATCCAATAAACTTATTTCAGTCCGCTAGATCTTTCTTCTTCAAAGCAAAAAGATTTTATCTTCAAATACAAGAACTTTTCGTGGTTTTCTTGATTTTCAGCAAATGAACATATTTCAGCGAGTTAGAAGTTTTTTCTTCAATAGCGTAAGATTTTAGGGTTAGGGTTAGGGTTAGGGTTAGGGTTAGGGTTACAAGAACTTTTCGTGGTTTTGTTGATTTTCAGCAAATGAACATATTTCAGCGAGGGAGAAGTTTTTTCTTTAATAGCGTCAGATTTTATCTTAAAATACAAGAACTTTTTGTGGTTCTTGTCAATTTTTGTTGCTTTTCATCTTATGAACTTATTTCAGTCAGCTGGATCTTTCTTCTTGAAAGCAAAAAGATTTTATCTTCAAATACAAGAACTTTTCGTGGTTTTGTTGATTTTCAGCAAATGAACATATTTCAGCGAGCTAGAAATTTTTTCTTCAATAGCGTAAGATTTTATCTTAAAATACAAGAACTTTTCGTGGTTCTTGTCAATTTTTGTTAGTTTTCATCTTATGAACTTATTTCAGTCAGCTAGATCTTTCTTCTTCAAAGCAAAAAGATTTTATCTTCAAATACAAGAACTTTTCGTGGTTTTGTTGATTTTCAGCAAATGAACATATTTCAGCGAGGGAGAAGTTTTTTCTTTAATAGCGTCAGATTTCATCCGAAAATACAAGAACTTTTCGTGATTCTTGTCAATTTTTGTTGGTTTTTATCCAATAAACTGATTTCAGTCAGCTGGATCTTTCTTCTTCAAAGCAAAAAGATTTTATCTTCAAATACAAGAACTTTTCGTGGTTTTGTTGATTTTCAGCAAATGAACATATTTCAGTGAGCGACAAGTTTTTTCTTTTATCGCGTCAGATTTTATCTTAAAATACAAGAACTTTTCGTGGTTCTTGTCAATTTTTGTTGGTTTTCATCCAATAAACTTATTTCAGTCAGCTAGATCTTTCTTCTTCAAAGCAAAAAGATTTTATCTTCAAATAAAAGAACTTTTCGTGGTTTTGTTGATTTTCAGCAAATGAACATATTTCAGCGAGCTAGAAGTTTTTTCTTCAACATCGTAAGGTTTTATCTTAAAATACAAGAACTTTTCGTGGTTCTTGTCAATTTTTGTTGGTTTTCATCCAATGAACTTATTTCAGTCAGCTGGATCTTTCTTCTTGAAAGCAAAAAGATTTTATCTTCAAAGACAAGAACTTTTCGTGGTTTTGTTGATTTTCAGCAAATGAACATATTTCAGCGAGCAAGAAGTTTTTTCTTCAATAGCGTAAGATTTTATCTTAAAATACAAGAACTTTTCGTGGTTCTTGTCAATTTTTGTTAGTTTTCCTCTTATGAACTTATTTCAGTCAGCGAGATCATTCTTCTTCAAAGCAAAAAGATTTTATCTTCAAATACAAGAACTTTTCGTGGTTTTGTTGATTTTCAGCAAATGAACATATTTCAGCGAGGGAAAAGTTTTTTCTTTAATAGCGTCAGATTTTATCTTAAAATACAAGAAGTTTTCGTGGTTCTTGTCAATTTTTGTTGGTTTTCATCCAATAAACTTATTTCAGTCAGCTAGATCTTTCTTCTTGAAAGCAAAAAGATTTTATCTTCAAATACAAGAACTTTTCGTGGTTTTGTTGATTTTCAGCAAATGAACATATTTCAGCGAGGGAAAAGTTTTTTCTTTAATAGCGTCAGATTTTATCTTAAAATACAAGAAGTTTTCGTGGTTCTTGTCAATTTTTGTTGGTTTTCATCCAATAAACTTATTTCAGTCAGCTAGATCTTTCTTCTTGAAAGCAAAAAGATTTTATCTTCAAATACAAGAACTTTTCGTGGTTTTGTTGATTTTCAGCAAATGAACATATTTCAGTGAGCGAGAAGTTTTTTCTTTAATCGCTTCAGATTTTATCTTATAATACAAGAACTTTTCGTGGTTCTTGTCAATTTTTGTTGGTTTTCATCCAATAAACTTATTTCAGTCCGCTAGATCTTTCTTCTTCAAAGCAAAAAGATTTTATCTTCAAATACAAGAACTTTTCGTGGTTTTCTTGATTTTCAGCAAATGAACATATTTCAGCGAGTTCGAAGTTTTTTCTTCAATAGCGTAAGATTTTAGGGTTAGGGTTAGGGTTAGGGTTAGGGTTAGGGTTACAAGAACTTTTCGTGGTTTTGTTGATTTTCAGCAAATGAACATATTTCAGCGAGGGAGAAGTTTTTTCTTTAATAGCGTCAGATTTTATCTTAAAATACAAGAACTTTTTGTGGTTCTTGTCAATTTTTGTTGCTTTTCATCTTATGAACTTATTTCAGTCAGCTGGATCTTTCTTCTTGAAAGCAAAAAGATTTTATCTTCAAATACAAGAACTTTTCGTGGTTTTGTTGATTTTCAGCAAATGAACATATTTCAGCGAGCTAGAAATTTTTTCTTCAATAGCGTAAGATTTTATCTTAAAATACAAGAACTTTTCGTGGTTCTTGTCAATTTTTGTTAGTTTTCATCTTATGAACTTATTTCAGTCAGCTAGATCTTTCTTCTTCAAAGCAAAAAGATTTTATCTTCAAATACAAGAACTTTTCGTGGTTTTGTTGATTTTCAGCAAATGAACATATTTCAGTGAGGGACAAGTTTTTTCTTTAATAGCGTCAGATTTTATCTTAAAATACAAGAACTTTTCGTGGTTCTTGTCAATTTTTGTTGGTTTTCATCCAATGAACTTATTTCAGTCAGCTGGATCTTTCTTCTTGAAAGCAAAAAGATTTTATCTTCAAATACAAGAACTTTTCGTGGTTTTGTTGATTTTCAGCAAATGAACATATTTCAGCGAGCAAGAAGTTTTTTCTTCAATAGCGTAAGATTTTATCTTAAAATACAAGAACTTTTCGTGGTTCTTGTCAATTTTTGTTAGTTTTCATCTTATGAACTTATTTCAGTCAGCGAGATCTTTCTTCTTCAAAGCAAAAAGATTTTATCTTCAAATACAAGAACTTTTCGTGGTTTTGTTGATTTTCAGCAAATGAACATATTTCAGCGAGGGAGAAGTTTTTTCTTTAATAGCGTCAGATTTTATCTCAAAATACAAGAACTTTTCGTGGTTCTTGTCAATTTTTGTTGGTTTTCATCTTATGAACTTATTTCAGTCAGCTAGATCTTTCTTCCTCAAAGCAAAAAGATTTTATCTTCAAATACAAGAACTTTTAGTGGTTTTGTTGATTTTCAGCAAATGAACATATTTCAGCGAGGGAGAAGTTTTTTCTTTAAAAACGTCAGATTTTATCTTAAAATACAAGAACTTTTCGTGGTTCTTGTCAATTTTTGTTGGTTTTCATCCAATAAACTTATTTCAGTCAGCGAGATCTTTCTTCTTCAAAGCAAAAAGATTTTATCTTCAAATACAAGAACTTTTCGTGGTTTTGTTGATTTTCAGCAAATGAACATATTTCAGCGAGCGAGAAGTTTTTTCTTTAATCGCGTCAGATTTTATCTTAAAATACAAGAACTTTTCGTGGTTCTTGTCAATTTTTGTTGGTTTTCATCCAATGAACTTATTTCAGTCAGCTGGATCTTTCTTCTTGAAAGCAAAAAGATTTTATCTTCAAATACAAGAACTTTTCGTGGTTTTGTTGATTTTCAGCAAATTAACATATTTCAGCGAGCTCGAAGTTTTTTCTTCAATAGCGTAAGATTTTATCTTAAAATACAAGAACTTTTCGTGGTTCTTGTCAATTTTTGTTCGTTTTCATCTTATGAACTTATTTCAGTCAGCTAGATCTTTCTTCTTCAAAGCAAAAAGATTTTATCTTCAAATACCAGAACTTTTCGTGGTTTTGTTGATTTTCAGCAAATGAACATATTTCAGCGTGGGAGAAGTTTTTTCTTTAATAGCGTCAGATTTTATCTTAAAAGACAAGAACTTTTCGTGGTTCTTGTCAATTTTTGTTGGTTTTCATCCAATGAACTTATTTCAGTCAGCGAGATCTTTCTTCTTCAAAGCAAAAAGATTTTATCTTCAAATACAAGAACTTTTCGTGGTTTTGTTGATTTTCAGCAAATGAACATATTTCAGTGAGCGAGAAGTTTTTTCTTTAATCGCTTCAGATTTTATCTTATAATACAAGAACTTTTCGTGGTTCTTGTCAATTTTTGTTGGTTTTCATCCAATAAACTTATTTCGGTCAGCGAGATCTTCCTTCTTCAAAGCAAAAAGATTTTATCTTCAAATACAAGAACTTTTCGTGGTTTTGTTGATTTTCAGCAAATGAACATATTTCAGCGAGCGAGAAGTTTTTTCTTTAATAGCGTCAGATTTTATCTTAAAATACAAGAACTTTTCGTGGTTCTTGTCAATTTTTGTTGGTTTTCATCCAATGAACTTATTTCAGTCAGCTGGATCTTTCTTCTTGAAAGCAAAAAGATTTTATCTTCAAATACAAGAACTTTTCGTGGTTTTGTTGATTTTCAGCAAATGAACATATTTCAGTGAGCGAGAAGTTTTTTCTTTAATCGCTTCAGATTTTATCTTATAATACAAGAACTTTTCGTGGTTCTTGTCAATTTTTGTTGGTTTTCATCCAATAAACTTATTTTGGTCCGCTAGATCTTTCTTCTTGAAAGCAAAAAGATTTTATCTTCAAATACAAGAACTTTTCGTGGTTTTGTTGATTTTCAGCAAATGAACATATTTCAGCGAGCTAGAAGTTTTTTCTTCAACAGCGTAAGGTTTTATCTTAAAATACAAGAACTTTTCGTGGTTCTTGTCAATTTTTGTTAGTTTTCATCCAATGAACTTATTTCAGTCAGCCAGATCGTTCTTCTTCAAAGCAAAAAGATTTTATCTTCAAATACAAGAACTTTTCGTGGTTTTGTTGATTTTCAGCAAATGAACATATTTCAGCGAGCTAGAAGTTTTTTCTTCAATCGCGTCAGATTTTATCTTAAAATACAAGAACTTTTCGTGGTTCTTGTCAATTTTTGTTGGTTTTCATCCAATGAACTTATTTCAGTCAGCTGGATCTTTCTTCTTGAAAGCAAAAAGATTTTATCTTCAAATACAAGAACTTTTCGTGGTTTTGTTGATTTTCAGCAAATGAACATATTTCAGCGAGCAAGAAGTTTTTTCTTCAATAGCGTAAGATTTTATCTTAAAATACAAGAACTTTTCGTGGTTCTTGTCAATTTTTGTTAGTTTTCCTCTTATGAACTTATTTCAGTCAGCGAGATCATTCTTCTTCAAAGCAAAAAGATTTTATCTTCAAATACAAGAACTTTTCGTGGTTTTGTTGATTTTCAGCAAATGAACATATTTCAGCGAGGGAAAAGTTTTTTCTTTAATAGCGTCAGATTTTATCTTAAAATACAAGAAGTTTTCGTGGTTCTTGTCAATTTTTGTTGGTTTTCATCCAATAAACTTATTTCAGTCAGCTAGATCTTTCTTCTTGAAAGCAAAAAGATTTTATCTTCAAATACAAGAACTTTTCGTGGTTTTGTTGATTTTCAGCAAATGAACATATTTCAGTGAGCGAGAAGTTTTTTCTTTAATCGCTTCAGATTTTATCTTATAATACAAGAACTTTTCGTGGTTCTTGTCAATTTTTGTTGGTTTTCATCCAATAAACTTATTTCAGTCCGCTAGATCTTTCTTCTTCAAAGCAAAAAGATTTTATCTTCAAATACAAGAACTTTTCGTGGTTTTCTTGATTTTCAGCAAATGAACATATTTCAGCGAGTTAGAAGTTTTTTCTTCAAGAGCGTAAGATTTTAGGGTTAGGGTTAGGGTTAGGGTTAGGGTTAGGGTTACAAGAACTTTTCGTGGTTTTGTTGATTTTCAGCAAATGAACATATTTCAGCGAGGGAGAAGTTTTTTCTTTAATAGCGTCAGATTTTATCTTAAAATACAAGAACTTTTTGTGGTTCTTGTCAATTTTTGTTGCTTTTCATCCAATAAACTTATTTCAGTCAGCTGGATCTTTCTTCTTCAAAGCAAAAAGATTTTATCTTCAAATACAAGAACTTTTCGTGGTTTTGTTGATTTTCAGCAAATGAACATATTTCAGTGAGGGACAAGTTTTTTCTTTAATAGCGTCAGATTTTATCTTAAAATACAAGAACTTTTCGTGGTTCTTGTCAATTTTTGTTGGTTTACATCTTATGAACTTATTTCAGTCAGCTAGATCTTTCTTCCTCAAAGCAAAAAGATTTTATCTTCAAATACAAGAACTTTTAGTGGTTTTGTTGATTTTCAGCAAATGAACATATTTCAGCGAGGGAGAAGTTTTTTCTTTAAAAACGTCAGATTTTATCTTAAAATACAAGAACTTTTCGTGGTTCTTGTCAATTTTTGTTGGTTTTCATCCAATAAACTTATTTCAGTCAGCGAGATCTTTCTTCTTCAAAGCAAAAAGATTTTATCTTCAAATACAAGAACTTTTCGTGGTTTTGTTGATTTTCAGCAAATGAACATATTTCAGCGAGCGAGAAGTTTTTTCTTTAATCGCGTCAGATTTTATCTTAAAATACAAGAACTTTTCGTGGTTCTTGTCAATTTTTGTTGGTTTTCATCCAATGAACTTATTTCAGTCAGCTGGATCTTTCTTCTTGAAAGCTAAAAGATTTTATCTTCAAATACAAGAACTTTTCGTGGTTTTGTTGATTTTCAGCAAATGAACATATTTCAGCGAGCTCGAAGTTTTTTCTTCAATAGCGTAAGATTTTATCTTAAAATACAAGAACTTTTCGTGGTTCTTGTCAATTTTTGTTCGTTTTCATCTTATGAACTTATTTCAGTCAGCTAGATCTTTCTTCTTCAAAGCAAAAAGATTTTATCTTCAAATACCAGAACTTTTCGTGGTTTTGTTGATTTTCAGCAAATGAACATATTTCAGCGTGGGAGAAGTTTTTTCTTTAATAGCGTCAGATTTTATCTTAAAAGACAAGAACTTTTCGTGGTTCTTGTCAATTTTTGTTGGTTTTCATCCAATGAACTTATTTCAGTCAGCGAGATCTTTCTTCTTCAAAGCAAAAAGATTTTATCTTCAAATACAAGAACTTTTCGTGGTTTTGTTGATTTTCAGCAAATGAACATATTTCAGTGAGCGAGAAGTTTTTTCTTTAATCGCTTCAGATTTTATCTTATAATACAAGAACTTTTCGTGGTTCTTGTCAATTTTTGTTGGTTTTCATCCAATAAACTTATTTCGGTCAGCGAGATCTTCCTTCTTCAAAGCAAAAAGATTTTATCTTCAAATACAAGAACTTTTCGTGGTTTTGTTGATTTTCAGCAAATGAACATATTTCAGCGAGCGAGAAGTTTTTTCTTTAATAGCGTCAGATTTTATCTTAAAATACAAGAACTTTTCGTGGTTCTTGTCAATTTTTGTTGGTTTTCATCCAATGAACTTATTTCAGTCAGCTGGATCTTTCTTCTTGAAAGCAAAAAGATTTTATGTTCAAATACAAGAACTTTTCGTGGTTTTGTTGATTTTCAGCAAATGAACATATTTCAGTGAGCGAGAAGTTTTTTCTTTAATCGCTTCAGATTTTATCTTATAATACAAGAACTTTTCGTGGTTCTTGTCAATTTTTGTTGGTTTTCATCCAATAAACTTATTTCGGTCCGCTAGATCTTTCTTCTTGAAAGCAAAAAGATTTTATCTTCAAATAAAAGAACTTTTCGTGGTTTTGTTGATTTTCAGCAAATGAACATGTTTCAGCGACCGAGAAGTTTTTTCTTTAATAGCGTCAGATTTTATCTTAAAATACAAGAACTTTTCGTGGTTCTTGTCAATTTTTGTTGGTTTTCATCCAATGAACTTATTTCAGTCAGCTAGATCTTTCTTCTTCAAAGCAAAAAGATTTTATCTTCAAATACAAGAACTTTTCGTGGTTTTGTTGATTTTCAGCAAATGAACATATTTCAGCGAGCTAGAAGTTTTTTCTTCAACAGCGTAAGGTTTTATCTTAAAATACAAGAACTTTTCGTGGTTCTTGTCAATTTTTGTTAGTTTTCATCCAATGAACTTATTTCAGTCAGCCAGATCGTTCTTCTTCAAAGCAAAAAGATTTTATCTTCAAATACAAGAACTTTTCGTGGTTTTGTTGATTTTCAGCAAATGAACATATTTCAGCGAGCTAGAAGTTTTTTCTTCAATCGCGTCAGATTTTATCTTAAAATACAAGAACTTTTCGTGGTTCTTGTCAATTTTTGTTGGTTTTCATCCAATGAACTTATTTCAGTCAGCTGGATCTTTCTTCTTGAAAGCAAAAAGATTTTATCTTCAAATACAAGAACTTTTCGTGGTTTTGTTGATTTTCAGCAAATGAACATATTTCAGCGAGCAAGAAGTTTTTTCTTCAATAGCGTAAGATTTTATCTTAAAATACAAGAACTTTTCGTGGTTCTTGTCAATTTTTGTTAGTTTTCCTCTTATGAACTTATTTCAGTCAGCGAGATCATTCTTCTTCAAAGCAAAAAGATTTTATCTTCAAATACAAGAACTTTTCGTGGTTTTGTTGATTTTCAGCAAATGAACATATTTCAGCGAGGGAAAAGTTTTTTCTTTAATAGCGTCAGATTTTATCTTAAAATACAAGAAGTTTTCGTGGTTCTTGTCAATTTTTGTTGGTTTTCATCCAATAAACTTATTTCAGTCAGCTAGATCTTTCTTCTTGAAAGCAAAAAGATTTTATCTTCAAATACAAGAACTTTTCGTGGTTTTGTTGATTTTCAGCAAATGAACATATTTCAGTGAGCGAGAAGTTTTTTCTTTAATCGCTTCAGATTTTATCTTATAATACAAGAACTTTTCGTGGTTCTTGTCAATTTTTGTTGGTTTTCATCCAATAAACTTATTTCAGTCCGCTAGATCTTTCTTCTTCAAAGCAAAAAGATTTTATCTTCAAATACAAGAACTTTTCGTGGTTTTCTTGATTTTCAGCAAATGAACATATTTCAGCGAGTTAGAAGTTTTTTCTTCAAGAGCGTAAGATTTTAGGGTTAGGGTTAGGGTTAGGGTTAGGGTTAGGGTTACAAGAACTTTTCGTGGTTTTGTTGATTTTCAGCAAATGAACATATTTCAGCGAGGGAGAAGTTTTTTCTTTAATAGCGTCAGATTTTATCTTAAAATACAAGAACTTTTTGTGGTTCTTGTCAATTTTTGTTGCTTTTCATCCAATAAACTTATTTCAGTCAGCTGGATCTTTCTTCTTCAAAGCAAAAAGATTTTATCTTCAAATACAAGAACTTTTCGTGGTTTTGTTGATTTTCAGCAAATGAACATATTTCAGTGAGGGACAAGTTTTTTCTTTAATAGCGTCAGATTTTATCTTAAAATACAAGAACTTTTCGTGGTTCTTGTCAATTTTTGTTGGTTTTCATCCAATGAACTTATTTCAGTCAGCTGGATCTTTCTTCTTGAAAGCAAAAAGATTTTATCTTCAAATACAAGAACTTTTCGTGGTTTTGTTGATTTTCAGCAAATGAACATGTTTCAGCGAGGGAGAAGTTTTTTCTTTAATAGCGTCAGATTTTATCTCAAAATACAAGAACTTTTCGTGGTTCTTGTCAATTTTTGTTGGTTTTCATCTTATGAACTTATTTCAGTCAGCTAGATCTTTCTTCCTCAAAGCAAAAAGATTTTATCTTCAAATACAAGAACTTTTAGTGGTTTTGTTGATTTTCAGCAAATGAACATATTTCAGCGAGGGAGAAGTTTTTTCTTTAAAAACGTCAGATTTTATCTTAAAATACAAGAACTTTTCGTGGTTCTTGTCAATTTTTGTTGGTTTTCATCCAATAAACTTATTTCAGTCAGCGAGATCTTTCTTCTTCAAAGCAAAAAGATTTTATCTTCAAATACAAGAACTTTTCGTGGTTTTGTTGATTTTCAGCAAATGAACATATTTCAGCGAGCGAGAAGTTTTTTCTTTAATCGCGTCAGATTTTATCTTAAAATACAAGAACTTTTCGTGGTTCTTGTCAATTTTTGTTGGTTTTCATCCAATGAACTTATTTCAGTCAGCTGGATCTTTCTTCTTGAAAGCAAAAAGATTTTATCTTCAAATACAAGAACTTTTCGTGGTTTTGTTGATTTTCAGCAAATGAACATATTTCAGCGAGCGAGAAGTTTTTTCTTTAATCGCGTCAGATTTTATCTTAAAATACAAGAACTTTTCGTGGTTCTTGTCAATTTTTGTTGGTTTTCATCCAATGAACTTATTTCAGTCAGTTGGATCTTTCTTCTTCAAAGCAAAAGATTTTATCTTCAAATACCAGAACTTTTCGTGGTTTTGTTGATTTTCAGCAAATGAACATATTTCAGCGTGGGAGAAGTTTTTTCTTTAATAGCGTCAGATTTTATCTTAAAAGACAAGAACTTTTCGTGGTTCTTGTCAATTTTTGTTGGTTTTCATCCAATGAACTTATTTCAGTCAGCTAGATCTTTCTTCTTCAAAGCAAAAAGATTTTATCTTCAAATACAAGAACTTTTCGTGGTTTTGTTGATTTTCAGCAAATGAACATAATTCAGCGAGGGAGAAGTTTTTTCTTCAATAGCGTCAGATTTTATCTTAAAATACAAGAACTTTTCATGGTTCTTGTCAATTTTTGTTGGTTTTCATCCAATAAACTTATTTCAGTCAGCTAGATCTTTCTTCTTCAAAGCAAAAAGCTTTTAGCTTCAAATACAAGAACTTTTCGTGGTTTTGTTGATTTTCAGCAAATGAACATATTTCAGCGAGCGAGAAGTTTTTTCTTTAATCGCGTCAGATTTTATCTTAAAATACAAGAACTTTTCGTGGTTCTTGTCAATTTTTGTTGGTTTTCATCCAATGAACTTATTTCAGTCAGCTAGATCTTTCTTCTTCAAAGCAAAAAGATTTTATCTTCAAATACAAGAACTTTTCGTGGTTTTGTTGATTTTTAGCAAATGAACATATTTCAGCGAGGGAGAAGTTTTTTCTTTAATAGCGTCAGATTTTATCTTAAAATACAAGAACTTTTCATGGTTCTTGTCAATTTTTGTTGGTTTTCATCCAATAAACTTATTTCAGTCAGCTGGATCTTTCTTCTTCAAAGCAAAAAGATTTTATCTTCAAATACAAGAACTTTTCGTGGTTTTGTTGATTTTCAGCAAATGAACATATTTCAGCGAGCGAGAAGTTTTTTCTTTAATCGCGTCAGATTTTATCTTAAAATACAAGAACTTATCGTGGTTCTTGTCAATTTTTGTTGATTTTCATCCAATGAACTTATTTCAGTCAGCTGGATCTTTCTTGAAAGTAAAAAGATTTTATATTCAAATACAAGAACTTTTTGTGGTTTTGTTGATTTTCAGCAAATGAACATATTTCAGCGAGGGAGAAGTTTTTTCTTTAATAGCGTCAGATTTTATCTCAAAATACAAGAACTTTTCGTGGTTCTTGTCAATTTTTGTTGGTTTTCATCTTATGAACTTATTTCAGTCAGCTAGATCTTTCTTCCTCAAAGCAAAAAGATTTTATCTTCAAATACAAGAACTTTTAGTGGTTTTGTTGATTTTCAGCAAATGAACATATTTCAGCGAGGGAGAAGTTTTTTCTTTAAAAACGTCAGATTTTATCTTAAAATACAAGAACTTTTCGTGGTTCTTGTCAATTTTTGTTGTTTTTCATCCAATGAACTTATTTCAGTCAGCTGGATCTTTCTTCTTTAAAGCAAAAAGATTTTATATTCAAATACAAGAACTTTTCGTGGTTTTGTTGATTTTCAGCAAATGAACATATTTCAGCGAGGGATAAGTTTTTTCTTTAATAGCGTCAGATTTTATCTTAAAATACAAGAACTTTTCGTGGTTCTTGTCAATTTTTGTTGGTTTTCATCCAATGAACTTATTTCAGTCAGCGAGATCTTTCTTCTTCAAAGCAAAAAGATTTTATCTTCAAATACAAGAACTTTTCGTGGTTTTGTTGATTTTCAGCAAATGAACATATTTCAGCGAGGGAGAAGTTTTTTCTTTAATAGCGTCAGATTTTATCTCAAAATACAAGAACTTTTCGTGGTTCTTGTCAATTTTTGTTGGTTTTCATCTTATGAACTTATTTCAGTCAGCTAGATCTTTCTTCCTCAAAGCAAAAAGATTTTATCTTCAAATACAAGAACTTTTAGTGGTTTTGTTGATTTTCAGCAAATGAACATTTTTCAGCGAGGGAGAAGTTTTTTCTTTAAAAACGTCAGATTTTATCTTAAAATACAAGAACTTTTCGTGGTTCTTGTCAATTTTTGTTGGTTTTCATCCAATAAACTTATTTCAGTCAGCGAGATCTTTCTTCTTCAAAGCAAAAAGATTTTATCTTCAAATACAAGAACTTTTCGTGGTTTTGTTGATTTTCAGCAAATGAACATATTTCAGCGAGCGAGAAGTTTTTTCTTTAATCGCGTCAGATTTTATCTTAAAATACAAGAACTTTTCGTGGTTCTTGTCAATTTTTGTTGGTTTTCATCCAATGAACTTATTTCAGTCAGCTGGATCTTTCTTCTTGAAAGCAAAAAGATTTTATCTTCAAATACAAGAACTTTTCGTGGTTTTGTTGATTTTCAGCAAATGAACATATTTCAGAGAGCTCGAAGTTTTTTCTTCAATAGCGTAAGATGTTATCTTAAAATACAAGAACTTTTCGTGGTTCTTGTCAATTTTTGTTAGTTTTCATCTTATGAACTTATTTCAGTCAGCTAGATCTTTCTTCTTCAAAGCAAAAAGATTTTATCTTCAAATACCAGAACTTTTCGTGGTTTTGTTGATTTTCAGCAAATGAACATATTTCAGCGTGGGAGAAGTTTTTTCTTTAATAGCGTCAGATTTTATCTTAAAAGACAAGAACTTTTCGTGGTTCTTGTCAATTTTTGTTGGTTTTCATCCAATGAACTTATTTCAGTCAGCAAGATCTTTCTTCTTCAAAGCAAAAAGATTTTATCTTCAAATACAAGAACTTTTCGTGGTTTTGTTGATTTTCAGCAAATGAACATATTTCAGCGAGGGAGAAGTTTTTTCTTTAATAGCGTCAGATTTTCTCTTAAAATACAAGAACTTTTCATGGTTCTTGTCAATTTTTGTTGGTTTTCATCCAATAAACTTATTTCAGTCAGCTAGATCTTTCTTCTTCAAAGCAAAAAGATTTTAGCTTCAAATACAAGAACTTTTCGTGGTTTTGTTGATTTTCAGCAAATGAACATATTTCAGCGAGCGAGAAGTTTTTTCTTTAATCGCGTCAGATTTTATCTTAAAATACAAGAACTTTTCGTGGTTCTTGTCAATTTTTGTTGTTTTTCATCCAATGAACTTATTTCAGTCAGCGAGATCTTTCTTCTTGAAAGCAAAAAGATTTTATCTTCAAATACAAGAACTTTTCGTGGTTTTGTTGATTTTCAGCAAATGAACATATTTCAGCGAGGGAGAAGTTTTTTCTTTAATAGCGTCAGATTTCATCTTAAAATACAAGAACTTTTCGTGATTCTTGTCAATTTTTGTTGGTTTTTATCCAATAAACTGATTTCAGTCAGCTAGATCTTTCTTCTTCAAAGCAAAAAGATTTTATCTTCAAATACAAGAACTTTTCGTGGTTTTGTTGATTTTCAGCAAATGAACATATTTCAGTGAGCGACAAGTTTTTTCTTTAATCGCGTCAGATTTTATCTTAAAATACAAGAACTTTTCGTGGTTCTTGTCAATTTTTGTTGGTTTTCATCCAATAAACTTATTTCAGTCAGCTAGATCTTTCTTCTTCAAAGCAAAAAGATTTTATCTTCAAATACAAGAACTTTTCGTGGTTTTGTTGATTTTCAGCAAATGAACATTTTTCAGCGAGGGAGAAGTTTTTTCTTTAAAAACGTCAGATTTTATCTTAAAATACAAGAACTTTTCGTGGTTCTTGTCAATTTTTGTTGGTTTTCATCCAATAAACTTATTTCAGTCAGCGAGATCTTTCTTCTTCAAAGCAAAAAGATTTTATCTTCAAATACAAGAACTTTTCGTGGTTTTGTTGATTTTCAGCAAATGAACATATTTCAGCGAGCGAGAAGTTTTTTCTTTAATCGCGTCAGATTTTATCTTAAAATACAAGAACATTTCGTGGTTCTTGTCAATTTTTGTTGGTTTTCATCCAATGAACTTATTTCAGTCAGCTGGATCTTTCTTCTTCAAAGCAAAAAGATTTTATCTTCAAATACAAGAACTTTTCGTGGTTTTGTTGATTTTCAGCAAATGAACATATTTCAGAGAGCTCGAAGTTTTTTCTTCAATAGCGTAAGATGTTATCTTAAAATACAAGAACTTTTCGTGGTTCTTGTCAATTTTTGTTGGTTTTCATCCAATAAACTTATTTCGGTCAGCGAGATCTTCCTTCTTCAAAGCAAAAAGATTTTATCTTCAAATACAAGAACTTTTCGTGGTTTTGTTGATTTTCAGCAAATGAACATATTTCAGCGAGCGAGAAGTTTTTTCTTTAATAGCGTCAGATTTTATCTTAAAATACAAGAACTTTTCGTGGTTCTTGTCAATTTTTGTTGGTTTTCATCCAATGAACTTATTTCAGTCAGCTGGATCTTTCTTCTTGAAAGCAAAAAGATTTTATCTTCAAATACAAGAACTTTTCGTGGTTTTGTTGATTTTCAGCAAATGAACATATTTCAGTGAGCGAGAAGTTTTTTCTTTAATCGCTTCAGATTTTATCTTATAATACAAGAACTTTTCGTGGTTCTTGTCAATTTTTGTTGGTTTTCATCCAATAAACTTATTTCGGTCCGCTAGATCTTTCTTCTTGAAAGCAAAAAGATTTTATCTTCAAATAAAAGAACTTTTCGTGGTTTTGTTGATTTTCAGCAAATGAACATGTTTCAGCGACCGAGAAGTTTTTTCTTGAATAGCGTCAGATTTTATCTTAAAATACAAGAACTTTTCGTGGTTCTTGTCAATTTTTGTTGGTTTTCATCCAATGAACTTATTTCAGTCAGCTAGATCTTTCTTCTTCAAAGCAAAAAGATTTTATCTTCAAATACAAGAACTTTTCGTGGTTTTGTTGATTTTCAGCAAATGAACATATTTCAGCGAGCTAGAAGTTTTTTCTTCAACAGCGTAAGGTTTTATCTTAAAATACAAGAACTTTTCGTGGTTCTTGTCAATTTTTGTTAGTTTTCATCCAATGAACTTATTTCAGTCAGCCAGATCGTTCTTCTTCAAAGCAAAAAGATTTTATCTTCAAATACAAGAACTTTTCGTGGTTTTGTTGATTTTCAGCAAATGAACATATTTCAGCGAGCTAGAAGTTTTTTCTTCAATCGCGTCAGATTTTATCTTAAAATACAAGAACTTTTCGTGGTTCTTGTCAATTTTTGTTGGTTTTCATCCAATGAACTTATTTCAGTCAGCTGGATCTTTCTTCTTGAAAGCAAAAAGATTTTATCTTCAAATACAAGAACTTTTCGTGGTTTTGTTGATTTTCAGCAAATGAACATATTTCAGCGAGCAAGAAGTTTTTTCTTCAATAGCGTAAGATTTTATCTTAAAATACAAGAACTTTTCGTGGTTCTTGTCAATTTTTGTTAGTTTTCCTCTTATGAACTTATTTCAGTCAGCGAGATCATTCTTCTTCAAAGCAAAAAGATTTTATCTTCAAATACAAGAACTTTTCGTGGTTTTGTTGATTTTCAGCAAATGAACATATTTCAGCGAGGGAAAAGTTTTTTCTTTAATAGCGTCAGATTTTATCTTAAAATACAAGAAGTTTTCGTGGTTCTTGTCAATTTTTGTTGGTTTTCATCCAATAAACTTATTTCAGTCAGCTAGATCTTTCTTCTTGAAAGCAAAAAGATTTTATCTTCAAATACAAGAACTTTTCGTGGTTTTGTTGATTTTCAGCAAATGAACATATTTCAGTGAGCGAGAAGTTTTTTCTTTAATCGCTTCAGATTTTATCTTATAATACAAGAACTTTTCGTGGTTCTTGTCAATTTTTGTTGGTTTTCATCCAATAAACTTATTTCAGTCCGCTAGATCTTTCTTCTTCAAAGCAAAAAGATTTTATCTTCAAATACAAGAACTTTTCGTGGTTTTCTTGATTTTCAGCAAATGAACATATTTCAGCGAGTTAGAAGTTTTTTCTTCAAGAGCGTAAGATTTTAGGGTTAGGGTTAGGGTTAGGGTTAGGGTTAGGGTTACAAGAACTTTTCGTGGTTTTGTTGATTTTCAGCAAATGAACATATTTCAGCGAGGGAGAAGTTTTTTCTTTAATAGCGTCAGATTTTATCTTAAAATACAAGAACTTTTCGTGGTTCTTGTCAATTTTTGTTGGTTTTCATCCAATAAACTTATTTCAGTCAGCGAGATCTTTCTTCTTCAAAGCAAAAAGATTTTATCTTCAAATACAAGAACTTTTCGTGGTTTTGTTGATTTTCAGCAAATGAACATATTTCAGCGAGCGAGAAGTTTTTTCTTTAATCGCGTCAGATTTTATCTTAAAATACAAGAACTTTTCGTGGTTCTTGTCAATTTTTGTTGGTTTTCATCCAATGAACTTATTTCAGTCAGCTGGATCTTTCTTCTTGAAAGCTAAAAGATTTTATCTTCAAATACAAGAACTTTTCGTGGTTTTGTTGATTTTCAGCAAATGAACATATTTCAGCGAGCTCGAAGTTTTTTCTTCAATAGCGTAAGATTTTATCTTAAAATACAAGAACTTTTCGTGGTTCTTGTCAATTTTTGTTCGTTTTCATCTTATGAACTTATTTCAGTCAGCTAGATCTTTCTTCTTCAAAGCAAAAAGATTTTATCTTCAAATACCAGAACTTTTCGTGGTTTTGTTGATTTTCAGCAAATGAACATATTTCAGCGTGGGAGAAGTTTTTTCTTTAATAGCGTCAGATTTTATCTTAAAAGACAAGAACTTTTCGTGGTTCTTGTCAATTTTTGTTGGTTTTCATCCAATGAACTTATTTCAGTCAGCGAGATCTTTCTTCTTCAAAGCAAAAAGATTTTATCTTCAAATACAAGAACTTTTCGTGGTTTTGTTGATTTTCAGCAAATGAACATATTTCAGTGAGCGAGAAGTTTTTTCTTTAATCGCTTCAGATTTTATCTTATAATACAAGAACTTTTCGTGGTTCTTGTCAATTTTTGTTGGTTTTCATCCAATAAACTTATTTTGGTCAGCGAGATCTTCCTTCTTCAAAGCAAAAAGATTTTATCTTCAAATACAAGAACTTTTCGTGGTTTTGTTGATTTTCAGCAAATGAACATATTTCAGCGAGCGAGAAGTTTTTTCTTTAATAGCGTCAGATTTTATCTTAAAATACAAGAACTTTTCGTGGTTCTTGTCAATTTTTGTTGGTTTTCATCCAATGAACTTATTTCAGTCAGCTGGATCTTTCTTCTTGAAAGCAAAAAGATTTTATCTTCAAATACAAGAACTTTTCGTGGTTTTGTTGATTTTCAGCAAATGAACATATTTCAGTGAGCGAGAAGTTTTTTCTTTAATCGCTTCAGATTTTATCTTATAATACAAGAACTTTTCGTGGTTCTTGTCAATTTTTGTTGGTTTTCATCCAATAAACTTATTTCGGTCCGCTAGATCTTTCTTCTTGAAAGCAAAAAGATTTTATCTTCAAATAAAAGAACTTTTCGTGGTTTTGTTGATTTTCAGCAAATGAACATGTTTCAGCGACCGAGAAGTTTTTTCTTTAATAGCGTCAGATTTTATCTTAAAATACAAGAACTTTTCGTGGTTCTTGTCAATTTTTGTTGGTTTTCATCCAATGAACTTATTTCAGTCAGCTAGATCTTTCTTCTTGAAAGCAAAAAGATTTTATCTTCAAATACAAGAACTTTTCGTGGTTTTGTTGATTTTCAGCAAATGAACATATTTCAGTGAGCGAGAAGTTTTTTCTTTAATCGCTTCAGATTTTATCTTATAATACAAGAACTTTTCGTGGTTCTTGTCAATTTTTGTTGGTTTTCATCCAATAAACTTATTTCAGTCCGCTAGATCTTTCTTCTTCAAAGCAAAAAGATTTTATCTTCAAATACAAGAACTTTTCGTGGTTTTCTTGATTTTCAGCAAATGAACATATTTCAGCGAGTTAGAAGTTTTTTCTTCAAGAGCGTAAGATTTTAGGGTTAGGGTTAGGGTTAGGGTTAGGGTTAGGGTTACAAGAACTTTTCGTGGTTTTGTTGATTTTCAGCAAATGAACATATTTCAGCGAGGGAGAAGTTTTTTCTTTAATAGCGTCAGATTTTATCTTAAAATACAAGAACTTTTTGTGGTTCTTGTCAATTTTTGTTGCTTTTCATCCAATAAACTTATTTCAGTCAGCTGGATCTTTCTTCTTCAAAGCAAAAAGATTTTATCTTCAAATACAAGAACTTTTCGTGGTTTTGTTGATTTTCAGCAAATGAACATATTTCAGTGAGGGACAAGTTTTTTCTTTAATAGCGTCAGATTTTATCTTAAAATACAAGAACTTTTCGTGGTTCTTGTCAATTTTTGTTGGTTTTCATCCAATGAACTTATTTCAGTCAGCTGGATCTTTCTTCTTGAAAGCAAAAAGATTTTATCTTCAAATACAAGAACTTTTCGTGGTTTTGTTGATTTTCAGCAAATGAACATGTTTCAGCGAGGGAGAAGTTTTTTCTTTAATAGCGTCAGATTTTATCTCAAAATACAAGAACTTTTCGTGGTTCTTGTCAATTTTTGTTGGTTTTCATCTTATGAACTTATTTCAGTCAGCTAGATCTTTCTTCCTCAAAGCAAAAAGATTTTATCTTCAAATACAAGAACTTTTAGTGGTTTTGTTGATTTTCAGCAAATGAACATATTTCAGCGAGGGAGAAGTTTTTTCTTTAAAAACGTCAGATTTTATCTTAAAATACAAGAACTTTTCGTGGTTCTTGTCAATTTTTGTTGGTTTTCATCCAATAAACTTATTTCAGTCAGCGAGATCTTTCTTCTTCAAAGCAAAAAGATTTTATCTTCAAATACAAGAACTTTTCGTGGTTTTGTTGATTTTCAGCAAATGAACATATTTCAGCGAGCGAGAAGTTTTTTCTTTAATCGCGTCAGATTTTATCTTAAAATACAAGAACTTTTCGTGGTTCTTGTCAATTTTTGTTGGTTTTCATCCAATGAACTTATTTCAGTCAGCTGGATCTTTCTTCTTGAAAGCAAAAAGATTTTATCTTCAAATACAAGAACTTTTCGTGGTTTTGTTGATTTTCAGCAAATGAACATATTTCAGCGAGCGAGAAGTTTTTTCTTTAATCGCGTCAGATTTTATCTTAAAATACAAGAACTTTTCGTGGTTCTTGTCAATTTTTGTTGGTTTTCATCCAATGAACTTATTTCAGTCAGTTGGATCTTTCTTCTTCAAAGCAAAAGATTTTATCTTCAAATACCAGAACTTTTCGTGGTTTTGTTGATTTTCAGCAAATGAACATATTTCAGCGTGGGAGAAGTTTTTTCTTTAATAGCGTCAGATTTTATCTTAAAAGACAAGAACTTTTCGTGGTTCTTGTCAATTTTTGTTGGTTTTCATCCAATGAACTTATTTCAGTCAGCTAGATCTTTCTTCTTCAAAGCAAAAAGATTTTATCTTCAAATACAAGAACTTTTCGTGGTTTTGTTGATTTTCAGCAAATGAACATAATTCAGCGAGGGAGAAGTTTTTTCTTCAATAGCGTCAGATTTTATCTTAAAATACAAGAACTTTTCATGGTTCTTGTCAATTTTTGTTGGTTTTCATCCAATAAACTTATTTCAGTCAGCTAGATCTTTCTTCTTCAAAGCAAAAAGCTTTTAGCTTCAAATACAAGAACTTTTCGTGGTTTTGTTGATTTTCAGCAAATGAACATATTTCAGCGAGCGAGAAGTTTTTTCTTTAATCGCGTCAGATTTTATCTTAAAATACAAGAACTTTTCGTGGTTCTTGTCAATTTTTGTTGGTTTTCATCCAATGAACTTATTTCAGTCAGCTAGATCTTTCTTCTTCAAAGCAAAAAGATTTTATCTTCAAATACAAGAACTTTTCGTGGTTTTGTTGATTTTTAGCAAATGAACATATTTCAGCGAGGGAGAAGTTTTTTCTTTAATAGCGTCAGATTTTATCTTAAAATACAAGAACTTTTCATGGTTCTTGTCAATTTTTGTTGGTTTTCATCCAATAAACTTATTTCAGTCAGCTGGATCTTTCTTCTTCAAAGCAAAAAGATTTTATCTTCAAATACAAGAACTTTTCGTGGTTTTGTTGATTTTCAGCAAATGAACATATTTCAGCGAGCGAGAAGTTTTTTCTTTAATCGCGTCAGATTTTATCTTAAAATACAAGAACTTATCGTGGTTCTTGTCAATTTTTGTTGATTTTCATCCAATGAACTTATTTCAGTCAGCTGGATCTTTCTTGAAAGTAAAAAGATTTTATATTCAAATACAAGAACTTTTTGTGGTTTTGTTGATTTTCAGCAAATGAACATATTTCAGCGAGGGAGAAGTTTTTTCTTTAATAGCGTCAGATTTTATCTCAAAATACAAGAACTTTTCGTGGTTCTTGTCAATTTTTGTTGGTTTTCATCTTATGAACTTATTTCAGTCAGCTGGATCTTTCTTCCTCAAAGCAAAAAGATTTTATCTTCAAATACAAGAACTTTTAGTGGTTTTGTTGATTTTCAGCAAATGAACATATTTCAGCGAGGGAGAAGTTTTTTCTTTAAAAACGTCAGATTTTATCTTAAAATACAAGAACTTTTCGTGGTTCTTGTCAATTTTTGTTGTTTTTCATCCAATGAACTTATTTCAGTCAGCTGGATCTTTCTTCTTTAAAGCAAAAAGATTTTATATTCAAATACAAGAACTTTTCGTGGTTTTGTTGATTTTCAGCAAATGAACATATTTCAGCGAGGGATAAGTTTTTTCTTTAATAGCGTCAGATTTTATCTTAAAATACAAGAACTTTTCGTGGTTCTTGTCAATTTTTGTTGGTTTTCATCCAATGAACTTATTTCAGTCAGCGAGATCTTTCTTCTTCAAAGCAAAAAGATTTTATCTTCAAATACAAGAACTTTTCGTGGTTTTGTTGATTTTCAGCAAATGAACATATTTCAGCGAGGGAGAAGTTTTTTCTTTAATAGCGTCAGATTTTATCTCAAAATACAAGAACTTTTCGTGGTTCTTGTCAATTTTTGTTGGTTTTCATCTTATGAACTTATTTCAGTCAGCTAGATCTTTCTTCCTCAAAGCAAAAAGATTTTATCTTCAAATACAAGAACTTTTAGTGGTTTTGTTGATTTTCAGCAAATGAACATTTTTCAGCGAGGGAGAAGTTTTTTCTTTAAAAACGTCAGATTTTATCTTAAAATACAAGAACTTTTCGTGGTTCTTGTCAATTTTTGTTGGTTTTCATCCAATAAACTTATTTCAGTCAGCGAGATCTTTCTTCTTCAAAGCAAAAAGATTTTATCTTCAAATACAAGAACTTTTCGTGGTTTTGTTGATTTTCAGCAAATGAACATATTTCAGCGAGCGAGAAGTTTTTTCTTTAATCGCGTCAGATTTTATCTTAAAATACAAGAACTTTTCGTGGTTCTTGTCAATTTTTGTTGGTTTTCATCCAATGAACTTATTTCAGTCAGCTGGATCTTTCTTCTTGAAAGCAAAAAGATTTTATCTTCAAATACAAGAACTTTTCGTGGTTTTGTTGATTTTCAGCAAATGAACATATTTCAGAGAGCTCGAAGTTTTTTCTTCAATAGCGTAAGATGTTATCTTAAAATACAAGAACTTTTCGTGGTTCTTGTCAATTTTTGTTAGTTTTCATCTTATGAACTTATTTCAGTCAGCTAGATCTTTCTTCTTCAAAGCAAAAAGATTTTATCTTCAAATACCAGAACTTTTCGTGGTTTTGTTGATTTTCAGCAAATGAACATATTTCAGCGTGGGAGAAGTTTTTTCTTTAATAGCGTCAGATTTTATCTTAAAAGACAAGAACTTTTCGTGGTTCTTGTCAATTTTTGTTGGTTTTCATCCAATGAACTTATTTCAGTCAGCAAGATCTTTCTTCTTCAAAGCAAAAAGATTTTATCTTCAAATACAAGAACTTTTCGTGGTTTTGTTGATTTTCAGCAAATGAACATATTTCAGCGAGGGAGAAGTTTTTTCTTTAATAGCGTCAGATTTTCTCTTAAAATACAAGAACTTTTCATGGTTCTTGTCAATTTTTGTTGGTTTTCATCCAATAAACTTATTTCAGTCAGCTAGATCTTTCTTCTTCAAAGCAAAAAGATTTTAGCTTCAAATACAAGAACTTTTCGTGGTTTTGTTGATTTTCAGCAAATGAACATATTTCAGCGAGCGAGAAGTTTTTTCTTTAATCGCGTCAGATTTTATCTTAAAATACAAGAACTTTTCGTGGTTCTTGTCAATTTTTGTTGTTTTTCATCCAATGAACTTATTTCAGTCAGCGAGATCTTTCTTCTTGAAAGCAAAAAGATTTTATCTTCAAATACAAGAACTTTTCGTGGTTTTGTTGATTTTCAGCAAATGAACATAT